>NC_090653.1:27707686-28307686 GCF_040937935.1 Hyperolius riggenbachi | reverse complement strand
CCACTGTTGCTGGAGGAGGTGTGAGAAGCCTGTGCTGTTTGCAGCATCCATGTGAGTGGAGAGGGGAGAGGCTGCTGTGTGTCCCCCTGACTACTTCCATACCATCTTTCCCCCACAGGGAGACGTCCCTGATGGGGCAGCAATCTGAGAAGCCATCTAAATTCACCTGCTCCCCCGCAGCCTTAGCGGGGTAGAGCGCAGCGTGCGGTGACTCAACCACCTAAGACCCGGAACCTGTGTCGTGTCACTACTGCATGCACCCAGGAGGGTGCTGGTAAGCTAAATCACAACTCTGTTGATAGATTATTATAACCCTGAAGCATATATTTGCACTGTGAACTGCTACCAGCTGAATATGCTCTGCATCCCTGTTTGTGCTGGATAATACTATATACAAGCTTGCTGCTGGAGTAGCTTGGACTTGCATATTAAGTTGGTTGCATCTATCATCCTGAAGCATATATTTGCACTGTGAACTGCTACTTGCTGCATATGCTTTGCATCCCTGTTTGTGCTGCATAATATTATACACAAGCCTACTACTGGAGCAGCTTGGACTTGCATATTAGGTTGGATGCATCCATCATCCTGAAGCATATATTTGCATTGTGAACTGACATTTGCTGCCTATGCTTTGCAGCTTTGCTTGTGCTGGATAATACTATATACAAGATTCCGACTGGAGCAGCTTGGATCTGCATATTAGACTGGATGCACTTTGTGCTTGCCATTTATAGTGTGAACGCAGTTGATTTGCTGCATGTTGAACTTATCCTGCTTATTGTTCACAGCACCAGTGTTATTCACAGCAACAGGAACTTTATTTGCAGGCCTGCTTTACAAAGTGCACTTAGGGTTTAGGCAGGGAGCGTTACCTGGAGTGGTCTCTCTCCTCTGCCAGGGTTATTACATGCAGTTGGTGATTTAGGACATGTTTCCTGGGTCTTTTTAACTTATGGGGATTTGCACTTTAGGGACTAACACTGCGTGTCTTTTTTAAGATTATTAATAAATTGGTTTATACTTTTGCAAAAATGGGTTTTTCTATTCCTTTTATTGATACCAAGGACCCCAAAGCTCATAAACTTGGTAACTGAGTGACTGTATGTCAAGGTTAGAAAAAGTGGCCGGTGCCAACAACTACATTTTTTTACATGGGAAAATATTTTTCCCATGTAAAAAAAAATATGTTTTTTTTTTCACAATGATTGCGCTGCTTTTCATAGAAGCAGCGGATCATTGCAGGGCTTAGATCAATGAACGGGAATGTTTTTTCCTGTTCATTGATCTCTGGGCGAGCGGGCGGCGGCGTGCATGCGAGCGGGGGTGCGCGCATGAGCGAGCGGGAGCGCGTGAAGTACGGATTTCTCCGTCCCTGGTGGTAAAAGGATGGAAAAAGGGACGGAGAAATCCGTACGGCTGGGGGTAAAGTGGTTAAGTGACTGGGGTTCAAATTCACATAAGGGGCAGAGCCACAAACAGTCAATCAGATTTCTTTGCTTGATAAACTGCTTCCATTCACACAATTTTGATGCCTGGAACCCGAAAGCTCACAAACTTGGTCATTGAGAGACTGTGTGTCAAAATTACAAAAACTTGGTGGAGTCAAAAACAGATTTCCCTGGGAAAATGTAAACTGCAGTCCTTCACTGTTCAGCAAGGATAAGTCCTTCACTGTTAGTGGCATGGTTCTCAAACTTTCCACAGTTGGTTACTGGGTGACTGGGATTAATATCCAAAAAAGTTGGAGAAGCCTAAAAAAAAGCCAATCAAAATTCACCTGTTGATTTTCAAAGGAGAATATTAAAATTGCTGCCATTCTTGCACTGTTAATGGTACAAGACTCAAATCTGGTACAGTTGGTCATTGGGTCACTGGGGTTCAAATTCAGAAAAAGGAGGCAGAGCCAAAAACTGGTAATCAGATTTGTTTCATTTCACTGGGAAAATACAAATTATTGTTGTCAAGGACCCCAAAGCTCACAAACTTGGTCATTGAGTGTTTGTGTGTTAGGGTTAGAAAAAGTGGGCAGAGCCAACAGCAGCCACTGTCTCTGGCAATCAATCTGCAGTTCGGAGCAACTCAGGATGTTGTCATGAATCCACTTGTGGCTTGGTGCGGCTTAACTGCAGCCGGACATTGCTGGTTTCCCTGCATGCATGATGCTGCATAATGTTGTATGCATTTGTAATGAGAGTCTTGTTCATTGGCAGTCAGCCTGCAGTCTGCAATCAGAGTGACTCTGGACTGAGTGATTACCATTCAGCTGTGTGGGAATTTGCATGTCTGTTCTCATTGGATGATTCTCATGTAAAGGTCTGTCCCGCCCTGCAGCAGGTGCTGACAGTTCACCTCGGCTTGGCTAGTGTTAGCCTGTGACTATGATCTCTCTGAATATTTCATAGTATCCTGATCTTGCCTGTTTTCTGATTCGTGTGTATATCCTAGTATGCTAGGATATACACACATATAATATAGTCATATGGTAATGGTAGGGATTAGATTGTGAGCTCCTTTGAGGGACAGTTAGTGACAAGACAATATATATATATATATATACACTGTACAGCGCTGCGTAATATGTCGGCGCTATATAAATACTAAATAATAATAATAATAATAATAATGCTAATCCTGACCTGTTCCTGACTATTGCATATACTAGTATCCTGATCGGTTCCTGACTAGTGTATATCCTAGTATCCTGACCCAACGTGGTTCTTGAATATTGTGTATTTCTGGCATGCTGACCCTTGGCCTGATACTGACTACGTCTGTTCACAGCCTGCCCTGACTTGTGAGCTTGTTAATGAATTACGATTATTTCCTCGTGTGTGTTATTTTTCAGTTTGTATTCACTGTTTGCAGTCTCCACATTGCAGTGTTATCTGTTCCCCAAACCACTGTTGGATAACCTGAAGCGCAACCTGGTGGGCACTAGGCAGCTGAAAGTCCATCAACCCTTCGGGACGCTCTGGTGAAAACTCGTGGTCACTTAGACTCTGCATATTGGGAAGTCCTTATCTCAGTGGTGAGGTCAACAGAATACATTGTGAGTATAACATAGATAGCCGAGTATAACAGCTCCTGAAGACAGGTGGATCCATACTGCACAGGTTCGAGTCCATGAGAGAGGGCGCTCGCGCAGTATGGAGTGGCCCGTCTTCGGGAGCACTCGGGCTCCTGAAGACTTTTCGAAGCCTCCTTCAGCAGCGTAGTTACAATTAGCAATTACTGCTCCTGAGGACAGCGCTGCACCGAGGGCATCGGGAAAGGAGCAGGAAGGCTCAATAGGACCCAGAGCATTCCCTTTCCATAGGTAAGTATCTTTTTATTTATTTTTTTTGTTTTTACACACAATTCCCATTGACTTAAAAAAAAAACACATTACAATAATCCCTTAATGGAAACTGGACACTAGAGAACAATAACATTCAGGCACTTGGGAGGTAAGTTAGTTTGTCAAGGAAAACAGGCCTTCAGATAATGCGGAGGCAATACTATTATTATTATTATTATTATTATTTTGTAGTATTTATATAACGCTGACATCTACCGCAGCGCTGTACAGAGTATATTGTCTTGTCACTTAACTGTCCCTCTGAGGGGCTCACAATCTAATCCCTACTATAGTCCTATGTCTAGGTATGTATTGTGTAGTGTATATATCGTAGTCTAGTGCCAATTTTAGGGGGAAGCCAATTAACTTATCTGTATGTTTTTGGGATGTGGGAGGAAAGCAGAGTACCCGGAGGAAACCCCTCGCAGACACAGGGAGAACATACAAACTCCTTGCAGAGGTTGACCTAGCTGGGATTTGAACTGGGGACCCAGCGTTGCCAGGTGAGAGCGCTAACCACTACACCACCGAGACCAAATCTCCAAGTCTGGTGGCCAGAAGAACATGTTGAGCAATACCACCGGGAGCTGACTTTGGGAGAACCTATAAGAGATTTTAATCTACCATGTTTATAATAGCATACAAACAAAACTTTTGTTCCTTTCTTGGTTTACTGCTGCACTGACAGTGAAGTAAAGCTTTTTAGGGTGGCACAAAAGCCTGATAATGTGGGGACAATTGCCTAGTAGGCAGGCAATTTGATGTGTTAGAGCAATGGCTGGGTATAGGTAGAAGAACACAAAAGGATGCTCAGTTTCTTGTTTTTTTTTTTGTTTGTTTTTGTTTTTTTTTCCATAAGTATGGTGTGGAAGATTTTAAATGTCTATAATCAATAATTTTTCTCTTCCTCCCACTCTTCTGGCTTGAACATTTTAAGCCATGGGGATCCAATATTTTAGCATTGGGGTTTTCAGTTTATTTCAATATTTAATCATGAGATATCTAGCTACAAAGAAGCCTGTCCATTGTACACGGTGGCGTAGTGATTAGTGCTCTCACCTTGCAGTGCTGGGTATAAATACTAAATAATAATAATAATAATTGTTTCACTTTCATTGTTGACTAGTAAGCCAAATATTGACATCAACTTTTAATTGAAGTTACAGTCTTTATTGACATAACTTTGGCTCTATTTCCTTCATAATCTTTTTTTTTTTAATTAACATACCACATATGAAATGTTTGAACTCTATGGTGGGTGACATCTCCAGCATTGGCCTGATGATTAACTCAATAGTTGCTAGCCGAGAAGGCATGGGATTCCATCTAAACTGCAGCATAAAGTGAACTATTTTACCACCTCTTGTTTCCACCCCATTCCACCCCATACCTTTAGATTGTAAGCTCACAAGGGCAGGGCTTTCTCACCCTTTTGTATCTTGGAATGTTATTCATTTAATAGCTTGTACTCTGTTATACATTTATACATTTAGTCAACATGTTAAATTTGCTATTGTAATCACCAGTTCTGTATTGTGTCCATATTGATGTATATCACTGTCTGTATCATTATGTATCCCTTGTTTGTTTTCTTACATTGTACAGCGCCACGGAATATGTTGGTGCTGTATAAATAAATAATAATAATTGTATGAGATACCATATGTTCTGGTAAATTCATGACCACAACAGTTGACCCTGAGTTAAACCCATTTCAGATTCCTAATTTGTGCAAAAGTCTGGCAAATGAGGGTGAAGTAACTTCATACGATTTTGAAATGAACAGTTCTTTCTGCTTTCAAAAATCAGTTTTCATAATAATTTGTTCAGGGGCTTATCTCAACAATTCTGTTTTATGTTCGTAATACATCATCAATGGCAATTTGCACTTAAAAGGGCTTCTCTGGGTCATTTGTATATTATCATCCAGGAAGACTTGCCTCTTATGGCATGCAAGAGCTTCATATTTGGGTCCATCCTGCCAGCAATAAACCTAGTTTTGTATTATGCTGGGGAAAAGTCTGGTTTATTCCTTATTGTTCTAAATAAGGTCAAATCTCTTTATTTATTTTCCCCAAATTTTGAGTTCTGCAAAAGCTAAGTCTGAAGAAGGCGCATTACCCGAAAGCTTACTTTTTATGTATCTCTAAGTTAGCCAATAAATGGTATTGTCCTGATTCAAAACTTCTTGCTTTTACTGATGGCTAACACGGTACAACACTCTACTGCAAATACTTTTAGGGACGCTATCAGCAGTGCATATGAAGAAGAGAAAGCCAACTGGCTTATTACTTTCAGGAACTGTGAAAAAACAATCTTTTCCATAATATTTTCCATATCACCAATACCACTCCAAGATTCTACCTAATAAAATTATTCTATAGTATTATATAAAATATCTGAGGTCCCTAGACCTCCTAACTTTTTATTGCATGAAATTGTTGAAAAAATTCTGCTGCATTTTCCCACCCTGATTAATTCTTGAAATAGGGAGTTCTATGATCCAACCAAGTTCAAGGTAGGGTGATTGAAAATTTTTGTAAAAAAAAAATACCGACAATAGCATAGAAGATAAATCATTATTAGTGCACAATACAGAACTGGTAGACATAATTGTAGTGACAAATTTACCATGATGATCAAAATGTATGGAAAATTCAAATAATAGAAAGATGAGAGAACCATGCTGTTGCAAGCCTGGCCTAAATTAGTGCATATGCATGTCTGAATAGGTGAGTTTTGAGGGAGCGCGTAAAGATTTCAGAAGCTGGAAAGTGATGGATGTGATTTGGAAGGGGATTCCAGAGGAGTGGTGAGGCTCATAAGAAGCCTTGTATACGGGAATGCAAAGGGCTGATGCTTGAATGATTCTTGATTCTTCAAGGAAGAGGACAGAAGAAGGTCATGTGCAGAGTGGAGATTGAGGTTGGGTTGGTATCTGGAAGGTAGTGAGGAGAAATATGAGGTAGGTGGGAGAATCTGTGGAGAACTTTACAATCTTAAATTGTAATCATACAGTACAAGTATCCATTTCTTTCACACATGATAACTTTTGGGTATAGTTTATGTTTATTTCAACTGTTGTGTATTTGAAGAACACTAATAAAATTTACCTTGTGAAAATCATCATAGAACAGCCTCCTGGGGATATTTGCGTGTTACAATCCAGTACTGAAAATGTTGAGAAACTGCCAAAAACAAATAAAAGCACTTTTTTTGTAAGTACAAATAAAAAAGGGTGTGGCAATCATAAAAGCACCTTTATCATGCTACAAGAGCACTAAGATGGGTACAATCATCTTATTTACTTTCCATGTCTGTTCTTTCAGCTGAGTGTCCAGCTATTCTTCAAAAAACGGAATTGAAATTCTTGAGTTTCTTCTGTATAGCGGACTTCACATCTTCGTTCTTCAAGCTGTAAATGAAGGGGTTTAGCATGGGAACCACAGCTGTGTTGAATAAAGACAATAGTTTACTGGACTTGAAGGTGCCACTTGGGGTCATATACTGAGAGACAAGAGATGCATAGAGAATGAGGACAGCAGTTAGATGTGAGGAACACGTGTAGAAGGCTTTCCTTCTCCCTGTGCTAGACTTAATCTTCATTATGGTGGTAATGATGAACACGTAGGAGATGAAGGTGAGGAGAAAAGGGGTGAATATTATTAACAAACCCCCAATTATGAAGTTCACATATTCAATAATAGTTTTGTCACTGCAAGAAATATCCAACAAAGGTAAGGCATCACATAAAAAGTGGTTAATTATGTTGGAAGTGTAACAAGAGAGTTGTGATATCAGGGTGATCGCAGGATAAATTTCAAGAAAACTAAACGCCCAACAGAACAAGGCCAAACCAGCACAGACTCTACTGTTCATGAGAGTTGTAAAATGGAATGGTTTGCATATAGCGACATACCTGTCGTAGCCCATGGATGTAAGCAGCATTAAGTCATTGCAGCCAAACCATGTAAGGAAATATAGTTGTGCCATGCAGTCAATAAAAGATATCTTATAATTTCTTGTTAAAAATATATGAATGCTCTTATGTAGTGCTACTGTGGTGTAACCTATGTCAAGAGCAGACAGGTTAGCCAGGAAGAAGTACATGGGAGTGTGGAGATGAGTAGAGATGAGCGTAATGACCTAATTACGATTTTGCGAAATTTCGCGTAATTAGTGTAATTACGATTATGGCCGTAAGTACATAATCGTAATGAAGAAGGATTTCTCGAAATTTCGCGTAAGCGTAATTTCGCGTAATTTTCGCATTACAGTCGTATCATGCCGTGATTTCGCATTAAACGCTACCGTAATTTCGCGTTAAACCGTAACGCTCCGTATAATATAAAAAAGCCGCCAACTTTAAGGGTTAATAGCAAAGCCCCCTTAAATGCTAAGAGCCTCAAATTTGGAGAATATATTAAGGAGATCAGGAGGAATAAGAGGAAAAAATTTTTTTTCAAAAAGACCTTATAGTTTTTGAGAAAATCGATGTTAAAGTTTCAAAGTAAAAATGTAAACATTAAAAAAAACCGCCGACTTTAACGGTTAATAGCAAAGCCTGCTTAAAGTTTAGGAACACCAAATTCCCAGGGTATATTAAGGGGATCAGTGGGAATAAGAGGAAACATTTTTTTTTCAAAAAGACCTTATAGTTTTTGAGAAAATCGATTTTTAAGTTTCAAGGGCGAAAATGTCTTTTAAATGCGGAAAATGTCAGTTTTTTTTGCACAGGTAACAATAGTGTATTATTTTCATAGATTCCCCCAAGTGGGAAGAGTTTTACTTACTTCGTTCTGAGTGTGGGAAATATAAAAAAAAAACGACGTGGGGTCCCCCCTCCCAGACCTCTTTAACCCCTTGTCCCCCATGCAGGCTGGGATAGCCAGAATGCGGAGCACCGGCCGCGTGGGGCTCCGCACCCTGACTATACCAGCCCGCATGGTCCATGGATTGGGGGGTCTCGGAAGGGGAGGGGCAGCCAAGCTTTCCCCTCCCCCTCCGAGCCCTTGTCCAATCCAAGGACAAGGGGCTCTTCTCCACCTCCGATGGGCGGTGGAGGTGGAGGCCGCGATTTCCTGGGTGGGGGGGTTCATGGTGGAATCTGGGAGTCCCCTTTAAAAAGGGGTCCCCCAGATGCCCACCCCCCTCCCAGGAGAAATGAGTATAGAGGTACTTGTAGTACCCCTTACCCATTTCCTTTAAGAGTTAAAAGTAAATAAACACACAAACACATAGAAAAAGTATTTTAATTGAACAAAAAACATAACCACGAAAAAAGTCCTTTAATATTCTTAATTAACCATTAATACTTACCTGTCCCTTTAAATAAATGATCCCACGCAATATCCTCGGAAATGTTCTATCAGTTACAATGTAACAAAGTTATTATGTAACAACTTTGTTACATTGTAACTACGCCGCACCCGACGCCACTCGCCGCTCAGCCGCCGCATACGCGTCCGTGCAGGACGCTAAGTCCCCGCAGCTCCCGCTGTCCACCCCGCCCACATCTGTCACCCACATGTGGGTGACATGTGGGTGACATGTGGGAGAGGCGGGGAGGGCAGCGGAGCCGGCGGGGACTTAGCGTCCTGCACGGACCCGACAGAGCTCTGAGCTATATAGCTCAGAGCTCTGAGAAGCATCTTTGTATTTGGGCTCCAAGGAGCCCCATTGGTCCTTAGCAGACCAATGGGGTTCCTTCAAATCAGAAGGAACCCCATTGGTCTGCTAAGGACCAATAGGGCTCCTTGGAGCCCAAATACAAAGATGCTTTCGAGAGCTCTGAGCTAGCTCAGAGCTCTGTCGGGTCCTGCAGCGCAGACGCGGCGGCGGCGGCGGCGGTGAGTGACGTCGGGTGCGGCGTAGTTACAATGTAACAAAGTTGTTATATTGTAATAACTTTGTTACATTGTAACTGATAGAACATTTCCGAGGATATTGCGTGGAATCATTTATTTAAAGGGACAGGTAAGTATTAATGGTTAATTAAGAATATTAAAGGACTTTTTTCGTGGTTATGTTTTTTGTTCAATTAAAATACTTTTTCTATGTGTTTGTGTGTTTATTTACTTTTAACTCTTAAAGGAAATGGGTAAGGGGTACTACAAGTACCTCTATACTCATTTCTCCTGGGAGGGGGGTGGGCATCTGGGGGACCCCTTTTTAAAGGGGACTCCCAGATTCCACCATGAACCCCCCACCCAGGAAATCGCGGCCTCCACCTCCACCGCCCATCGGAGGTGGAGAAGAGCCCCTTGTCCTTGGATTGGACAAGGGCTCGGAGGGGGAGGGGAAAGCTTGGCTGCCCCTCCCCTTCCGAGACCCCCCAATCCATGGACCATGCGGGCTGGTATAGTCAGGGTGCGGAGCCCCACGCGGCCGGTGCTCCGCATTCTGGCTATCCCAGCCTGCATGGGGGACAAGGGGTTAAAGAGGTCTGGGAGGGGGGACCCCACGTCGTTTTTTTTTAATATTTCCCACACTCAGAACGAAGTAAGTAAAACTCTTCCCACTTGGGGGAATCTATGAAAATAATACACTATTGTTACCTGTGCAAAAAAAACTGACATTTTCCGCATTTAAAAGACATTTTTGCCCTTGAAACTTAAAAATCGATTTTCTCAAAAACTATAAGGTGTTTTTGAAAAAAAAATTTTTCCTCTTATTCCCACTGATCCCCTTAATATACCCTAGGAATTTGGTGTTCCTAAACTTTAAGCAGGCTTTGCTATTAACCGTTAAAGTCGGCGGGTTTTTAAATGTATACATTTTTACTTTGAAACTTTAACATCGATTTTCTCAAAAACTATAAGGTCTTTTTGAAAAAAAATTTTTTCCTCTTATTCCTCCTGATCTCCTTAATATATTCTCCAAATTTGAGGCTCTTAGCATTTAAGGGGGCTTTGCTATTAACCCTTAAAGTCGGCGGCTTTTTTATATTATACAGAGCATTACGGTTTAACGCGAAATTACGGTAGCGTTTAATGCGAAATTACGGCATGAACGAAACGCGAAATTTCGCGTTGAAAATTGCGCTTACGGTATTTTCAATTACGATTTTAAGGGCAATTTCGCTACGCTAATTTCGCATCGTAATCGCAAATTTCGCATGCGTAATTATAGTAATGCGAAATTACGAAAATTTCAGCTCAACTCTAGAGATGAGAGTCCAGGCAAACCAGCAGAAGAATTACTATGTTGCCAACAAGAGTGATGAGATAAATGAGAAGAATAAGAATAGATATTGGAAGCTCGAATTGAGGAACGTCTGAAAAGCCTATGAGTATGAAGAAAGTCACCACCACTGTCTTGTTGCTCTCATTCATGGCTTATTGCCCTTTTTATTGCACAAAACTAAGATGACTTTGAAGACAAAACAAACTAGGTTTAGCAGTGAAATAATGTAAGTGAAACAAGAGGCGATAATTTGATTACAAATGCATTATTATGGGGAAGGACATTCCTCTCTTAGGCTTCCAAAACAGGAACAGGTAGATAAGACACACCAACACGAATCTAATTGTGAAGTTGGAGATATGTTAGGAAAAAAGTGAGAGTTAAGCTGGCCATACACTAGGCCGATTCCCCGCCGATCGACAGCAGATTCGATCATTGGGATCGAATTTGCTGTCACATCGTTCACGCTACACGCTAAATTTTGATCTATTTCGTCCCAAAATAGATCGATCTCCGTGCGGGAAATTACCGTCGATCACCCGCGGGTAGGGAGCGCGTCACTAGCGGCGTTCGAGTGCCCAACGACCGACGCAATAGAGCGGCAATACATTACCTGCTCCGCCGGCGCGACTCCGCCTGGTCACCGCTGCTCCGTCTCCGCTCTGGTCTGGTCTGGTTCTGGTCTGGTCTCCGGGTCCGCCATGCTTCACTTCTTCCTGCCCGGCAGGAAGTTTAAACAGTTGAGAGCGCTCTACTGTTTAAACTTCCTGCCAGGAAGAAGTGAAGCATGCCGGACCCGGAGACCAGACCAGAACGGAGAAGACAGCGGAGACCTGGGGAGTCGCACCGGCGGAGCAGGTAATGTATGCGGGGGGGGGGGGGGGGGGGAGGAGGAGCTGCGGCAGCACCACCACCACAGATTGTGAACGGTTTCATGCTGAAATCGGTTCACAATCTGTTTGCAGTACAAGTAGCCATACGATCCGTCTCTGATCAGATTCAATCAGAGAGGGATCTATCTGTTGGTCGAATCTGATGGCAAATCGACCAGTGTATGGCTACCTTAACCAATGAAAGCAGAGCAAGGAGGCAGGAGGGGGCAGGCATGATTTATGGCTCAGGCCACAGTTTCACTCTATACACATTAGAAAAAGAAGAAGTTTTGGAACAGAAAGGAAGAATTACACTTAAACCAGACCTAGAAAAATTATAAGACAACAACATGTATAATGTTTTCAGAGGTTTGCTACATTTCACAGGATACAGACCCAGGGTTACTTTAAAGCAAACCTGATGTGGGCATTTGTGGTTTTGCTAAAGACAATAAATAAAAAAAAATGCTACATGAACGGGGAGGGGGGGGGGGGGGGGGGAGTGTTAGCCGGATCAGGTAGCGTCAATTACTACCACTCCCATGTCCCACAATCACCATCTTCTTGGTATAAAAACCAGCAACTAGCAGAAGCTTACACTATCACGGGCAACTGACAGAGAGCAGGGCAACGTTTATCGCCCAGGAGGATTTCTCAGCCCCTGGTGGGCCGATTTCCACACTTTTTGCTTTGTTACACGCAGTTAGCACTTTGCTAGCTGTATGTACAAGCCGATCGCCGCCGCTCAGTGCCGATTCGCCGCTACCCGCCGTGTTAGAGGGCCCCCCCGAGACCCCGTGCACAGCCTGGCCAATCACCGCCAGGCTGCGCTAAAGGGTGGATCGGGACTCCCCCAGATGCCATGACGTGGATGACGTCATCCCGATCGTCGCTATGGCGATGGGGGAAGCCAAACAGGAAATCCCGTTCTGAACGGGATTTCCTGTTTGCTCTGATCGCTGGAGGCGATCGGAAGGGGTGGGGGGATGCCGCTGCACAGCGGCTATCATGTAGCTAGCGCTAGGCTAGCTGCATGATTAAAAAAAAATAAAAAATAAAAAGTGCTGCGCCTCCTCCCTGGCGATTTTATTGTATCGCCAGCGAGGTTAAATAGTGTATTTACCAATCAGTAGCCGGCCACACACTCCATTCACCATTCGGCCTGGTACCCACTAGTACATTACTAAACCGTTACTAAGCAGTTGTGATTTTAAAAAGTCTTGCTAATGTAATGTTGTGGGCCCTTTGAGTGATGTGGTTTTATAAAAATCCCCCATAGCATTGCATTAGCAAAAGATTTTTTAAATCACTAGCGCTTAGAAAAGTCTGCTAGTGGGTTAGAGCCTTTCAACAGCATTCAAGCTACCTAGATGTCAGCTGATGCTAACTATGCAGCAGATATTACATTCGCAAGCGCCTAAGGCTATAGGAGGGACGTGTGGCCACACACGCCCGCCTCTGATTGAAGCCAGACCATGCACCAGCGGCCACACCCACAGGACCCCAGCGCAGACAGACATGTGACCGCTCAATTATTTGTATGTAGAACAGAGGCGCCAGCAGAATAAAAGTCAATAACATTTTAAAAAATTGCTTGGAGGAAGTGGTGGGCTTGCTTCCCAAAAGCAGACACGAGATCCTGTCTTCATATAAATCAATACATTTATTATATGGTACCCCAAAAACAGTGCAACGCGTTTCGCAGGCCCAGCCCGCTTCATCGAGAAAATAAAAGTGGGGACAAAACAGAATTTCGGCAATAGCAGGTGTAGCGCCTCAGTGACCGCTCAAGTCAGCCCACTGAAGGGCCAGAAACATTGCAGGTGCGGGAGGCAGGTGAGTTCCTGACTGGGGGAAAATATATATGTGTGTGTTACAAGAATTACAAGTGTAGCTTCCAAACATGCATAGATGGCATTAGGTTGTTCAATAAGTCACTTTATTTTTGCTACAGCAGAGGATGTAAAAAAGTTTTATGTCTTGACACTTGGGGGAACTTACTTACAAGCAGAAACCATCACATTATCCCAGTAATCACAGTATCCAGCATGTAAAAGTACACAACATAAGCATGTTAAAATACATAAAAAATACATAACATTATCACAATAATCATACTAATAACACTGTAAATATACATAATATTTTCACAGTAATAAACATGTCATCATAAATGTGTGACGGGTGGCACATAGTTCAGGATCCTCTGTTCTGCATGTATACCTGACACAGTGTGGAGGCAGCTTTGTATAGCTACAGATACATGATGCAGATGAGATGTTTTATCCTCTGTTTACAAGACCGGCAACAAGACCTCCGTAGACTGAACTCTTTAAGGACCAACCTTGATTAGTAGTAATTATTTTTAAGGTATTATTTTTAACATCTCAACAGCCATTAATGTACAGTCTCCGTGGAAGGGCTGTTCTGAAGGTTGCATAGCCTGCAATGGAAATACACTAAAGTAAATGATGGTCAATGCTATGAAAGTAAATTTGTATTATCTAAAATGAGAATATTACATTTATTGATGGGTCCATCAATGTGGATCCATCAGTTACATGACTACAGTTCCATCATTAAACACGACTCTGGCTCCTCTGGTGGCCACCCAAAGTAATGCTACTGTTCATTCGATTTCAGCAGAGTTTTCATTGGCAGACTGTAGGCTATGCATACACAGGTCCATTATAGCCCAGTAGGCCAAACTGATGGATCCGTGCTGACTGGAATTTGGTTTATAGGGGAACCTGCAAGAACTGTATAGAGCTTAAATGAGCACTATAGTAAAATTGTCAAAAAATAAATAAAAAAAAATATATTGAAACTGTAGACAAAGAAATGAGTAAGAAGAGTACTAGGTCAGTAGATATATATTTTTAAAAAAAGTAAATTAAGTTTACTTTAATAAAAAAAATTGTAAATGAAAGTGAAAGTCTGATGGCAAATACCAACAGCTTGTGGTTTAGTCCAGGGGTCCCCAACCTTTTTTTGGCCCGGGGACCATCTTGGACCATCCCAATGACAGACAGCTTCAGCTCCTACAGGAGCTATAATGTGGGGGCCTGCTTACATTAAGTGTAAATTCAATATGCAAATTTTCGCATTAAAAAATGTAACCAATGAATGTCAATGGAGTCTCTTCCATTGAATGCGAATTTTCGCATGTGGTACTATGAAGAAAAAATACAGATGACATGCTGCAGAATTCTGCACCACACGTCCACCTTCCATTACGCATCCATATATATACAGTATATATATATATATATATATATATATATATATATATATATATATATATATATATATATATATATATATATATATATATATTCGGATGTATGTATGTATGTGCTGCGATCACTCGAAAGTGCCTTGGCCAATTTGAAAGAAACTTGGTATACAGATCCCTTACTACCTTGGATGATATGTTCTGGGGGTCTCAGGTTCCCCCCTGCACACCTGGGCGGAGCTACAAACAGCAAATCAGATTTCACCCATTCATGTCAATGTAAAAAATGTAAAAGGCTGCCATTCTCACAGTAATCAAGCCAGAGTCCCCACATTTGGCACAGTTGGTCACTTGGTGACCGAGGTTACAAATCTAGGAAAAGTGGGCGGAGCATAAAACAGCCAATCAAATTTCAGCCATTCATTTTAAATGGGAAAATGTAAACTGCAGCCATTCTTACACTGTTAGTCACAAGGTTTTCAAACTTGGCACACTTGGTTACTGGGTGAAAGAGATTAAGATTCAGGAAAGTGGGTGGAGCCTACAACAGCCAATCAAAATTCACCTATTGATTTTCAAGGGGAATAGTTAAACTGCTGCAATTTTTACACTGTTAATGGTAGAGACTTCAAACTTGCTACAATCGATCATTGGGTGACTGGGATCCAAATTCACTAAAGGGATGGGGCCACAAACAGCCAATTAGATTTCCTTGGTAGATAAACTGCATCATTCACACATTTTTGATGCCAGGAACCTAACAGCTGACAAACTTGGTCACAGAGGTGACAAAACTGGGCGGAGTCAAAAACAAATTTCACTGGGAAAATATATATTGCAGCCATTCTAACACCGTTAATGGCAGGGTTCTCAAACTTTGCACAGTTGGCCACTGGGTGACTGGGACTTAATATACAGGGAAATGGGTGTAGCCTAGAATAGACAATTAAAATTCACCCGTTGATTTTCAAGGCGAATATTTAAATTGCTGCCATTCTTACACTGTTAATAGCAGATGCCTCAAACCTGGTACAGTTGGTCACTGGGTGACTGGGGTTCAAATTCAGAAAGGGGGCGGAGCCACAAACAGCCAATCTGATCTGTTTAATTTCAATGGGAATACACAAATTATTGATACCAAGGATCCCAAAGCTAATAAACTTGGTGTGACTGTATGTCAAGGTTAGAAAAAGTGGGCGGCTCCAACAACTAAATTTTTTACATGGGAAAATATACACTGCAACCATTCTTACACTGTTAATGGCAGGGCTCCCAAACGTGACACAGTTGGCCACTGAGTGACTGTGATTAATATTTAGAAAGTGTTTAATTTCAATGCAAATTATTTGATACGAAAGACCCCAAACCTCATAAGCTTGGTAATTTAGTGACTATATGTCAAGGTTAGAAAAAATTGGCGGCACCAACAACTACATTTTTTACATGTCATGGTTCACAATCTTGACACAGTTGGTCACTGGGTGACTGGGATTAATATTCAGAAATGTGGATGGAGCCTACAACAGCCAATCAAAATTCACCTATTGATTTTCAAGGGAATTATTTACATTGCTTCCATTTTTACACTGTAAATTGCAGAGGCCTCAAACCTGATATAGTCAGTCATTGGGTGACTGGGGTCCAAATTCACTAAAGGAGGTGGAGCCACAAACAGCCAATCAGATTTGTTAAATTGATTTCAGCCATTCTGTTATTGGCAGGGTTCTCAAACGTGACACAGTTGGTCACTGGAAGAATGGGAATAATATTCAGAAAAGTGGGTGGAGCCTACAGCAGCCAATCAAAATTCACCATTGATTTTCAAGGGGAATATTTACATTGCTGCCATTCATACACTCTTAATGGCAAAGGCCTAAAATCTGGTACAGTCAGTCACTGGGAGACTGGGGTTTAAATTCTGAAAAGGGGGTGCGCAGGTCACAAACAGCCAATCAAGTTTGTTTAATTTCAATGAGAAAATGCAACTTATATATGCCAAAGATCCCAAAGCTCATAAACTTGGCCATTGAGTGACTGCATGTCAAGGTTAGAAACAGTGGGTGGAACCAAAAACAACTAACATGGAAAATATAAACTGCAGCTATTCGTACACGTTAATGGCAGGGTTCTCAAACTTGACACAGTTGGTCACTGAGTGACTGGGATTAATATTCAGAAAAGTAGGTGGAGCCAACAACAGCCAATCAAAATTCACCTATTGATTTTCAAGGGGAATATTGAAACTGCTGCCATTCTTACACTGTTAATGGCAGAGGCCTTAAACCTGCTACAGTCATTAAGTGACTGGGGTTCAAATTCACTAAAGGGGCAGAGCCACAAACAGCCAATCAGATTCTGGATAAACTACTACCACTCACACAATTTTGATGCCAGGAACCCGAAAGTTCACAAACTTGGTCATTGAGTGACTGTGTGTCAAGGTTACAAAAACTGGGTGGAGTCAAAAACAGATTTCCCTGGGAAAATGTAAACTGCAGCCATTCTTACACTGTTAATGGCAGGGTTCTCAAACTTTGCACAGCTGGTTACTGGGTGACTGAAATTAATATTCAGAAAAGTGGGTGGAGCCTAAAAAAGCCACTCAACATTCACCTGTTGATTCTCAAGGGGAATATTAAAATTGCTGCCATTCTTGCACTGTTAATGTTACAAGTCTCCAACCTGGTACAGTTGGTTATTGGGTCACTGGGGTTCAAATTCAGAAAAGGGGCAGAGCTACAAACAGCCAATCAGATTTGTTTCATTTCACTGGGAAAATACAAATTATTGATGCCAAGGACCCCGAAGCTCACAAACTTGGTCATTGGATGACTGTGTGTCCAGATTACAAAAAGTGGGCAGAGCCAAATACTAATTTCACTGGGAAAATATAAACGGCATCCCTTCTTACACTGTTTATGGCAGGATTCTCAAATTTTGCCCAGATGATCACTGGGTGACTGAGATTAATATTCCAGGAAGTGGGTGGAGCCAATAATAGCCCAAAGTCAAAATTCACCTGTTGATTTTCAAAGGGAATATTTCAATTGCTGCCATTTTTACACTGTTAATAGCAGATGCCTCAGTGCTGCCCATTCATACCCCTGGCAAATTTTGACTTAAAGGTACTTTTATTCTACCAGCAAGTAATTTTTTGACAGAAAATGACATAGGTATCTCCCAAAGGATAAAGGATCATGTACAAGAGGAATTATTGTGGAAAAAACATTTCTCAGCTTTTACTTACATTTGAGCAAAAGGTGTCCAGTCCAAAATTATTCATACCCTTCTCAATAATCAATAGAATTAGAAAAGCCTTTATTAGCGATTACAACAATCAAACACTTCCTATGATTGCAGACCAGCCTTTTGCATGTCTCCACAGGTATTTTTGCCCATTCATTTTAGCAATGAGCTTCAAATCTTTCAGGTTGGAGAGTCTTCTTGCCATCATCCTGATCTTTAGCTCTTTCCACAGATTCTCAATTGGATTCAAGTCAGGAATCAGGCTGGGCCACTCTATGGGCCTGATTCACAAAGCGGTGCAAAGTGTTTGCACGCCTGTGAAAAGCCCTTTATCACGCCTATCATAAACTCAGTTTAGACGTGCTAAAATGAAACTCGCGCGAAATCCCGCGCGCAAAGTTTTGCGTGCGCGATGCGCCCATTAAACCCTATGGGCGCTGCGCGCGGAGTTGCACGATTGCGCGCGCAAAACTTTGCGCACGGGACTTTGCGCGTGATAAAGAGCACAAAACGGTGCTAACTCAGTGGTGCAAAGCTTATCACGCCTAAAGTCTTTTAGGCGTGATAACTGAGTTATCACCGCTTTGTGAATCAGGCCATATAACTTTAACGTT
The DNA here is from genome assembly GCF_040937935.1 of Hyperolius riggenbachi. Lineage (NCBI taxonomy): Eukaryota > Metazoa > Chordata > Amphibia > Anura > Hyperoliidae > Hyperolius > Hyperolius riggenbachi. The sequence goes on along the minus strand of NC_090653.1, from coordinate 28,289,194 downwards.
GTTGTCTGTTAACCAGTTCTTCACCACTTTTGATGTGTGTTTTGGGTCATTGTCATGCTGAAATGTCCACTGGTGCCCAGTGCCAAGTTTCTCTGCAGACTACCTGATGTTGTTGTTGAGAATCCTGATGTGTTGCTCTTTTTTATGGTGCTGTTTACTGTAATTAGGTTCCGTGATTCATTGGCTGAACCCCCCCCCCCCCAAAGCATTAGGTTCCCACCACTATGTTTGAACGAGGGGTTGGTGTTCTTTGGGTTGAAGGCTTCTCCTTTTTTATGCTAAATGAAGGAAACATCATTGTTTCCAAACAATTTAGGTTTTGTTTCCTCTGACCATAACACAGAAGACTAGAAGTCTTCTTCTTTGTCCAGATGAGAATTTGCAAAGTCCAAGTGAGGTTTTGTGTGCCTTATCTAGAGAAGTGGTGTCCTCCTTGGTTTGCATCTGTGGAACCCAGCAGTGTGCATCGTCCGTTGGATTGTCTGCCTTGAGACATTGCCACCAGCAGAGCCCAGATTCACCACCCCTTGGTGGGGATTATTGGATTGTTTTTCACCTCTCTCACTATCCTCCTGACTAGCCCATGTGTCACTTTTGGCTTCCGGCCACATCCTCAGAAATTTTTCACAGTGCGGAACATCTTGTATTTTTTAATAATACTTTGCACTGTAGCCAGATCAGCTTGGACTATTTGGAATGGTATAGAACTTGGATTTTCCCACAGACTGTGACAGTTTGTGAAGGGTATGAATAATTTTGGACTGGACACTTTTTGCTCAAATTTAATTAGTCAAAATTTGCCATGGGTATGAATAATTGTGGGCATCACTGTATATACAGTGGGATGCGAAAGTTTGGGCAACGTTGTTAATCATCATGATTTTCCTGTATAAATCGTTCGTTGTTATGATAAAAAATGTCAGTTTTTTCAATGAAAAAGAAAATTACAATCCACTCACTTGTTACATATTTACATCCATTTTTTACAAAAAAAGAAAAAGAATTAAACAAAAGCCTATTCTCTATTCCCATCCTCCTCCCGTATCCACAGACAGACTCCTTATCATGTCAATATCATTATAAACAATTTCATCATATCTATTCCCTTCTCTCCCATAATCCTCCCTACACCCCTCCGAGAGCTCCTCCTCCTACATCTCAATCATATCCCCATATTCTTTTTCTGCCCTGAAATTCACTCCATTTCTCCCACTTATCATTAAACTCTTCTAACTTATCTTGCTGTAATGCAATTTGATTCTCCACCCCCTTCACCATATTACCTCTACCGACTCCATTCTTCTTTACAACCCTCTCTAGTTCATTCAGGTTTGATGGCTTCCGAGCATGGACAGCTCTCTTTAACTTACACCACAGAATTTAAATTATATTCAGGTCTGGGGACTGAGATGGCTATTCCAGAACCTTGTACTTGTTCCTCTGCATGAATGCCTTAGTGGATTTTGAGCAGTGTTTAGGGTCGTTGTCTTGTTGAAAGATCCAGAAAGATCCAGCCCTGGTGCAGCTTCAGCTTTGTCACTGATTCCTGGACATTGGTCTCCAGAATCTGCTGATACTGAGTGGAATCCGTGCGTCCCTCAACTTCGACAAGATTCCCAGTCCTTGCACTGGCCACACAGCCCCACAGCATGATGGAACCACCGCCATATTTTACTGTAGGTAGCAGGTATTTTTCTTGAAATGCTGTGGTTTTTTTCCTCCATGCATAACGCCCCATGTTATGCCCAAATAACTCAATTTTAGTTTTATCAGTCCACAGCACCTTATTCCAAAATGAAGCTGGCTTGTCCAAATGTGCTTTTGCATACCTCAAGTGGCTCTGTTTGTGCTGTGGGCGGAGAAAAGGATTCCTCTGCATACAGCATCTCATTGTGTAAAGTGTGCCAAATGGTTAAACGATGCACAGTGACTCCATCTGCAAGATGTTGTAGATCTTTGATGCTGGTCTGTAAGTTGACTCTCACTGTTCTCACCATTCGTCGCTTCTGTTTATCTGACATTTTTCTTGGTCTGCCACTTCAAGCCTTAACTTGAACCTGTGGTCTTCCATTGCCTCAATATGTTCCTACCGGTGGAAACAGAAAGCTGAAATCTCTGAGACAGCTTTCTGTATCCTTCCCCTACACCATGATGTTGAACAATCTTTGTCTTCAGGTCATTTGAGAGTTGTTTTGAGACCCCCATGTTGCTACTCTTCAGGGAAAATTAAAAGAGGAGGGAAACATACAATTGGCCCCCTTAAATACACTTTCCTATAATTGGATTCACCTGTGCATGTAGGTCAGGGGTCACTGAGCTTACCAAGTCAATTTGAGTTTCAATAATTAGTTTTAAAGGTTTTGGAATCAACAAAATGACAAACTTATGCACCTGCCTAATTTTATTTAAACTTATTATTGTGCACTTTCTGTAAATGCAATAAAATTCATTTCACTTCTCAAATATCACTGTGTGTGTCTCCTATATGATATATTTAAAGTGAACCTCCGGACTAAAAATCGACTCAGCAGCACTGAAAAGGCCTGGTGTTTCTTTAACAGTTTTACAGCATCAGAACTTTGTTTCTCTTATACAAGCCTCATTTTTAGCTGCACAGAAGAAAACTGCCCGGGTTTTTTTCCCCTGATGCTGTGCAAAGCATGATGGGATTTCTGATGTTGTTGTTCTCGTTCTGCTGTTTTGGTGCAGTTTTTTTTTTTACATTTTGAATTTGACATTTGAAGCCTAGCGTGCGCAGCTGGGAGGGGTAATCAGGACACAGGACAGTTGGAACTGTGTCTCCTGCTCCTTGTCACCTCCTTTCAACCAAAAAGATGGCTGCCCCCATGACAAAGAGGGCAGCCCCCATGAATCACAAACATTTGCCTGTTCTTTTAAAACAGGGTTGGTGTAATAATCCACTCAGCTGCCTGCGCAGGCAGGCAGCTTTTTGACCACTGTTCAGGTCTGCATTCTGCAGGTCTCTGGAAGAGAGACCTTTTGACAGTTTTGCAGCTTGCTGCTGCTAAAGGGAATTTGCATACGTTTGTCATGCAAATTGCCTAGCCACATCCTTTGTAGGCTTGCTCTATATATACCATGTGATTCCACAGTACGTCGCTGGTCATAAGGGTTTGTCCTGTGAAACACTCCTGGAGTGTCAGCCTTGCTTATTGTTTGAAGATTAGTTTAGAGTAATTCCTGGGACTGCACTAGGCATCCTTGCTAGAGCAGTCAGGATTGTATTATTTGTATTGCCTGTTCTGTCAGTCTGTCGTGCTTGGATCACACTAGCCTCTAGCAGTAGTGGCTGTGGATCCTTTTGGTCTGCAACTCTCTTGCTATACTTGGATCGCACTTGCTCTGACGGTAGAGCAGTGGATCCTGCTAGCTCTGTTGCATTACTTGGGTCGCACTCGCTCTGGCGGAAAGAGCAGTGGATCGTATCTCGCACTTATCCCTGTTTTTGTGTACCTGTCTAGTCTGCTACGAACGCTTGCTGGAGGCTCGGTGAGGTGACCGTTAAGCAAGCGCTCGCGTCCTCTGTTTCATGTTTGTCTGTCGGTGGTTAGTTAGGCGTGCTTGTCTCTGTTGTGCTTAACATGCGGAGACCGCGCAGAAAACGCGTTCGCTGTTGCGAATGAGTGCAGTGTTTGCGTTTAGTTAGCGTTTATTATTTTCCTTATCTTCTCATTGTAGGATTTGCTGTGCCTTTGCTACTCTCGTGCTCTGCCTTGCTGTAGCCTTGTGTCACCTCTGGCAATCGTCTCTCTCACGATTGCGTTCATACTTCATATCTGCTGTTGTGTATGCACTGTCGCGGGTTGGCAACTAGATTGGTGCACTTACATACAATCTGTCCCTTTGCTCATTCTCATTCGCAACCGCTTCTCAGGCGATTGCGTTCTCACTCGGTTTCCTCTGTTGTGTGTCCACCGTCGCAGGTTGGCGACTAGATTGGTGCACACATATACATTCCTCCTCTGTGCTTATTCTGTCTTGTGTCGCTGTTAGCAATCGCCATCTCCTGCGATTGCCTTCTCACCTGATCTTCATGGTTGTGTGTTCATCGTCACAGGGTGGCGACTAGATTGGTGGACACGCATACCCTCTGTCGCTTTGCTCTCTCTCTTTCAGGGCTATCTTGCCCTGCGTTTCTTCCCTTCGTACAATTCCTGTCTGGCGTCTGTGGCAGGGCAGAGGAGATGTTCCTCTGCACTCCACAGCTCCACCTGCTGACAGGAATTTCCCTCTACAGGTGCATTGCACCTTTTGCTGGGTTCCCTCAAATTATACGCTTGTGGTGGATTTCCACAGTGTCAGCGCACGTCTTGTGCGCTGATCACAGAGAGAATTCCACAATCGTTATAGTATGACCAGGCAAACCTAAATTCCCAGTGTAGAGGGAATTTCCGATTTGTACAATTTGGTCAAATATGGGTCCTGTATCTTCAAGAGGTTTAAGATACTGGACTCTGAAACTAGAGATGAGTTCATATCAGAATGTTCCAGATTCTTGGCAAATCCTGAATTTCAGGCCACCAATATTTCCACTTGGAGTGGTCAGATTGCTTACAATCTTTTCCAAGGGGATCTCTTCATGTGGGTTGATGAGTATGCCAGACACAAAAATCTGAGACATAACCCTCGCAGGTTTCTGGCTCATGTTTTTTCTCGTAAGCTTAGAATTCCCCTGCCAGGCTGTTTCTATGAGTTTTTTCCTGCTGTGCAAAATGTTGATCAGATTAGGTTATGCAACATTTCTCTGTCATTACCATATGTTAATGAGTTGGTGCTTGCGGGCCAATCTGCTGATTCGGCTTGTCAGCCAAAAAAATTTGTTGCACATAGCAACCACAAATAAAGAGGTTATTTCTGTCAAGTCTGAAATGTGCAAAACCATTCAGTATGGTAATCAGTATTATGGTAGAGAACAGAGGCGCCAAAAGGATAAAAACAATATTTAAAAGTTTTAAAATTATTGCTTAGGAGGCAGTGGTGGACTCACCTCCCACAAGCAGACACAACAACTGTGTATTCACAAAAGGGACATTTATTGGTATACTCCAAATAAGGTCGCAACGCGTTTCGCAGGTCAAACCCGCTTCATCAGGACATACTGCTGTTGTGTGCTCCTTCCTATAATTGCCTGATGAAGCGGGTTTGACCTGCGAAACGCGTTGCGACCTTATTTGGAGTATACCAATAAATGTCCCTTTTGTGAATACACAGTCGTTGTGTCTGCTTGTGGGAGGTGAGTCCACCACTGCCTCCTAAGCAATAATTTTAAAACTTTTAAATATTGTTTTTATCCTTTTGGCGCCTCTGTTCTCTACCATAATACTGATTGTATCCACCTTTGGTGGAGGGGGATACCCCTTCTTGTTTTTCAAGCCTACAGAGAGCGACTTCTTATTCCTGAGTGAGGACAGGCTAATCTCCTCACCTGCCTATACAGTGGTTGCCTGGAGGTAACCCTGGTTTGTGAGTATACAATTCATACTCTTTCTAATTATCCAATTACCTTGACATACTACACCATATCGGGCTCTCGGTTCTTCTCTTCTTCAGTATGGTAATCAGTTCAATGTTTCTCTTGCCACTTCAGCTTCCAAGCAGGTGCAAGAGAACTGCCTGGATACGTTTCTTGCATTCAAACAGCAGACATGCAAAGTTGCTGAAAAGGGAAAAACTAGAAATCGCAAGCATCTGAATAAAACACTACCTATTGATGTTTACAATGATGTTGCTCAGTCTCCGGGTTTTTTACCCCAATCCAAAGCTTATGTGGATCCTATTATAGGTAGGATCGCACACTATATTGAAGTAGTTAAAGAATCTGTTCTTGTTCCTGATCTCCACCCATATGGAGATTATCTTGATACTGGCTTGTTTGAACCTCCATTTGCCTCATGGGAAATTGGGGCCTTGATGGAGGAATTTGATTTTGATTGGAAAGCCTTTTGCGATTTTTACATCGCAAAAAGCGAAGATGTCTTGAATGATTGTCTCGATTCTATGTACCTTTTGATTGATTCCGACGAATGTGACGAGGGTGATGTGGATCTGGTGATTTATGTATGGCAGATGATTTTGGATGAGTTGCACACACACCAATCAATTGATTCCAATAAAGAGACATCATTGTCGGATGATTGTTCCTGCCTTTCTGGGGTAAAGCATGTGAGTCTTGACATTGTGCGATCTGAAATGAATGGGTGTACCACTGTGGTTGATTCCTGTGCGAATCCTGAAAGATTCTCTCCTGACTGTGTGCAGTTTGAATCTATGCGATCTAATGCCTGTTTCTCGGATGTTCCTGCAGATTGTGATCAGCATGAATGTGCCAGTTTTCTCAAGGATGTGTGGGACCCCTTGTCATTTAGAGACAGATCTTTAAGATCTTCCATCGGTGATCCTGCTATGGGGAAAATGCCTAAATTATCCAGCATCAAAAGTAAAATTAATATGTCTAATAAAGTTTTTCCTGATGTTGTCGTTACTTCTACTGCAAATGAGTCTTTGTCTCACCCTGTTCACACCTGTAAGGGCCCGTTGCCTGGTGACAGTTGCTCCATTGTTTCTGTCCTGAACGCCTTACAGTTTGCTCCGCAGATCGCGGAGGTTTGCGCTATGGAAGCGTCAGTTTCACAAGCTAAAGCGATTTTTGATTCGCAAGCTTTGCGTTTGGACTCATCGGATTTGACATTGTTAGCCGAATCTAAGAGTGAGACAGCGCTTCGGTTTTGCGAATCTGATGCTGAAGCTTCTTTGCTTTGCCCAGAGAAGCTTTCTCTGAACCTGCCCTCTACCATGAATGAAAACATGATCTCCACTCGCACTGACATTTCTGAGTCCCTTTCTTGTTCTGAGGAAAATGCTGATTCTGCACCCTGTACTCTGGATGAGTTAATATGGCCTTGTTTAGAATCTCCTGCAGTGTCCCTAGAGGCTCGTCTTGGTATTGCTACTATTCCCACCTGTTTTTCTGCAGTTTTGGAGTTGCAAGCTAGTTTGACTGATACGCAGAATTCTGGGTGCAGTGAGATTGAAGTTAGGGAGTCAGTGTGTGTTCCAGTAAATATTCCTGTACAGTCCACTCATGATGATGAAATTCAGTCTCAGCTTATGGTGGAACTATTCCTGGGACATCTGCCCTGCCTGTAGGAGGTATTTAATGTTCAGCCCTGTAACATGGATAGTTCAGAACCCTTCATAGAACACTTGGAAATTGACATTTCTGAGGTCTTAGTTGATGTTTTGGAGGTTTCCAAGTCCCTCCTAAAGGGTGCAGAACTTCTAGGAGATACCTCCTTTCCCCCAGATCTGTCTGAGGTTTTGCCCACTTCAGTGGGCATTGCTGTTGTGCTAACTTCTGTTGCAGCTCTGGAGGAGCTTCAGTCTTGTGTAGTCAATGATGAACATGGGGTAGATACCAGTACAGTCACAGAGATTTCTAGGTTTGAGTCCAAGCCTTCTTTTGAAAGTCCAGTGCTTGTGACCACTGCTCGTGATGATTATCTGCCCGGTTTTGGTTTTGGTCTTGTCGTGACGGACTCTGAGGTTGGCAGTTCCTCGACGTGTCCTGAGGTTCCCCTTGGGCTAGTGTACCCCGATGTGTTCTGTGATCCAGAAAGCCCAAGTGTGTCTCGGTTGCCAGCCTACTCAGATGCTTCCTCGGTGGAAACCTGTTCTGATGTTGCCTGCCTGCCTGCATGCCCAGAGGTGGTCCCTGAAGGCCAAGGTCTTGATGCTTGTCCTGGTAATTCTGAATCCAGAATTGTCATTGGTTCCATAGGGGTTCTTGATAGTTCTCCGTGTGAGCCTGGTGATCGTTCTGCCCTCCTGGGGTCTCTGCGGAGTTTCAAAGTGTTCTGGGAGATCCTGGGAGAAATATTTCCTGGTACCTTGAATGAGATCAGCAGTGGGTGCTTTGTGGAAAGGGACACTTCGAATGGTTATTGTGGCAGGTTTGGTATTTTTGGACGGTCCCTGTAAGGTGGTGGGTATGGCTCGGTGGGTGTCGATGGCTTCTTCTCTGGCATTCACAGTCCTGATGGGTGTTACACTGAGACTTGTGGTACTGATGGGCATGTTTCGGTGGCTTCTCCTTCCGATGAGGTCAGTTTCAGGTGGGCTGACTCTGGAATTGGGCTGTCCCGACCTTCATGAGTCTTCAGTTAGAGTCTTTTGCAAATATCAGGTTGGAGGCTCGTCTGGAATCCGACCCTAGGGGGGGGGGGGGGTTACTGTAATGATCCGCTCAGCTGACTTGCGCAGGCAGGCAGCTTTTTGACCACTGTTCAGGTCTGCATTCTGCAGGTCTCTGGAAGAGAGACCTTTTGTCAGTTTTGCAGCTTGCTGCTGCTGAGGAATTTGCATACGTTTGTCATGCAAATTGCCTAGCCACATCCTTTGTAGGCTTGCTCTATATACACCATGTGATTCCACAGTACGTCGCTGGTCATAAGGGTTTGTCCTGTGAAACACTCCTGGAGTGTCAGCCTTGCTTATTGTTTGAAGATTAGCTTAGTATAATTCCTGGGACTGCACTAGGCATCCTTGCTAGAGCAGTCAGGAATGTATTATTTGTATTGCCTGTTCTGTCAGTCTGTCGCGCTTGGATCACACTAGCCTCTAGCAGTAGTGGCTGTGGATCCTTCTGGTCTGCAACTCTCTTGCTATACTTGGATCGCACTTGCTCTGACGGTAGAGCAGTGGATCCTGCTAGCTCTGTTGCATTACTTGGGTCGCAGTCGCTCTGGCGGAAAGAGCAGTGGATCATATCTCACACTTATCCCTGTTTTTGTGTACCTGTCTTGTCTGCTACGAACGCTTGCTGGAGGCTCGGTGAGGTAACCGTTAAGCAAGCGCTCACGTCCTCTGTTTCATGTTTGTCTGTCGGTGGTTAGTTAGGCGTGCTTGTCTCTGTTGTGCTTAACACGCGGAGACCGCACAGAAAACGCGTTCGCTGTTGCGAATGAGTGCGGTGTTCGCGTTTAGTTAGCGTTTATTATTTTTCTTATCTTATCATTGTATGATTTGCTGTGCCTTTGCTACTCTCGTACTCTGCCTTGCTGTAGCCTTGTGTCACCTCTGGCAATCGCCTCTCTCGCGATTGCGTTCATACTTCATATCTGCTGTTGTGTATGCACTGTCGCGGGTTGGCGACTAGATTGGTGCACACACATACAATCTGTCCCTTTGCTCATTCTCATTTGCAACCGCTTCTCAGGCGATTGCGTTCTCACTCGGTTTCCTCTGTTGTGTGTCCACCGTCGCAGGTTGGCGACTAGATTGGTGGACACGCATACCCTCTGTCGCTTTGCTCTCTCTCTTTCAGGGCTATCTTGCCCTGCGTTTCTTCCCTTCATACAATTCCTGTCTGGCGTCTGTGGCAGGGCAGAGGAGATGTTCCTCTGCACTCCACAGCTCCACCTGCCGACAGGAATTTCCCTCTACAGGTGCGTTGTACCTGTTGCTGGGTTCCCTCAAATTATACGCTTGTGGAGGATTTCCGCAGTGTCGGAGAGATGGAGAGAATTCCACAATCATTACAGTATGACCAGCCAAACCGAAATTCCCAGTGTAGAGGGAATTTCCGATTTGTACAATTTGGTCAAATATGGGTCCTGTATCTTCAAGAGGTTTAAGATACTGGACTCTGAAACTAGAGATGAGTTCATATCAGAATGTTCCAGATTCTTGGCAAATCCTGAATTTCAGGCCACCAATATTTCCACTTGGAGTGGTCAGATTGCTTACAATCTTTTCCAAGGGGATCTCTTCATGTGGGTTGATGAGTATGCCAGACACAAAAATCGGAGACATAACCCTCGCAGGTTTCTGGCTCATGTTTTTTCTCGTAAGCTTAGAATTCCCCTGCCAGGCTGTTTCTATGAGTTTTCTCCTGCTGTGCAAAATGTTGATCAGATTAGGTTATGCAACATTTCTCTGTCATTACCATATGTAAGGCCAATCTGCTGATTCGGCTTGTCAGCCAAAAGATTCGTTGCCCATAGTAGTGTTGGGCGAACAGTGTTCGCCACTGTTCGGGTTCTGCAGAACATCACCCTGTTCGGGTGATGTTCGAGTTCGGCCGAACACCTGATGGTGTTCGGCCAAACCGTTCTGCCACATGGCCGAACTAAGAGCGCATGGCCGAACGTTCCCCGAACATTCGGCTAGCGCTGTGATTGGCCGAACGGGTCACGTGGTTCGGACCCGAACGCGCTCTGATTGGCCGAACTGTCACATGGTTCGGGTAAATAAATACCCGAACCATGTCATATCTCCGCCATTTGTCTGTGGGTTTAGCTTTGGGTAGGCAGGCAGGGTAGTTCGCACTCCAGCCACGCTAGCCAGGGTCCCCCGGTCATTGTGTCGCTGCTGGGAATAGTAGTACACCGCTCGCTCAGCCACACTATATAGCATTGTGTTTACTGCCACTCTGTGTACCTCGCTCACCCAGCACTATATAGCATTGTGTTTACTGCCACTCTGTGTCTGCTGGGAACAGTAGTACACCGCTCGCTCAGCCACACTATATAGCATTGTGTTTACTGCCACTCTGTGTACCTCACTCAGCCACACTATATAGCATTGTGTTTACTGCCACTCTGTGTCTGCTGGGAACAGTTGTACACTGCTCGCTCAGCCACACTATATAGCATTGTGTTTACTGCCACTCTGTGTACCTCGCTCAGCCACACTATATAGCATTGTGTTTACTGCCACTCTGTGTCTGCTGGGAACAGTAGTACACCGCTCGCTCAGCCACACTATATAGCATTGTGTTTACTGCCACTCTGTGCACCTCGCTCACCCAGCACTATATAGCATTGTGTTTACTGCCACTCTGTGTCTGCTGGGAACAGTAGTACACCGCTTGCTCAGCCACACTATATAGCATTGTGTTTACTGCCACTCTGTGTACCTCGCTCAGCCACACTATATAGCATTGTGTTTACTGCCACTTTGTGTCTGCTGGGAACAGTAGTACACCGCTCGCTCAGCCAAACTATATAGCATTGTGTTTACTGCCACTCTGTGTCTGCTGGGAACAGTAGTACACCGCTCGCTCAGCCACACTATATAGCATTGTGTTTACTGCCACTCTGTGTCTGCTGGGAACAGTAGTACACCGCTCGCTCAGCCACACTATATAGCATTGTGTTTACTGCCACTCTGTGTACCTCGCTCAGCCACACTATATAACATGGTGTTTACTGCCACTCTGTGTCTGCTGGGAACAGTAGTACACCGCTCGCTCAGCCACACTATATAGCATTGTGTTTACTGCCACTCTGTGTACCTCGCTCAGCCACACTATATAGCATTGTGTTTACTGCCACTCTGTGTCTGCTGGGAACAGTAGTACACTGCTCGCTCAGCCACACTATATAGCATTGTGTTTACTGCCACTCTGTGTACCTCGCTCAGCCACACTATATAGCATTGTGTTTACTGCCACTCTGTGTCTGCTAGGAACAGTAGTACACTGCTCGCTCAGCCACACTATATAGCATTGTGTTTACTGCCACTCTGTGTACCTCGCTCAGCCACACTATATAGCATTGTGTTTACTGCCACTCTGTGTCTGCTGGGAACAGTAGTACACTGCTCGCTCAGCCACACTATATAGCATTGTGTTTACTGCCACTCTGTGTACCTCGCTCACCCAGCACTATATAGCATTGTGTTTACTGCCACTCTGTGTCTGCTGGGAACAGTAGTACACCGCTCGCTCAGCCACACTATATAGCATTGTGTTTACTGCCACTCTGTGTACCTCGCTCAGCCACACTATATAACATTGTGTTTACTGCCACTCTGTGTCTGCTGGGAACAGTAGTACACCGCTCGCTCAGCCACACTATATAGCATTGTGTTTACTGCCACTCTGTGTACCTCACTCAGCCACACTATATAGCATTGTGTTTACTGCCACTCTGTGTCTGCTGGGAACAGTTGTACACTGCTCGCTCAGCCACACTATATAGCATTGTGTTTACTGCCACTCTGTGTACCTCGCTCAGCCACACTATATAGCATTGTGTTTACTGCCACTCTGTGTCTGCTGGGAACAGTAGTACACCGCTCGCTCAGCCACACTATATAGCATTGTGTTTACTGCCACTCTGTGCACCTCGCTCACCCAGCACTATATAGCATTGTGTTTACTGCCACTCTGTGTCTGCTGGGAACAGTAGTACACCGCTTGCTCAGCCACACTATATAGCATTGTGTTTACTGCCACTCTGTGTACCTCGCTCAGCCACACTATATAACATGGTGTTTACTGCCACTCTGTGTCTGCTGGGAACAGTAGTACACCGCTCGCCCAGCCACCTTATATAGCATTGTGTTTACTGCCACTCTGTGTACCTCGCTCAGCCACACTATATAGCATTGTGTTTACTGCCACTCTGTGTCTGCTGGGAACAGTAGTACACTGCTCGCTCAGCCACACTATATAGCATTGTGTTTACTGCCACTCTGTGTACCTTGCTCAGCCACACTATATAGCATTGTGTTTACTGCCACTCTGTGTCTGCTAGGAACAGTAGTACACTGCTCGCTCAGCCACACTATATAGCATTGTGTTTACTGCCACTCTGTGTACCTCGCTCAGCCACACTATATAGCATTGTGTTTACTGCCACTCTGTGTCTGCTGGGAACAGTAGTACACTGCTCGCTCAGCCACACTATATAGCATTGTGTTTACTGCCACTCTGTGTACCTCGCTCACCCAGCACTATATAGCATTGTGTTTACTGCCACTCTGTGTCTGCTGGGAACAGTAGTACACCGCTCGCTCAGCCACACTATATAGCATTGTATTTACTGCCACTCTGTGTCTGCTGGGAACAGTAGTACACCGCTCGCTCAGCCACACTATATAGCATTGTGTTTACTGCCACTCTGTGTACACCGCTCACCCAGCACTATATAGCATTATTGTGTTTACTGCCACTCTGTGTCTGCTGGGAACAGTAGTACACCGCTCACCCGCCACTGTATAGCATTGTGCTCTGTGTCGCTGCTGGGAATAGTGGTACACCGCTCACCCACCACTGTATAGCATTGTGCTCTGTGTCGCTGCTGGGAATAGTGGTACACCGCTCACCCACCACTGTATAGCATTTCTGTACTGCCACTGTACTGCTGCCAGTTAGCGTGTACTTTAAGGATAAGTGAAATGAGGAAGAAATCCGGTGAAAGAGGGAGGGGCAAGGGAGCACCGGTTCACGTACAGGCCACAGGGGAGCACCCAAGAAAACCCACTCAATACCGCCCATGTTGTCCAGGACAACAACCCTCACAAATCCAAGAGAACAGGACCAGATAATTACTTGGATGACCTCTCAAGCGTCCAGCAGTGGGTTAAGCAGCACCAGCACATCACGCACGAGGTCCGAGTCCTCAGCCAGTTACAAGGAGCCAGTGGGCACAAAGCTGACACAACCGGCAGCGACACCACGCACACAACTGCCAGATAACCAGTCCGATGAATTACCTCAGGACACAATGGGGTATTCGCAGGAGCTATTCCCAGCCCAACAAACTTCCACCTTTGAAAGGTCAATGGAGGAACAGCCAGAAATGTTGTGCCCGGATTCACAACCATTAACTGTGGGAAATGCACCGCGCACTGAAATACAAGGCGAGTCCGAGGACTTTGAAACCCAAATCCCAGAGCAAGTTGGGCAGGAGGGGTTGCAATTGCAGGAGGTCGGCCGACAAGATCTGGAAGACGACGTTGGAGTGAGCTGCGCAGAGGTTGTTCTGGGGAGCTCTACTCCACGGCGGCGGCCCCCCACAATGACATATGACGAGTTTGAGGAGATGGAAGAGGAGGGTATAGACAATGTGGACATAGACCCAGATTTTGTTTGTGAACGAGAACATCGCCGTCGTAGCAGCAGCACAGATGAGTCTGTTGAAGAACCCACTGCTGCACGAGTTCGCCTTGTGCCACAAGGTAGGCGGCGCGCAATTTCAGGCACCACAAGCGTGGAAGTTCAAGTGAGAGGCAAAAGAGGCGCAAACAGAAATCGCCAGCAAGGCAGGTGCTCCAAAGTCTGGGCTTTCTTTGAAGACTGCACTGAGGATGGTACTATGGCAATTTGCAAGGTGTGCAAGACCCGCCTGAGCAGGGGGAAAAGTATTAACAACCTCTCCACCACCAGCATGAGCCGCCACATGCTATCCAAACATCCCACTCTGTGGGAAAACGCGGCAGGACAGGGTACCAGCAACACTGCCTCCCTTGGGGTCACCAGACTGACCACCAGACCCGCCTCAGCAGCAGCAGTAGCCCAGCCATTGCGTTGTTCACAACATTCACAAACATCAGACGACGCTGACACTGTGACTTTCCGGAGTAGTGCTCTTGAGGTCTCCCAGTGTTCATCAAACACAACAACCAACAGCCCTTCAGTGTGCAGCCCTACGGTTCAGTTGTCTGTCTCGGAGATGTTTGAGCACAAGAGGAAATTGCCAGCAAATGACCCCCGGGCCGTGGCAGTAACAGCAAGCATAGCCAAGCTTCTGGCCTGCGAAATGCTGCCATATTGAGTGGTGGAGACAAACAGCTTCAAGGGCATGATGTCAGTGGCCATCCCACGTTACGTGGTTCCCAGCCGCTACCACTTTGCGCGCTCTGCAGTGCCTGAGTTGCATGAGCACGTGGTCAGCAAAATAACCCGAAGCTTGAAGAATGCCGTTGCCTGCAAGGTTCACCTCACCACTGACACCTGGACGAGTGCGTTCAGCCAGGGTCGATACATCTCCCTTACCGCGCACTGGGTGAACCTTGTGGAGCCTGGCAGCGATTCCTCACCTGCTATGGGGCGGGTGTTGCCCACGCCGCAAACAGCTGCACCGCTGTCCCTCCCACTGGATAACAACAGCAGCACCTACCTCTCTGACTCCTTCTCCTCCAACGCATCTCAAAGCTGTACCTCATCCGGAAACGCTAACCCAGCAGCAGTAGGATCGTGGAAGCAGTGCAGCACAGCTGTTGGCGTTGCTGAAGCTGATCTGCCTTGGGGATAAGCAGCACACAGGGGAGGAAATTTGGAGGGGAATAAAGGAACAGACGGATTTGTGGCTGGCACCGCTGGACCTGAAACTGGGCATGGTTGTGTGTGATAATGGGAGTAATCTCATTCGCGCTTTAAGGTTGGCTAAGCTGACACACATCCCTTGCCTGGCGCACGTGATGAACCTAGTAGTTCAGCGGTTCCTGAGGACATACCCAGGCGTGGCCGATCTTCTGTTGAAGGTGCGACGAGTGGCCAAACATTGTAGAAATTCCAGTACTGCTTCGGGGGCACTCGCCAAGATGCAGGAGCGCTTCAATCTCCCCCACCATCGCTTGCTGTGTGATGTCCCTACGCGCTGGAATTCTACGCTGCACATGCTAGCCCGCTTTTGCGAGCAGAAGAGTGCAGTGGTCCAGTACATGACGGCGCAGTACCGAGGTGCATCCGGACAGCTGCCAAGCTTCTGTGGATCCGATTGGGCCAACATGTTGGACCTCTGCCAAGTCCTCCAAAATTTTGAGCAATCCACGTTGCTTGTGAGCAGTGACAGCTCTTCAGTCAGCATTACCATACCACTGCTGTGTTTACTGAAGAGGTCAATGTTGAAAATCAAGGAAACAGCTGTCATGATGCAACTGGGGGAATCTGAAGGAGAAAACGATCAGCGTGATGGTACCAACATCAGGCCATCCGCCTCAGGGAACGCTGGCCCCAGCAGCTATGACGAAGAAGAGGAGGAGGAGGAACAGCTGGAGTTGGAGCAGGAATTTCCTGCCACCACTGACGAGGGCCAGAGCGGTGCACGTTGGACTTCCACAATTCAGCGCGAATGGTCAGCAGAAGCAGACCAGGAAGAAGGTGACGACTATGATGCATCACAACAACTATCACAACGCTCACAAGAGGATGATGAGGATTCTGGCAGGACTCTGGCACACATGGCTCAATTCATGCTAGACTGCATTGAACGCGACCCACGCATTGTGCGCATTCTGGACAACACTAATTACTGGGTTTATACCCTTCTGGATCCACGGTACAAACACAATGTTCCAAAACTGCTTGAAGAAAGAGTCAGACAGGTCAAAATGGAAGAATACCAGCAGGCCCTTGTGGAGACTTTAGAGAGGAGATTGACATCCTCCCCCTCCTCTAGCCAGTTGTACGCCGACAGACTGACTTCCGCAAACCCAGGATGACCAGGAGGGCAGCAAACAACACAAGCCACAGCTAGTGCCCAAAAGGGAATGGTATCGGCAGTGTCCTTGGAGTGGGAAAATTTTCTGACACCCATGCAGCAGCAGCCCACAGAACAGCAAGCGTGCAGATCCACCTCCAACACCGATCGCCTGGAGAAGATGGTCAAGGACTACATGTCAGATGGCGTAGCTGTGTTGAACAATCCATCTGCACCCTTCAACTATTGGGTATCGAAGCTAGACACCTGGCATGAACTGGCAATGTACGCAATAGAGGTGCTGGCTTGCCCGGCACCCAGCGTTATGTCGGAACGCTGTTTTAGTGCTGCCGGAGGCATCGTCACAGATCGGCATATCCGCCTCTCCACAGAAAATGCAGACCGTCTGACTCAAATTAAAATGAATCAATCCTGGATTGGAAACGACTATGCAACACTCCTGGACCCCAACCAAGTAACATGAACAATGACCATCTGTGATGGGTTAGCGTTGCCGGTCCCTGTTTATTGAACCTCTCATCTTTATTACATTTATGACTGCATGGCGGCAAAAAGCATTGCTATATCCGCACGCTATTTGTCCTCATGCAAGGCCTGGGATGTTGTGTCTCAAAAAGCGTGGCCTTCTCCTCCTGCGCCTCCTCCTGTTCCATCACGTGTGCTGCTGCTGGGTTAGCGTTTCCAGTCCCTGTTTATTGAACCTCTCATCTGTATTACATTTATGACTGCATGGCGGCAAAAAGCATTGCTATATCCGCACGCTTTTTGTCCTCATGCAAGGCCTGGGTTGCGTCTCAAAAAGCGTGGCCTTCTCCTCTTGCGCCTCCTCCTGTTCCATCATGTGTGCTGCTGCTGCTGGGTTAGCGTTGCCGGTCCCTGTTTATTGAACCTCTCATCTGTATTACATTTATGACTAGAGTTGGGCCGAACCTCCGATTTTAGGTTCGCGAACCGGGTTCGCGAACTTTCGCGGAACGTTCGGTTCGCGTTAAAGTTCGCGAACCGCAATAGACTTCAATGGGGATGCGAACTTTGAAAAAAAAAAATAATTATGCTGGCCACAAAAGTGATGGAAAAGATGTTTCAAGGGGTCTAACACCTGGAGGGGGGCATGGCGGAGTGGGATACACGCCAAAAGTCCCCGGGAAAAATCTGGATTTGACGCAAAGCAGCGTTTTAAGGGCAGAAATCACATTGAATGCTAAATGACAGGCCTAAAGTGCTTTAAAACATCTTGCATGTGTATACATCAATCAGGTAGTGTAATTAAGGTACTGCTTCACACTGACACACCAAACTCACCGTGTAACGCACCGCAAACAGCTGTTTGTACTAGTGACGGCCGTGCTGGACTGGTGCGCACCATGGCGAGAGTGCAGGTTTTGGTGGCTTTACAGCCCATATGGTCGGCCTGGCTGATGTAGCTGAATGACAGAACAGTGACTGTCCAGCTGATCAAATTTGGTCTGACCACAATGAAGCAACGACCTTATTATCTTTTGTGTGCCCCCCGAGACACTCATCTAGGCGCCGGTCATTGCTTCATTGTGATACGCAAGCCCCTTCACCACGGCAAGGTAATGATCACGAAGGGGAATGGGCGCATGTACATGCCTTTTCTTTTGTTGTTGCAGCTGCCCTCAGTGCAGCCAGAAAAATTAGGCAGTCATGTACACGCACCATAAAAATTATTACAGCGGCCGCTGCTAGCAGCGGCCTAAAAAATTCAGCAATCCGCCTGGAGTCCCGGACCCTGTTGGTGGTGGCGGAGAAGGTAGTGAAGCGGCCTGCAGGCAGACATGCTGTGTGGAGGGACTGGGAGCGACTTAGTCTTTTTGGGGCAGGCCAGGCAGCCAGTCACACGGCGTGCAGGCAGAGATGCTGTGTGTGCGGGGACTGACTTAGTCTTGGGGCGGGCAGCAGCCCTCCGGGATCCATGCCTCATTCATTTTGATAAAGGTGAGGTACTTAACACTTTTGTGACTTAGGCGACTTCTCTTCTCTGTGACAATGCCTCCAGCTGCGCTGAAGGTCCTTTCTGAGAGGACGCTTGCGGCAGGGCAGGAGAGAAGTTGGATGGCAAATTGGGACAGCTCTGGCCACAGGTCAAGCCTGCGCACCCAGTAGTTCAAGGGTTCCTCATCGCTGTTCACAGCAGTGTCTACATCCACACTTAAGGCCAGGTAGTCGGCTACCTGCCGGTCGAGGCGTTGGTGGAGGGTGGATCCGGAAGGGCTACGGCGAGGCGTTGGACTAAAGAACGTCCGCATGTCCGACATCACCATGAGATCGCTGGAGCGTCCTGTCTTTGACTGCGTGGACACGGGAGGAGGATTAGTGGCAGTGGTACCTTGCTGGCGTTGTGCCGTCACATCACCCTTAAAGGCATTGTAAAGCATAGTTGACAGCTGGTTCTGCATGTGCTGCATCCTTTCCACCTTCCGGTGAGTTGGTAACAGGTCCGCCACTTTGTGCCTGTACCGAGGGTCTAGTAGTGTGGCCACCCAGTACAGCTCATTCCCCTTGAGGTTTTTTATACGGGGGTCCCTCAACAGGCAGGACAGCATAAAAGACGACATCTGCACAAAGTCGGATCCAGTACCCTCCATCTCCTCTTGCTCTTCCTCAGTGACGTCAGGTAAGTCAACCTCCTCCCCCCAGCCGCGAACAATACCACGGGAAGGTTGAGCAGCACAAGCCCCCTGCGACGCCTGCTGCGGTTGTTCTCCTGCCGCTGTCCCCTCCTCCTCCTCCTCCTCCTCCCCCAAAGAAACACCTTGCTCATCATCCTCTGAGTCTGACTCGTCTTCTGCACACGACCTCTCTTCTTCCTCCTCCTCCCCCCTCTGTGCTGCCGCAGGTGTTGAGGAAACAGCTGGGTCTGATGAAAATTGGTCCCATGCCTGTTCCTGCCGTAACGGTTCCTGGTCACGCTCATTCGCAGCTTCATCCGCCACTCTACGCACAGCACGCTCCAAGAAGTACGCGTAGGGAATTAAGTCGCTGATGGTGCCCTCACTGCGGCTCACCAGGTTGGTCACCTCCTCAAACGGCCGCATGAGCCTGCATGCATTTTTCATCAGTGTCCAGTTGTCGGGCCAGAACATCCCCATCTTCCCAGACTGTTTCGTTCTACTCCAGTTGTAGAGGTACTGGGTGACGGCTTTCTTCTGTTCTAGCAGGCGGGAGAACATGAGCAGGGTCGAGTTCCAGCGAGTGGGGCTATCGCAAATGAGGCGTCTCACCGGCATGTTGTTTTTACGCTGAATTTCTGCAAATCGTGCCATGGCTGTGTAAGAGCGCCTCAAATGCCCACAGAACTTCCTGGCCTGCTTCAGGACATCCGCTAAGCCAGGGTACTTTGCCACAAATCTTTGAACCACTAGATTCATGACATGTGCCATGCAGGGTATGTGTGTCAGCTTCCCCATATGCAAAGCGGCAAGCAGATTGCTGCCGTTGTCGCACACCACGTTGCCTATCTCCAGGTGGTGCGGGGTCAGCCACTCATCCACCTGTTTCTTAAGAGCAGCCAGGAGAGCTGCTCCAGTGTGACTCTCCGCTTTGAGACAAGCCATGTCTAAGATGGCGTGACACCGTCGTACCTGGCATGCAGCATAGGCCCTGCGGAGCTGGGGCTGTGTAGCTGGAGAGGAGAACTGCCACTCAGCCAAGGAGGAGGAGGAGGACAGCGAAGAGCATGTAGCAGGAGGAGAGGAGGTGGCAGGAGGCCTGCCTGCAAGCCGTGGAGGTGTCACAATTTGGTCCGCCGCTTTCTGCTTGCCATCGTTCACCACCAGGTTCACCCAATGGGCTGTGTAGGTAATGTAGCGGCCCTGCCCGTGCTTGGCAGACCAGCCATCCGTGGTCAGGTGTACCCTTGACCCAACGCTCTTCGCAAGAGATGACACCACTTGCCTCTCAACTTCACGGTGCAGTTGGGGTATGGCCTTTCTCGAAAAATAAGTGCGGCCTGGCATCTTCCACTGCGGTGTTCCGATGGCCACAAATTTACGGAAGGCCTCAGAGTCCACCAGCCGGTATGGTAACAGCTGGCGAGCTAACAGTTCCGCCACGCCAGCTGTCAGACGCCGGGCAAGGGGGTGACTGGCCAAAAGTGGCTTCTTCC
This sequence comes from Hyperolius riggenbachi, assembly GCF_040937935.1. Lineage (NCBI taxonomy): Eukaryota > Metazoa > Chordata > Amphibia > Anura > Hyperoliidae > Hyperolius > Hyperolius riggenbachi. Next base: position 28,268,815 of record NC_090653.1, on the reverse strand, counting down.
GCTCAAACATTTCCTTCACGGACACCTGACTGCTGCTGTGGGCAGAGGAGCAGGAACCGCTCAAGGGCAGAGGCGGAGTGGAGGAGGGTGCCTGTGAAGGTGCAAGGGAGAAAGCGGCAGAAGCAGATGATGCACCTGAAGGAGGAAGAGGAGAAGGAGGGTGACTTTTCTTTTGTGTGCTGCTGCTGCTTTTGCTCAGGTGGCCATCCCATTGCTGTTTGTGCCTTTTCTCCAGGTGCCTTCGTAAGGCACTTGTCCCTACGTGAGTGTTGGCCTTTCCACGGCTCAATTTTTGTTGGCAGAGCGAACAGATGGCTTTGGTCCGATCTGAGGCACACACATTAAAAAATTTCCACACCGCTGAGCCACCCTGGGATGTGGGCACTATGGGGACCTCAGCAGCTGATGCTGAAGGGCAAGTTGGCTGGCTGTACATAGGTGGCGATACATGGTGCCGGACTCTGCCACCAGCTGTTTCTGACGAAGAGCTGCCCCAGCTTCTTTCAGCAACTTCTCTCCTCCTACTACTCTCTGACTCCCCCTCTGAACTGTCCCCCTCTTCATCTCCTCTATTGGGAACATACAGAGGATCCCTATTACCGTCATCATCGTAGTCATCCTGCCCAGCTTCGCTTGCCTCAGACAAATCCAAACTTGCACCATCAGTAGGTCCTTCATCCTCCTGACACGTTACATCCATAGTGTTGCCGCGTAACTCAGACATATTAGCTGGTGAAAATTCATCTGGCTGTAACAACAATGGCTGTGCATCAGTGATTTCAACACTAAATAATTCTTGCGAAGTGTCAAATGCAGCGGAAGTGGTGCTAGTAGTAGCGCTGGTGGCTGAGCAAGATGAGGTGTTCTGTGTCGCTAAATACTCAACCACGTCCTGACAATCTTGGGAGGTGATGGGACGTGCCTTCTTCCGAGCACTGTACTGTGGGCCAGGTCCACACGAAATTACATTTACACGACCTCGCGCAGACCTGCCGGGTGGCCTTCCTCTGCCTCTGCCACTACCTCTTCCTCTTCCTCTACCTGTTTTGTCCATATTGGGTATGCACGGAGTGGTATATCACACTGCGTGCACTCACGTAGGTAGGTGGGTTCACTTAACTGCACAGGTATGCGCACTGATGCGGTGGGTTCACTGAACAGAACAGGTATACAGTGGCGGGTTCACAGAACAGGTATGCAGTGGCAGGATCACTGAACACAATAGGTATGCAGTGGCGTGTTCACTAAACAGGTATACAGTGGCGGGTCCACTGAACAGAACAGGTATACAGTGGCGGGTTCACAGAACAGGTATACAGTGGCGGGTCCACTGAACAGAACAGGTATACAGTGGCGGGTCCACTGAACAGAACAGGTATACAGTGGCGGGTTCACAGAACAGGTATACAGTGGCGGGTCCACTGAACAGAACAGGTATACAGTGGCGGGTCCACTGAACAGAACAGGTATACAGTGGCGGGTTCACAGAACAGGTATACAGTGGCGGGTCCACTGAACAGAACAGGTATACAGTGGCGGGTTCACAGAACAGGTATGCAGTGGCAGGATCACTGAACACAATAGGTATGCAGTGGCGTGTTCACTAAACAGGTATACAGTGGCGGGTCCACTGAACAGAACAGGTATACAGTGGCGGGTCCACTGAACAGAACAGGTATACAGTGGCGGGTCCACTGAACAGAACAGGTATACAGTGGCGGGTCCACTGAACAGAACAGGTATACAGTGGCGGGTCCACTGAACAGAACAGGTATACAGTGGCGGGTTCACAGAACAGGTATGCAGTGGCAGGATCACTGAACACAATAGGTATGCAGTGGCGTGTTCACTAAACAGGTATACAGTGGCGGGCCCACTGAACAGAACAGGTATACAGTGGCGGGTTCACTGAACAGGTATACAGTGGCGGGTCCACTGAACAGAACAGGTATACAGTGGCGGGTTCACAGAACAGGTATGCAGTGGCAGGTTCACTGAACACAACAGGTATGCAGTGGCAGGTTCACTGAACACAACAGGTATGCAGTGGCGGGTTCACTGAACAGGTATACAGTGGCGGGTCCACTGAACAGAACAGGTATACAGTGGCGGGTCCACTGAACAGAACAGGTATACAGTGGCGGGTCCACTGAACAGAACAGGTATACAGTGGCGGGTTCACAGAACAGGTATACAGTGGCGGGTCCACTGAACAGAACAGGTATACAGTGGCGGGTTCACAGAACAGGTATGCAGTGGCAGGATCACTGAACAGGTATGCAGTGGCAGGATCACTGAACAGGTATGGAGTGGCAGGATCACAGTACAGGTATGCAGTGGGCTGAGGGCTCACTGAACAGAACAGGTATGCAGTGGCAGGATCACTGAACAGGTATGGAGTGGCAGGATCACAGTACAGGTATGCAGTGGGCTGAGGGCTCACTGAACAGAACAGGTATGCAGTGGCAGGATCACTGAACAGGTATGCAGTGGCAGGATCACTGAACAGGTATGCAGTGGCAGGATCACAGTACAGGTATGCAGTGGGCTGAGGGCTCACTGAACAGAACAGGTATGCAGTGGCAGGATCACTGAACAGGTATGGAGTGGCAGGATCACAGTACAGGTATGCAGTGGGCTGAGGGCTCACTGAACAGAATAGGTATGCAGTGGCAGGATCACTGAACAGGTATGCAGTGGCAGGATCACTGAACAGGTATGCAGTGGCAGGATCACAGTACAGGTATGCAGTGGGCTGAGGGCTCACTGAACAGAACAGGTATGCAGCCAGGAAGAAGTTAAGCCTAACTAATCTTTCCCTATATGAGAGACTGCAGCAGCTCGCCCTACTCTCACTAATGCAGGCACACGAGTGGCCGTAATGGCCGCCGCTGCCTGCCTTATATAAGGGGGGGTGGGGCTCCAGGGGCTAGTGTAGCCTAATTGGCTACACTGGGCCTGCTGACTGTGATGTAGAGGGTCAAAGTTGACCCTCAGTGCATTATGGGGCGAACCGAACTTCTTCCGCAAAAGGTTCGCGTGCGGTACCCGCACGCGAACCACCTACGTTCGCGCGAACCACGTTCGCCGGCGAACCGTTCGGCCCAACTCTATTTATGACTGCATGGCGGCAAAAAGCATTGCTATATCCGCACGCTATTTGTCCTCATGCAAGGCCTGGGATGTTGTGTCTCAAAAAGCGTGGCCTTCTCCTCCTGCGCCTCCTCCTGTTCCATCACGTGTGCTGCTGCTGCTGCTGGCCTGGGTTAGCGTTTCCGGTCCCTGTTTATTGAACCTCTCATCTGTATTACATTTATGACTGCATGGCGGCAAAAAGCATTGCTATATCCGCACGCTTTTTGTCCTCATGCAAGGCCTGGGATGTTGTGTCTCAAAAAGCGTGGCCTTCTCCTCCTGCGCCTCCTCCTGTTCCATCACGTGTGCTGCTGCTTCTGCTGGCCTGGGTTAGCATTTCCGGTCCCTGTTTATTGAACCTCTCATCTGTATTACATTTATGACTGCATGGCGGCAAAAAGCATTGCTATATCCGCACGCTTTTTGTCCTCATGCAAGGCCTGGGTTGCGTCTCAAAAAGCGTGGCCTTCTCCTCCTGCGCCTCCTCCTGTTCCATCACGTGTGCTGCTGCTGCTGCTGCTGGGTTAGCGTTGCCGGTCCCTGTTTATTGAACCTCTCATCTTTATTACATTTATGACTGCATGGCGGCAAAAAGCATTGCTATATCCGCACGCTTTTTGTCCTCATGCAAGGCTTGGGTTGCGTCTCAAAAAGCGTGGCCTTCTCCTCCTGCGCCTCCTCCTGTTCCATCACGTGTGCTGCTGCTGCTGCTGCTGGGTTAGCGTTGCCGGTCCCTGTTTATTGAACCTCTCATCTTTATTACATTTATGACTGCATGGCGGCAAAAAGCATTGCTATATCCGCATGCTTTTTGTCCTCATGCAAGGCCTGGGTTGCGTCTCAAAAAGCGTGACCTTCTCCTCCTGCGCCTCCTCCTGTTCCATCACGTGTGCTGCTGCTGCTGCTGCTGGGTTAGCGTTGCCGGTCCCTGTTTATTGAACCTCTCATCTTTATTACATTTATGACTGCATGGCGGCAAAAAGCATTGCTATATCCGCACGCTATTTGTCCTCATGCAAGGCCTGGGATGTTGTGTCTCAAAAAGCGTGGCCTTCTCCTCCTGCGCCTCCTCCTGTTCCATCACGTGTGCTGCTGCTTGTGCTGGGTTAGCGTTACCGGTCCTTTTTCCTGGAACCTCTTCTCTGTATTACATTTATGACTGCATGGCGACAAAAAGCGTGTTACCTGTGCAAAGAAACATGACATTTTCCACATTTAAAAGACAGTTTTTCCTTTGAAACTTTACAATCAATTTTCTCAAAAACTATAATCTTTTTTTCAAATATTTTTTTTCCTCTTGTACCCACTCCCAAGGTGCACATACCCTGCAAATTTGGGGTATGTAGCATGTAAGGAAGCTTTACAAAGCACGAAAGTTCGGGTCCCCATTGACTTCCATTATGTTCGGAGTTCGGCGCGAACACCCGAACATCGCGGCGATGTTCGGCGAACGTTCGCGAACCCAAACATCTAGGTGTTTGCCCAACACTAGCCCATAGCAACCACAAATAAAGAGGTTATTTCTGTCAAGTCTGAAATGTGCAAAACCATTCAGTATGGTAATCAGTTCAATGTTTCTCTTGCCACTTCAGCTTCCAAGCAGGTGCAAGAGAACTGCCTGGATACGTTTCTTGCATTTAAAGAATAAATCTCGCTTCAGAGCTCAAAGTTAGCAGGGGCACGTGTGCCCCTGCTAAACTGCCGCTATCGCGCCGCACAAAGGGGGTCCCTTCACCCCCAAACCCACCCCAGCACGACCTGGTCGTGCATTTGGTCGCTCCTGGAGGCAGGGCTAACGGCTGCAGCCCTGCCTCCAGTCGCGTCTGTCAGCGGCACATCGCCGCCTCTCCCCCGCCCCTCTCAGTGAAGGAAGACTGAGAGGGGCGGGGGAGAGGCGGAGATACGCGCTGACAGACGCGCGTGGGGCAGGGCTGCGGCGGTTAGCCCTGCCCCTACCAGGAAGCGCTCTCCCGCATTACGGAGGGGGATTTGGGGGTAAAGGGACCCCCATTAAGCCGCGCTATAGCGGCGTTTTAGCAGGGGCACACATGCCCCTGCTAACTCTGAGGTCTGAAGCGAATTTATTCTCGCTTCAGTCTCTCTTTAAACAGCAGACATGCAAAGTTGCTGAAAAGGGAAAAACTAGAAATCGCAAGCATCTGAATAAAACACTCCCTATTGATGTTTACAATGATGTTGCTAAGTCTCCGGGTTTTTTGCCCCAATCCAAAGCTTATGTGGATCCTATTATAGGTAGGATCGCACACTATATTGAAGCAGTTAAAGAATCTGTTCTTGTTCCTGATCTCCACCCATATGGAGATTATCTTGATACTGGCTTGTTTGAACCTCCATTTGCCTCATGGGAAATTGGGGCCTTGATGGAGGAATTTGATTTTGATTGGAAAGCCTTTTGCGATTTTTACATCGCAAAAAGCGAAGATGTCTTGAATGATTGTCTCGATTCTATGTACCTTTTGATTGATTCCGACGAATGTGACGAGGGTGATGTGGATCTGGTGATTTATGTATGCCAGACGATTTTGGATGAGTTGCACACCACAACACAACACACACCAATCAATTGATTCCAATAAAGAGACATCGTTGTCGGATGATTGTTCCTGCCTTTCTGGGGTAAAGCATGTGAGTCTTGACATTGTGCGATCTGAAATGAATGGGTGTACCACTGTGGTTGATTCCTGTGCGAATCCTGAAGGATTCTCTCCTGACAGTGTGCAGTTTGAATGTATGCGATTTAATGCCTGTTTCTCGGATGTTCCTGCAGATTGTGATCAGCATGAATGTGCCAGTTTTCTCAAGGATGTGTGGGACCCCTTGTCATTTAGAGACAGATCTTCAAGATCTTCTATCGGTGATCCTGCTATGGGGAAAATTCCTAAATTATGCAACATCAAAAGTAAAATTAATATGTCTAATAAAGTTTTTCCTGATGTTGTCGCTACTTCTACTGCAAATGAGTCTTTGTCTCACCCTGTTCACACCTGTAAGGGCCCGTTGCCTGGTGACAGTTGCTCCATTGTTTCTGTCCTGAACGCCTTACAGTTTGCTCCGCAGATCGCAGAGGTTTGCGCTATGGAAGCGTCAGTTTCACAAGCTAAAGCGATTTTTGATTCGCAAGGTCTGCGTTCTGACTCCTCGGATTTGACATTGTTAGCTGAATCTAAGAGTGAGACAGCGCTTTGGTTTTGCGAATCTGATGCTGAAGCTTCTTTGCTTTGCCCCGAGAAGCTTTCTCTGAACCTGCTCTCTACCATGAATGAAAACATGATCTCCACTCGCACTGACATTTCTGAGTCCCTTTCTTGTTCTGAGGAAAATGCTGATTCTGCACCCTGTACTCTGGATGAGTTAATATGGCCTTGTTTAGAATCTCCTGCAGTGTCCCTAGAGGCTCGTCTTGGTATTGCTACTATTCCCACCTGTTTTTCTGCAGTTTTGGAGTTGCAAGCTAGTTTGACTGCTACGCAGAATTCTGGGTGCAGTGAGATTGAAGTTAGGGAGTCAGTGTGTGCTCCAGTAAATATTCCTGTACAGTCCACTCATGATGATGAAATTCAGTCTAGGGGGGGGCGTGGCGCGGCATGCTTCCGGCCGGACGCATGTGAGCTAAGCTCCGCTCTGATTCAGCCCTTTTATGCCGGGGATGTAATCCAATTGCCCTGCCATTATCCAAATCTCACCTTACCTTCATCCCCCCAACTTAGTGCATGCCGGGGAGAAATAAGATGCAAGCCCGCAGCTTGGAAGGCCCTCTTATGAGCTACTTTCTCCGGGCCCAACCCAAGATGGCGTCCTCACAACATGGCTCCAGGCGTTCTAACCGCTCATCGCCTCAGAGACACTCTTCTTCTCGCTCTTGCAGCCCGGAACAACTCGGCCTCACCAAGCGGGACCTTGAAGACGCCCTGGACCGCACCTACAACAGGTTTGTAGGTAAGCTGCAAACGGAACTCCGCAAAACCACGGAGGCCCTCTCTCACGAGATAGCAGAAATCGGAGCCCGCGCTGGCGTACTGGAGACAAAGCACGACGAGCTATGCAAAGCACACAAGCAGCTTGCGGCTGAGCATGACACCCTCAAATCCGAGGTAAGCTCTATGCATCTCCATATGGAAGATTTAGACAACCGCAATAGGCGCAGTAACTTGCGTCTCCGAGGGTCTCCCCGAGTCCTACTCCGATCTAAGGCCTACAATTACCAAAGACCTTCTCCCTGATGTTGAGGAAGAAACCTTTGTATTCGATCGGATACACCGTGCCTTGCGGGCTAAGCCCCCTGAGAATAAGCCCCCTAGAGATGTGGTGATGTGCTTTCAAGATTTTATTTTAAAAGAACGTGTCCTGCAGGCCGCACGCAAAGCCACCGGGATTTCATTTGAAGGTTTCAAGCTACAGTTATACCCTGATGTTTCTCCTGTGACTTTAGATAAACGCCGTGAAATGAAAGCCATCACGAAGGTGCTTATAGATGCTAGAATACAGTATCGCTGGGGATTTCCCTTTAAACTCATCATTTCACAAGATGGCTCAGTGCTTACTGCTACTACTCCAGCTGAAGGCGTTACACTACTGGAGAAGCTGGGTTTGCAACCTCCCTCCATACCGACTCCCCAACGACGCCAGAGTGTCTCTCCGATCTGGTCCCAACCTTCGGCCTCCAAGTCTCCTAGAATGTCTCGTCCGGATGAATAACCGACCCTGCTGTGATTTCGTAACTATTAATGCTCTCCCTCATTTTGTGTGTACTGTTAACTGGGGCTGAACAGGCACCATGCCAAGACCGTTGACTGCCTGCCTTTTTCCCCCCCTCACCTTTGGGGCTGCTTAGAAGATCATTAGCCGCCCATTTTTGAAAGGTGTTGATTCCTGGACTAAGATGTCCCTTTTTAGGGCTTCCAGATGGTGTTCTATGTTCCTGTTTTGTTCATGTTTGATTATGTTAGTTGTTATCTTTGTTTTATGTAAGGCTTTGCTCATTTTTCAGTCCTCTCGGGTATTCTCGTCATTGATAAGCTGGTTGTGCCTGTTTTATTTAAACTCTAATAATGGTTAAAATGTTATCGCACAACGTGCAGGGCCTAAACGAGCCTTGCAAGCGGCATAAGGCCTTTTCCGCATACAAACGCTTAGGAGCTACACTGCTCTTTTTGCAAGAGACTCACTTTGCCCGTGGGAAATCCCCACAGTTTTTTGACAGAGCTTTTGGCCGCCACTATCATTCCACTTTTGCTAAAAAAGCTAGAGGGGTTTCAATTTTTTTGCACAATTCTGTATCGTTTGAATTACAAGAGTCCTATCAGGACCCAGAGGGACGAATTTTAATCTTAAAAGGGGTCCTGGCCGGTAAACTAACAACCTTGCTTAATTGTTATGCCCCCAATACAGCTCAAGCTGACTTTTTCATCAAACTAAATTCTCTATTGGAAAAATACTCCTCTCCCAATTTAATATTAGCAGGCGATTTTAATGTGGTAGCCAACCCAACATTAGATAGGAGCACTCTCTCACCTTTTTCCCGTAGCTTCCCTAAAAAGTTGCAGAGGCTGCTGTCTCAGAATCAATTGGTCGACATTTGGAGAGCTTTTAACATGGGCTCTCGGGAATACACTTTTTATTCTCATGCCAGAGGTTCCTATGCTAGGCTGGACTATATATTTTTGACTCCACATTTTTCAGCCAGCATATCAGCTTCTTCCATAGAAATCTGCCCTTGGTCGGATCATAATTTTGTCTTGGCTCAATTTAATTCCTTTGGCCCTCCCCCCTCATATAAGCGCTGGCGCCTCAATGATAGTTTAATTTCCTCAGAGGCAGACCGTTCTGAGATAGCAGCCTCTATTGAAGATTATTTTTGCTTTAACTCATCTCCTGATCTCTCCCCAGGGCTACTATGGGCTGCCCATAAACCCTCTATCAGAGGCACCCTCATATCAAAAGCTATTAAGGCAAAGAATGACAGATCACAAAAAATCGCCTCCCTTACTTCAGAATTAGAAACACTATATAAATTACATGGCTCCTCGATGGACCCTTCCTTAGTCCAGTTGCTCCAACATAAACGGACCGAATTAAATCTCCTATTAAACAATAAGGCAGAAAAGGCTCTCAGATTTATAAAAGCTAAATTCACATTATATGGTCAAAACCCCTCCACCATGTTTGCCAGAAAACTGAATAACTTTTACAAACCCCCTCACACTTATAAACTGAGGAATGATGGTGGCCGCCTAGAGGTTTTACCTCAGCAAGTCATCCGAATTTTTGAAAAGTTTTATTCTAAACTCTTGGGTTCACCGGCCCCTATCGAAGCCAGTCAGGCATTATCCTGGCTATCTTCTTTGAACTTGCCTAACCTTTCTCCTGAACAACTATCACGGTTAAACGCTCCTATCACCCACAATGAACTAGCTACAGCAATTAAGGAACTCAAATCCTCTTCTGCCCCTGGTCCTGATGGGTACTCATCCACTTATTACAAAAAATTTGCCCACTTATTAATCCCTCATCTGATCCCTGTCTTTAACGCCGCTCTAAAAGGAGAGGCTTTTCCCCCAGAAATGCTCTTAGCCAACATGTCCCTAATCCCTAAGCCAGGTCTAGACCACTCCCTCCCTAATAATTTTCGGCCTATTTCAATCATTAATAATGACATTAAACTATTTTCCAAAATTCTCTCAGTCAGACAGGCTTCGATGGTGCACTCTTTAATCCAAAAAGAACAATCTGGCTTTATACCGGGCCGCCAGGGGTATGACAATGTCCGCTTAGCCCTTAATCTTATCCAGGACTCCCAGCTCACTGACTCTCGCTTTTTGATGTTAAGTTTAGACTTCAACAAGGCTTTTGATTCAGTGGGCTGGGAGTATCTACATATGGTTCTACCCTCCTTTGGTATACATGGTCCTTTTGTGTCAGCTATAAAGGCTCTTTACACTGACCCAGTAACTAACATTCATATCCCGGGAGCTTGCTCTAACCCCATTAGGTTGCGCAGGGGCTCCCGTCAGGGGTGCCCACTATCTCCTTTGCTCTTTGCCTTGGCGGTGGAGCCCCTGGCGGAAGCCCTGCGCCAACACCCTGACATCCACGGTTATGATGAAACCTATAAAATGTTGCTCTATGCAGATGACGTGTTGTTATTTTTGTCTCAGCCTGTCACTTCCCTTCCAATATTGCTCCCTTTGTTGGGAAAATTTGCCTCTTTCTCAGGACTAGAGGTCAACACTGCCAAGTCTGCGGCCATGCCAATCAACCTTCCCAGACCTGCTGTTAAACTATTAGAAGCAAATTTTGATTTTAAATGGCAGCATCAAAAATTTAAATATCTGGGGGTATTCCTGACCCCCAAATATTCATCTCTTTTTGAAGCAAATTATCCCCCCCTATTTACAACCATCTCTAAACACCTTAAAGACTGGTCTACCTATAAGATTGGCTGGCTAGGTCGCAGCCTGGCATGTAAGATGATCCTCTTACCCAAACTGCTGTATTATTTCAGGACTTTGCCCACCCTCCTCCGGAAGAGTCAACTAGCTCAACTCCAATCCCTTCTTAATAAATTCGTATGGGACAATAAACCCCCTCGTATCCGTTCCAAAATATTATACCGGCATAAGCTTTCTGGCGGCATAGGTATGGTCAATTTATGGTTCTATTATTTAGCTGTCCGTACCTCTCAATTATTGGACTGGAACCAAACCGTGGATCCTCCGTTATGGTGCCAGTTTGAAGCAGGCTCAATTGAACCCTATCATTTACCCACATTAATAGCCTCTCCCAATAAACAGATAATCTCTAAAATTCTCCCTCTCAATACTATTGTAGCTCAATCCCTCAAATTATGGTTTCTCACCCAAGCCCAATTTCAATTAGCCCCTATTTTGTCTACCCGGATATCCTTTTTGGGTAACCCAGATTTCCTCCCAGCCCTAGAAAACCCCCAATCTTTTTCTTGGTGGAAAGACCAAGGTTTAATCACAGCCAATAAATTTTGGATAGCAGATAAGTTCTCATCTTTTTATCACTTTCGCTTCTCCAGATCTATTCCCGATGAAGAAATGTTCCACTATTGCCAAATCAAGCATTATTTTCAGTCATTATACAACCCTATCCCACAAGATCCCCTTAAACCTTTTGAGAATATGTACTATAACCAAGGCCGAGGCAGAGGCTCTATTTCAAAAATTTACTTACTATTGATTGATACGGGCACTGACAGTAAATTGCCTTACATGTTAAAATGGGAACAAGACCTAGGAGAGCTACTTGATCTAGGCACCTGGGCAAAAATTTGGTCAAATGGGGCTTCAACTTCAGCTTCCAATGTCTTAAAGGACACCGCCGTTAAGCTTATGCTTCGCTGGTACTTTACCCCAATGAAACTGCATAGGATATTCCCTTCAGTCTCCTCCTTATGCTTCCGTAATTGTAATAACAATGGCTCCCTTTCTCATATCTTCTGGGACTGTAGGGTTGCTCAAGAGTTTTGGGATCAATGGAACGAGCTGGCCTCTAAGATATTCTCTTTGAATATTAAGATCACCAGCTTTATTATTTTTTCCGAACCCAGTAATTTTAAAGAAATCTCAGAAACTATATAGATATTTGGTGTTATCAGCTCTCTGGGCCATAGCTCTGAAATGGAAAACTGCCACTCTTTCCATTGCCCTGATCTCTGACAGGATGAACAATATTAAACTAACTGACAGACTATTTTATGCCTCAATTGATAACCTTGATAGATTTAACTCTATCTGGGATCCATGGTCCATATATTGCGAGAATTTAAATCCGAACACCTAGAGCTCTCTTCTGAATGTTTTTTTTTTCTCTCCCCCCTCCTTCTTATCTTGCTATGATTGCCGATTGTATGACTTGTTATGATGGTTTGTACCTGACTTGTCAATTGACCATGTTATTTGCTAACTTTGAATAAAGCCTTCTTATATGAAATTCAGTCTCAGCTTATGGTGGAACTATTCCTGGGACATCTGCCCTGCCTGCAGGAGGTATTTAATGTTCAGCCCTGTAACATGGATAGTTCAGAACCCTTCATAGAACACTTGGAAAATGACATTTCTGAGGTCTTAGTTGATGTTTTGGAGGTTTCCAAGTCCCTCCTAAAGGGTGCAGAACTTCTAGGAGATACCTCCTGCCCCCCAGATCCATCTGAGGTTTTGCCCACTTCAGTGGGCATTGCTGTTGGGCTAACTACTGTTGCAGCTCTGGAGGAGCTTCAGTCTTGTGTAGTCAATGATGAACATGGGGTAGATACCAGTACAGTCACAGAGATTTCTAGGTTTGAGTCCAAGCCTTCTTTTGAAAGTCCAGTGCTTGTGACCACTGCTCGTGATGATTATCTGCCTGGTTCTGGTTTTGGTCTTGTCGTGACGGACTCTGAGGTTGGCAGTTCCTCGACGTGTCCTGAGGTTCCCCTTGGGCTAGTGTACCCCGATGCGTTCTGTGACCCAGAAAGCCCAAGTGTGTCTCGGGTTGCCAGCCTGCTCAGATGCTTCCTCGGTGGAAACCTGTTCTGATGTTGCCTGCCTGCCTGCATGCCCAGAGGTGGTCCCTGATGGCCCTGGTCTTGATGCTTGACCTGGTAATTCTGAATCCAGAATTGTCATTGGTTCCATAGGGGTTCTTGATAGTTCTCCGTGTGAGCCTGGTGATCGTTCTGCCCTCCTGGGGTCTCTGTGGAGCTTCAAAGTGTTCTGGGAGATCCTGGGAGAAATATTTCCTGGTACCTTGAATGAGATCAGCAGTGGGTGCTTTGTGGAAAGGGACACTTCGAATGGTTATTGTGGCAGGTTTGGTATTTTTGGACGGTCCCTGGAAGGTGGTGGGCATGGCTCGGTGGGTGTCGATAGCTTCTTCTCTGGCATTCACAGTCCTGATGGGTGTTACACTGAGACTTGTGGTACTGATGGGCATGTTTCGGTGGCTTCTCCTTCCGATGAGGTCGGTTTCGGGTAGGCTGACTCTGGAATTGGGCTGTCCCAACCTTCATGAGTGTTCAGTTAGAGTCTTTTGCAAATATCAGGTTAGAGGCTCGTCTGGAATCCGACCCTAGAGGGGGGGGGTGGTACTGTAATGATCCGCTCAGCTGCCTGCGCAGGCAGGCAGCTTTTTGACCACTGGAAGAGAGACCTTTTGTCAGTTTTGCAGCTTGCTGCTGCTGAGGAATTTGCATACGTTTGTCATGCAAATTGCCTATCCACATCCTTTGTAGGCTTACTCTATATATACCATGTGATTCCACAGTACGTCGCTGGCCATAAGGGTTTGTCCTGTGAAACACTCCTGGAGTGTCAGCCTTGCTTATTGTTTGAAGATTAGCTTAGAATAATTCCTGGGACTGCACTAGGCATCCTTGCTAGAGCAGTCAGGAATGTATTATTTGTATTGCCTGTTCTGTCAGTCTGTCGCGCTTGGATCACACTAGCCTCTAGCAGTAGTGGCTGTGGATCCTTCTGGTCTGCAACTCTCTTGCTATACTTGGATCGCACTTGCTCTGACGGTAGAGCAGTGGATCCTGCTAGCTCTGTTGCATTACTTGGGTCGCACTCGCTCTGGCGGAAAGAGCAGTGGATCGTATCTCGCACTTATCCCTGTTTTTGTGTACCTGTCTTGTCTGCTACGAACGCTTGCTGGAGGCTCGGTGTGGTAACCGTTAAGCAAGCGCTCGCGTCCTCTGTTTCATGTTTGTCTGTCGGTGGTTAGTTAGGCATGCTTGTCTCTGTTGTGCTTAACACGCGGAGACCGCGCAGAAAACGCGTTCGCTGTTGCGAATGAGTGCGGTGTTCGCGTTTATTATTTTCCTTATCTTCTCATTGTACGATTTGCTGTGCCTTTGCTACTCTCGTGCTCTGCCTTGCTGTAGCCTTGTGTCACCTCTGTCAATCGCCTCTCTCGCTATTTCGTTCATACTTCATATCTGCTGTTGTGTATGCACCGTCGCGGGTTGGTGACTAGTTTGGTGCACACACATACAATCTGTCCCTTTGCTCATTCTCATTTGCAACCGCTTCTCAGGCGATTGCGTTCTCACTCGGTTTCCTCTGTTGTGTGTCCACCGTCGCAGGTTGGCGACTAGATTGGTGCACACACATACATTCCTCCTCTGTGCTTATTCTGTCTTGTGTCGCTGTTAGCAATCGCCATCTCCTGCGATTGCCTTCTCACCTGATCTTCATGGTTGTGTGTTCATCGTCGCAGGGTGGCGACTAGATTGGTGGACACGCATACCCTCTGTCGCTTTGCTCTCTCTCTTTCAGGGCTATCTTGCCCTGCGTTTCTTCCCTTCGTACAATTCCTGTCTGGCGTCTGTGGCAGGGCAGAGGAGATGTTCCTCTGCACTCCACAGCTCCACCTGCTGACAGGAATTTCCCTCTACAGGTGCATTGCACCTTTTGCTGGGTTCCCTCAAATTATACGCTTGTGGAGGATTTCCGTAGTGTCAGCGCACGTCTTGTGCGCTGATCACTGAGAGAATTCCACAATCGTTACAGTGGGTAAGAGATGATATTACCTATCTATTCTAATTAACATAACTAATGCAACTTGATGACAATATGTTTGTTTAGGCTGAAGTTCCCCTTTAACTGACATTTTTTTATCAAAACAACAACGATTTATACAGGAAAATCATGACGATTAACAACATTGCCCAAACGTTAGCATCCCACTGTAAGTGTATATATATATATACCACAGTACCCAGCAGCCCATAGCCTCACAAATTTTTAAAGGGGAGATGCTTTGGGGGCTCCTATGGACTCCCTTTGCCTTACTTGAAGTGCTGACCCTGATTGTCACCATAATGAAAATTAAGTCTAGCACAGGGAGAAAGAAGGCCTTCTACACATTTCTCTCTCACAACTTCTGTCCTCATTCTCTAGCCTGTCTTAATAGCAGTGTGGCTATGACACACTTGCTGTTTTTTGTTTTCCATGTCTAATGTATTTATAATGTCTGTATAGCACTTTTGAGCACTCTGGCACGTTGTTATAGTATCCCTGATGAAGCCCCTATTTTTACGATGTGAAACATGTTGGGACGTATGGTGGGGTGATGTGTGTTTAGATACAGTCTGGGAAAGAGGAGAAAGAGGGGTTACCTATGGTGTGAGGATTTATATAGCCTCACTCACAGGGCCCTTCTCCTAATCACGTTATGGGAACAATTTTACAGGCTTCACGATTTTAAACTATGTAATAAGAGTTACGTTTTAAGATATCTCTGTGGGAAGGGTATAAAACTGTGTACTCATTCTCTTATATCTCATTTTTAATTTTTTCAGTACATCAAGTCCAGTTCGCATATATCTTTATCCAACTCAGCTGTGGTTACTTCCTACAGCATACTAAACTCCTTCATATACAGCGTGAGGAACAAAGATGTGAAGTCCACCATACAGAACATACTCAAGAATTTCATGACCATATGCATGTAGGTAGAAAAAAACAAAGTCTTGTAAAAGTAATACCTTTTAATGGCTAACTGATAAAGTTAAACTATGCAAGCTTTCTGGGATGTAGTCCCCTTCTTCAGGCATATTTCCGATGTTAGCTGTAGTAAAACACTGATGCAGGGAAATAGCAAACATGAAGATGGCAGTTGTGCTGGTTGCTGTTTAGCAGTTAGATGTCAGGTGATCAGCAGGCTGGAGCCAGTGAGCTTATGCAAGCAAACATGAAATCTAGCAGGATTCATGTTTGCTTGCATGGGGGATTCCCAGGATTTTCATTATATTCAAAAGCACTCGCTGAATGCCAGTTGCTTCGTTCAACAGCCAAGAGGCAGACAAGTAAGAAACTGGCCAGCATCCTTATATAGGTCCTTTACAGGGGTGCTTTAGTAAAGATTAATAGAAATACAGGGCCATATGCAATTCACTTTTTCACCTGAGTTTTCTCCTAGGAAATTATTTTTCATTTTCTATTTAAAATATTTTTTCAGCACATTTCCCCCTGAAAAAGTACCAAAAGGTTGGTGAAAATGTACTATCAAAATTATTTTGAGTATTTTCTTGATTGCTGGTGGTTTTACGTGTATTTTATTGATAATTTACAAAATATCACCTAGGAGAAAAAGCAGGTGAAAAAATGAATTGCATATGGGCCACAGAGTCCTCCATGAGGAGATAGACTAGTCCAAAACCTGTCAGATGTGTACTGCCAACTGTAAGTGACAGCAACATAGAAGGGGAGTTATTTATAGCTCATTTCACTTTGGGAGAAATGTACTTCTTAAAAATATGTATTTTAAATGTTACTATTTTTCATATTCTCCTTCTGAGTGCTAAGCATCACTGGCCTCAATTCACTAAGCTTTATCAAACATTTGATAATTTACCTCATGGGTAAAATCTAATTTTGAATTCCCTAAGGTGTTATACATTTATTGAATGTTTTATCGATAAAATGTTCAATAAATCTATAACACTTTA
Organism: Hyperolius riggenbachi; assembly: GCF_040937935.1. Lineage (NCBI taxonomy): Eukaryota > Metazoa > Chordata > Amphibia > Anura > Hyperoliidae > Hyperolius > Hyperolius riggenbachi. The sequence continues at coordinate 28,252,206 of NC_090653.1, read as the reverse complement.
GTGAATTAAAAACTAGATTTTACCCATGAGGTAAATTATCAAATGTTTGATTAAGTGTTTGATAAAGCTTACTGAATTAAGGCGTGTGTTTTGTTAACTCTGTTGTAGTACTCTAATTTGTCAGCTTTAGCAATATTTACATACCGTATATGTGCAGTAAATATAGCTATTCCACCGAGAGTGTTCATTAACTGCTGATGAGATGTTATTAATAATGATTGCTATTAAGTTGCTCTTTAGGGAATTCCCTTCACCGGGATCTTGTTATTTGTCCATTTGTGAGATTATAAAACATTCACCCGCAGCAAGGACCAGTAAGTATGGAAAGCGGTGTCCCCGGACTGTGACAAGGATGCATGCTGAAGAACAGAACAATTAAAATGAATTATTACCATTACAATTCCTGCATTGGAAGAGACATTAGACACTCTAAAGAACATTTACATTATAGCACTATTCTCTGAGACCATCAACCCTTTAGCGGACAACTTATTTTGAGGCTTGCAAATGCTCCAGGCCAATTTATTTAGCACATTTTGCTTTATTTTGTATTTTTTACATTTCCTTGCTAATAATTAGTACTGCTGTAATTTGTATTTATGGCCACTTGTCACTAGGGGGCAGTGTGAGACAATAACAAAGGACTTCTGCTTTCAATTTCTAGATTTTCTGCTAGTAGAGAGAGAGAGATCAAAGTATTCCAAGAGTTTACAGCACAACAAGTTATGCTGGTTGAGGTTGATAGCACTGCACTTATCTCAAACCAGATAATTCCTTTGAAACTATTACGGACGGCAGTAGCGGCAGTTTTCATGTCTATGTTAAAAAGGATAATGCCTACATCTAGGGAAAATATCTCTAATAAACTCTAGAGCTGTGCTTGTCAAACTTTCATAACAGGCTGTATATTACAAATTTACAACAAGTTCTGCTGACTGAGGTCAAAAGCACTGCACTTATCTCAAACAAGATAAATATTGAAGCTGCTAATGGATTAAGTTATTAACGTACAAAACTACAAACTATGAGCATTCTCAGAATTCTTGTAATGCTCTTGTCTTGTAGTAAGTCACTGAAATAAGAAGGGCAATATTTCTCTTTATCTGGTGTTTAAAGAGTAACTGTCAGGCTGCAAAAGCTAATCTAAACCTCTATTCTCCTGTGTTAAACAGTTTAGAAGGAAGCCAAAAAGGCAATACTGAAGTTAAAAATCTCTCTTACTTTGATGTTTGCTGGACAGCAAGGCTGTTATTTCCAAGCTCCTAAGGAGGCCGGCAGGCCGCATAACAGATACTGCAGAGCAGTGGGGCTGCTTCTTCTCCCCAGTGCACTCCCTTGGTCATCCCCTTCATTTACCTAGCCCGCCCTAAGGCTGCTTTCACAGTGGGAAGTTACAGGCTCATGTTACAGCAGCTTGTAACACAGCCTAAACTCACAGCACTGAAAAATCACAGGGCACATGTTCCGTTAGAGGATACTGCCTGAATCATATTGTTCCTAGCCACATGGCTAATTAATATTCACTGCACAGTAGTGTTGTCTGGATCATGAACCATTAGGATCTTTGATCCTGATCTTTTTTGTGAGCCGAATCATCAGGAAGCAAGGAAAGGGAGGATATGACATCACAATTGGCTTCATACAAGACAGACAAACATGGAACCTGCCATGAGCTGTCAGGAGCATCATTCTCTGCAAATACTATATAAAAATTCTGTGAAATCCAAACGTGGACAGTGAAATGCATATGTGTTTTTTTTCTCTGAGACCTTATACCTAACAGCTCCTCTTTAACAACATTCATTAAATTTTACTGCGTAATAGTAAATATAATTTGTTGTAAAGTTATATTAGCTTCCTATATTGTCTCAATGTCTCCGTGTCATATCTGACCAAGACCCTTTTTATCAGCCAAAGGGACAATGATGTTTTTTGTCTAGCAGTAAACGTTTGGGCTTGTCCATGCTGCACCGTAAGCCAATACAGTTCCAGACATGATTTGTTCAATATGTGGGGAATCTTATTATTGTTACTCTTTTAGCTTATAGAATAAACCATGAATGAGAAGAACAAGACAACAGTGACCTATTTTATACTCAAAGGGATTTCAGATGTCCCCGAGTTGCAGGTTCTGATTTTCCTCCTGGTTCTTCTCATTTATCTCATCACTCTAGGGGGCAACGTGACCATTGTCCTGCTGGTTTGCCTGGACTCTCATCTCCACACTCCCATGTACTTCTTCCTCTGTAACCTGTCCTGTCTCAACATATCTTCTACCACAGTTAGCCTTCATAAGGTCCTTGTCAACTTTGTAACAGGAGATAAGATTGTATCTTTTATTAATTGCATGGTACAGGTGTATTTCTTTTCTTGGTTATCCAGCAACGACTTTATTTTGCTTACAGCCATGAGCTACGACCGTTACGTCGCGATTTGTAAACCACTGCATTATTCAACTGTCATGAATGGTAGAGCTTGTACCGCTTTGGCCACATTCTGCTGGGTATTCAGTCTTCTACAGGTGCTTCCTGCCTTGATCATATTATCGCAATACTCTTGCTACACATCAAACATTATTAACCACTTTTTATGTGATGCTATACTTCTGATGACTCTTTCTTGCAGCGACACCTCCCTTTTGGAACTGTTGATCTACACCGAGGGGGCTTTACTTGCAACATTTACCCCTTTTCTCCTCACCTTTATCTCCTACGTTTTCATCATTACCACCATAATGGGAATAAGGTCTGCTATTGGCAGATCTAAAGCCTTCTATACGTGTTCCTCACACCTTACCGTTGTTACACTTCTCTACACAATTATCATTTGTCAATATTTGATACCAGCCGGTACCTTTAAGTCTGGCAAAATGTTATCTTTGTTCAACACAGCTGTGGTTCCCATGCTAAATCCCTTCATTTACAGTTTGAAAAATAAGGATGTCAAGTCTGCTCTAAAGAGACAACAAAAATATTTTTTGTCAATTGTTAGAAAACAAGTTAGCCAATAATTTGCAAAAGTAAAAATTATACATTAAAGGACAACTCTCAAGGTTAGCTACAATTCTAAAAGTCACATATATTTCCAGTAATTACTAGCAAATAGCAACACAAAGGATTTTTTCATCTTTTCATTTGTGTGAAGACAAAGTGACAGAGAAGAGTTCTCACTGTGGGCATTACTATGGAGGGCTGTGTCCAGCACATCTAGCATACAGAAACAGTCCTCACTGCCTCTAATACTGTGAGTAAAATGAGTTCAGAATGATAGAAAGCAGAAATATACCTTAAATAGACAAGACATGACAAGACAAATAACATTTATATTGCGCTTTTCTCCTTGCGGACTCAAAGCGCCAGAGCAGAGCAGCAGCCACTAGGGCGCGCTCTATTGGCAGTAGCAGTGTAAGGGAGACTTGCCAAAGGTCCCCTACTGAATTAGTGCTGGCTTACTGAACAGGCAGAGCCGAGATTCGAACCCTGGTCTCCTGTGTCAGAGGCAGAGCCCTTAACCATTACACAATCAGCCAAATAATCATCAGCTGCAGCTGTGTGTCTGATCCTGTGTCTCTCTCTTTCTCTCTCTGCCTCAGCAGTGTAAAGTAAACAATTTACAGCCTGAGAGAAGTATAACCTAGCTACACAGTACAGCTCTACCTCCCCTCCCCACTGTGCCAACACTAAATTGTTGCAAACAGCTTATAAACAAAGCATTTTTTTCACACAGGCTGTGCTGAGAGACCTTAAGCACTCTACTGTTGCTGGCTAAAATTTCAAATGTGGGGTTTGAAGAAAAACTGTTTCTTTGATGGTTGTTCTTTAAGATAGACCAGTTCATTTCTACATTATTACACCAGACAAGTACCCCCTATCATGGGATACTTCATCCCAAGTACCCCTAACAAATACGGGATCAGTATCAAAGATCATTTATTTTTTCAGAATCAGATTTATTTTTGTATGTAATCGTTTTGTTTACTTTTTTTGGGGGGGGGGGGGGTGCAAAATTAGTTTGCACTCACAAGGAATTGGCAATTGCTTACAGACTCCCTATCATGAAAAATTGTAAAAAATAATATGCATGTGCATGTCTATGTATAAATTGTATGCTTTTTAAAGAGTAAAATGCATTCGATTTTTTTTCCTATGTAGCTGTCACTTACAATAGGTTGTAAAAATCTGACAAAACTGTTAGGTTTTGGACTAGACCATTTCCTCATGGGGGCATACTCAGGCTTCTCTATATTTTCAAATGCACTTACTGAATGGCAGCTGCTCAGCCCAACTGCAAACATAGTGTGCAAATATGTAAAAAGGCCAGTCGTCATCTTCGTACAGATCCATTTCATAATGTACTTTTATAAAGACTAAAGGACATTCTAAGACTCCCCCATAAGGAGATGGACTAATACAAACCCTGTCAGATCTTTCAGATTTTCACTGCCTACTTTAAGGGACAGCAACATAGGAGAAAAGTAATTTATAGTGCATCCTACTCTTGGAGAAATGTACGTTTTACTGTATAAGTATGTGTACACGTGTATTTTAAATTTTACAATTTTTGAGATAGTGGCCCTTAAATCCTATAGCAGCCAATTTATTTAGAGGCTTGCAAGTGCTCCAGGCCAATTTATTTTAGCATGTTTTTACTTCTTATTTGTTACATTTCCTTGATTCTAATTAGTACTGCTGTAATGTGTATTTATGAAAATAAAAAACAAGTGTCAGCGCCAAGGCAGAAGGCGACCGCAGCCGAGAAGGACAATGTCCAAAAGTCCACACAAGCAATGAATATATAAAGTCAGCGCAGGTCTATAGTAATACAGCTTTCATCATTTTTTGGTATACAGGATCTTCGAACAAAAGGGTAAAGAAGCAAGGCTTACCAGATTCCAACAACCCACATTATAAGGTTGTAAACGAGTTTGATAGGTGGTCCGCAGAACTTTCAAATGGTGTCGTTTCACCAGCGATGTTGCACACTACATGCAACATCGCTGCATGTAGTTGCATTCCCGACAGGCGGCACCTGTCGCCTTTCCGACAGGTGCCGCCTGTCGGGAAGGCGACAGGCGGCACCATTTTATTTGAGGTCTTCTATTGACCATTTTATGCGCGCTACTTTTTCGGGGTTCCCAGTGCACGGGCCCCGTATGTGAGTTTTCCTTTATCCTTGTTTTTAATTGTTTTACTTGTTATGTAATAAAGACGGTTTACACTTAGATGTGCCGTACATCTCTTTCATGTCACTATCCTACTGGACTCCCCTTTGGTGAGTCTCTGCGACCTCAGGATATCTAATATATTCCGGAGGAATCTGTGGTGTGCAACATCGCTGGTGAAACGACACCATTTGAAAGTTCTGCGGACCACCTATCAAACTCGTTTACAACCTTATAATGTGGGTTGTTGGAATCTGGTAAGCCTTGCTTCTTTACCAATGTGTATTTATGGCCATGTGTCACTAGGGGGCAGTGTAAGACAATAACAGAAGATGCTATATTTTCTGCTAGTGGAGAGAGATCAAAGCATTCCAATAATTTACAGCACGACGAGTTCTGCCAACTGAGATCAAAAGCAGTCCACTTGTCTTAAATGAGATAACTCTTTTGAAGCTGCTAATGGGTTAACAGACACAGACAATATGATACACAGACAAAGTGTAAATATTATAAATCATGGACAGTACAGGAGTTAAAATAGTGGACAGCAGGATGAGAAGCATTTGTTTTCCAGCTACAGTTCTGTTCTGTAAAGCTTTTAAGCTCTAGCAGTTTCATAATTGCTGTTTGTACTGGATGGATTTACATAGTTTTGCATTAAAGGAAATGTCAGGCAAATGAAGGTAGTCAAGCTCTACTTACCTGGGGCTTCCTCCAGCCCCTTGCAGCTGACATGTGCCTTATCGCAGCTCCGCTCCCAGCTGCCGCCCTGGGGTCCCCGCCTGTGCAGAGGCTGACCTTGGATGGGAGCGGAGCTACGACAAGGGACATGTCGGCTGCAAGGGGCTGGAGGAAGCCCCGGGTAAGTAAAGCTTGACTACCTGACCTTTCATTTAAATGGGGTCTGTTAGTGAAGGCAGACAGTGTAAAATGAAGTGGGCAGGGTGGGAGGGGTCAATCTAGGTTGGTTTCTTTCTGTTTGTGTTGCCGTAAAAGTCAAGCAGGAAAGTTAAGTTGACGATGATTCTTTCCGCTGTTTGGATGATGCACTGCAGTCTCACCTTGTCCTGTACGTAGCATGAGCCAAACCAGACAGTTATTGATGATTTGATGATGGATTCAACAATTGCAGTATAAAACTACACCATTATTTTCTTATATCTTTTTAGTACTCTATTATCATGCATAACTGATTTTCAAGCATTTACATTTGCTTTTAGTTACTTAAGAATACTTATTTAAAGGGTACCTAAGATGGGCAATTGGGAGAAAAATATACATACCTGGGGCTTCCTCCAGCCCCCTCCAGGCTAATTGCTCCCTCACTGTCCTCCGCCTCCTGTTTCCTCTGCAACCTACCCCAAAAAGTCTTCTAGTTAGGGCCAATTGGCATAGTCCAGCCGTGCGCGCTCCCGTGTCGCGCTCCCGTAGTTGGGAGCGTTCTGTGCTTGTGTGTTCTGGCCTCCCCCCTCGTCCCCATACCCTCAGCATGTCCCCCATGTTTTCCAGGAAGTGATATCGGCTTCCTCAAGGGCCAGTGTGTGACTGCAGTGGTGCTCAACAGAGCTCGAATATTCGAGTAGCTCGAATATTCGAGCTCTTTTTCAGCTATTCGAGCTCGGTATTCGAGCTCCGAATAGCTGGAGATATTCGAATGGGCTATTCGAGTGAACTCGAATAGCACATTCACTATTCGCGCTATTCGAGCTAACAGCGCTGTTCGAGCTCGATTACCGAGCTCGAATAGCGTCATAGCCCAGATTGATGTCCTCAGAGCCAATCAGAGGGCTCCCAGGCCCTCTGACGGCAGCCAATCACTGAGGGGGACCCTGGCCAGCCCCTACCCTATAAATAGCGGCCGCCATGTTCGTTTTTTCCGTCCTTGCCTGACTTTGTACAGAGAGAGATCTGCTCCTTTGTGCTTTGGCTTAGCAAGAGCTTTATTGTGGTCATTCACCTAGCGTTTTTGCTCACATACACCTCCTATATACACCTATATTGTTGTTAGTTAGATAGACATTGTATTTTAGTTAGTAGCTTGTGTGTTACTAGAGAGCCAGCTGCTGCAGGCAAGCTTACACAACTTTAGGCCTCAGGGCCTGCCTGTGTGGGCAGCTCAGCTGTTCTCTCCTGTCCTCTGTTAGTTTATCTCTCATCTATACCAGTATTTCTGCTGTCCTTTACTAGCTACTGAGTGATTGTATTTTGTATTGTAGTTATATAACTGTACTAGGACACTCACTGTCACTGTTTGTTCATAGCTCCTGGGTGTGACCGTGTGTGTGTGCGTGCACTGCACTGTAGTGTACACACACTCTATTTCCTTCTGATTACTGATTAATTATTGTAATTTCTAGTTGTACTTACTGTTACTACTTACTGTACTAGGGAGGGACACTCAGTCACTGTTCATAGGCTAGCTACTGCGTGTGTGTGCGCGTGCACTGTCTGTAGTCGTGTACACACACTCTATTTCCTTGTGATTACTACTGAATCTGATTATTGTAATTTCTACTAGTTGTACTTCCTGACTGTTACTACTTACTTACTGTACTAGGGTAGGGAAACTCACTCAGTCACTGTTCATAGGCTAGCTCCTGCGCATGTGTGCGCGTGCGTGCACTCACTGTCTGTAGTGTACACACACTCTATTTCCTTGTGATTACTACTGATTATTGTAATTTCTAGTTGTACTTCCTGACTGTTACTACTTACTTACTGTACTAGGGACACTCACTCAGTCACTGTTCATAGGCTAGCTCCTGCGTGTGTGTGCGCGTGCGTGCACTCACTGTCTGTAGTGTACACACACTCTATTTCCTTGTGATTACTACTGATTATTGTAATTTCTAGATGTACTTCCTGACTGTTACTACTTACTTACTGTACTAGGGACACTCACTTAGTCACTGTTCATAGGCTAGCTCCTGCACGTGTGTGCGCGTGCGTGCACTCACTGTCTGTAGTGTACACACACTCTATTTCCTTGTGATTACTACTGATTATTGTAATTTCTAGTTGTACTTCCTGACTGTTACTACTTACTTTCTGTACTAGGGACACTCACTCAGTCACTGTTCATAGGCTAGCTCCTGCGCGTGTGTGCGCATGCGTGCACTCACTGTCTGTAGTGTACACACACTCTATTTCCTTGTGATTACTACTGATTATTGTAATTTCTAGTTAGTGTACTAGGGGACACACTCAATGTTCACTGTTCACACTTACTGATTACCGATTATTGTATTTTGTATTTGTACTGTACTAATCAGTTAGCAAACTAATCACTTAGTGATTAGTGTCACCTCACCCACCAACCCACTCCATTAAAGTACCCCACTTTTCACCCGCCCTTTTAAAAAACTTTTGTGTTTACGCCCAAAACATCTAAGATGTCTGGAAGTGGCAGCCAGCGCGGTTTGGGCAAGGGGAAGGGCAGCAAGGGAATCAGGAGGAGAGGGAGCAGCATTGTGACAAGCCGCGGTCGCGCCACCATGCACAGTTCCGCAGCAGCAGCGTCAGTGGCTAACATTCCTCCTATAGCCACTGGCCGTGGACGCCTTGGGCGCCGCCCAGCAGGAGCATCTGCAACTCACGCTGCAGAGACACAGCAGCAGCAGCGTGTAGCACCTGCTCCGATTTTCCTCCAGCCGGGTCGGAAACGTCCCATTGAGGAAAAGGATGCAGACTTGGGGTGCAACTGATGACGGAGGATGAGCAGCCCGCCATCAGCTCTGCATCCGAGGCCTCCACCCTCACCGCCACCACCACCACCACCCCTGTTCGCAGCAGCCGCCCAGCAGGGCCTGGGGAGGAGGCCAGTTCACCGTCACTCGCTGACCTGTCATTCAGCAGTCTTTTGACCCCAGGCATCATGAGTAAATTGTCTGCTGTTGTTGGCGATCTTGAGGAGGAGATGCTGATGGGCACTTTGGGGGAGGAGGGATTGGACAGCAAGACTGTGGCGACAGTCAAGCAGCCCATCCATGCATCAGGAGAGGAGTTTGGGGGGTCATCATCCCAGCAGGACATGTTTCAGGAGGGGGAGGATGATGATGACACGGTGACAGACAAAGACTGGGTGCCACCAGCTCCAGGGGATGTCGTCATCAGCAGCTCTGAGGAGGAGGAGGATGCGCTTGTGGGCCTTGCAAGGAGGCGCATCATTGCAAGCATTGGCAGCAGTAGGCAGGTCCCACAGCCTGCTGGTGTCTCAGGCTCAGCAGCAGCAGCAGCAGCATCTGCCAGGACCACCACCAGCTGCACCCAAGCCCCCGCCCCAACCACCACAGGGAGACAGGCAGCAGCGGCTCCAGGCCGTAGGGGGTTGTTTTTGTCACCAATCTGGCGGTTTTTCACCATGCCCACAGTGTACAGCAAGTACGCCACTTGCAACCACTGTCAGCGGAAGTTGAGCAGAGGTGCAGACCCCTTAAAGTTCAGCACCAGCTCGCTCATCAACCACCTTGCTGCGAAACATTTCCACCAGCATGAGGAGTTCCAGAGGCTGAAGGCATCTGGTGCTGGCAGTGGCACCATACCCATTACTGCACAGCCTTCAGCAGCAGCAGCAGCAGCAACAGCAGCCACCCGCCCTCCTGCTCCTCCAGCAGCACCAGCAGGAGTGCGGAAACGCACTGCTCCTCCCCCCTCTGCAACTCCTGCCGCCGACACTGAGGCCTGTTCTGGCAGCCAGTCCTCAGTGGCCTCCTCTGCTGTGTCTGCTGATTCCCGTGCCAGCAAAAGGCCACGCCAGAGCCTTTTGAGCGAGTCCTTCCAGGGGGTGGTTAGGGCTCTGCCTCCCAGCAGCCGTCGTGTGCGGCAGCTGAACGGCTTGCTGGCACGGGCCATGTGCTCCCAACTCCTGCCGTACACGCTCAGGCAGGAGGGGAGCGACATGCGTGCGCTGCTTGCTTGTGCAGCCCCAGACTGGCAGCTCCCCAGCAGACACTTCTTCGCCCGCAAGGCCATTCCTGCACTGCACCACTTTGTGATGGCCAATGTGGAGCGAGGGCTGGAGCACGCGGTTGGTGAAAGGGTCCACGTCACCATGGACTCCTGGAGCAGCCGCTTCCGGACAGGCCGCTACCTGTCCTTCACTGTCCACTGGGTCAGCTTGGTGGAAGGGGGTGAGGATGGGAGAGCAGCAGCGGGCACAGCAGCAGCAGCAACACAGTGGGTGGTGCCACCCCGCAGGGTCAGGGGAACTGCAGCAGGTTCCTCCGATCCTCTGCCATCCTCCGGCACACCTGGCCAAACCCCCCGCCTCAGCAGCAGCGTGAAGGCCCGCCACTGCCAAGCGCTGCTGCACTTGGTCAGCCTTGGGAAGACCAAACTGACGGCAACCCATGTGTTGGCCAAACTCCAGGAGCAGGAGAGGATTTGGCTGACCCCCAGAGGCCTCAGAGTCGGAGAGGTGGTGGCCGACAATGGGGCCAATCTGGTTGCTGCAATAGACAGGGGTAACCTGACCCACATCCCCTGTCTTGCCCACGTGCTGAACCTGGTGGTGCAGAAGTTCTTGCGCACCTACCAGGGGATGGGCGAACTGCTGGAAACGGCAAGGAACGTTGTGCGTCACTTCCGGCGCTCGGCTGCAGCCTGTGCGAGCCTGGAAGACGTGCAAAAGGAGCTGGAGCTGCCACGCCATCGGCTGATCCTTGACGTTCCGACTCGCTGGAACTCCACCCTGGCGATGTTGGAGCGTCTAGTTGAACAGAAGCACGCTGTCAACCAGTACCTTGCCCTGGCCACTGTGTCCGCCGCTCAGAGAAGGGACAGGACCAGCAACATCCCGTCCATCATCCCCGATGATGACTGGAGGCACATGCAGCAGGTGTGCTTAGTGCTGGCTCCCCTTCTGCAGGCCACTAACATGGTGAGCAGGGACCATGCTATGGTCTGCGAGTGGGTGCCCCTGGTTTGTCTGCTGAACAGGGCCCTCGATGCTTTGCTGGAACAGGGAGCGGCAGCCTTGGACCAGCAGGAGCGTCATGCAGCTGCACAGTCCACCTCTGAGGGGGAGGAGGAGGAGGACTTGGTGGAGGTCCCTGACCTTGCTGCTGATGAGGGGGATCAGCACAGTGCAGCTGAGTTGGTGCGGGGGTGGAGAGAAGATGAGGCTGAGGAGGGAGAGGAGGAGGATGAGGACAGCACTGCCGCCGATGTGCCAGCACACGTGGCCCGCCTCTTCCCAATGGCAGCGCACATGCTGACGTGCCTGCGCAAGGACCCCAGGGTGATCTAGATGAAGCAGAGGGAGGACATCTGGATCAGCATGATGTTGGACCCACGCCTCAAGGGGAAGTTGAGCCAGTTCCTGCCGCCTGCAGGAGGAGACCCAGCGCAACAAATAAGGAACTTGCAGCAGGCCCTTGTTGAGCGCTTGGAGGAAGCCTTCCCTCAGCCTTCCACCCCCACTGTCCAGCCTGCACAGAGGCAGCAGCAGGTGCCTGCATCCAGCAGCAAGCGCCCCACAGACCTGCTGTCTCTCAGCAACGAGCTCTACAGGACTGTAGAGGCTCCGGTAGCAGTGACTAGAGAGGAGGTGCATGCAGCAGCATCCTCCTCCGGTCACAGCCAGCGCCTGACCCGAATGGTGGCTGACTACATGGGGTCCTACAGCGGGCTTGACAGCGATGCCCCTGTTGATCCCATGGAGTATTGGGTCAAGCGCCTGGAGATCTGGAGCGAGCTGGCGCAGTACGCCCTGGAAGTGCTGTCCTGTCCCCCTTCCAGCGTGCTGTCCGAGCGCTGCTTCAGTGCAGCTGGTGGCGTGGTCACCGAGAAACGCTCATGTCTGTCTCACAAGTCTGTGGACAGACTGACGTTTCTCAAGATGAACCAGGCGTGGGTAGAAGGCGAGTTCCTGGCCCCTGTTGTCGGCAAGAGGGGGACATGAACTGAAGAACCATCGTTAATGTGCCTTACCACCCTTTACCACCTCCTGGCTCCTGCTCACTAAGCCAGCCTGGTTCACTTTGACTATTACGTCGCCTGCAGCCACACATTTTACACCTACAGTGGGCTGCTGTGTACTGCCCTTCTGCTGTCTGTCTGTGTTTCCCACTGCCAGGGTACACAGATTTACCTTCTGCTGCCACTCTGCCACCAGCTATTACGTCAAACAATAGCTATATCTGTCTGTGTAATTTTCTATAAAAAACAAAACAAATAAACCCCCCCCAAAAAAAAGGTTTAATTTTTCTGAGGTGCCCGGGTTGAAAACTGTGTTGTCCCAGTTGTGTATTGGACACGATGTGGGCTGCACGACCGCTGTCTGGGACCTCCTGCTGTGTTTATTTACAGCCCTGGTATCACCGCTAGGTACCAGGGCTATATTATGTCACGCTGCCTGCCTGGCCTGCTGCCACACTCACACTACTCCTCCATTCCTCCTGCTGCTGCTGCTGTCTGTCTGTGTTTCCCACTGCCAGGGTACACAGAATTTCCTTCTGCTGCCACTCTGCCACCAGCTATTACGTCAAACAATAGTTGCTCACATTACTCCTCCATTCCTCCTGCTGCTGCTGCTGTCTGTCTGTGTTTCCCACTGCCAGGGTACACAGAATTACCTTCTGCTGCCACTCTGCCACCAGCTATTACGTCAAACAATAGCTATATCTGTCTGTGTAATTTGTTGTAAAAACAAAACAAATAAACCAAAAAAAAAAAAGGTTTAATTTTTCTGAGGTGCCCGGGTTGAAAACTGTGTTGTCCCAGTTGTGTATTGGACACGATGTGGGCTGCACGACCGCTGTCTGGAACCTCCTGCTGTGTTTATTTACAGCCCTGGTATCACCGCTAGGTACCAGGGCTATTATGTCACGCTGCCTGCCTCATTGACTGCCTGCTGCTACACACTCATCCTCCTCCTCCTGCGGCTGAATTTACCTCCTGCTGTCTGTGTGTTTCCACTGCCAGGGAGCACATACAATGGCGCTTCCAACATGCGTGCGCCACCAGCTATTTGTTACGCTCAAAAATAGCTGCATTTCTTTAAAAAAAACAAAAAATTATATATACTTTTTATTAATACTGTGTGATATTATTTTTAGAGGTGTCCGGGTTGAAAACTGTGTTGTCCCAGTTGTGTATTGGACATGATGTGGGCTTCACGACCGCTGTCTGGAACCTCATGCTGTGTATTTACGGCCTGGTACCACCGCTAGGTACCACAGCCTATTATGTCTCGTCTCGCTGCCTGCCTCATTGACTGCCTGCTGCCACACAATCATCCTCCTCCTCCTGCTGCTGAATTTACCTCCTGCTGTCTGTGTGTTTCCACTGCCAGGGAGCACATACAATGGTGCTTCCAACATGCGTGCACAACCAGCTATTTATTACACTCAAAAATAGCTGCATTTCTTAAAAAAAAAATATAAAAGAGAAATAAGTGAAGAAGAAGAAGACGATATAGAAAAAGAAGGAGAAGAAGAAGAAGAAGGAGAAGAAGAAGAAGAAGATGAAGATGAAGAAGATGAAGAAGATGAAGAAGAAGATGAAGAAGATGAAGAAGATGAAGAAGATGAAGAAGAAGAAGAAGAAGAAGATGATGAAGAAGAAGATGAAGAAGATGAAGAAGAAGATGAAGAAGATGAAGAAGAAGAAGATGAAGAAGATGAAGAAGAAGAAGATGATGAAGAAGAAGAAGAAGAAGATGATGAAGAAGATGAAGAAGAAGAAGATGAAGAAGAAGAAGATGATGAAGAAGAAGATGAAGAAGAAGATGATGATGAAAAAGAAGATGAAGAAGAAGATGATGATGAAAAAGAAGATGAAGAAGAAGATGATGATGAAGAAGATGAAGAAGAAGAAGATGAAGAAGAAGAAGACGATATAGAAGAAGAAGAAGATATAGAAGAAGATATAGAAGAAGAAGATATAGAAGAAGAAGATATAGAAGAAGAAGATATAGAAGATAAAGAAGAAGAAGAAGTATATACAGTACTGAACAACATTTTGGACACAACTTCTCTTTCCACCTTTTTTTTTTTAAAGGAACATCCCCACATAATCACTTGCTGTTGTTACTTGGAAAAAAAAGATGTTTCTTGCATCATTCACCCTCAAAACAAGTGTTGGAAGCTATTTAAGGCCAATTTGAATAGTCAGCTCGAATAATGAGCTCGAATACCGACTCGAATAGTGAGGTCGAAGTCCAAGGTCGAATCGAATAGTAAAAAATATTCGACTCGAATATTCGACCGAATTCGAATAATTTACTATTCGAATTCGACCAAACTCGAATTATAAAAAGGGGTATCCGAGCATCACTAGACTGCAAAGACACTGAACAGTGTCTTTTAAATGGTCAGCAGTAGGATTATTGGCCGCACCTGTGATTAGAAATGTTGCTGCAAAAAAAAATAAGCTTCTGTAAGTGGGAGACAACCACTCCTAATAAGGAACAAAGGAACAAAGAAGGAAATATATGAGCAACTCCCCCTATCCACAATAGTTTGTATGCATCCCCACACTCAATGCAAAATGTAAAACAATTATTTATAAATTATTAATCAGTTGCAATTATTATTATTATTATTATTATTTAGTATTTATATAGCGCCAACATATTACGCAGCGCTGTACAGTGTATATATATTTTGTCTTGTCACTAACTGTCGTCCCTCAAAGGAGCTCACAATCTAATCCCTACCATTGCCATATGTCTATATATAGTATATACAGTATCAGCAGTATGTTAACAAATTAGTCAATACTATTCTATTGACATAGTGCCCATAATTCCATGAACCAAAATGTCCTCAATATAAAGCAAATCCATCTGAGAAGAAAAAGCAAGAAAATCCCACAGAAGAGAACAAAATCCTCTTATCCATAAGAAAATCCAATGTCCTCTGCAAAGAAGAGCAAGACATTCCCAGAGTCAAACAAAAAATCCATCAACAGGTTTTCAAATGTCCTGGGATATTCAGTCTAAACATGGTATGACCTTCATAGCTATGATGTACAGTTTCTTAGACAGAACAAAAAGATGCTGAAAAAAATAGAAAAGAAAACCACATAACTATATTGCAAAAATATGTACATCAAATTATTCCAAAAAGCCGGTGAAGGTTAATTCCTTATTTAAACCTCTCTGGGACATGGATTGTAACTAAAAGATCACGCTAGCTTCACTCTGTAGCAGAATTCGCTCTATAAAACCACTCCTTGGACTTGGTTTAACATGTTCTAAAACATACACTGATAAGCCTTGACCCAGAACTATTATGCACTTTCACAAAATGTTCAAGGACCGATGTTAACTTTTTACCATCATTTGTATCTCTGGTTGCCAATCTGATACTGTATTAGAGAAGTGCTGCTGGATCCTGGTTTTAAGGGCATTTTTTTGTCCTACATAGTATTTGTTACAGTGTATATATTAATTCCCTTGTGCGACGATTAACATAATTCCTTGAATGGAATCAACTTGTTTGCATAGTTCAGAAAACTTTTTTGAGGTCTCATAAATTTGCATATATTACAATCCCCACATGGGTAACTCCCCCTAATTCTAGTACCGCCACTTGATTACTTTGTTCTCTGAAAGTGACTCCTGCATAACTTGTCCTTCTTCAAATTAGGGCATCTTTTAGTCCTGAGACAGGCTCTCTCTTTGAAAAAAACAAGAAATAGTGGTGTGAGTAAGTAAAATGGGCCAATGTTTAACCAGAACTCTCAACCAGCTCCAATTGTTATTGTATCTACTACAAAGTCTCACCATGTTATTGCTTGTTCACCCTCATGGCTTCAATAGACGTTCCATATTGCTGTTCTTTTCTCTGTCACAGGCAGACCTGTGCAACCTTGATTCTGGGGCAGCCTATGTTTCTGAATCTTACAGTCATCAGAACAAATCCATTTTAATCTCAAAAACTGGTCATTTGGGATTTTGTCTTTTAACATGGATGATACACATGGAAGAGGGGGCTGCACGTGGAATGGGAGGGGCTGCTGTACATGGATGATACACATGGAAGAGGGGGCTGCACATGGAATGGGAGGGGGCTGCTGTACATGGATGATACACATGGAAGAGGGGGCTGCACATGGAATGGGAGGGGCTGCTGTACATGGATGTTAGACATGGAAGAGGGGGCTGCACGTGGAATGGGAGGGGCTGCTGTACATGGATGATACACATGGAAGAGGGGGCTGCACATGGAATGGGAGGGGGCTGCTGTGCATGGATGATACACATGGAAGAGGGGGCTGCACATGGAATGGGAGGGGGCTGCTGTACATGGATGATACACATGGAAGAGGGGACTGCACATGGAATGGGAGGGGCTGCTGTACATGGATGATACACATGGAAGAGGGGGCTGCACATGGAATGGGAGGGGCTGCAGTACGTGGATGATACACATGGAAGAGGGAGCTGCACGTGGAATGGGAGGGGTTGCTGTACATGGATGATACACATGGAAGAGGAGGCTGCACATGGAATGGGAGGGGCTGCTGTACATGGATGATACACATGGAAGAGGAGGCTGCACATGGAATGGGAGGGGCTGCTGTACATGGATGATACACATGGAAGAGGGGGCTGCACATGGAATGGGAGGGGCTGCTGTACATGGATGATACACATGGAAGAGGGGGCTGCACACTGAATGGGAGGGGGCTGCTGTACATGGATGATACACATGAAAGAGGGGGCTGCATGTGGAATGGGAGGGGCTGCTGTGCATGGATGATACACATGGAGGAGGGGGCTGCACACTGAATGGGAGGGGCTGCTGTACAGGGATGATACACATGGAGGAGGGGGCTGCACACGGAATGGGAGGGGGCTGCTGTACATGGATGATACACATGGAAAAGGGGGCTGCACACTGAATGGGAGGGGGCTGCTGTACATGGATGATACACATGGAAGAGGGGGCTGCACACGGAATGGGAGGGGGCAGCTGCACATGAAAGGTGAGACACAACATACTTGGCCTAGGTGCATAAAGGATTAAATCTGGCTTTGTCTGTCAGCACTCTGAAATTGAAAAAGTACCAAAAAGTAGGTGAAAAAGTACTGAAATTAAATTTCTGGTTATTTCCTTGCTTTCTGGTGGCTTCAAAGGCATTTCATTGATAAGGTGAAATATCACCAGAAAAACAGAGAGAGAGCGAGAGAGAGATGAAAAAGAATTCTTCACAATTAATTACATGTATGTAAACATTCTACCTTGCTTTACTCTATTAATTCTGAAAAATCTTTGTTTCTGAAAAGAGTTTTGTGACGTAAAACCTCTGCTTATCTGAAAGCCCCAGTAACTGGGGAAGGGGGGCTTAACAGGAAAAGTGTACGGGCTTTAGCCACATTGGGCTTGATTCACTAAATTATGCTAACCCATAGCACGGCCACGCCAGCATTTTTGTGCGCGCAATCGCAAATTTCCTCGTGCAATCACTAATAGAAAATTCGATTTGCGCGCAAAAATTTGCAATTGTGCACGAAAACTCATGCAAAAACAATAGCGTGGCTGTGCTATGAGTTAGCACGGTTTACTGGATCAAGCCCATTGCCTTTTTTCAGACAATCTTTTTTAGAATCGTGCAGTTTAATGTTCAGGTTAAAAGCTGGAAACGTATTTATTGTATTATTGTCTTAGCTGAATGACAGACTGACACAGTCTTCCTCACAATCTCTCAGTGTCCCAGAGTTAAAATATATGAACTATTGGCCTAACTAACTATCTAACTATCCCCTGAACTCAGAATTTATTCTTTGCCAGTAATTCGCTTTTTTGTCAGAGAGAACTAAGATAATAGTCCGACTATAAATTATATAAGTATTTTTGAAATTGTAGGTAAAAAAATCTCCAACACTATCCTTCTACTCTCTTCAGTTCCAGCCAGGTACTGAAAAAAATAAAATTTAGAGGTTCCACTTAAAGGACACCTGAACTGAGAGGGATATGGAGGCTGCTATATTTATTACCTTGTAAATAATACCAGTTGCCTGGTTGTCCTGCTGATCCTCTGCCTCTAATACTTTTAGCCATAGACCCTGAACAAGGATGGAGATCAGATGTTTCTGACTGAAGCCTGGTAGGATTTACCACATGCTTGTTTCTGGTGTTATTCAGACACTACTGCTGCCAAAGAGATCAGCAGGACTGCCAGGTAACTGGTATTGTTTAACCACCCTGGCGTTCTATTAAGATCGCCAGGGCGGCTGCAGGAGGGTTTCTTTTTAAATAAAAAAAAAACTATTCCATGCAGCCAACTGAAAGTTGAGCTGCATGAAAGCCCACTAGAGGGCGCTCCCGATCCGTAATTCTGATCGCCTCCGGCGGTCAGAATTAACAAGGAAGGCCGCAATGAGCGGCCTTCCTTGTTTTGCTTACTTCGTCGCCATAGCGACGAGCGGAGTGACGTCATGGACGTCAGCCGACGTCCTGACGTCAGCCGCCTCCGATCCAGCCCTTAGCGCTGGCCGGAACTGTTTGTTCCGGCTACGCTGGGCTCGGGCAGCTGGGGGGACCCTCTTTCGCCGCTGCACGCGGCGGATCGCCGTGCTGCGGCGGCGATCAGGTAGCACACGCGGCTCGCAAAGTGCCGGCTGAGTGTGCTGCTTTTTATTACATTAAAATCGTCCCAGCAGGGCCTGAGCGGCACCCTCTGGCGGTAATGGACGAGCTGAGCTCGTCCATACCGCTAAGGTGGTTAAAGGGAAATATATATGCCTCCATATCCCTCTCAGTTCAGGTGTCCTTTAAATCTTAGAATAGTGACCACCAGTGACCTCATTATGTAAGTGATGGCACAAGGAACCACAATAGTGTACTGATGAAAGATACCACCTTTGACCTAGAGACCAAGGTTCAAATCCTGGCTGCAGCCAGTTACCTCTTTAGTAAGGAATCCTTGGGCAAGATTCTCTAAAGTTTCTGGGGTAGTTATTGACTGCGCCCTGCAGCTTTAACATTATTATTAATATATTATAATATAATATATTAGGTAACCAATGAATTACTCAGTAGGGATAAGCTAAATTCATTTTCCTTTTCTGCGAGATAGTGTGTTAGGGCTGGTGCACACCAGAGCGGTTCTGAAGCGTTTTTTAAAATGCTTGCAGGGGGAAAACGCTTGGCTAATGGAAGTGAATGGGCTGGTGCACACCAGAGTGGGTTGTTTTTTCCACAAACACAAACTCGGGGGCTGCAGCATTTTTGAGATTTCTGAGGCGTTTCTGCCTCAATGTTAAAGTATAGGAAAGTGGAAAACTGCTCTGAAAAATGCCAGATCAGAGCGGTTTTCCAGGCGTTTTTGTTACAGAAGCTGTTCAGTAACAGCTTTTACTGTAACAATATTTGTAATCTGTTACACAAAAACGCTCCAAAAAACGCTAGACATGTTTACAAAACCTCTCTAAACATAACTAGAATCGCTCTGAACTCTGCTTCAAAAACCTCTAGCGTTTTGCAGATCTGCCAGTGGTTTTTGGTGTGCGCTGGGCCATAGTGGGTGTGGCCTGTAGCATAGAAGGTTAACTTGCACTGCGCTGCATGCTGCTCTCCATCTTGCAGACACTTCCACCTTCATAGCTGGAGAACAGCTCGATGGAGGGCAATATTCAGTGCAGCGGCAAGAGGTGCCAGCCTTTGTGAGCTTACCCTCTCTGCCAAAGCCCATGCCCAACAATGGCTGGTTCTGTTTTGCGGAATTTAAAACAGAATCTTGCTCATCCCTATTAAGCAGGGAATCACAATCCCAGGTTCCCCTGCAACAATAACATGTTTTCCCATCTCTTGTAGGCGGGGGCTGCAGATGTAACACTGAGAAGCATAGACACTCTTAAAAAAGACTACAATGTGTCTGCCATAGTGAGAAAACCCAACATGGAACATGGAAGAAAGCAGAAGACAAACCCGAATTTATTTATTCTTAATTACCATTTCACACCAAAGGGGTTTTTACCCTAATGGACAAAAGCGCTTTTCACCTTTCAGTGCCCATCTATTTAATTTGCCAATAGCTTAATCACTACTAATCACAATGAAATGATCTATATCTTGATTTTTTTTTTACCACCAATTAGGCTTTTGGGGGTTGATATTTGTTTTCAGTAATTACTTTATTTTCTCTGCAATTTAAAGGGAAAAACAAGGAAAAAAATGAATAAATACACAATTTCTCCAATTTCATCCCCTACATTTTTAATATAAACACTGCTACTGTGCATAAAACCCACACATTTTATCTGCCTATTTGTCCTGGTTATTACAAGATTTGAATTATGTCCCTAGTACAAAGTATGGTGACAATATAGTGTTTGAAAATAAAGGTGTATTTTGTCTATGTTGTGTTGTATGTTTTACTTTTCTCACGTGCACGAGCGCGGGAACGCATGTGCACGTGCGCGGGAATGCTTGTGCACGCACGGGAGTGTGCACATGCGCACGTGCACAGTAGCAGCAGCGCTTCTTAACTTATAAAAACATCCTGGAGCCGTTAAGAGGCTCCAGCAGGAAATTTTAATACACCTGCTTGTCTTGAAGTGGTTAACTTAAAGGGTACTGAGCGCCATAAAGTACCCCCCCCCCCCCCATGGCACACTTCATTACAAACCTCCCCTATAAGGAGTTCCAGTGAAAATTGCTCAGTGCCCTTTAAGAATGAGTATAATAAGCCTTAATTCATCCCTTACTTGCCATGCAGGCTGGTTACGGGCAGGAAGGTGGTGCCTGTTGAAAGGGAGCCACTTATTGGCCAGAATTCCTTGGCCAATCAGTAGATTAATTGTGAATCGAGCAGTCATAGGTTTTGTTTACCTTTGAATGATGATATTGGGTTGGAAACATTCAAAAACCCCAATAAGCATCATTATACCTATCAAAAAATGGTGGTGCGGCGTTGGGGGGCTTCTGTGAGCCTTTTGATCACTGTAGGCCAGAGGAAGAAACCATGCATAAACTAAATATATATTTTATCTGAAAAGCTGAAAAGTTCATTCCCATACAGTACACAAAGGTTTCTGCACAAAAAAAAAAAACATAGAAAACTGTTTGGGAACATTCTCATTTACCTAGGTCATGAAAGAGCCAAAAAAGGAAAGAAAAAGAAACAAGGTAGGTTCAAATGGACAACTTTTTGTGTTCTAAAGTAGAAGACGTGTCTCCAGCTTAACCACTTGCCGACCGCACGCTTATACCGTGCGTCGGCAAAGTGGCAGCTGCAGGACCAGCGACGCAGTACTGCGTCGCCAGCTGCAGGCTGATTAATCAGGAAGCAGCCGCTCGTGCGAGCGGCTGCTTCCTGTCAATTCACGGCGGGGGGCTCCGTGAATAGCCTGCGGGCCGCCGATGGCGGCTCGCAGGCTAAATGTAAACACAAGCGGAAATAATCCACTTTGTTTACATTTGTACGGCGCTGCTGCGCAGCAGCGCCGTAAGGCAGATCGGCGATCCCCGGCCAATCAGCGGCCGGGGATCGCCGCCATGTGACAGGGGACGTCCTGTCACTGGCTGCACAGGACGGATAGCGTCCTGTGCAGCCCAGATCTCCCGGGGGAGCAGGTAGGAGAGGGAGGGGGGAGAATGTCGCCGCGGAGGGGGGCTTTGAGGTGCCCCCCCCGCAACATGCCTGCAGGTAGGAGCGATCAGACCCCCCCTGCACATCATCCCCATAGGGGGAAAAAAAGGGGGGCGATCTGATCGCTCTGTGTGTCCGCGGATCTGTGCTGGGGGCTGCAGAGCCCACCCAGCACAGATCCAAACAAACAGCGCTGGTCCTTAAGGGGGGGTAAAGGGTGGGTCCTCAAGTGGTTAAGTGACAGTTTTTCAATTCAAAAGAGTTATATCTATACACAGTTTAAAGAGGAAACTCCAGTGAAAATAATGTAATAAAAAAAGTGCTTCATTTTTACAATAATTACGTATAAATGATTTAGTCAGTGTTTGCCCATTGTAAAATCTTTCCTCTCCCTGATTTACATTCTGACATTTATCACAGGGTGACATTTTTACTGCTGGCAGGTGATGTCACTGGAATCAGCTGCTGCTTGCTTTTTGGCAGTTGGAAACAGCTGTAAACAGCTATTTTCCACAATGCAACATGGATCACAGACAGGAAACTGCCAGGACTACGGTCCTCACAGTTTCCTGTGGGAGGGGTTTTACCACAATATCAGCCATACAGAGCCCCCTGATCATCGGTTTGTGAAAAGGAAAAGATTTCTCATGGGAAAGGGGGTATCAGCTACTGATTGGGATGTGTAACGGTTGGGTGTAGCAACTCAGATGTCTGATTATATGGTGATCTGCAGAATCACCAATAATGCAGACGCTATACCTGATTATGTGGTGATCTGCAGAATCACCAATAATATTGGTATAGCTACAAGGATGCTATGTGAGTAGTGCTTGGTGCAACCGTAACTTTAATAGTTTTGCGAGACCTTACCAGAGAAGCTGGTAAGGTACTATCAGTACACTAACTGTATAGATATGGTCAAACCTTCCCAGAGGAGCTGGAGAAGGCACTAACAGAGAGAGTACAGTGAAAAGATATAGTTGGTCTTTACCAGGGGAACTGGCAAGAGACCAATGGAAATTCAGACAGAATAACACTGACCTTTTCCAGAGGGGCTGGAAAGGTTATCACAAGGAAAATACAGAAAGAGGCTGACTAGTCCTTACCAGAGGATCTGGCCAGGAACTAGTTAACAGGAACGGAGTAGCTAGGCAAAACCTTTCCAGAGGAGCTGGAAAGGTATGACAGGTGACTAGGATAGTTTTGGCTAAACCTTCCCAGAGGAGCTGTGAAGGTACTATCAGTCACTAAGCAACACCTCACCAGTAGAGCTGGTGGGTATAGAGCACCTCACCAGTGGCAAGGGCCCACTGGTGAGTAGAGTGGTCAGACAGGCGAGGTTTGGCAACAGAGAGGTAAGTATCAGTACAGAATCGAGAAGCAGAAGAGTAGTCAGTAATCGAGCAGAGGTTCAGCAACTATAGGCAGATAGGCAGAAGTACAAAAACGTTTAAGCAGGAAGCAAGGTCAGAGGTCTAGCCAGAATCATACACAGGTAATCAATAACATACAAATAATCCTAGTCTTGGTGTGAAGTCCTTGGTTTCAACACCTGGATCTAGTCTAATGTCTGAGTGCTAACACACAGGGTATTCACGACAGCAGACAGGGAAACACTGAAGCCCGTAGGCTTAAGAAGCAGAGGAGACCTCACAGGCACGCCCCCTGCTATCAGCCAATCAGGGGCGCCTTGAGTCTCCTCTGACATCAGCCAACCAGCAGGTCAGCTGACGAGCCCCCTCCCGGCATAAAGGTCCTGTCTACGCAAGACAGCGACCCTATGAGAGAGCGACAGTCCCATCCTCGGCGTCCCAGACGCCGGAGGGACGGGCCAGGGCACGAAGGCAGCTGCGGCACCACCGCCGCAGCTGCCTCTTCAGTCATTACAGGATGAAGTTCAATTCCTGGTCACTGTTTCTCTTTAAGCATATAAACATTCCCTTTCTCTAGTTTTAACTAAAAAAAGTTACTCATACTAATAATAAAATGCTTGCTAGGGCACAAATAAGGAGTCCAAATCAAAGACTGTTAGTGTTTATGCAAAAATCTGGTAGCCAAGTCAAATCTGTAGCCCCAACTATTCTCATATTGAGTTTAGAAGTTTGTTATAATACTTGTTTGCGCATATTAGTTTCAGATACATTAAAGCTATTTTTTTTTCAAAGCATGAAGTGAAATGTTAATTAGAAACAGGCGTATGAATCGTCCTTTGACAATTCCTTGCTAACAAGCTAACGAGCTTGAGAATCGTCCTTTGACAATTTCATATTTACAATCTAACAACCTGTTAGTCGAGAAGTCCTACGGGGGTTGCGGTCTGCGCTGTTACTGAAAACAATGAATGATGATAATAATTTGTGATGAAAATAATAAAGTGGTGCATCGTGTTAATTAGTCCCTCTGTGCCGAATGTGTAAACTCTACTATTTGTTTCATAAGATAATCATTGATGGCTTACCAAAACCTTAATCCTTTGTTTAATTATCTAAGCTAAAAAAATATATCTGCTAATGGAATGTAATAGCCAATCTGAGTTTGAAGTTTGCGTTCATATAGTTTTAATATAAAATAAATACATTGTAATATAAATATAAATAAATTACAATATAAATTTAAAAAAAATAATAAATTAAATTACAATAATAATTAAAAATTGAATTATTATTAGTATTATTATTATTATTATTATTATTATTATTATTATTATTATTATTATTATTATTATTAAAAATAAATTAAAATTAAATTATTAAATAATAATTATAAATTAAATTACAATATAAATAAATTGTTCTCCTTTACTTCCTGCCTGTCATCCTTTGCTATGTAGAATTCATTTTTCAGCTCCTTCTGATACCAGAGTTTGTATTGTACTCTATTGTGATTGCGTTGTGCTGGTCCAAGCCCTTTCCCATACAGCCATATCAATCCCTGCCATGTACTGATGAGGGCCAAAAGCCCGAAACAGGCTGTCTACGTGTGGGTTTGATGTGGTGTGTAATATTTAAAGCTATAGGCTTGCTATACACCAGCGGTTCTGGATGCTTGTCTGGCTTACAGGGGCGAAAATAGATAATTTGCATATTCAGTAGTGGTGCATTGTGGGTAATCCCAAATGTTCACTTATAGCTGAATTATTGCAAATTTCCTTCTGTTTTAAGAAGGCAAATGTCACCAAGCATTGCTTATTAGTAGGGGGGCTTTTCGGTCTCTTTTATCCCCCTATACATCCCTAATGGTTTGGGTCACCCCGAGCTGCTTGGTTACTCTGTTGTACTCTATGAACCACATTTAGGCATAACAGGCAGTTAGTAGAGGGGGTGGACATCCTTTCTTTGCAGTTGAGAAACATTTACTTAATCTGTACTTGATTTACTTAATCTGTATCCTTTCCAAATCCAGCCAAAAAAATTATTTTATTTTATGGATAGAGTGGTTAAATGTTAAAAAATTATATTTTCATACAGTGTTGGGAAAGACTGTTTGGGTCTTTATTCCTGAAATCATTTGGCTACTTTATCAACTCTCTTGTATTTGATCTCTTTAATGCTACTATGAGAGAGGTGTACATACTGTAGATATCCGTATTTAGGCATTTTTTA
The DNA here is from genome assembly GCF_040937935.1 of Hyperolius riggenbachi. NCBI lineage: Eukaryota > Metazoa > Chordata > Amphibia > Anura > Hyperoliidae > Hyperolius > Hyperolius riggenbachi. The sequence continues at coordinate 28,226,901 of NC_090653.1, read as the reverse complement.
CTATGCCTTGATAATTTTGTTAGTGACACCCTGTATGCACACTAGAATCCTTGGTTTCACCTGAACAGGAAATGAGAGAATATATTTTAAATCCCCATAAACACAGTAGATGAAACTTGGCTGAGGTGGGGAATGATGACTGCCTGACATCACATATAAGCCACTCCACCCCCCCCCCCCCACACACACACACACATATTGAAGAATATGTCATTATCCTCCAGGCTAGCAATGCGCTTGTCACCCTTGGCCCAGCTATGTTGTCCGAGGGACCGGGTATGTGTGTATGGGGCTTAACCCTTCCTCACTCTGTTAAAAGCAAGAAATTTTAAATCAGGATGATACCATTTATTGGCTAACTAAAAATGAATAAAAATAAGCAAGCTTTCGGCCTTGCAGCCTTCGTCGGGCTTATATCCTGTTAGTTTGCAGGCTGGTGGTACAGACAGCTTTATACATGCTAGATTAGATTTTATACATGCTACATCAAAAGGAAAAACAGATATTTTTTTCGAGCATATATACATGTCATTAAGATGCCTTAATTCAAACAGACCATCTAAATGGGGTTAGAGGTTAGAGGTTTTTAACCTCTAACCCCATTTAGATGTTCTGTTCGAATTAAGGCATCTTAATGACATGTATTCATGCTTGAAAAAAATATCTGTTTTCCCTTTTGATGTTGCATGTATATAAGCTGTCTGTACCACCAGCTTGCAAACTAACAGGATGTAAACCTGACGAAGGCTGCAAGGCCGAAAGCTTGTTCATTCTTATTCATTTGTAGTTAGCCAATAAATGGTATCATCCTGATTTAAAACTTCTTGCTTTTACTGATGGCTAACACGGTACAATGCACTACTGCTACTAAATTATTATTATGAATATTTATTTATATAGTATCAACATATTCTGTAACGCTGTACATAGTACAAAACAAATAGTTCAATCAGGACATCCAGCAATACAGTTACATACATAGCTGATGTGTGGTTTGAGACATCACCAATACTGACACGTGTTCATATGAAAAATTACATAAGAATAAAAAACACTAGGAGGAGGTCCTTAGAGGGTAGTGCTTGGAGACATTAGTAGTAGTTTTTAAGATGTGAAAATATCCAGGGCCGGTTCTAGAAACAATGGGGCCCCTGGACAAAATTAACCTGGGACACCTCTGGCCAAAAAGAGGTATTAGGTGCCCTTTGTTGCAGTTTAATTCTCCCCAGAATCCCTGAGATGGCTGCTGACCCCCCCCCCCCCCCCGTCACCATCTTACTTAACTTTTGCTCCCCAGGGCCCCTGCAGAGTCTGTGGCAGAGCAGTGTCTCACCTGTGCTGGCGGGCACTCTCTTGTCAGTCCGTGGCCCCTTGTACTCTCGCAGGGGTGCCTCTCCTTCGTATTCCGGAGCATGTTATTATGCAATAACATGCCAGGGGGTCACAGAGAAGATGCAACCAGCGGTGGCTAAAGACTGGAGCGCACAGAGCCACAAACTGACAGAGCAGTGCACCTGCCAGCACAGGTGAGATGTTACTCTGTCATAGACTCTGCAAGGTGCTCCTACAGGCTCTGGGGCCCTGGGGCGATTGCCCTCTTTGCCTCTATGGTAGCGCCAGCCCTGAATATCAGAAATTTTGGAGAAAAAAAAGTGAATTGGATGGGGGCACAGAGAATGTATGAGTGTGGTGTTTCCATTCTAGTTTGAATTACAAAAGTACCAGTGACTTTCCACTATTCTATTGTGAACAAATACAGTGGTGTGAAAAACTATTTGCCCCCTTCCTGATTTCTTATTCCTTTGCATGTTTGTCACACTTAAATGTTTCTGCTCATCAAAAACCGTTAACTATTAGTCAAAGATAACATAACTGAACACAAAATGCAGTTTTAAATGATGGTTTTTATTATTTAGTGAGAAAAAAACTCAAAACCTACATGGCCCTGTGTGAAAAAGAAATTGCCCCCTGAACCTAATAACTGTTTGGGCCACCCTTAGCAGCAATAACTGCAATCAAGCATTTGCGATAACTTGCAACAAGCCTTTTACAGCGCTCAGGAGGAATTTTGGCCCACTCATCTTTGCAGAATTGTTGTAATTCATCTTTATTTGAGGGTTTTCTAGCATGAACCGCCTTTTTAAGGTCATGCCACATCATCTCAATAGGATTCAGGTCAGGACTTTGACTAGGCCACTCCAAAGTCTTCATTTTGTTTTTTTTCAGCCATTCAGAGGTGGATTTGCTGGTGTGTTTTGGGTCATTGTCCTGCTGCAGCACCCAAGATCACTTCAGCTTGAGTTGACGAACAGATGGCAGGACATTCTCCTTCAGGATTTTTTGGTAGACAGTAGAATTGATGGTTCCATCTATAACAGCAAGCCTTCCAGGTCCTGAAGCAGCAAAACAACCCCAGACCATCACACTACCACCACCATATTTTACTGTTGGTATGATGTTCTTTTGCTGAAATGCTGTGTTACTTCTACGCCAGATGTAACGGGACACACACCTTCCAAAAAGTTCAACTTTTGTCTCGTCGGTCCCCAAGGTATTTTCCCAAAAGTCTTGCCAATCATTGAGATGTTTTTTTAGCAAAATTGAGACGAGCCTTAATGTTCTTTTTGCTTAAAAGTGGTTTGCGCCTTGGATATCTGTCATGCAGGCCGTTTTTGCCCAGTCTCTCTCTTATGGTGGAGTCGTGAACACTGACCTCAATTGAGGCAAGTGAGGCCTGCAGTTCTTTAGATGTTGTCCTGGGTCTTTTGTGGCCTCTCGGATGAGTTTTCTCTGCGCTCTTGGAGTAATTTTGGTCGGCCGGCCACTCCTGGGAAGGTTCATCACTGTTCCATGTTTTTGCCATTTGTGGATAATGGCTCTCACTGTGGTTCGCTGGAGTCCCAAAGCTTTAGAAATGGCTTTATAACCTTTACCAGACTGATAGATCTCAATTACAGTACTTTTGTTTTCATTTGTTCCTGAATTTCTTTGGATCTTGGCATGGTGTCTAGCTTTTGAGGTGCTTTTGGTCTACTTCTCTGTGTCAGATAGCTCCTATTTAAGTGATTTCTTGATTGAAACAGGTGTGGCAGTAATCAGGCCTGGGGGTGACTACAGAAATTGAACTCAGGTGTGATAAACCACAGTTAAGTTATTTTTTAACAAGGGGGGGCAATCACTTTTTTTTACACAGGGCCATGTAGATTTGGAGTTTTTTTTCTCACTAAATAATAAAAACCATCAGTTAAAACTGCATTTTGTGTTCAATTATGTTATCTTTGACTAATAGTTAACGGTTTTTGATGAGCAGAAACATTTAAGTGTGACAAACATGCAAAAGAATAAGAAATCAGGAAGGGGGCAAATAGTTTTTCACACCACTGTAGTTGTAGTAGTGGTCTTTTGCGTGACAAAGTGTTTGTGTATCTATGTATCTAAGTTAATTAGTACTGACTAAATATACTGACAAAATTTAGAGCACAGCTTATATACAATGGACATTAAAAAGGAGATACATTGTTCTGCAACCATAAATAAATGTCATTGATGCCTTAATTACAACATCAAGAGGGTCTCAAAGGGATGCTAGCTAATTTATGACAAAAGATAAGATGGCAACAAGGAGACACATGATAGGGATGCCTTCTAGCTTCAGTACTCTTGAAGACTCAAGTCTGTATCATGGAAAATTATATCTGCACCAAAAACAATTGTACTTTCTGGCACGTAATGGAGAAATTTCAGATCTGTGATACAAAACATATTCCTTTAGGTTGCCTGCCTGTTGTTTGTTACAGTAGTCTCTGCCCTTAAAGGATATCAGAATAGTCTGATGATGAGATTGTATGGAACTGCTGGCATGTGTGGGGCATTTTTTGTTTTGTTTTTGTTTTCTTATTTTTATTGTAGGTAGAAAAAAACAAAGTCTTGTAAAAGTAATACCTTTTAATGGCTAACTGATAAAGTTAAATGATGCAAGCTTTCTGGGATCTAGTCCCCTTCTTCAGGCATATTTCCAGATGTAAGCTGTAGTAAAACACTGATGCAGGGAAATAGCAAACATGAAGATGCTATTGCTATGCTTATTTTTATTGCAAACCATCAGCAGCGATAATACGCCATATGGCAACCAAAGATTTGGCTTCATCAGCAGCCTCCTATTGTTGGGAAGATAGTTGCATCACAGGTTGCTTATTTTTATTGGTTTATTGGGAAACCTTGTTTCCCCCATATGGACCAGAGCAGTCAGTTTTTACATTTTATCTATGTCCCTATTCAATCAGCAAAAACGTTATCCCTACTTATGACACCTAAATGAAATATATTTTGTTTTTTTCAAGACAAACTAGACTTTCATTGTATGGCATTTTTTTCCTCGAACAAAATTTAGATTACTGTATTTCGCGCCGTATAAGACGCTCCGGAATATAAGACGCACCCAGGTTTAGAGGGCAAAATCCAGGGAAAAAAAGATATGAACTAAACCTGGTGCGTCCATATTTCAGGAGCGTCTTGTACATGACCTCCCCCAAATGGTGTCCTCCTGTGTCCTGCTGTCTGACCCATGTGCCTGCCCCATGTGCCTGCTGTCTGCCCCCATGTGCCTGCTGTCTGCCTCCATGTGCCTGCCCCCATGTGCCTGCCCCATGTGCCTGCTGTCTGCCCCCATGTGCCTGCTGTCTGCCCCAGGTGTCTGCCCCCCATGTGTCTGCCACCAGGTTTCTGTCCCCCATGTGTCTGCCCCCAGGTTTCTGTCCCCCATGTGTCTGCCCCCAGCTGTCTGACCCCATGTGTTTGCCCCCAGGTTTCTGTCCCCATGTGTCTGCCCCCAGGTTTCTGTCCCCATGTGTCTGCCCCCAGGTGTCTGCCCCCAGGTTTTTGTCCCCATGTGTCTGCCCCCATGTGTCTGCCCCCAGGTTTCTGTCCCCAGCTGTCTGCCCCCAGGTTTCTGGCCCCCATGTGTCTGCCCCCAGGTTTCTGGCCCCCATGTGTCTGCCCCCAGGTTTCTGGCCCCCATGTGTCTGCCCCCAGGTTTCTGGCCCCCATGTGTCTGCCCCCAGGTTTCTGGCCCCCATGTGTCTGCCCCCAGGTTTCTGGCCCTCGTGTGTCTGCCCCCCGTGTTTCTGCCCCCGTGTGTGATCGCCGGGTCCCCCCTGCTTGCCCCCCTCCCCGTGTCCTGTCTGTGTGTTCTCGCCGGGTCCCTCTCTAATTGAGAAGAGGCAGCTGCTTACCTCCTCCATCTTGCCCGCGGCGATTGAAGACATCCGGCTTCTGTCGGGCGGCTTCCTCTAGTGCCGGCTTGTAATGACGCGTCATTGATGACGCGTCATTGATGACGCGTCATTACAAGCCGGCACTAGAGGAAGCCGCCCACAGGAGCCGGATGTCTTCAATCGCCGCGGGCAAGATGGAGGAGGTAAGCAGCTGCCGCTTCTCAATTAGGGGGGCCCGAGCGCACACGTTGGGGACACGAGGAGGGGGGCAAGCAAGGAGGGGGAGGAGAGGCCACAGCAGGACGCACAGGCAGGGAATCCCCGACGGCGGGTCGCGGTTCGTATCGGCGGGTGTTCGTAAGTTGGGGATTCCCTGCCTTTGCCGTATAAGACGCAGGGACTTTTTCTCCCCATTTTTTGGGGAGAAAAAGTGCGTCTTATACGGCAAAAAGTACGGTATGTTCCTGTCACAATTTATGCTGAAGATATTTGATTCTAAAATAATTCTACAAGGTGCATTTTTCACTATGAACTGAGAAAACAAAATATTTTTAAATGGTAAAAATCAATCTTATTGGTTCAGGGAACATATATTCCCTTTCAACAATTAGTGCTGCATCAGATAGTGTGGGAGGTGTGCACTGGAGCAAGCCCAGTCATGCACAGCTGTGCTTCTGCTACAAGATGTATATTTTGTCCTTGTGGCTTAGATGAAGTCACAGAGGACGTAGATATATTGTAATGGAGGATAAAGGGGTTACATTTTCTTTATGCCAGAAAAAAATAATAAAAACACTGCCACCCACAAAATGAAACACTTAGAAACAAACCTTATGCATACCACTTATATATCCCCATCTACCCAGACTCACTTAGGACCTCCCCACCCTTCTCTCCCCTCCTCTTGGCATGACCATAATAACATGTATCCCCTCCGCTCCCCTCTATTAGAATCTACATCAAGGAAAACCCCAAAATTAACTGGAACACTTTTCCCAAATACATTTCAGAGCAATCCAGCCGGGCATCTCCACCTCCTCCTCATCACTACCCTCTCACACCCTGTTACTCAGAAAGATTGAGACCTCCTCCCTCCACTTCCCAAGCAAAAATGTTCCTGATTTTTTTATTTTCTGATAATAAGCTTCTTAGCTAATTTTACCCTCAAATCCACCAGTGACCATTGTAGAGGGCCCCCTCCAATTGTTCCTGTATCACGAATACCAAAAATTGCGAATAAGGCATCAAAGGCCACCCTTGTGGTCAAATTTAAGGAATAGAATCTCTACACCTCCTTCCAGATGCTTCCCCACCACTGGGCAACCCCACATCATGTGCACAAATGAGACTCAGGCATTTGTACCATGTGATGCATTGAGTTGACCTATGTCACATGATACTATGGTGAAAACCACTTTTAAAAGTTTAAAGTGTACCAGAGCTGACAAAAGCAAAAAGAGCACCTTACGCTCAGATCGCTCCCACGCCGCTGTCCTCCTCTGCCCACAGTTTCGGTACTGGGTCCCCGCAATTCTGTCAGTCGGAGCCAGTCTGATGTAAGAGAAGTGCGCTCTTTGAATATCTCTCCAGCAGCCGCTGGAGAGAAACGTAGAGGGTGCACTTCTCTTGCGTAGACTGGCTCCGAATGACGGAAGTGTGAGGACCCGGTACCAGAGCTGCGAGCAGAAGAGGACATCGGTGTGGGAGCAATCTGAGCGTATTGGGCTGGAGGAAGCCCCAGGTATGTATAAATCTTTTTGCTTTTGTCAGCTCTGAGTCCGTTTAAGGAAAAAAAAAGACACTCAGTCCAAGCCAGCTACAAATCGCAGTGTGCATCACTAAACAAAGCTTACAGTGGATCCGAAATAAACATTTATACATTGAATAATTGTGCCCCTTACATATAGTTTATAGGGCATTCCTCAAGCCAAATAATTTTTTTCTTTTGTTTTAATACCATAAACAAGCCTCACCCACAGCTCCTCCAGCGCCTTGGGTGGTGACTGCTGGCTGCCCCCGTATGTATACAGTTGTAGCATCCTTTGACCTGGGTTGCAGAATAGTAAATTGTGTGGCAATGAAAATGAGAGATAGGCCTGCACTACTAAATGAACTTTAATTGCAGATTGCTGCAGTGTACAAAACATCAAAAAGTGCGTATACCGGAAGGCAGCATTCCAACAAGTGCAAAAGGGTGCAGCGCAAAGAGAGGCTCTCTTTGCCCTGCACCCACCTGCACCTGTTGGAATGCTGTCTCCTGGTATGGCCACTTTGTGACATTTTGTACACTGCACCAATCTGCAAATAAAGTTCATTTAGCAGTGCCGGCCTATATCTCCTCTTCATTGCCACACCTTGAAGACTAATTGTACTTTGAAAACCATGTCCTCTCCTCCCGTCTCGGGTTGACCATCAATTCACTGTGTCATGTCATACACCAATACATTGTATAACACCGAGCACAGCATTACCTAAAAGAATGTACTATCTGGATAATGACTGCTTAGATTTACTAATAATCAAAATAATCACATACAATCAAAGGGTCATCTTCAGGGAGTCCAGTCCATCAGAGACTCATTATCGGGCTTGTTGAGAGACTAAAAAACCCTCACCTTCAGCAAGATCTGTAAACATGGAAATCAGTCACCACACCGAGTACAGCATAAATGCTATAAAATCTAGCAGTGTAGATGTCTTAAAAACCACTACAGAATATTTTCACAAGTTAATATCGTTCAGTATCTCAAGAAGGGAATAATAGATTGCCAAATCACATTTTATTTCCCTTCTGGTCGAACCGTTAGGTTGGCTACAATCATCCTGTATTCTGGTTATTTACTAATTGAGGAAAAAAGACATGTATTACTTTAGCCTAATGTACTATTATTATTTTTATTAACCTGACATGAGTTATTTTTTTTTTTTGGTGTAGTTTAGTGTATTATGCATATGGCATATTATTGGCATTGAATTTTATGGGACATTGTTTTAAATGTTTTTAATCATTTGAATAATCATAAAGTGCATTATTTGTCTTATTTTTGACTGATTATAGATATTAAAAATCATATGTAAATATTTTCAAACTTAAAAGGCTGAGTGCTGCTATTTTCCTGTTGTTTTTTCTTTCCCATTTTTTGTTGGCATGTGATTTTTCTGATGTCACCATTACACATAAGAATTTCTATACTACAATAACAACATATAGACAACCTTAAGAAAAGACCTCCCTTTTTTCTCATCACCCTTTACAGGGTCGGATTTACCATAAGGCATTGTAGGCTCGTGCCTACAGGCGCCTGATAATGGAAAGGCGGCTCACTCTGCCTCCCTCCCGCCCACCTTCCCTATGCAGGGTCCGGAGCTGAGTGTAAATGAAAGGTTATTCACAGAGCCGGATTTACCATAAGGCACTGTAGGCAGTGCTATTTGGTGGGGGTTTGTAGGTTCATGGAGGATAAAGTCTAAAGTGCCAGGACATCTGTGCCTATAGGCTGCTGTGAGGTAAATCTAAGCCTGACCTTTTAAGAAATAAAGCCCAAGGTGTGCCTCTAACTTAGGTGTTGTTGGGCTATCCTATGGAACAACTAACTGAAAGCATATATCCAAACACTCATTTTGAACTAGCTCTGGGCAAGAGGTCTAGTCTGTAATAAATAATATCTGGCTTACAAAAAAAGAATATTGACTTTTTCAGGAAAAACCTAGTGATGTGCCTGTTGTAACTGTACTTCCTGTGAAAACTCCTGTCTGTGCTGGGCAGCTTTTGCACATTAAGCTGGGATTTCAGCCCCGCCTTCTTAATGTACTGAATAAGCTCTGCTCTGTATGAGAGTCTCACCTACAGAGATAAATATTTTTATTGAGGAATGTGTATCCAAGCATATCTGGTCTAATTTTTCATAACATTTTAGGAGTTTTAAGCTATCCATATAGGTGTTTGGATTACTGTGAAGAGTTTCACCAAACTCAGGAACCTGAAGTGGGGAAAGATATGTTTGAGTTCTGCTCCTACATTATTTTTCTAAGTCACAAAAAGTGCAATGTAAGCTGATATATGGAATCCTAGAGTACTGATCAAAAGTTACTAGTCTTGCCATAACACTTATTGGTATATGATACACTAGTTTACTTTACTGCTCAAAGAAAAATAATTTCTTGGAGGTCCTGGATATTGATGAATGAAACAGTAGATTGAAGAGGTAGATTGAAGAGGTACTTTCTCATATCTTATGTGAACTCTGAGGTCTTTCACTGTGTTTGTCAAAGTTCTATCGCACCGTAAGTGTGTGCATTGCCAGATCTGCTGTAAGACATTTCATTTTATTTCTTTAAGTTTATGCGGAAAATATGAATGTCAAAAACGATACCATGGTAACCTACTTTATTATTGAAGGGTTTTCTGATTTTCCTGAGTCGCACCTTCTAATCTTCATTCTGGTTCTTCTCATTTATCTTATCACTCTTGGCGGCAACAAGATCATTCTTCTGCTGGTATGTCTGGACTCTCATCTCCACACTCCCATGTACTTCTTCCTGAGTAACCTGTCTGTTCTTGACATAGCTTCTTCTACAGTTACACTACATAAGATCCTGGCTATATTTGTGACAGGAGACAACGTAGTATCCTTCAATGCCTGCATGACACAGCTATATGTCTTCACATGGTTCTGTGGCAATGAGTTGGTGCTACTTGCAGCCATGAGTTATGACCGTTATGTTGCTATCTGCATCCCACTGCATTATTCAGCTGTTATGAACAACAGACTCTGCGCCGGTTTGGCCATATTTTGCTGGTCATTTAGTTTTCTACATCCTCTTCCTGAGATAGTCACAGTAATACGATTCTCTTGCTACACCTCCAACATAATTGATCACTTCTTCTGTGATCTTATGCCTCTGATCAGCATCACCTGTAGTGACACCTCTGTTCTGAAAGTGCTGATCTTCACAAATGGAGCCTTACTTGCTGCCTTCATCCCCTTTCTTCTCACTTTCATCTCCTATGTATTCATCATATCCACCATACTGAGAATTAAATCCAGTACAGGAAGATCTAAAGCTTTCTACACGTGTTCCTCACACCTGACGATTGTCATTCTTCTCTATTTCACTCTCTTTTGTCAATATTTTACACCAAGTGGCACCTTCAAGTCCAAAAAACTGTTTTCTTTGCTGAACACGGCTGTGGTTCCTATGCTGAATCCCTTCATTTATAGCTTGAAAAATAAAGATGTGAAGTCGGCTCTTCTTCGAACACTCAAGCATTTTATGAGCGTAATTTGAAGAGACATTGGGCCTGGTCCAATTCAGTTTTTCTCCTACGTTTCTCCTAGGAGATAATTTTTCAACTTCTGTTTAAAATAACTTTTTTTTAGCACTCTGCAGTTGAAAAAGTACCAAAAAGTATGGTGAACAAGTACTGTCAAAATTTGTTTTCTTGCTTGCTGGTGGCTTAAAAGGCCTTTTATTGATAAGGTGTAAAAATATGACCTAGGAGAAAAGTTGGAGAAAAAGGGAACTAGATCAAGCTCATTGACTGTTGATGGAGTTGGAAGCACGAATGTGCATTGAAGAGAGGTGGTAAAGCTACACTTTTCATTGACACTGTGAGCTCTTATGTTATATCATTAAATGAGTTATTTTTAACACGTTCTCAGTGGGATCTCAATTTCCTGGCTTAAGTTACAAATGTTACTGTCTCTGTAAATGTTGCCAACCTGCATTTTGAAATTTTGGATATAGCCTTACATACATAGCTGATTTTCCTGAGTGAGAGCAGACAACTACTGCAAACACTAAGGGGTCATCTCTGCCTCACTGTTTCCATGCCAGTGGTTTGTTTACACTACATGTGCACAGCAAGGCGAAAAAGTAAATCCAGTGCTATGAAAAGCATGCATTCAGGAATGGGCTGAGGAAGAAGCAGGGAAAGCAGAGGCCTCTGGGTGCAGGAGCAAGAGGGGCAGACCTGGCAGAGGTAATAGAGACGAGAGAGAAGAGGAAGTCACACTGAGCACTTGTGGTGCTCCGCCCACCTCCTGGACCTCTTACACAGAAGTAAAGCTGCCAGGGGTCCAAGGACATATGTGGCTGGGAGAGGCAGCAGGAGCCGGCAGCAGGATGCAGAGTACTGGTTATGGAGCCCCACCCCCTCCTGAGAGCTGCATATGGAACACTGCAGCCAATCACAGAGAGGAAGAGAAAGACAACATGGCTGCCGTCTGCATGTTGCATTGTGTGTGTGTGTGTGTGTGTGTGTGTGTGTGTGTGTGTGTGTGTGTGTGTGTGTGTGTGTGTGTGTGTGTCGCTTTCTAGTGTGTATTCAGTGTGTCCAGATTTATGTGCGTCATTGCTGTGCGTACAGTATATGTAGTGCAAGGAGGTTCCAGTTTCACTTATCCAAGTACTCTACTTTCTTTCTATAAACTTCTCCTGTGATGTACAGGACATCTCTTATTCCCCACATAAATGTACACAGAATATGATGCACTGAGTAAGAACTTAGGCAACCGGATGTCTCACTTAAAGAGACTCCGTAACAAAAATTGCATCCTGTTTTTTATCATCCTACAAGTTCCAAAAGCTATTCTAATGTGTTCTGGCTTACTGCAGCACTTTCTACTATCACCATCTCTGTAATAAATCAATGTATCTTTCCCCTGTCAGACTTGTCAGCCTGTGTCTGGAAGGCTGCCAAGTTCTTCAGTGTTGTGGTTCTGCTATGAACTCCCCCTTCCAGGCCCCTCTATGCACACTGCCTGTGTATTATTTAGATTAGGGCAGCTTCTCTCTTCTCTTTTACAAGCTGGATAAATCGTCCTCTGAGCTGGCTGGGCTTTCACATACTGAAGAATTACAGACAAGGGCAAAGCAGTTTGCAGGAGAAAAACGAGCAGCCTGAAACTTCAGTGCATGAGAACTGCAGGGGGAAAGAAACACACAATGATCTCTTGAGATTCAAAAGGAAGGGTGTATACAGCCTGCTTGTGTATGAATGTATTTTCTATGTGTGGACATACTGTACATCAACCTACTTCCTGTTTTGGTGGCCATTTTGTTTGTTTATAAACAAACTTTTTAAAACTGTTTTTAACCACTTTTAATGCGGTGAGGAGCGGCGAAATTATGACAGAGGGTAATAGGAGATGTCCCCTTACGCACTGGTATGTTTACTTTTGTGCGATTTTAACAATACAGATTCTCTTTAACCGTCATACCTGAGTGGGATAACGGGGCTGAACTTTTGGGGGTTTTGAGAGCAGGAAGTACTCACCAATCCTCTGGGCACCTTCTTCAACACATCCTGCACCTCCCATCTGCTTTCTGGTGTCCATGTATGGCCCCGGCGTGTCCAGTGATCCGATGTATGTCAGGTGACATGTCGGGAGCCGTACACTAAGGACTCCGGAAAGCCTCCGGGAGCTGCAAGATGCATAGAACACGGCGCCTGGATGATTGGTGAGTATTCCTGCTGCTCCAAGGGGTGGAGGTAGTGCTTTTAACGCCATTTCAAACTACCGGCAAGTGCCTGTATGCGGCATCAGTCAATCCCCGCTGGTGCCAGATACCAGGGTCTTGCTGTACTTTGCTGTTTTTCTACAAACTTCTTCTATGATGTAAAGGACCTCCCCACCTCACAGCAGGCATTACAGTATCGGGATTCCCATAGGGAATTTCAAAGTTGAGAGTTCTTGGCAGCTAGGAATAATGGATCAAAAGAGTCATGGAAAGGCTCTTCACCCAATCAATTTTGACAGAAAAAAACTCTCCATAGATACTCAGATGAAATATAATGATAAATGCTATTCACGTTTTATTACATAAGCTACCCACAACCCATTGTTCACTTTACACCAAAAAAAATGACAAAGATGAATAATAATAATAATAATAATAAAATAGGCCACAAACAGAGAAGGAAACATGAGAAGCATGGTCTGAGGAAAAACTGGGAGTTTTTTTGTAGTTTGACAAAGCTGCTCCCCAACAAAAATGACTTGGTGAGTAAAAATAAAAATTACTTTACTTTAGAAAAAGCTTAGTTCAAGGTTTTTTTTGTTTGTTTTTTTATAAAGAAGTTAGAAACTCCTGGGGGTATTTATTGCTGGTTAAGTCTCTACTGGAGATATTTTCTCTCCCTTTCAGTCCCTGGGACAGATAACAAAGTTATATATTTTTTTTAAACGTTGTTTTTTGTGGATGCCCGCTATTATGTGGACATCCTTGATACACTTCTGAATTCACTGATTGGCCAAATACTTCTGAATCAGAAGCATTGGACCAATCACAGGATGCAGAATTTTTCTGCATACCACTGAAATGTTAGACCAATCACAAGACTACTACTGCTACTTCTACCAAGTTTTAACGAGTCTTGGATTTGGCATAACATTTCTGTGGTGTTCTGATTTCTGAGGTAAACCTCCACATTCTCTGATTGAAAACCGAGTGATGTGGAATTTCTGCTGTATACAAATTTCAGAAGCCGTTTTCCGATTACCACTGCAGTAATCCCATTTCCGATCGGAAACTTGGAAATCGGTATTCCTTGGAAATTTTCAGACCATCCCTACCGGCTACAAACAAAGAAGGAATGAGTGAGGAAGAACTGGGAATTTTTTTGTAGTTTGACAAAGCTGCTCCTCAACAAAAATGGCTTGGTGAGTAAAAATAAAAAAAATGACTTTATTTTGGAAAACGTAGAAAATGAACAGAGACCCAACAGGACCTACCTCCCCACAGGAGACATTAGACTGTCAGTTTTCAAAAACATACATTTATTAACATACTCCAAAACAGTGCTGCTCGGATACCCCTTTTCAAAATCCAGATTGGATTCAGATCCGGATACCCAGATATCCGTTCCGAGTCGGATATTCGAGTTCAAAATGTTCTGATCCGAATCGGATATCCGACCTCAGTATCCGGGTTATCCAGGCGGATTCGGATATCTGGATAGAAAAACCTGAAGTGGCCTTTAAATTGCTTTAAAAACGTTTTTTGGGGTCAATGAGACATGTAGCATCATTATTTTTTTAAGGGAAACACTAATTGATAATGTTGGGACTTAAATTCCACCCCCCCCCCCCCCAAAAAAAAAGGCTGTCAATCAACATCAGGACTGGGTTCCAGACAGCGGTTGTGCAGCACACATTGTGTCCAAAGTCTAACCGCACAAAAAAATTATGCAGCCATTGTGTTTTGGGTTAAATATAGGTGGTATCAGCACAGCAGCAGTGGCCTGTGGCACCCTGGCGGTGGGAGCACCAAAGGCAGCAGGAGCAGGGCAATACAGCAGCAGCAGGTGTAACATCTGCCAGGAGAATGCCGGACGTGGCACTTTGCACTTGGCACGTGGCACTTTGCACTTTGCACTTGGCACGTGGCACTTTGCACTTGGCACGTGGCACTTTACACGTGGCACTTTGCATGCGGCACTTTGCACGTGCCACGTGACATGTGCCAAGTGCCACCCGCCACGTGCAAAGTGCCACGTGCCAAGTGCCACGTGCCGAGTGACAGGCAGCAGAGGAGAAGACACTAACTGTCACACTGGCACTGCTCAGCAGCACAGCAATTCTGTGGTAAGCTAACACAGTAGTACTACTACTCTAACAACTACTAGCACTGACTGCAGTACTACAGTACTAACTACACAATAACACAGTAATCCTTTCCCCTAATCCCTAACCTAACCTATACTGTAGCTAGCTAAGGCTAATAGCTGGCCGGCAGGCAGCAGCTGGCCTGGTCTGTGCACAGCACACACACAGACACATAGCAGCTGCCTGCAGCAGCCCTGCAGCACACACTCTGACTGTCACACTATGAAATCAAGCTAATTAACAATACAACAATAGTGTAAGGGAACACCAGCAAGGCGGTGGACGTGGCGGGCTTGGCCGATTCCTGAGAGATTTCTTGCTGGAATTGATAGGTAAATGACCTGTGGTGTATGGGCAAGCAACAGATCTCTCTTATTAGATTCCATCAGAGAGAGATTTGTCTCTTGGTCATATCTGCCCATCATTGCCTGATGTCTGGCCACCTCAACTTGATGTAATTGTCAATAAAAGCCTTTGAAACCTATGAAATGCTTGTACTTCAATACACCAGAGAAACAACTGACAAAAATATCTAAAAACACTGAAGTTTGTGAAAAACAGTATTTATGCCATTCTCAAAACTTTTGGCCATAACTGTATAATACTGTGCACAACATTACCTGAATGTACGACCTGGATAATGGCTGCTGGGACTTAGTAATAATTAAAATAATCACTTGCAATCAAAGGGTCATCTTCGGGGATTCCAGTCCATGGGAGACTTATTATCAGGCTTGTTGAGAGACTATAAAACCCTCACCTACAGCAAGATTTATAAACATGGAAATCAGTCAGCAAAGTGAGTATAGGATACATGTGATCAAATACAGCAGTGTAGATGCCTAAAAAATATTAGTGGATATTTTTACAAACTGATATTATTCAGTACCTCAAGAATGCAATAATGGCCCTCCAAAGTGCATCACCCTTAGGTTTAGTACAATCATTGTTTATTTCAGTTATATATGGATAGAGATGTCGTGAACATAGAATTTTCTGTTTGCGAACGTGAACTTCCGAAAAATGTTCACGAACAGGCGAATCTGGTGAATCGCTATAGACTTCAATGGGCAGGTGAATTTCAGAACCTACTGTTTCTTGCCACAAAAGTGAGGAAAAAGTTATTTCAAAGGGTCTAACATCTGGACTGTGGCATGCCAGAGGGGGATCCATGCCAAAAGTCCCACAAAAAAATACGGAGTTGACGCAAACTCGGGTTTTAATCCCTGAAGGGCAGAAATCACATTATGCACAGCTCTGGGTGTCAGTGGGCTGTGGAGCGTCTCACACAGAGAAATGCAATAGTACTATCAGAATATAGTGAAATAATAATGCACAGGAGTGGTTATGTGCCTGCAACTTAATGAGGCAACAACAATAGCAGTAGTGTGCACACAGTTTTGGGTGTCAGTGGGCTGTGGAGTGTCACACACACAAAAAACACAGGAGACTGATGTGCTAGCCCTCAAAAGGGCTGTTTTTACAGCAAGTGAGGAACAAGAACACAGGCCTAGCTAATGCTTTCCCTACCTATCTGCAGCAAGTCTGACCCTGCTCTCACTAACAGTCAGCAGTCAGCAGATAATTAATCCAATATGGCCACCGCAACTGCTTTTTGATAGAGGGGGTGCTAGCTGGTTGGCTGCCATGTGTCTGCTGACTGTGAGGTAAGGGGTCAAAGTTTAGCTCAATGATGATATATAGGGGGCAAATTGAACATGCCAAATTTTCGCGGCAAACGCGATGAGTCGATATTCGCAGAATACTGCTTGCCGGCGAACAGTTCGGGCCATCTCTATATATGGATCCTTTAAAGGGGATCTTCAGTGAAAATAAACTTATTAGATAATGTCCACAATTCACTAAGCTCATTTCCTGTCTTTAACAATGTTTCTGAGCTTTTTTTACTGTTATCACCATGGTGATAAAGCCTATAGTATTCACTAAACAATTTACCTAATGCAACCCTTAAGTTAAGAATCCTGTTTTTAAGTTAAGGAGAGATCTCTAAAGTTAAGATTTCAATCCTTAAAATAATTACAGAATTCTAAAGTCAGAAATGTGTTCTACTTGATGAACCCCACCCCACCTTATCCGATGAGTCCCATCATTTAATTTTAATTTTAATTTTAGCTGTTCCGAAAATGTGTCAGGACCTCAGCCCTCGAGGAGTGGAGTTGGACGGCATTGCATCTAGGAGTTTGGATTGCTGCTCACTTCTAGATGCAGTCCCACCTTTAATAAAATGTTTCTGCTGCTACATAACAGGTGGGATCCAAGCTGGTTTATTGATTTCTAGAGTATTGATCAAAATGTACCAGACTTACCATAATATGGTGTTGGTATAATTAACCCAAGTTTAGTTAATGCTAAGAGGATAGCCATTTATTGGAAGTCCTGGATATTTCAGAATGAAACTTATTTATTTATGTTATGTATTTATTTTATTTATAAAGCGCCAACATATTATGCAGCGCTGGACATTAGTTAAGGTTACAGACAACATTTAGGTGGACATACAGCAATAAGACAATACAAGAAAACATGCAAACCAGATCACGCAGCACAGTATGAGTACAAGGTAATGCTTAGTCAGTCACTGGATGGGAGCATGGAGGTTAGGCAAGTCGAGTTCACTCAGATCCACAGGATGGGTGTACGGTAATGGAGGTGCATAAACAGGTAGGCGGCATAAGGAGGAGGACCCTGCCCAAAGGCTTGCAATCTAGCTTGAGAGGTAGGGACACGAAAGGAAGAGGACCAGAGTTCAGTTTTGGGTTTGCAGCTCCAATGAAGGGGGTAGGCCAGAATGAAAAGGTGTAAAACATCCTTCTTTTTACTGCCAACATTTGCCGTCTTAGTTTTCAGAGGTACCTTTGCATATTGGATGCCAAGTCTGAGGTCTCGCACGGTGGTTTTCAAATATGTATTACCAGATCTAGTCTACTGTAAGACAATTTCTTTCTTTCTTTGAGTTTACACAGAAAATATGAATGCCACAAACCAGACCGTGTTTACCAGTTTTATTATTAAAGGGTTTTCTGATTTTCCTGAGTTGCATCTTCTAATCTTCCTCCTGGTTCTTCTCGTTTATCTCATCACTCTTGGTGGCAACAAGATCATGATTCTGCTGGTTTGGCTAGACTCTCATCTCCACACTCCCATGTACTTCTTCCTGTGTAACCTGTCCATTCTTGACATAGTGTCTTCCACAGTTACCCTACATAAGATCTTTGCTATTTTTTTAACTGGAGACAACGTAGTATCCTTCATGGACTGTATAATACAGTTATATATCTTTATATTTTTATGTGGCAATGAGTTGGCATTACTTACAGCCATGAGCTATGATCGTTATGTTGCCATTTGCAACCCACTGCATTATACCTCTGTCATGAACAATACAGTCTGTGTTGGTTTGGCCCTATTTTGCTGGTCATTTAGTCTTTTACATCCTCTTCCTGAGATATTTGCAGTAATACGGTTTTCTTGCTATTTCACCAACATAATTGATCACTTCTTCTGTGATCTTATGCCTCTGATGAGTATCTCCTGTAGTGACACCTCTATTTTGAAACTGCTGATCTTCACAAATGGAGCCTTGCTTCCTGCCTTCATCCCTTTTCTTCTTACTGTCATCTCCTATGCATTCATCATATCCACCATAATGAGAATTAAATCCAGTACAGGGAGGTCTAAAGCCTTCTACACGTGTTCCTCACACCTAACGGTTGTCATTCTTCTCTACGTCACTCTTTTTTGTCAGTATTTTACACCAAGTGGCACCTTCAAGTCCAAAAAACTATTTTCTTTGCTCAACACAGCTCTGGTTCCCATGCTGAATCCCTTCATTTATAGCTTGAAAAATAAGGCTGTGAAGTCAGCTCTTTTTCGAACCCTCAAGAAATTTAAGACTGTAATTTGAAGAGAAAAAGGTTGTTAATTGAATTGGAAGCATGCGTGTGTATGGGGGGGGGGGGGGGGGGAAGGGAGCTACAATTTCTGTTAACACTATGGGATTGATTCACAAGGCGTACTTAGTTTTCACCTTAACTGTAAAGAGAGCTAATTTGTGAGATAAACAGTTAAGGAGAGATAAATCATGAGTTAGGTCAAATAAGGAGAAAGAAACTATGAGTTAAGAGGATCCAGTTCAAACTCATGACTCTAACATACAAAGCCCTCCACGAGTTGTCTCCTCCATACATCTCCTCACTAATCTCTAGATATTGTCCCTCCCGCAACCTTCGTTCCTCCCAAGAAATTCTCCTGGCCTCTAAGCTGATCTCTTCCTCTCATGCTTGCATCCAGGACTTTACACGAACATCATCCCTTATCTGGAACTCTCTTCCACAGCCTGTATGTCATGCTCCAAACCTGGACATCTTCAAAAGCACTCTTAAAACACACCTTTTCAGACAAACCTATAACATTCTATAGCCCTTATCTGTCACATTGTAATCAGAGGCAAAGGGTCACTGCCTCATCCATCCTTCACCCCCTTACCTAGTGTGTCCCCCACTACCCATTAGATTGTAAGCTCGCAAGGGCAGGGTCATCCTCCTAATGTTTACTGTTTTTGTAACAATATTTGTGCTGCTTGGAACTCTGCTGTACATTTGTTAGTTGTATCTATGTTCCCCTTGTTGTCTTATTGTGCTTTGTAAAGCGCTGCGGAATATGTTGGCGCTATATAAATAAAAAAATTATAATAAAAAATAATAATAAAAAGTCAGTTAAGGAGAGATAAATCATGAGTTAAGTTAGATAAGGAGATATAAATCATGAGTTAAGTCAGTTAAGTAGAGATAAATCATGCGTTAGGTTAGAGAAGGAGGGATAAATCATGAGTTAAATTACTTTAAGGAGAGAAAAATTGTGACTTAATCAGTAAGGCAAGATCATTCAACAGAAAAGTTTTGTGAATAGGCCCTATTAGATTTTATGCTATATCATTAAATAATGAGTTTAAGAAACCACACATTTTTGACCTAACAATATTTTACAAATTCTCAGTATGATCTCAGTTTCCTGGCTAGAGGCTGTTATTGTCTCTGTTTTGTCTGGGTTGGCAACCTGTATTTTGATACCTTGGAAATGACCTTACCTAAATGGCTGAAATTTCTGAGTGAGAGCAGCAGAAAACTACTGCAGACAGTAACGGGTTATCTCTGCCTCACTGATTCTCTGCCAGTGTTTTGTTGACGCTACATGAGTACAGCAAGGCTAAAAACTCAGGCAGTGCTATCGAAAGGTATGGGTGCATCCAGGAATGAGTTGAGGGAGAGGTAGGAAAAACAGGGGCCTCTGGGTGGACTAGTAAGAGGAGAGGACTTGGCAGGGGAAATTGACAGCTGCATCCTATCAACTTACATTTGGGCCTAGCAATGCCACTGTAGCCAGGAACCAGAAAATAGGGAAAAAGGAGCCAAATTGAACACTTGTGGTGCTCCGCCAACTTCCTACACCTCTTATCTAGAAGCTTGGTTGATGGTGTCCATGGAAACCTGTGGCTGGGAGTGTCAGCAGCAGGAAGCAGAGTACTGCATATGGAGGTCCATCTCCTCCACAGTGATGTCTGAGAGAAACAGAGAGAAGTCTCCAGCCAGCCACACAAGACAAGGTGGCTAGCTGGAGACAAAGTTTAATGGTGAGGACTAAGGAGATAGTACCTTCAATTCACCCAAACATTTTGCATAGCTCCCAACTGTCCCTCTTTCAGAGGAACAGTCCCTTTTTGGGAGCCCTGTCCCTCTGTTCCTTTTTCCTCCTCATTTGTCCCTCTTTCAGAACTTTGTCCCTTTTTTATGTAAATATATATATTTCTCTACAAAAAAATGTGATTGATTGGCTCTAAACTTTATTCCCATCCTTTAAATTGATATATTTCTAATTTGCAGATGTTAATATGAAGAAAAATACACCAGGATAGAAAGGACCAGCGTGGTTTGAATTATAAAACAACATATTTTTCCCATGAAATCTTTGTGGTATGCGTGACTAGGGTTGTGATGGGGCGTGGTCAGGGGTGTGGCAGAGGCATGGCTTAAGTGTCCCTCTTTCTCATCTCAAAAAGTTGGGAGGTGTGATTTTGTGAAATGTCAAATCACTAATGTGAATGTCAAGTCACATAAAAAACTAAAAAGTAAATTACCAACTTGTGAATCAATTTACAGATATTAGGGCATGAAGTGAGATGTCCGGTATTTATCTCCAGCCTGGAGCTGTCGGTAACAACCAGCCATTCATAAGTTTAAAGATAGGAGGAAACACAGCAGAAGAAAGGGGAATACTAAACTATTCAGGAAAATAAAGTTAATAATAAAAACATATTAGTTCACAATTTCATTATGTAGTAAATAAAAATGGTTCAAACCAAACTAATGGTTTTAGCTGATATAAATTTTATGGTGATTTTATGTACCTTGGACTTGCACTTTACAAAATACTATCTGTAATACTTCTTTCATCCATTTTCCATGTGCTGCAATAATCCATCAAATACCAAATGAAATATCTTAAAATCCAAATGAAATACAGCAGAAAGTAAAAATCTTAGGAAATTGTCATGCAGATTTTTGGTGAATTTCCCAAGCTGTTACCACATATGTGAAAATCTTTGTGAATACTCAAAATATATATTTTTTACCACATGAGGTAAATTAGCAAACATAACCATGTTTTTAACATGTCTTATGCTAGGTACACACCATACAATTTTCTGTTAGATTTACCTGCCATATAGATAATTTCTAACATGTTGGAAATTATCTATCTAACCATCTATCTGCCTAGCAATTAGGCATTGTTCTACTCAACAGTCTCTGCAGAAAAGAATCTAACAGAAAATTGTATGGTTAAATCTAACAGAAAATTGTATGGTGTGTACTAGGCATTAGGGATCAGAAGCCAGTGTGTGTTTATGTTTGTGTGTCTGTTTGTTTCTAGTGTGTATACAGTGTGTGTATGTTTATGTATGGTGCTACTGTCTGTACAGTAGTGCAAGGATGGTCCAACTTCACTTGTCCATGTACACTGCTTGTGATGATTGAAATGGTACATTTTGCTTATGTGTAATTGTGCGTACATTTTGTAATTATGATTGTAATAGCAAAATAGTGTTTGCGAAAAATTATGTGAAATTTCACGCAATTACGACTATAGGCGTAATGTTCACAGCTACAATTATTTTCATAATTATGATTATTTTCAGAATAGCTAATTCATAAATACACACAATTTCGTGTAATTACGACCAATTTCTGTGTAATTACGATTATGATTAATTTTCATGTAATTACAATACATTAAGCAAAAAAAACACAGAATTACACACAAAATTACGATGCAACCTTACAAATTATGACAAAATGAGTTATGAGTTTGCCTAAAATTACAAATTATGATTTTACATGGTGATTGGAAATTATGATGCAAAATAATGTATTTGCGAAATTTCAGCTGATCACTCATTTTGACAAATTTTTCCGATGGTGTAAAGAACACCTCTGATCCCCCACAATCCTGCACACAGAATTTTCTCCACTGAGTAGGAATTTCATGTTTTTGCATCTACACAGGCATCCTTCTAGAACACATCCAAAGAAAGCAAAGAAGGCAAAGGGTAAAGATGGTCAATGACATGCAAAAACTTCTGTGTCAAAGAAAAATGTTATGCAACTTATAAAAATGAGCCAATCAAAATCGGCAAGATACATTTTGAATTACATTTGCTCTCAACACAAAATGTGCACCAGCACAATTGGTTAATACCTTTAACGTCCAAATATTGCCTCACTAATAATGGTTCTTTACTGAACTTGACAGTAGCCTGCTCTCTGTCACTTGTCAACCTACGCTCTAAAACATGCAATATGTTTGCGCTCATTTATCCTTACATGATGTTTGGACTATAGCCACAAGGGCATTTGATTAACTATATTACTGCCACACTGTTGCAGGTGAATTAGTCTTTGTCAGAAATCCTTGAGCCCTGCCTTAAAGAGAATCTGTATTGTTAAAATCGCACAAAAGTAAACATACCAGTGCGTTAGGGGACATCTCCTATTACCCTCTGACACAATTTCGCCGCTCCCCGCCGCATTAAAAGTGGTTAAAAACAGTTTTAAAAAGTTTGTTTATAAACAAACAAAATGGCCACCAAAACAGGAAGTAGGTTGATGTACAGTATGTCCACACATAGAAAATACATCCATACACAAGCAGGCTGTATACAGCATTCCTTTTTAATCTCAAAAGATCATTTGTGTGTTTCTTTCCCCCTGCAGCTATCTTCCACTGAAGTTTCAGGCTGCTCTTTTCTTCCTGCAAACAGCTTTGTCCTTGTCTGTAATTCCTCACTATGTGAAATCCCAACCAGCTCAGAGGAGGATTTATCCAGCTTGTAAAAGATAAGAGAGAAGAGAGAAGCTGCTCTAATCTAAATAATACACAGGCAGTGTGCATAGAGGGGCCTGGAAGGGGGAGTTCATAGCAGAACCACAACACTGAAGAACTTGGCAGCCTTCCAGACACAGGCTGACAAGTCTGACAAGCGAGAGATAAGTTGATTTATTACAGAGACTGTGATAGTACAAAGTGCTGCAATAAGCCAGAACACATTAGAATAGCTTTTGGAACTTGTAGGATGTTAAAAAACAGGATGCAATTTTTGTTACGGAGTCTCTTTAAGTGGGTGACAAAATCACCTCTAATAATGTCTGAGCAAATTTCTGACAAATTCTGAAAGGGAGAGTGCGATGTTGGGGGTGGGGGGGAGTAGGCAAGAATCTCTGACTTTTCCTTGCATTGAAGGGCATCCGCGACTATGATTTTTAGGTAATTCCCAGAAGAGTTGATCCAAGGATTTATCTGACTGCCATCTGGAGTCGGAAGGAATTTTTCCCTTTTGGGGCTGATTGGCCCAGGCCTTGTAAGGTTTGTTGCCTTCCCCTGGATCAACTGGCATATGTACAGGTTCAAGAGGGTGTTTATTTTTTTTTTCTGGTTGAACTTGATGGACAAATGTCTTTTTTCAACCAAACTAACTATGTAACTACCCCCTGCTTACATCAGATTTCATAAAATGTAGTGGATTTCTAAAGTGCTTCACTGATCAGGGGTCACAATGGACCAATTTTTCATGATGCTCTTCCTGATTGCTGACCATATCTGGATATATACAATAGATTACCATCATCAATTATATTTACCAGAATTAACATATCTTCCCAACTGCTTCCTGTCAAATGTGGCCACTTTATTCCCCATGTCCTTACATATATCGTATCGTATCATCGCTGTATAAGTTCAGCTATCATGCAGCCAAAGTCATTACCGATTCGTTCAGTGGTACCATCACTGTATGAGTTCCGCTATCATGCAGCCAAATTCATTACCAATGCATTCAGTGGTACCATCACTGTATGAATTATGCTATCATGCAGCCAAATTCATTACCGATGCATTCA
Organism: Hyperolius riggenbachi; assembly: GCF_040937935.1. Classification (NCBI taxonomy): domain Eukaryota; kingdom Metazoa; phylum Chordata; class Amphibia; order Anura; family Hyperoliidae; genus Hyperolius; species Hyperolius riggenbachi. The sequence goes on along the minus strand of NC_090653.1, from coordinate 28,202,607 downwards.
GTGGTACCATCGCTGTATGAGTTCAGCTATCACATAGCCAAACTCATTACTGATGCATTCACTTGTACCATCGCTGTATGAGTTCAGCTATCATGCAGCCAAACTCATTACCGATGCATTCAGTGGTACCATCGCTGTCTGAGTTCAGCTATCATGTAGCCAAACTCATTACTGATGCATTCGCTCAGACCGTTGTTATTTGACTATTGTATAGCTAAAAACTCATTACCAATCATTTCTGCAGTCCAGGCAATTCTGTGCACTTGGTTATATAATTGCCGAGTGGCCTAACTATTTTGCCGAGGGCCGTGCACACTATTTTGCTGAGTTCAAATACAGAGGAGTCCTAATTTAACAGCCTGATTATTTACAATAAATCAAAAAAATAGAGAGTGATTTATTCCATAACCCTTCACTAGTGTTGATTGCAATGAATAATTTAGCTTTGGTGAATTTCACAAACTATGATCTCGAGTGTAACTACAATTTTGCATGTAATCTTAAATTTGCATAATTTTGTCAGGTTACGAACACATTTTTGTACAGATTAGCATAAGTGTGAAAATTTATGCGACAATTAATTCTCACCAAATGCAAGTCAACGGGCATGAGAAACACATAAATTAATATTTTGTGAGTCAATGTAAAATGACACATTCTAATTACAATTACATGCAACATTCATTTTGCATACGTTTTTGTATTAAAGTGTTTTTGTTTTTTTTTGTAAAGCAAAAAGCGTACAACAATAAATACACAGCAAGCTGTACAGTTGCAAAAACAGGATTTGGAAGGCTAAGCCAGCCTTTTATGTTTTAGTAGAATTTATAGTTTGTTGTCCATTCTGTCTAAACTAATTTACTAGTTTGAGTCCCTTCCTGTTCACATCTAGCCCACCAGAAATATTCCACCTGGAATTCTGCAAACACCTCCTCCAGTTCCATCGGAGTGCCTCAAACAATGCCTGCCGAGCTGAGCTGGGTAGATTCCCACTACTGCTTGAGATACAGAAGAAAGTGTTGTCCTACAGGGTCCACCTATAGAGCAGCAGGCCCGACTCACCCCACTACAAAGCCATGCTGCACAATGAAGACCAAAACAAGCCATGTGCCCTGAAAGAAGTGGTCAACTCTCTGCTCCCTCCAAACCCAGACCCACAGGTCCAATGAAGAGCCCAGATAAAGCACACCACAGTCAAGAGCCAAGAGGACTATGTAGATAAATGGAGGAATGAAATAAAACAGTCCCAAAAGCTCACCATATACCAGCCTCTACAGAGAGACTATAAAATAGCCCCATACCTGGAAAATCTCCAAAACGCTCAAGAGAGGAAAATCCTGAGCATCTACAGATCCACCCAAGACCCCCCCCCCCCCCCCCTGTGTACTGTATACATCTATTCTCCCCTGTCAATAACCTGTCAATCACCCATCAATCATCCCGTCACCACCTTTCACTGCCACCCATCTGATCAGACCCTAACCTGCCTCTTGTGGGCATCTGATCACCCCCACACTATCAGATCGCCCACAGACCTACCGTCATATCACCACCAAAGTGCATTGTTTACATCTGTTCTTCCCTCTAATCACCCCCTAATTACCCATCAATCACTCCCTGTCAACATCTGTCAGAGCTATTTTATAGATTAGGTCCCTAACTGCCCTCTTGGGGCTCCTGATCACCCCCCCCTACCCTCAGATCCACCCCAGACCCCCCCCCCCCCCCCAGACCTCCCCGGTGTACTGTATACATCTATTCTCACCTGTCAATCACCTGTCAATCACCCGTCAATCATCCCGTCACCACCTTTCACTGCCACCCATATGATCAGACCCTAACCTGCTTCTTGCAGGCATCTGATCACCCCCACACCATCAGATCACCCGCAGACCCACCGTAATATCACCACCAAAGTGCATTGTTTAAATCTGTTCTTCCCTCTAATCACCCACTTATCACCCATCAATCACCCCCTGTCACCACCTGTCACTGCTACCCATCAGACCCTAATCTGCCCCTTGCGGGCAACCAATCAACCGCAAACACCCTCAGATAGCCCCCCAGACCCCCTCTGATCAACTCGCCAGTGCATTGCTTGCATATATTCCCCCCTCTAATCACATCTTGAGACACCTATCAATCACCTCCTGTCACCCCCTAGCACTCCTATCCATCAGATCAGGCCCAAATCTGCCCCATTTTAGAAAGAAGACACCCCAAGGTATTACGTTAGGTCAGGGGTCTCAAACTCAATTTACCTGGGGGGCCGCAGGAGGCAAAGTCAGGATGAAGCTGGGCCGCATAAGGAATTTCACAATCGCGGCGCATTGCCGCCTCTGCCCGCCCCTCTCACTCTTCCTTCACAGAGAGGGGCGGGGAGAGGCGGCGATCCATGCAGCGATTGACGTCAGGAGGGGCAGAGCTGAAGCTGGAAGCTCTGCCCCTTTCAGGAAATGCTGGCGGATTGCCCCCCGGGCAATTTGGGGGCTCTGCAGCCCTCGTTTAGCGGCGGGGATGCGGCGGATTACTTGGGAGCACTGAAGCGAACTATAAGGAAGCTTTTGCCGCGAGGGCCACAAAATATTGTATCTAGTGCCGTAAATGGCCCGCAGGCCGCCAGTTTGAGACCCCTGCGTTAGGTGTATGATGAGTTCATAGAAGATTTGATTTTTTGTCACAAGTTAGTGTAAAATGACACTTTGTAAAAAAATTTTATAAAAATCAATTTCCGCTAGCTTGTGACAAAAAGTAAAATCTTCTATGAACTCACCATACTCCTAACAGAATACCTTGGGGTGTCTTCTTTCTAAAATGGGGTCACTTGTGAGGTTCCTATACTGTCCTAGCATTTTAGGGGCCCTAAACTGTTAGTAGTCTAGAAACCAAATGCCTCAAAATGACCTGTGAATAGGACGTTGGGCCCCTTAGCGCACCTAAACTGCAAAAAAGTGTCACACATGTGGTATCGCCGTACTCAGGAGAAATAGTATAATGTTTTTTGAGGTGTATTTTTACATATACCCATGCCGAGTGGGAGAAATATCTCTGCAAATTAGAATTTTTTTATTTTTTTACACACAATTGTCCATTTACAGAGATATTTCTCCCACCCAGCATGGGTATGTGTAAAACTACTCCCCAAAACACATTATACTACTTCTCCTGAGTATGGTGATACCACATGTGTGACACTTTTTTGCAGCCTAGGTGCGCTAAGGGGCCCAAAGTTCAATGAATACCTTTAGTATTTCACAGGTCATTTTGAAGCATTTGGTTTCTAGACTACTCCTCACGCTTTAGGGCCCCTAAAATGCCAGGGCAGTATAGGAACCCCACAAATGACCCCATTTTAGAAAGAAGACACCCCAAGGTATTCTGTTAGGACTATGGTGAGCTCATAGAAGATTTAATTTTTTTGTCACAAGTTAGCGGAAAATGACACTTTGTGAAAAAAAACAGTAAAAATCTATTTCCGCTAACTTGTGACAAAATAAAATTTTCTATGAACTCACCATACTTCTAACAGAATACCTTGGGGTGTCTTCTTTCTAAAATGAGGTCACTTGTGGGGTTCCAATACTGCCCTGGCATTTTAGGGGCCCTAAAGCGTGAGGAGTAGTCTAGAAACCAAATGCCTCAAAATGACCTGTGAAATCCTAAAGGTACTCATAGGACTTTGGGCCCCTTAGCGCACCTAGGCTACAAAAATGTGGTATTATCGTACTCAGGAGAAGTAGTATAATGTGTTTTGGGGTGTATTTTTACACATGCCCATGCTGGGTGGGAGGAATCTCTCTGTAAATGGACAATTGTGTGTAAAAAAAATAAATCTCTTTTACAGAGATATTTCTCCCACCCAGCATGGGTATGTGTAAAAATACACACCAAAACACATTATACTACTTCTCCTGAGTACGGCAATACCACATGTGTGGCACTTTTTTACAGCCTAGGTGCACTAAGGGGCCCAACGTCCTATGAGCACCTTTAGGCTTTACAGGGGTGCTTACAATTTAGCACCCCCAAAAATGCCAGGACAGTAAACACACCCCACAAATAACCCCATTTTGGAAAGTAGACACTTCAAGGTATTCAGAGAGGGGCATGGCGAGTCCGTGGCAGATTTCTTTTTTTTTTCTCACAAGTTAGCAAAAATGGAAACTTTTTTTTTTGTTTTATTTTTGTCTCAAAGTGTAATTTTCCACTAACTTGTGACAAAAAAAATAAAATCTTCTATGAACTCACCATGCCTCTCAGTGAATACTTTGGGATATCTTCTTTCCAAAATGGGGTAATTTGGGGGGTATTTATACTATCTTGGAATTTTAGCACCTCATGAAACATGACAGGTTCCTTAGAAAAGTCGGAGATGCTTCAAAATGGGATAATTCACTTTTTGCACCATAGTTTGTAAACGCTATAACTTTTACCCAATCCAATAAATATACACTGAATGTTTTTTGTTTTTTTTATCAAAGACATGTAGCACAATAAATTTGGACAAAAATGTATACATAAATTTTACTTTATTTGACAAATTTTATCACAGAAAGTTAAAAAAATCATTTTTTTTGTCAAAATTCATGTCTTTTTTTGATGAATATAATAAAAACTAAAAATCGCAGCAGCATTCAAATAGCACCAAAAGAAAGCTTTATTAGTGACAAGAAAAGGATGCAAAATTCATTTAGGTGGTAGGTTGTATGAGCGAGCAATAAACCGTGAAAGCTGCAGTGGTCTGAATAGAAAAAAAGGCTCTGGTCCTTAAGGGGTAGAAAGACTGTGGTCCTCAAGTGGTTAAGATTATATGTATTATGCTGCTGCTTATCTTTTAGAGCAGAGAGGAAGCTCTAATTTCATGTCCACTTTAACTCCAATACCTCCTCCTTCCAGCTTGGAAGGAGGAAGGTATTGGCGTTAAATGAAACGGACCTTGTCCTGTTCTAAAATGGTGCCGAATGCGGGTGTTTGGGTTCCAAACCATGTGGTCCTGAATTCAAACATCATCGCTACTCATTAACTGAGAAATATTTCCAGAAATTCCTTTGTTACTATCGTTTTATTGTTGAGGGAAGTTAGTTATGCTGTGGTCTGGTACCTGCTTACTTATTAGTAGTGTTGGGCGAACATCTAGATGTTCGGGTTCGGGCCGAACAGGCCGAACATGGCCGCGATGTTCGGGTGTTCGACCCGAACTCCGAACATAATGGAAGTCAATGGGGACCCGAACTTTTGTGCTTTGTAAAGCCTCCTTACATGCTACATACCTCAAATTTACAGGGTATGTGCACCTTGGGAGTGGGTACAAGAGGGAAAAAAAATTAGCAAAAAGAGCTTATAGTTTTTGAGAAAATCGATTTTAAAGTTTCAAAGGGAAAACTGTCTTTTAAATGCGGGAAATGTCTGTTTTCTTTGCACAGGTAACATGCTTTTTGTCGGCATGCAGTCATAAATGTAATACATATAAGAGGTTCCAGGAAAAGGGACCGGTAACGCTAACCCAGCAGCAGCACACGTGATGGAACAGGAGGAGGGTGGCGCAGGAGGAGAAGGCCACGCTTTGAGACACAACAACCCAGGCCTTGCATGAGGACAAGAAGCGTGCGGATAGCAATTTGCATTTTGTCGCCATGCAGTCATAAATGTAATACAGATGAGAGGTTCAATAAACAGGGACCGGAAACGCTAACCCATCACAGATGTTCATTGTTCATGTTACTTGGTTGGGGTCCGGGAGTGTTGCGTAGTCGTTTCCAATCCAGGATTGATTCATTTTAATTTGAGTCAGACGGTCTGCATTTTCTGTGGAGAGGCGGATACGCCGCCGATCTGTGACGATGCCTCCGGCAGCACTGAAACAGCGTTCCGACATAACGCTGGCTGCCGGGCAAGCCAGCACCTCTATTGCGTACATTGCCAGTTTGTGCCAGGTGTCTAGCTTCGATACCCAATAGTTGAAGGGTGCAGATGGATTGTTCAACACAGCTACGCCATCTGACATGTAGTCCTTGACCATCTTCTCCAGGCGATCGGTGTTGGAGGTGGATCTGCACGCTTGCTGTTCTGTGTGCTGCTGCATGGGTGTCAGAAAATTTTCCCACTCCAAGGACACTGCCGATACCATTCCCTTTTGGGCACTAGCTGCGGCTTGTGTTGTTTGCTGCCCTCCTGGTCGTCCTGGGTTTGCGGAAGTCAGTCTGTCGGCGTACAACTGGCTAGAGGAGGGGGAGGATGTCAATCTCCTCTCTAAAGTCTCCACAAGGGCCTGCTGGTATTCTTCCATTTTGACCTGTCTGGCTCTTTCTTCAAGCAGTTTTGGAACATTGTGTTTGTACCGTGCATCCAGAAGGGTATAAACCCAGTAATTGGTGTTGTCCAGAATGCGCACAATGCGTGGGTCGCGTTCAATGCAGTCCTAGGCCGAAGAGGTCATAGCCTAGGGTCACAAAACCTGTTTATTTGGGCAATTTCAATGGTGGCGAGTCTGACGTACATAAATCACAGCAATGGCCGTTAGCAACGTCTGAATCTCACGAAATGTCTCATGCAGGTAGAAGACATATTGTTCGACTTGGGCTCCAAAGATGGGTTCCCTACATCTCTGCAAACCAGAGTTACAGGGCTCCAAATTTGGTAAAATCACCCATAGGCTTTCATTGGGCCTCCTATTTACAGTTCCAAAATCTCACATCTTTTCAAAGGGCAATTACTCAGCAGTACCAAATTTTCTAGCATTGTAGGGACCCTTAGGGGGAACATGACTGGTGAGTTTCGGGCCCCTAGGCCAAAGAGGTCATAGCCTAGGGTCACAAAAACCTGTTTATTTGGGCTATTTCAATGGTAGTGATGGTGACGTACATAAATCGCAGCAATGGCCGTTAGCAAAGTCTGAATCTCACGAAATGTCTCATGCAGGTAGAAGACATATTGTTAGACTTGGATTCCAAAGATGGGGTCCCTACATCTCTGCAAACCAGAGTTACAGGGGTCCAAAATTGGTAAAATCCCCCATAGGATTTCATTGCCTCCCTATTTCACTTTCCAAAATCTCACATCTTTTCAAAGGGCAATGGCTCAGCAGTACCAAATTTTCTAACATTGTAGGGACCCTTAGGGGGAACATGACTGGTGAGTTTCGGGCCCCTAGGCCGAAGAGGTCATAGCCTAGGGTCACAAAAACCTGTTTATTTGGGCTATTTCAATGGTAGTGATGGGGGATTTTACCAATTTTGGACCCCTGTAACTCTGGTTTGCAGAGATGTAGGGACCCCATCTTTGGAATCCAAGTCTAACAATATGTCTTCTACCTGCATGAGACATTTCGTGACATTCAGACGTTGCTAACGGCCATTGCTGCGATTTATGTACGCCACCATCACTACCATTGAAATAGCCCAAATAAACAGGTTTTTGTGACCCTAGGCTATGACCTCTTCGGCCTAGGGGCCCGAAACTCACCAGTCATGTTCCCCCTAAGGGTCCCTACAATGCTAGAAAATTTGGTACTGCTGAGCCATTGCCCTTTGAAAAGATGTGAGATTTTGGAACTGTAAATAGGAGGCCCAATGAAAGCCTATGGGTGATTTTACCAAATTTGGAGCCCTGTAACTCTGGTTTGCAGAGATGTAGGGAACCCATCTTTGGAGCCCAAGTCTAACAATATGTCTTCTACCTGCATGAGACATTTCGTGAGATTCAGACGTTGCTAACGGCCATTGCTGCGATTTATGTACGTCAGACTCGCCACCATTGAAATTGCCTAAATAAACAGGTTTTGTGACCCTAGGCTATGACCTCTTCGGCCTAGGACTGCATTGAACGCGACCCACGCATTGTGCGCATTCTGGACAACACCAATTACTGGGTTTATACCCTTCTGGATCCACGGTACAAACACAATGTTCCAAAACTGCTTGAAGAAAGAGCCAGACAGGTCAAAATAGAAGAATACCAGCAGGCCCTTATGGAGACTTTAGAGAGGAGATTGACATCCTCCCCCTCCTCTAGCCAGTTGTACGCCGACAGACTGACTTCCGCAAACCCAGGACGACCAGGAGGGCAGCAAACAACACAAGCCGCAGCTAGTGCCCAAAAGGGAATGGTATCGGCAGTGTCCTTGGAGTGGGAAACATTTTCTGACACCCATGCAGCAGCACACAGAACAGCAAGCGTGCAGATCCACCTCCAACACCGATCGCCTGGAGAAGATGGTCAAGGACTACATGTCAGATGGCGTAGCTGTGTTGAACAATCCATCTGCACCCTTCAACTATTGGGTATCGAAGCTAGACACCTGGCACAAACTGGCAATGTACGCAATAGAGGTGCTGGCTTGCCCGGCAGCCAGCGTTATGTCGGAACGCTGTTTCAGTGCTGCCGGAGGCATCGTCACAGATCGGCGGCGTATCCGCCTCTCCACAGAAAATGCAGACCGTCTGACTCAAATTAAAATGAATCAATCCTGGATTGGAAACGACTACGCAACACTCCCGGACCCCAACCAAGTAACATGAACAATGAACATCTGTGATGGGTTAGCGTTTCCGGTCCCTGTTTATTGAACCTCTCATCTGTATTACATTTATGACTGCATGGCGACAAAATGCAAATTGCTATCCGCACGCTTCTTGTCCTCATGCAAGGCCTGGGTTGTTGTGTCTCAAAGCGTGGCCTTCTCCTCCTGCGCCACCCTCCTCCTGTTCCATCACGTGTGCTGCTGCTGGGTTAGCGTTACCGGTCCCTTTTCCTGGAACCTCTTATATGTATTACATTTATGACTGCATGCAGACAAAAAGCATGTTACCTGTGCAAAGAAAACAGACATTTCCTGCATTTAAAAGACAGTTTTCCCTTTGAAACTTTAAAATCGATTTTCTCAAAAACTATAAGCTCTTTTTGCTAATTTTTTTTTTCCTCTTGTACCCACTCCCAAGGTGCACATACCCTGTAAATTTGGGGTATGTAGCATATAAGGAGGCTTTAGAAAGCACGAAAGTTCGGGTCCCCATTGACTTCCATTATGTTTGGAGTTCGGCCATGTTCGGCCCGAACCCGAACATCTAGATGTTCGCCCAACACTACACGTGACCCGTTCGGCCAATCACAGCGCTAGCCGAACGTTCGGGTAACGTTCGGCCATGCGCTCTTAGTTCGGCCATATGGCCGAACAGTTTGGTGTTCGGCCGAACCCGAACATCACCCGAACAGGGTGATGTTCTGCAGAACCCGAACAGTGGCGAACACTGTTCGCCCAACACTACTTATTAGTTATAATGCTAGGAGATGTATTGACTTCTGCATGGACAGACATAACTATAGAAAAATGGAAATGTTCAAGGGGGTTATATGGAAAAAAAAACACTATGGAGAGCCTAATTTTGCTATGTGAGATATGAAAGCTCATAGTAAGCAGTGCTGCTCGGATACCCCTTTTCAAAATCCGAATTGAATTCGGATGCGGATACCCAGATATCCGGATCTGAATCGGATATCTGAATCTGAACTTTTTGGTATCCGAGTAGAATCGGATATCCGAACCAAATATCTTGGATATCTGGTCGGATTCGGATATCCGGATAGAAAACCGGAAGTGGCCTGCACATGGCTTAAATTGCTTCCAAAATTCTCTCTCTCTCTTTCTCTCTCTCTCTCTCTCTCTCTCTTTGGAATTTTTGCCATTGAAGGAATTTTGGCTTCTGCTCGGATGTCCTAACTAACTGTCCGACCAGATTTCAGATTTTAACATGGAAATCCGAGTTTGCTCGGATAGTGCTATTCGGATTTACAACGATATCCGGAATCCAATTCAAAGTTTGGATAGTGGAAAAACTTCGGGTTATCTGGGTAGTTCGGATACCCGAATATATTGGATGAGCAACACTGATAGTAAGCTCATAATATTTTCATAACTATCTTTCTGCTTTGCTCCAGTGACCATCACTTCCATTCATCGCGTCCCTCGAGGATATACCGTCTGGATAACAACTGCCGAGATTTATTGGTAATAACAAATGATCCCTTCTAATCAAAGGGTCATCTTCAGGGAATCAAGCCCATTGGAGACTCACTATCAGGCTTGTTATGAGACTATAAAACACTCACCTACACCAAGATCTGTAAACATGGAAATCCGCCACCGGAGTGAGCACCAGATACATGCTTTCAAATACAGCATCGAGATGCCTTCAAAATTTCTACATTTTGTTTTTAAACTGAAACGTATGGAGGGAGTAATGGATGGATCCACAGTTCATATCATACTTTCCTTCTATTAGATCAGAAAAAAAACTTAAGATCAGGCATAAATGTTTTCTATATCTCTGTAGGAACGTTTCTGTGAGGAAGCTCTGTGATAAACTGATGTCCAATAAATAACTTGTAAAATACCTAATAAGCATAAGCATCCAAGACTCTGGCAACTTCCTCCACCACTGACTGTCTGTGTTGCGAGCTGGAATCTTCTCAGAGAGATTCAGACTGTGCCATCTCATTGTAACATGAACAGTGGAGATAGTGCAGTCACTAGGGCTGCAGCCACAGAAGCACATATGAAATATGACTCTCTCGTAGAAGTGTCTGGCCATGTGATAACATTTCAAGATTTTTAACTTCCTAAAGTTGTTTTGAAAAAAAAAGCTCCGATCATAGGTCTTCGATTAGTAAGCTTATAGATGTTTTTACATCTGTGCCTGGGAATGGACTTTAAGGTTCACTATGTTCATTATGTGTTCTGGTTAGTCTCTGATCTCCTAAGAAAGAAAAATGACCTATTCTGGTCTCTAAAGTGTACCAAAGGTGATATGTGACATGATGAGATTAAACATGTGTATGTACAGTATAAAACATATTAATAATAATTAATTTCTATGCATGGAAGTGACAGCTTCTGTTATGTTGGTACCTTGTTGGGAATATAGTATACATCACAGATATGCAAATTTCAGCCATAAAAGTTTTCCTGGCAGAATACAACTTCTGAGAGCAGGGAGAGATAATAAAATACATGAACTATTGACCTTTTTCTAACTCGGGGACACTTAATAGGCTGCCACTGATAAAAGACAGTAAAACATTCAACCTACTTTGTAATTGTATACGTATAAAAGAAAACCCTGGGATACTTTAAAAAGTCAATTTTAGGAGTAGTAGAATAAATATAAGGGTTTATCTAATCAGTGTACACTATAATTTACGTTCAGCAAGATGTACTATATGTATTTAGTGCTTGGATTAGCTTCTAAACCTCTAAGAAAGAAAAATGCCCCATTTGGTCTAATACTTCCTTTTTTTTTAATCTGGCATGTACTATGCTGATGCCTCCGTTATACATAGTAATGTCTATCTGCTGGGAAAGAAAAAACAACTAACTGGAGAAAAATACCATGTCAGATAACAGTACATATTTTACATGGTTTTCTTCCCATTTAGCACACAGTTCAATAACAAAGGAAACCCCAAGTGTGCTTACAGTCTGGGTGTTGCAAAGCCATCATAGGCAGCAAACAGCTGATAGCTGACTTGCAGCCATGTAACATAAATCAGCTCTGTGTAAATGATCAGGAATTAAAGGGAAAAAACATACCTAACAATGTGGGCTCGATTCACAAAGCGGTGCTAACCCAGTTAGAGACTTTAGGCATGATAACCATTGCACCATGCTGGTGAAAAGTCAGTTTAGGCGTGATAAGTTTAGGCATGCAAAGTTTAGATAAGTTTAGATCGCACGCAAAGTCCCGCACGCAAAGCAGCGCCATTAAACTCTATGCGAAGTGCACCAGACTTTGCTAGTGCAAAACTTTTGATCAGCTGTGCACTGCGGTGCTAACGCAGTTGGTGCTTAAACTTATCATGCCTAAACTTATCACACCTAAACTTAACATGCCTAAACTTATCACACCTAAATTTATCACACCTAAACTTATCATGCCTAAACTGAGTTTAGGCGTGATAAAGGGCTTTTCACCAGCGTGCTAACTGTTAGCACCGCTTTGTGAATCAGGCCCTGTGTGTTACATTTATTATTTACCCAAAGCAAAGCTGAGTGCTGAGTGCCATTCCTTGTTTGACACTAATGTTTACTTTATCTTTATTTGTAAAAAATTCCATGTCTGAACTTTGAAGTTTCATTACAGTGATCTACGTTTCTGCCCCGCCTGCTTAATGTGCTGAATGAGCTCTACTCTGTATGATGGTCCCTCCCACTAAGATGGAACTTTCTGTTCAGGGAGAAACAACAAAAGATGTCTGATCCAAATAAATTTGAAGGCCTTTTAGAAGTTAAATATTTATCTTAAACAGAATGATGGCGTGTAAGGCTGGGTTCACAATAGTCAGTTGCATAACGCACACGTTATAATGAGTGTGAACTGCAATGGAGACTGGACATAGACATTAATACAAAGCCTGCATGTAGAAAGTTAGAATTACCTGATCAGCTACAACGCAGTGCTGTGAACAATCCCAAAGAGTTGTATTCTGCAACGCAACTGCGCACTAGGATTTAGCCCTTAGCCTATCTGGATTTACATTTAAGTTGCTGGCTAGAAAAAGGAGGAGCTCTGATGCTACACAAGCTCATAATCTATCTGCGTTAAAGAGAATCTATACTCTAAAATTATTACAATAAAAAGCATACCATTCTATTCATTATGTTCTCCTGGGCCCCTCTGTGCTATTTCTGCCACTCCCTGCTGCAATCCTGGCTTGTAATTGCCAGTTTTAGGCAGTGTTTACAAACAAAAGACATGGCTGCTAACCAGCTTGTGATAGGCTGAGAGGAGCTCAGTCTGTGACTCATACAGAGCCTGCAGGGGGCATGGAGAGGGTGTGTATAGCTTCTACCCTATCACAAGCAGAACAGCACATTCCTGCCTGAGTGCCTGAGCCCGACAAAGCCGTCAGAGGAAAGAAGATTAGATTATACAATAGAGATAATACAGCCACTGTGCAACTAGGAAAGGCTGCAGTAAGACAGACCACATTAGAACGGGCATAGGAACTTATAGGATAGAAGAACTAAGGCTGAAAATTTTGTTGCAGAGTCTCTTTAAGAATAAATGTGATGACTATGGCTATGACTATGGCTTTGTAATTTATGTACTTACGGATAATTGATCAATTTTGCCAAATTTAGCATAATATTACGTACTGCTCATAGAAGAATTTATTTGAAGTCATGGAACCTGTTGAATAAAACTCATTAAAATGCTTCTTTTTCTAGTTACTTAGTCTTATATATGGTGGCAATACTGTTAATCATTACTTAGAATGTTATCAAACCTTGCTCAGATCTGCTACTGGGCTCTGCAAGATCTGGTTTTCTGCAAGACATATTATTTTTATTTTTTTAGACTTACATAGGAAAATATGAATGCCAAAAACCAGACAGTTGTAACCTACCTGATTATTGAAGGGTTTTCGGATGTCCAGGAATTGCATCTTCTAATCTTTCTCCTGGTTCTCCTCATTTATCTCATCACTCTTGGTGGCAACATGATCATTCTTCTGCTGGTTTGTCTGGACTCTCAGCTCCACACACCCATGTACTTCTTCCTGTGTAACCTGTCTCTTCTTGATATAGCTTCTTCCTCAGTTACTCTACATAAGATCCTTGTAATTTTTGTAACGGGAGATAATGTAGTACCCTTTACCGACTGCATAACGCAATTATATGTCTTCTCATGGTTATGCACCAATGAATTAATTTTACTTACAGTCATGGGCTATGACCGCTATGTTGCCATTTGCAACCCACTGCGTTATCCGACTATCATGAACAGTAGAGTTTGTGTTGGTTTGGCCATACTATGCTGGTCAATAAGTCTTCTACAACCTCTTCCCATGGTGTCCATAGTATCCCGATTCTCCTGCTACACCTCCAACATCATCAATCACTTCTTCTGTGATCTTATGCCTCTGTTAAACCTCACATGTAATGATACCTCTGTTTTGAGACTGCTGCTGTTCACACAAGGAGCCATACTTTTAACCCTAACCCCTTTTGTTCTCACTTGTATTTCTTATTCATTCATCATTGCCGCAATAACGAGAATTAAGTCCAGTACAGGAAGATCTAAAGCCTTCTACACGTGTTCCTCACATTTAGGTGTTGTCATTCTTCTCTATGTAACTCTTATTTGTCAATATTTTACACCAAGTGGCACCTTGAAGTCGAGGAAATTATTCTCTTTAATGAACACGGCTGTGGTTCCTATGCTGAACCCCTTCATTTACACCTTGAAAAATAAAGATGTGAAGTTGGCTCTTCATCGGAAACTTAAGTGTTTTATGACCATAACTTGAAGCGGAGTTGGCTGTTGAATTGGAAGCATTAATGTCTATAGAGTATAGATTATAACACTGAAAGTTTTGTTGATACAATACGCTGTGATGTTCTTTAATAAAAATATGATTATAATACAATACAATAACATATGTAAAGCATTTTTCTTCCCTAGGATTCAAAGCGCATGTATAAGAAGTATAAGAAGAGTACAAGAAGAACAATAGTGACCAAAAAACAGGGTACATACACACATCCAATTTTGATTGGCCAATGATCGGCCACTTTTATCATCTTTATGTAACGTGAAGCAAAATGGATTTTCATTACAATACTATGAACATGTTGTGTAGGTATTGTTTAAAAGGAAATACATATGGCAGCCTCCATATCCTTCTCATGTAAGGTTCCTTTTAAAGGACACCTAAAGTGAGAGAGATGTGGAGGTTGCTGTATTTATTCCCTTTTAAACAATAACAGTTGCTTGGCAGTCCTGCTGTTCTATCATGCATCGGCAGTGTCTGAACAACATACCTGAAACACACATGTGTCAAGTCCAGTCAGATTTCAGTCAGAAACATCTGATCTGCATTCCTGCTCAGGGTCGATGCCTAAAAGTATTAGAGGCAGTGGATCAGCAGGACAGCCAGGCAATGTGCATTGTTTAAAACAAAAATTAATATGTCAGCCACTGTAGGCCTCTGACCTCGGGTTCTGGACTAAATCTGAGCTAAATTTTCCCCTACTTAGTCACAAATAAACTGAATCTTCTACCCACTAGACGGTTATGTGGAGCAAAAGGGAGATTCTCTCTGTTTTAGAAAGTAAAGAGAAGGTACAGTCATTCCTGCTTCTGACACAGACTAGAAGATTGAGGTCTCTAATTCAATTAACTTTTCTCCTGCGTTTTCTCACAGGAGATGCTTTTATACTGTATCAATAAAATAGTTTTTAAACTTGTTGCATGCAAGTCAATGTTTCAATTAAACTTTATATGACTTTTTTTTTTACTCATTTTGTCTTATGTTTTCGTTTGTGAAGTGTTGAAAAGATATTTTATAGATAAGATGAAAAATGAAGTCTTGGGAGAAAACTCGGGAGAAACGTGAACTCAATAAGGGCCTTAGCGTTTTATTCTTTTAGCATCAAGGAAATAGGGAGATAGAATTTAGGTGAAGGAAGCATTACTGTTTTCTATTTCTATATTCAAAGGTCTGTTAAATCAGCACAAGTGCGCTATATGTGAACTTTTCCTTTCACACATTTTTTTAACATGTAGAACCAATTTGAAAGTTACTTAGTTTTTCTCTGCCAAAAAAAGAGAAAATGTCCCTGCATCTTATAGTCCAAATACAAGGCGTTCCTGATTTACGATAGACCGCTGATACAAACTGCTGACCCGCTGCGAGGTTGGGGACTCCCTGTACTGCCCCCGGTGTCCTCCTGCACTGCCCCTGTGTAAATGTAATTAGTGTATCTCTCACCTTACCTGAGGGTGCCCGCGGTGATGAGCTGCTTCTCTCACTCACTCCTTCCCCCTAGTGTTGGCATTTCCTGGTTGCGTCATTACACACACGACCAGCACTAGGGGGAAGGAGTGAGCGAGAGAAGCAGGCAGCTGATCGCCACTGGCTCCCAGGGTCAGGTGAGAAATACTCATGGCTGCTGCTGCTAATTACACTTTTATACAGGGGCAGTGCAGGAGGACACCATGTGACACAAAGGGGGACACGGAGGAGGACACAAGGGGGACAGGAAGAGGACACCATGGGGGACAGGAGGAGGACACCAAGGGGGACAGGTGAAATACACAAAGGGGGACAGGAGGAGGACACAGGGGAACAGGAGGAGGACACAAGGGGGGGAAGAATTGGGGGAGAACATTTACAAGACACCCCCTGGACCAGGTTTTTGCCCTCTAAACCTAGTTGTGTATTATAGTCCAGAGCATCTTATAGTCTTAAAAATACTGTAGCTTGTTGGCAGCAAAAGTGAAATTTAAGTTAATTAACCTCCCTGGTGGTAAGGACAAGGCTGACTTGTTGTCAAAAAAACCTTCTACAAATGGTAGGGACAAGTTAGCTTCGTCAACGCTGAAAACTGGCCTGGAAAGAGTTAGAATGGTGTATGTACACCACCTACTGGCAGTAGGCAGATATTACAGCATTACAGAAAATTCAGTTCTGGAATCTAATATGATACTGTATATTGTACAGAGAATGACTCTTATTGCCACACTGGTCTGAACTCGGCCATGACGGACTATAACGACCACCATGGCTAAGGCCAGAAACCCACTATGAGCGATTTTCTGAGCACTTTGCGATTTGAAAACTCTTGCTAATGTAATGCTATGGGTGTGATCCCACTTGAGCGATTTGATTTTATAAAAATCCCCCATAGCATTGCATTAGCAAGAGTTTTTTTCAGATCACTGACGATTAGAAATCGCTCCTAGTGGGTTTCTGTTCTAAGAGTTGTGCAGCAGACCAGAGTGTGTGCAGCGGCCCAATGATGATCCCTGAAGATCTGGCATGTCACACCTTTAATGATTGCCTAAGCATGACCCAACGGCATTTTTCTTGGCACCTCCCCACCCGCTGGAAGCCGCTCCATTAGATGCGCTTGTCGTTCCTTCTCCCCCTGTGCATTGCAGCAGAGGCGTCATCAGCCAAAGGTGACAGTGCACTAACAACACTGAACAGAATTATCATCAGCCTTTGTACACGATGCGTTTTTTGCTATGCAGGGTGGAGCAGAGAAACAATAAGCGTGCGTAATGGAGAAGTCTCTGGTGATGGGAGCAGCGAGAACAATGCTATTGTGCTGTGCCCGGGGATTGCTAAAAATCTAACATGCCGGATCTTCATGCATTTGTTGTGCGTCTGATGTAGTCATGCTGGTCTGACCATAATGACCACCCTGCCATGACAGTCGTTATGGTGCATCACTCAGAGTTTAGACCTTTAGGGCTGGTTTAGGTGGATGTCTCAATCACCTGCCCAGTGTCTCGTCCAAATGCTTTTCTGCCAGCATGCAGAAAAGCATTTGTTGACTTGCAATGGCAGTTCCCAACGATTGTCATTTTTCATCCCGCAGGGGGACACGAGTGTGGAGCTAATGGACACCAGAATGACCAGACCCTGCTGCATCCAGACAGTGGAATAAATAAAGATTAAAATGCTGCTTTTGCATAAACAGTGGTAAATGACATGCAAGTGTGCGTGTGAACTGGCCCTTAGTTCCTGTACCACACAAGGGAGATGTTTTAGGTAAACACTGGACAGTATTTATTTCTGCATCTGTACATTTATTTCTCCATCCATATTTGAGGAGGGTTTTTCTATTTGTGATTAAAAAGTTTATGTTAGAAATTTTAGAGAAAGCGGGGCCCGGGGGACAGCGATACACGTGGAGGGGCACCAGGGGGGTTCGCATAAGTGCCACAGCCTTCATTCAGGTATCTCCTCTCTTCTTTTTGTGACTCCGTCTTAGTTATTTCTCTCAGCTCTATCTTTTGCTCATCTTGCAAGCGCTGACTGCTCACAGCACAAGCATTATTGTTCATTCACAGCAGAGGTCCTAGATTTTCATTTGTATATTTTTTGTGCTGTATTGTCAATTTTTGTGCTGGTGTACTCTGCAACATGTAATCAGAATCAGAATCAGAATTTATTTCGCCAAGCACGGTTGGACCGTGCCGGAATTGGATTTGGCACATTGATTGGCACAGAGATAGTAATAATACAACAGACAAGATGATACAGAGTAGTACAACAGAACAAGAGCGATGCAACAGAACAGGAGTAATACAACATTTTCAGTAGCGCAATTACGGGACTAGCAGGAATAACAGTGTGTAGGCAAAGCGGTAAGCAAGAGCGGCCGCAGCCGAAATCAGGTATTAGTCCGTAGACGGCAGCAGGGTGGGGGGTCAGAGGAATGGGAAGAGTTCAAGAGTCTAACAGCTGTGGGGTAAAAAGTGTTCATGCGCCTGGTAGTCTTGGCAGGGATGGACCGGAACCTCCGGCCACATGTAGTGTTGTTCCATCCTGCTACAATGTACATTTGAATAGCAAAGCCAGTAGTGTGCAACCTTTTCATTTACCCTTGGTATTGTCCACCCTACACCAGCTGCAGCTGCCCCTTCCGTTAGGTCTGCCCAAAAAAGACATGTTCCCTACTGTTGAATGTGTTAGCGAAATAGGCTGGCCAACAAGATGACAAGCACCCTTCATAACTGGATGGACTGTGTGACTACAAATACACACACACACCAAATGTGTTTTGTTGTTTTGTTGTTTTTGTTTTCGTAGAGTGGTAACACTGGGGTGAATACAAATGTACACAAATTAAATTGTGATTTTGTTTTATTTTTTTGCACATATCTGCTCAGGTTGAACTTCATATTTATTTTTCAGTGACCTGGTTATTTACATATTGGTATTTTACCGGTGATATACTTGCACTATATTCGGCATCACCCTACATCTTTCTTTTTCTTTCTATGTTATTAAACTCACTAGCAGTATGATTATTTCTGGATTTTAGGGTCTAAAAGCAGTGCAATTTTTTCACACACTTTTAGACCCTGAAAGCAGAAAAAAAACCTACCGCAGTGAGATCTGCGACGGCCCCTGCACTTACTCACTTCCCTGGGATCCAGCACTGCAATTTTCTCTCTGTCCTCCGGGTGGCGCTGTACCCGTATAGTGAGATCACCATCTGTCATCATAACAAAAAATGGTGATCTCACCCAAGGGATTCAGAGCCTCCAAGGACAGGAGGAAGAAGGGCTGCCAGTGTGTGGATCCCATGGGATGTGAGTAAGAAACATTGCCACGCTGCGCTGCCTCCCCATACCTACAGGTGGCTACCCCGAGTCAGGCTCGGGATTACCACTCCTAGCTTCTTATTTCCAACCCGATCCTATTTTGGGATTACCAATAACGATGTTAAACCGAATTGTGCATATTCATCTATATACAGTACAGACCAAAAGTTTGGACACACCTTCTCATTCAAAGAGTTTTCTTTATTTTCATGACTATGAACACTGTAGATTCACACTGAAGGCATCCAAACTATGAATTAGCACATGTGGAAGTATAGTACATAACCAAAAAGTGTGAAACAACTGAAAATATGTCATATTCTAGGTTCTTCAAAGTAGCCACCTTTTGCTTTGATTACTGCTTTGCACACTCTTGGAATTCTCTTGATGAACTTCAAAAGGTAGTCACCTGAAATGGTCTTCCAACAGTCTTGAAGGAGTTCCCAGAGATGCTTAGCACTTGTTGGCCCTTTTGCCTTCACTCTGCTCACCCCAAACCATCTCGATTGGGTTCAGGTCTGGTGACTGTGGAGGCCAGGTCATCTGGTGCAGCACCCTGGTCAAATAGCCCTTACAGCCTGGAGGTGTGTTTGCGGTCATTGTCCTGTTGAAAAATAAATGATGGTCCAACTAAACGCAAACCGAATGGAATAGCATGCCGCTGCAAGATGCTGTGGTGGCCATGCTGGTTCAGTATGCCTTCAATTTTGAAAAAATCCCCAACAGTGTCACCAGCAAAGCACCCCCACATCATCACACCTCCTCCTCCATGCTTCACGGTGGAAACCAGACATGTAGAGACCATCCGGTCACCTTTTCTAGGTCACAGTTTGGAACCAAAAATCTCAAATATTTACTCATCAGACCAAAGCACAAATTTCCACTGGTCTAATGTCCATTCCTTGTGTTCTTTAGCCCAAACAAGTCTCTTCTGCTTGTTGCCTGTCCTTAGCAGTGGTTTCCTAGCAGATATTCTACCATGAAGGCTTGATTCACACAGTCTCCTCTCAACAGTTGTTCTAGAGATGTGTCTGCTGCTAGAACTCTGTGTGAAATTGACCTGGTCTCTAATCTGAGCTACTGTTAACCTGCGATTTCTGAGGCTGGTGACTCGGATGAACTGATCCTCCGCAGCAGAGGTGACTCTTGGTCTTCCTTTCCGCATGTGATCCAGTTTCTTTGTAGCGTTTGATGGTTTTTTAGACAGCACTTGGGGACACTTTCAAAGTTTTCCCAATTTTTCGGACCGACTGACCTTAATTTCTTAAAGTAATGATGGCCACTCATTTTTCTTTACTTAGCTGCTTTTTTCTTGCCATAATACAAATTCTAACAGTCTATTCAGTAGGACTATCAGCTGTGTATCCACCTGACTTCTCCACAACACAACTGATGGTCCCATACCCATTTATAAGGCAAGAAATGCCACTTATTAAACCTGACAGGGCACACCTGTGAAGTGAAAACCATTTCAGGTGACTACATCTTGGAGAATGCCAAGAGTGTGCAAAGCAGTAATCAAAGCAAAATGTGGCTACTTTGAAGAACCTAGAATATGACATATTTTCAGTTGTTTCACACTTTTTGGTTATGTACTATACTTCCACATGTGTTAATTCATAGTTTGGATGCCTTCAGTGTGGATCTACAATGTTCATAGTCATGAAAATAAAGAAAACTCTTTGAATGAGAAGGTGTGTCTAAACTTTTGGTCTGTACTGCACATAAAATTGGATGTATGTATGTATGTGTGTATGTGTATGTGTGTGTGTGTGTATGTATGTGCCACGATCACTCGAAAACGGCTTGACCAATTTGAACTAAACTTGGTATACAGATCCTTTACTCTGTAGCGTCGTGACGGGGATGCGGGGGGTGCGACCCGCACCAGGTGGGGTGCCCTCAGCCGCCCTAGAGGGGGTGCGCAGTAAAGGAGGGGGAGCCACGAGGAGGGCAGCCCGACCTCTCCCTCCCTTCCTCTCCCCGGGCCGCCCTCCATGCTCCCCCTCCGAGTGCAGAGTGATCACGGAGCTGCAGGGAAGCGCTGTACTAAACTCACCTCCCTGGTTCCAATCGCCGCTGATCTTCTCCGCTCTGTATAGCTGCTAATACACACGCTGCTTACGGCTAAACAGGAAGCAGCGTGTGTATCAACATCTATGCAGAGCGGGAGGAGACTGGCGGCGAGTGCGGCGATTGGAACCAGGGAGGTGAGTTTAGTACAGCGCTTCCCTGTGGCTCCGTGATCACTCTGCACTCGGAGGGGGAGCATGGAGGGCCGCCCGGGGAAAGGAAGGGAGGGAGAGGTCGGGCTGCCCTCCCCGTGGCCCCCCCTTCATTATGGGGGGCACCTACCTAATCTAACCTATACTGGGGGGCACCTACCTAATCTAACCCATACTGGGGGGCACCTACCTAATCTAACCCATACTGGGGGGCACCTACCTAATCTAACCCATACTGGGGGGCACCTACCTAATGTAACCTATACAGGGGGGCACCTACCTAATCTAACCTATACAGGGGGGCACCTACCTAATCTAACCTATACTGGTGGGCAGCTACCTATCTAACCTATACTGGGGGGCACCTACCTAATCTAACCTATACTGGGGGGGCAGCTACCTATCTAACCTATACTGGGGGGGGGCAGCTACCTATCTAACCTATACTGGGGGGCACCTACCTAATCTAACCTATACGGGGGGCAGCTACCTATCTAACCTATACTGGGGGGCAGCTACCTATCTAACCTATACTGGGGGGCACCTACCTAATCTAACCTATACTGGGGGGCAGCTACCTATCTAACCTATACTGGGGGGCAGCTACCTATCTAACCTATACTGGGGGGCAGCTGCCTATCTAACCTATAATGGGGGGCAGCTACCTATCTAACCTTTGCTGGGGGGCACCTACCTAATCTAACCTATACTGGGGGCAGCTACCTATCTAACCTATACTGGAGGCACCTACCTATCTAACCTATACTGGGGGCAGCTACCTATGTAATCTATACTGGGGCACCTACCTATCTAACCTGTATTGGGGGCACCTACCTAGCTAGCCTATATTGGTGGCAACTATACTGACTACCTATATTGGAGGCACCTACCCAACTAACCTATACTGGGGGCACCTACCTATCTAACCTATGCTGGGGGCAACTATTCTGGCTACCTACATTAGCCCACTGCCTCACAGTCACATTACAGTTACCCCCACCCATGTGATGTCATGTCCACACCCTTTTTTTGCCGCTGCGTGCTTCACTTTTTTTTGGGGGGGGGGGGTCGGTAAATTATCCCACCGGGTGTCAAACACCCTAGCTACGCCACTGCCCTTACTACCTGGGATGATATGTTCTGGGGGTCTTGCGCCCCCCCATGCACACCTGGGCGGAGCTACAAACAGCCTATCTGAGTTCTTTGCTGGATAAACTGCTTCCATTCACACATTTTTCATGCCAGGAACCTGAAAGCTCACAAATTTGGTCATTGAGTGACTGTGTGTCAAGGTTACAAAAAGTGTGCAGAGCCAAAAACAAATTTCACTGGTCAAATATAAACTGCAGCCATTCTTACACTGTTAATGGCAGGGTTGTCAAACTTTGCACAGTTGGTCACTGGGTGACTGGGGTTAATATTCAGGAAAATGGGTGGAGCCTACAACAGCCAATCAAAATTCACCTGTTGATTTTCAAGGGGAATATTTAAATTGCTGCCAAAAACAGCCAATCAGATTTGATTGGTTTCATTGGGAATATACAAATTCTTGATACCAAGGACCCCAAAGCTCATAAACTTGGTAATTTAGTGACTATAGGTAAAGGTCAGAAAAAGTGGGCAGGGACATGGGAAAATATAAATTGCAACCATTCATACACTGTTAATGGCAGGGTTCCCAAACTTGACACAGTTGGCCACTGGGTGACTGCAATTAATAGTTAGAAAGTGGGTGGAGCCTACAACAGCCAATCAAAATTCACCTATTGATTTTTAAGAGGAATATTTACATTGCTACCATTCTTACATTGTTAATGGCAGAGGCCTCAAACCTGATACAGTCAGTCATTGGGTGACTGGGGTCCAAATTCACTTTAGGTGGTGGAGCCACAAACAGCCAATCAGATTTGTTAGATTGATTTCAGCCATTCTGTTATTGGCAGGGGTTTCAAACTTGACACAGTTGGTCACTGGATGACTGGGATAAATATTCTGGAAAGTGGGTGGAGGCTAGAACAGCCACTTAAAATTCACCTATTGATTTTCAAGAGGAATATTTACATTGCTGCTATTCTTACACTCTTAATGACAGATGCCTCAAATCTGGTACAATCAGTCACTGGGAGACTGGTGTTTAAATTCTGAAAAGGGGGCGGGCCACAAACAGCCAATCAGATTTGTTTAATTTCAATGGACAAATGCAACTTATTGATGCTAAGGACCCCAAAGCTCATAAACTTGGTCATTGAGTGACTGTATGTCAAGGTTAGAAACAGCCAAAAACAACTTTTTACATGGGAAAATATAAACTGCAGCCATTCTTACACTGTTAATGGCAGGGTTCTCAAACTTGACACAGTTGGTTACTGGGTGACTGGGATTAATATTCAGAAAAGTAGGTGGAACCTACAACAGCCAATCAAAATTCACCTATTGATTTTCAAGGGGAATATTGAAATTTCTGCCATTCTTACACTGTTAATGACAGAGGCCTCAAACCTGCTACAGTCGGCCATTAAGTGACTGGGGTTCAAATTTACTAGGGCGGAAGCTACAAACATCCAATCAGATTTCTTTGCTGGATAAACTGCTTCCATTCACACAATTGTTATGCCAGGAACCTGAAAGTTCACAAACTTGGTCATTGAGTGACTGTGTGTCAAGGTTACAAAAACTGGGTGGACTCAAAAACAGGGAAAATGTTAACTGCAGCCCTTCTTCACTGTTAATGGCAGGGTTCTCAAACTGTGCACAGTTGGTTACTGGGTGACTTGGATTAAAATTCAGAAAAGTGGGGAGAGCCTAAGAAAGCCAATCAATATTCACCTGTTGATTTTCAAGGGAATATTAAAATTTCTGCCATTCTTTCACTGTTAATGGCACAAGCATCAAACCTGGTACAGTTGGTCATTGGGTCACTGGGGTTCAAATTCAAAAAAGGGGGTGGAGCCACAAACAGCCAATCAGATTTGTTTTTAATGATGCCAAAGCTTACAAACTTGGTCATTGAGTGACTGTGTATCCAGGTTACAAAAAGTGGGCAGAGCCAAAAACAAATTTTACTGGGAAAATATAAACTGCAGGCCTTCTTATACTGTTAATGGCCGGGTCCTTAAACTTTGCCCAGATGGTCACTGGGTGACTGAGATTAATATTCAGGGAAGTGGGTGGAGCCTATAATAGCCAATCAAAATTCACCTGTTCATTTTCAAGGGGAATATTTAAATTGCTGCCATTTTTACACTGTTAATAGCAGATGCCTCAAACCTGCTACAGTTGGTCATTGGGTGACTGGGGTTCAAATGCTGGAGAGAGGTAGAGTCACAAATAATCTGATTTATTTAATTTCTATGGGACTATACAAATTATTGATGCCAAAGCTCACAAACTTGATCATTGAGTAATTGTGTGTTAGGGTTAGAAAAAGTGGGCAGAGCCGTCACCAGCCAAATACATACCCGGGCAATGCCGGGTCATCAGCTAGTGATTAAATAAAATTGAGTGATGATTTGATATACTTTGCATGGTCTGGTGCTACCTTTGTGGACGATCCTTTATTGCTCTTGCTCCATTGGCACCGGCAGGAAGAGCCATGAGTGATGACTTATTGACCTAACTCAGGGATGACCAGGGATCAACAGTGACTCGTACCAAGACACCGCATAAACTCTTATATACTTCATGCATTTTGGTCGTACCAATGGTCTAGCACCATACAAAATAAATGGGATACAGTTGGAGACATCAAACTTGGAGAAGGACTTAGGAGTACTCATCGACAACAAGTTAAATAATCGTACTCAATGCCAAGCCGCTGCAGCTAAAGCTAACGAAATTTTGGGATGCGTTAAAAGGGAAATAAAAACTCGAGATGCTAGCATAATATTGCCCCTGTTTAACTCTCTAGTAAGGCCACATCTGGAATATGGAATTCAGTTCTGGGCACCACATTACAAAAAAGATATTGCAGTTTTAGAGCAGGTGCAGAGACGAGCAACAAAATTGATACGTGGGATGGAAGGTCTCGCTTACCAAGAAAGGTTAGATAAACTGGGTTATTTTAGTCTAGAGAAAAGACGCCTTAGAGGAGATCTAATTAACATGTATAAATACATCAGAGGGCAATATAATAGCTTGGCGGATGAGCTTTTTGTCCCTAGGCCTTCTCAAAGGACTAGAGGACATGATCTGCGCATGGAGGAAAAACGTTTTAGCCATTTATTTAGGAAAGGGTTCTTTACAGATAGAGTGATTAAGATGTGGAATGCATTGCCACAGGAAGTCGTTATGGCAAACTCTATACCTGCATTTAAAGGGGGCTTAGATGCTTTCCTTGCGTTGAAAGACACCCATGGCTACAATTACTAGGTAATGCCTAATGATGTTGATCCAGGGATTTTATCTGATTGCCATCTGGAGTCGGGAAGGAATTTTTCCCTTTTGGGGCTAATTGGACCATGCCTTGTAAGGGTTTTTTCGCCTTCCTCTGGATCAACAGGGATATGTGAGGGAGCAGGCTGGTGTTGTACTTTGTACTGGTTGAACTCGATGGACGTATGTCTTTTTTAACCAAAATAACTATATAACTATGTAATTTACTGCAAAATGTTTTCGAATATTTACTCACATTTAAAATGTCCATGAGAAAAATAAAGTACAATGAATGCTAACTAATTTTGAATTTATTGGTTTATTTGTTATTATTTTCAGACTGAGCCAACAAGTAGTTTAAAAAAAAATACACAAAGGACCCTTCATGTTGTTGTAACAGAGCACATTCCCTCAGGAGTTTATAGTGCGGATAATGATTTCTGAGAATTAGTAATAATTATACAAATAATCCCTTATCATCACAGAGCTGTCTCCCGGGAGTCTAGTCTATTGCAGACTTATTATTAGGCATGTCAGGAAAACTATAAAACACTCGCCGACAGCAAGGTCCGTAAATATGGAATTCAGACAACTTACCGAGAACTGGATACATGCTAACAAATACGGCAACCACGATGCCTTCAGAACTGCTAAAGGATATTTTTCCAAGATGACTATGGAAGTATCTCTTGAAAGCAATATGGACTTTCGGTTCATATCCTATTTCCCTTATTCGCTGGTGCTATATTACCCATATTTAGCTTATCCTTTCTACATTCTGGTTAGCCTGTGATCTGAGATGAATTGTTTGTATGCCTCTATTTTATGTAGGACTGTCTATATATCGCAAAAGACACAGCAAAACCATGGTGAAAAATAACATATCAATTAACAATTTATAACCTTCCCCTCTTTTCTCCTCTGCACATTATTTTGCATGTCTTCTTAAAACTACAAAAACCACAAAGGGGCTTATAGCCTAGGTGTTGCCACACCAAATTTTCATCAATCGACCGAAAGCAGATTTCGAGGCACACACTTATACCGGCTATGCACAGGAAGTGTAATGGGTTTTTAGAAATGATGTATGGTTTCCAAAATAATGCCATCATTTTCAGAATTTTTTTTATAGAATCCTTGGACCTGTATTTAATGTGTGGTAATCCCATGCTTTAAGAGGAACTTTAACCAAGGATTGAACTTCATTCCACTCAGTAGCTGATACCCCCTTTCTCATGAGAAATCTTTACCTTTTCTCCAACAGATCATCAGAGGGGTCTGTATGGCTGATATTGTGGTGGAACCCCTCCCACAGTGTGATGTCATGGCCATGGTCCTGACAGTTTGCTGTTTGTGAACCTTGTCGCATTGTGGGAAATAGCAGCTTTTTCCAACTTCCAAGTAAGCAGTATCTCCCTCTGTGCATAGAGCTTGCAGTAACAAACATTCCGCACAGATCACCTGGCAGAACTAAAGACATCACCACCAGTGATACATTTCAGAAAGTAAATCAGGGAGAGAAAAGATTTTATAATGGGCAAACACTGAGTAAATAATGTATAAATTAATATTGTAAACAATAAGCAATTGTATTAATTATGTTATTTTCACTGCAGTTCATCTTAAAGCTTCAGCACAGTAACTTGGGTTTCTTCCCCACCTGCACGTTGTACTAAATGAGTGTTTCTCCGCAAGAGAATCTTACCTGCAAAGACGATGCTTTCTATGCAGAGAGCAGCAGCCAAGGACGTCTGATTCAAATCTGTAGTAATTTACGTAGGGTCATAAAACCAAGTAGCAGCATCATACTATCCATACACTATGTGTTTAGATTGCTATCTAGAGTTCCACTTCAGTGGAGGCATTTAAGTCCTGCTTCTGTATCATCTGTTTTACAAACAAGTGTGTTGCTAGTTGAGTCTTCCTAATTTATGGTCTTGTACACTATTGACAAAAAAGTTGCTAGTCTCGCCCTTGCATGGTACCGATTGGTACAATCCATTTTGTTTAGCTCACAAAAGAAGAGTTTTTTGACGGTCCTGGAAATTGATGCACGAAGCACATCAGGTCCTCTTCCTTGCTGCATTTACAGCAATAGTTTTTAGTATCTGCTACAGCATAAGTTTGTGCATGACCAGATCTAGTTTATTTGAGGACATTTATTTGAGGATAAGAACATTTGCTTCTTCGAGTCTACAGAAAAAAATATGAATGTTCAAAACCAGACAATGGAACCTTACTTCTTTGTAAATGGGTTTTCAGATGTCCCTGAGTTACAGCCCCTAATCTTCCCCCTGGTTCTTCTCATTTATCTCATCACTCTTGGTGGCAACATAACCATTCTTCTACTGGTTTGTCTGGACTCTCATCTTCACACTCCCATGTATTTCTTCCTGTGCAACCTGTCTATGCTTGACATAGCTTCTTCTACGGTTACTCTACATAAGGTCCTTCTTATCTGTGTAACAGGAGACAGTGTAGTAACCCTCACAGATTGCATGACACAGTTACACGTCTACACATGGTTATGCGGAAATGAATTGGTTTTACTTACGGCCATGAGCTATGACCGTTATGTTGCCATCTGCAACCCACTGCGTTATTCCGCTGTCATGAACAATAAAGTTTGTGTTGGTTTGGCCCTATTCTGCTGGTCATTTAGTATTCTGCAACCCATTCCCATGATAGTTGTGGTTTCACGATTGTCTTGCTTCACCACCAACATCATTGACCACTTCTTCTGTGATCTTATGCCTTTGATGACTATCAGCTGTAGTGACGTCTATGCTCTGAAACTGGTGATCTTTGCCGATGGAGCTTTGTTTTCTACTTTTATTCCTTTTCTTCTCACTTTCATCTCCTATGCATTCATCATTTCCACCATAATGAGGATTAAGTCCAGAACAGGTAGATCTAAAGCCTTCTACACGTGTTCCTCACACCTCACGGTTGTCATTCTTCTATATCTTACACTTGCTTGCCAGTATATGACACCAAGTGGGACCTTCAAATCCACAAAAATATTTTCTTTACTCAACACAACCGTGGTACCCATGCTGAACCCCTTCATTTACAGCTTGAAAAATAAAGACGTAAAGTCTGCTTTTCATCGGAAGTTCAAGTATGTTAAATCCTTTGTTTAAAGCAGGATTGTCAGCCAGAAAATCAAATTCCATTTATCCACTGCTCTGTGTTTATTATGCAGCCTGAAACCTAACCCCGCATTGCAAGCATTCCAATCTAATCATAAATGTTTCTGCTGTAATAATCTCAGTCTATCACAGTCTATTTTGGTATTGCTGGGGAGATGGAAGCGTGTTATCTCCCTTCCCACATTCCTGCTCCTCACTGATTGGCTGAGGGCAGTTCTGTGTGACAGGAGGCTAAGAAGGGAAATGCACTTCACCTGTCTGCAGAAGCTGCTGAAATACAATCTATGCTGTGCTCACATGTGTTTACAAAGCAAGCTAGATATGACAGTGCAGTTTCTAGGAGGAAAAAAAAGAGTAAGGGAGAAAATTACATCGGGATTGGCTTCAGTCAGAGGCAGTAAAGATGGAAAATGCCTGGAACAGTTTTCTCTTTATTTACTAGGACAGTGCAATACATATGTTACGTAAGTAGAACAAGTATTTATCTACTTATGTGTGTGTTTTTTTTCCTGGGATGGTATGACTGCCCCTGCTGCTTTAAAGCAATCCTGTGAGGTTTGCATAGGCTTAGTTTACCTTGGAAGGGAGAAGCCTCTGTATCCTATCCTAGAGACTTCCCTATCATCCTCAGCCAGGCTGATACAGCGCTGTGACCCCAAAGAGTGGCCTCCCTGCACCTCTGCAGTTGCACTGTCCTGCTCATGCTCCAGTGTGAAGAGCCAGGCCAGATTGGGACCATGCTACTGCAGAGGCAGCTTGTGCAGTAAAACAGGCCCAATCCAGCTTGGCTTTTTTTAATGAATGACAAGCGAGTCGGTGCTAGTGTGCATGCCCAAGCTCTCTTTCAGTGGTCTACTTCATACAGGTAGCCTTTTTCCCTTCAGGTACACTTTAAAGAGATGTTGGATGTTGATCTGGAAATGTGTATGTTTAGATAATAAAGATGATAATGCTGAAATGTTATGGTGTGCACTAATATTAAATCTAGCAGTAGGGTATTGTACCGTGTTAGCCACCAGTAAAAGCAAGACGTTTTAAATCAGGATGATACCATTTATTGGCTAACTAAAAATGAACAAAAAATAAGCAAGCTTTCCGCCTTGCAGCCTTCGTCGGGCTTATATCCTGTTAGTTTGCAGGCTGGTGGTACAGACAGCTATATACATGCAACATCAAAAGGGAAAACAGATATTTTTTTCAAGCATAAATACATGTCATTAAGATGCCTTAATTCAAACAGACCATCTAAATGGGGTTAGAGGTTGTTAGCTGAGATAAGGATCCTTGTTTACTCCATGCTCACAGACCTGGGATTAGGATTGACCCAGATGTATATAAGGCATCTTAATGACATGTATTTATGCTTGAAAAAAATATCTGTTTTCCCTTTTGATGTTGCATGTATATAGCTGTCTGTACCATCAGCCTGCAAACTAACAGGATATAAGCCCGACGAAGCTGCAAGGCCGAAAGCTTGCTAATTTTTATTCATTTTTAGTTAGCCAATAAATGGTATCATCCTGATTTGAAACTTCTTGCTAATATTATATCATGAAACATTCTAAGGGCTTGATTCACAAAGCGGTGCTAACTGTTAGCACGCCTGTGAAAACCCCCTCGGCACGTCTAAACAAGCTTTTCACGCATAAAACTTTACGCGCGCAAAACTTTATGCGCATAAAACTTTACGCGCGTACTGCACAGAGCGCAGGGCGCTCCGCGCGAAGTGCCCATTAAAGCCTATGGGACTTAGCGCAAAGTTAGCGCGCGATCTGATTGAGACATCCGATGCTAACCTACTTAGCACCCTGGTTAGCGCGTCTAAAGACTTTAGACGTGCTAAGTAGGTTAGCACCGCTTTGTGAATCAAGCCCTAAGTCTATAAAAACATAAATATTTGTTGTTTGGTATTCATCAGATGGCAAAGTATTGTGGAGAAATACTGCGGAACCAGACACCAATCAAATTTAAATGTACGTTTATTACCTCATTCACAGACATACAAGACCCCCCCCTGACAATCTTTTTATAGCTACACAGCATCAAAGTGGGATAAAAAACATTCATAACGTTCAATGGAAATGTGTAATCCTACTTTGTATTACCAATAGTTACCATATTAGCTTTTGTGCACAAGTAATATTGTCTGTTTACAAATTACAAGGTCTCAATTGCTATTGCATTTTATTGCATAGCTGCTGTATTTATATATTAAAATCTAGTGATCTCTTCTCAGCTGTACACATACTAGAAGCAGACAGAGCTCAGATTCAGCACTTTGCTAATGCTTACTAATTGTTGCAGACAAAGGAATGTAAACAAAACAAAATGCTATTATCTCTTGGATGTGGCAACAAGCATTCCATTGAAGACCGGAGTGCTGTGTTTAACTGTATGAATGCTGTTCTGCTACACATTTTTGTGGTAGTAGGTTTTAGGCTGTGAATAATGTTTTAGAGCAAAAAAAAAAATGCTGAGTTTCAAACCACTTTTAAGTTCTGGATATAATGATAGTGAAGTATGCTTACTTACCATTACATATACATTACAGCACTGGGATCCTTCAAACATACCATTTGTGCATGAGGACAGCTGCACTGTGCAGGCAAAGATGGCCCGTGCCTGTTCAGTAGTATGGAACCGCTAGTGCACAGCTTTTTCCTCCATGCACAAGCAGCTCAGTACTATTTCCATCAGTGCTCCTGTGTAGTGTGGCTGCACTTGCACATGGACAGGTGCATGGCCATGAAGAAGAAGAAGCTCCCAACGAGCATTGGTGGGGTACAGGATGAATGGAGAAGCCTCTACATTATGCAGAGACTTCCTTCTACTGAGGTGTATCTTTGTATTTAAGTCCACTGCGCTCTCCTGTTAGTCTTCCAACTTTACCTAAAAAACCCACCTTCACATAGCATAATATTGTCTCACTTTGCACATATTAAACATTTCCCAGTGAAAAAGCGTCACTCAATGCTTCAAACCGTGAAATTCCTGCTTCTCACACACACAGAGACTCACCAGATGGATGTCACCTCTCTGTACAGGTGGGTCTCACGTTTGAATCTTGTGTATCACCCAGGCCCTTCAGTGATCCACAATAACTTTGCTTGCCACTATTAGAAAATCTCATATTAATGCAGAGTAATTATGATCTCCATCTTGCTTCAACTTGATTATATATGTTTAATTTTTTTTGCAAATTATTTGAGTGAATTTCAAGATTGTATGATTATAAGCAGAGTTATTCTTTAATCAGAGTTAGATTGTCAGTTATAGTAACCCTTTATGTTTCAGTTCCACAGCAAGACTGTGTGTCCTCTGTACAACGTTATGTTTATATTAAAGTGAACCTCCGGACTAAAAATCTACTCAGCAGAACTGAAAAGGCTTGGTGTTTCTTTAACAGTTTCACAGCATCAGAACTTTGTTTTTCTTACCAAAGCATCATTTTTAGCTGCATTTTTATCTAAGCTCCACCCATCAAAGAAAAAAAGCCCAGGCTTTTTTCCCCTGATGCTGTGCAGAGCATGATGGGATTTCCTAAGTTGTTATTCACATTGCCTAGCAACTGGGAGAGGTGATCAGGACACAGGACAGTTGGAACTGTGGCTCATGCTCCCTGTCACCTCCTTTCAACCAAAAAGATGGCTGCCATCATGAAATCAAACATTTGCCTGGTTTTTTTTTAAAACAGGTTGGGTAAGAGATTATATTACCTATCTATTTTAATTAACATAACTAATGTAACTTAATGACAGTATGTTTGTTTAGGCTGGAGTTCCTCTTTAAGGTAGCGCTGGAGAAATGGTCTGACTTTACTCACTTCCAGCTGTAATGGACGCTTAGCAAGGCCTGACCATCAGAGATATGTACAGCAGAACCTAAGTCTGCTATACGCTGATATACTGTATGTTCATCATGTATAGTGATTATAGAGTTATTAATGAATGAATTGATCAATAACAGACCTATATATTAAGGTAAATAAGTTTGCTTTCTATATAATTTAGCATGTATTAAAACAGATAGCTGTTTGTTATAAAAACAATAAAGCATGTGATCAAGACATGTAAGTACAACCTGTGACTACAGGGGGCGTTCAGACAATCCCCATTAAAGCGGATCTGAGATGAAAAACTAACTATAACAAGTAACTTGTCTATATACAGTATCTTATCTAAAGTTTAGATAGTTTACACAACAAATCTAGCTGCAAACATCTTTAACCTCCGTGGCGGTAAGCCCGTGCTGAGCACGGGCTATGCCACGCAGGGGGATTTCTCAGGCCCTGCTGGGCCGATTTTGATAATTTTTTTTTGCAGCACGCAGCTAGCACTTTGCTAGCTGCGTGTGCCCTCTGATCGCCGCCGCTCCGCACCGATTACGCGGCACTCCCGCGCCGTGAGCCCCCCCTAGACCCCGTGCGCTGCCTGACCAATCAGTGCCAGGCAGCGCTGAGGGGTAGATCGGGTCTCCCAATGACGTCACGACGTCGATGACGTCGGTGACATCATGCCGCCCGTCACCATGGCGATGGGGGAAGCCCTCCAGGAGATCCCGTTCTTTGAACGGGATCTCCTGATCTCCGATGGCCAGAGGCGATCGGAGGGGCTGGGGGGATGCCACTGAGCAGCGGCTATCATGTAGCGAGACTTTGTCTCGCTACATGAAAAAATAAAAAAAAAATAAAAAAAAGACTTTGCTGCCCCCTGGCGGATTTTTTATAAACTGCCAGGAGGGTTAATAGAATATGATTATTTCTTCCTGTGATACAATGACAGCAGCCATGTTGTTTGTAAACATTACACAGAGGCAGACTATCTGCATCTTGAGAAAAAAAAAACTAATCCCCTCCTCCTCCTCCCCTCTGCCTCTGAAATCTCTGGCTAGTAATACCTCCCCCTCCTCCTGCCCAGACTGAGCTCCCATGAGCCCTTGCTACTGTCTGAAAGTGCCTTGGCTCTCTGAAAACCTGTGGGTGTGGCTTGTTTAGTTTATAGGGAATTTGAGTATTAAAACTAGAGATGGGACGACGAATCCGGCGAATCCACGAATCCCTCGAATATTGGGAAATATTCGAGATTCGTGGATTCGAATCCCGACGCCATTTTCCACTTTACGAATCCGCCGAATCCCGACGCTGCATCGCCGCGCATCCGCCGCTCGCACTCGTCCTCCTCCGACCGCCCCGCGCCTCCTCCGCCCGGCCGCCCGCATACTTTGTATCAACTCACCCGTCCAGTGGAGCGCAGACAGAGCGGCAGACCTCTCGCTGACTTCCTGGTTCCCTCTAGTGACGGCTTTTACAATGACGTCATCAGTAAAAGCCGGTCCGGCCACTAGAGGGAACCGAGAAGGAAGGACGAGGTCTGCCGCTCTGTCTGCGCTCCACTGGACATGTAAGTTGATACTTATGCAGGGGTGAGCGAGGAGGCACAGGGGACGGAGGAGGCCATGGGGGTGAGCGACACCTACCTACCTACCTACCTACCTACCACTTTACCTACCTACCTGCCACTATACCTACCTAAAGGCCCCCTATACGTACCTACCTACCTACCTACCGGGCACTATACCTACCTACCTACAGGCCCCTATACCTACCTAAAGGCCCCCTATACTACCTACCTACCACTATACCTACCTACCTACAGGCCCCTATACCTACCTAAAGGCCCCCTATATGTACCTACCTACCTAAAGGCCCCTATACCTACCTAAAGGCCTCTATACCTACCTACCTAAAGGCCCCCTATACGTGCCTACCTACCTAAAGGCCCCTATACCTACCTACCTAAAGGCCCCTATACCTACCTACCTATTTACCTACCTATACTTAAGGCCTTATACCCTGCTACCTATACTGAAGGTCCCTTTAACTACCTACCTACCTACAGGACACTATACCTACCTACCTACCGGCCACTATACCTACCTACCTACCTACAGGCCACTATACCTACCTAAAGGCCCCCTATACGTACCTACCTACCTACCTACCTACCTAAAGGCCCCTATACCTACCTTCCTACCTAAAGGCCCCTATACTTACCTACCTACCTACCTAAAGGCCCCTATACCTACCTACAGGCCTCTATACCTACCTACCTACTTAAAGGCCCCCTATACGTGCCTACCTACCTAAAGGCCCCTATACCTACCTACCTAAAGGCCCCTATACCTACCTACCTACATACCTACCTATACTTAAGGCCCTATACCCTGCTACATATACTGAAGGTCCCTTTAACTACCTACCTACCTACAGGACACTATACCTACCTACCTACCGGCCACTATACTTACCTACCTACCTACAGGCCACTATACCTACCTAAAGGCCCCCTATACGTACCTACCTACCTACCTAAAGGCCCCTATACCTACCTACCTAAAGGCCCCTATACCTACCTACCTACATACCTACCTATACTTAAGGCCCTATACCCTGCTACCTATACTGAAGGTCCCTTTACCTACCTAAAGGCCCCTATACCTACCTACATACCTACCTATACTTAAGGCCTCTATATACCCTGTTAACTATACTGAAGGCCCTATACCCTGCTACCTATACTGAAGGTCCCTTTACCTACCTAAAGGCCCCTATACCTACCTACATACCTACCTATACTTAAGGCCTCTATATACCCTGCTACCTATACTGAAGGCCCATATACCCTGCTACCTATACTGAAGGCCCCTATACCCTGCTACCTATACTGAAGGCCTATATACCCTGCTACCTATACTGAAAGCCCATATACCCTGCTACCTATACTGAAGGCCCATATACCCTGCTACCTATACTGAAGGCCCATATACCCTGCTACCTATACTGAAGGCCCATATACCCTGCTACCTATCAGAGGCGGGACAAGGTCCTCCAGCACCCAAGGCTGAGACACCAAAGTGCGCCCCTCCATCCCTCCCCCCCAGCCATCACACACTGATTGCTATTAGACTAAGAGGTGCCACAGGGCCCACAACCTCCCCAACACCTTAATATCTAGTTATCTGGCTTGCAGTCACTGCTATGTATCCCCTTGTCTTATTTCTTTCTGCTTCAAACACAATTAGGAATGACAGCTAAATGAATTGTGCGCCCCCTCCTACACTGCGCCCTGAGGCTGGAGCCTCTCCAGCCTATGCCTCGGCCCGGCCCTGCTACCTATACTGAAGGCACATATACCTTGCTACCTATACTGAAGGCCTATATACCCTGCTACCTATACTGAAGGCACATATACCCTGCTATCTATACTGAAGGCCCCTATACCCTGCTACCTATACTGAAGACCCATATACCCTGCTACCTATACTGAAGGCCCATATACCCTGCTACCTATACTGAAGGCACATATACCCTGCTACCTATACTGAAGGCACATATACCCTGCTACCTATACTGAAGGCACATATACCCTGCTACCTATACTGAAGGCCTATATACCCTGCTACCTATACTGAAGGCCCATATACCTTGCTACCTATACTGAAAGCTACCAATATTGAAGGCACCCATACCTAGCTAGCTATACTGAAGGCACCTTTACCTCGCTACCTATACTGCGGGCAACTATACCACGGATCGCACAATTCGTATGTGCAGGATTCGTTAGATTCGGGATTCGAAAGGTTCGAGATATTCGAGAACCTTTTTAGATTCGGATCCGGATTCGGATTCGAAGAAATTGTGGATTCGTCCCATCCCTAATTAAAACAAAAACAAAAAAGTATTTGGCTTGAGGAATGCCCTATAAACAATAGGAAAGGAACACAATTATGCAATGAGTAAAACTTAATCTCGGATCCACTTTAATTAATGATGTGCCAAAGAACATGCCAATTTTTTAGAATAAGATAAGAACATACATGATATATTTCGGTTTACCTCACTCCAATTAGGAGTATCAGATCTAGAAAGATGCCATAGGAACACCACTTGGGTCATAAGATCTGATTAAAATGTTATTGATGTAATTTTGATTAGAAAAGATGTAGATTGTTTATGTTAATAAGCCAAGTAGCGTCATATATGTACGCACCTCCTCAGATAACCAAATAGTTTAAAATGGTAAAAAATGTCAGAATGTACCAGTTAAAAATAAGTTTGAATTTTGTGTGTCACCAAAAAAACCCCCAACAGACACCATCTTAGAAACTTATTATAGAAGGCGTAGCAGGTTGCATATCTATTTCATTGAGCCTGAAACTTTACTGAGATCGACTGAGGCCTACCTGAAAGATACTCTACCTTCCCCTGGGATTCTAGAACCCAAGAGAGGTAATATGCATTATTCTTGGTGAATTTATTGACAATAGCTTATATAAACATTTAAGACTTTTCATTTCAAACTTTGAACAGTTTTACGTTTTAAGAACTTTTTTTATGTCATTTTTTATATACCAATCAGTAAGCATTACTATTTAAATGCAATTAAATGCTTAGGAACAACTACCCAGCCTTGATTCATTAAGACTACTTAAAGTTCTTCATTTAAGAATAGAACTCTATACTACTGATAAGGATAAAGCTATATTTGTGTGCATTTTTACAATTTAGGCCACTGCAGCTTTAAGGGCTTGCTGCAGGGCTGTACAACTCAGCACACCAGTGATCCCCCCTTTTCAGCCCACCAACAGAGCTTTCTGCTGGTGGGCTCTGACCCCTGCCAGCATGTTTTTTTGTTTGTTTTTTGTTTATTTTTATTTTTTTTTTATAATACATTTTACTATTTTTTTTTATTTATTTTATTATACCCCTCCCTCCCCCGGGCAGCCAATCCCAGCAATCGGCTCTCATAGACATCAGCCTATGAGAGCCGATTGCTCTCTGGGCCTCCCCGGGGACAGCCGAGTGACACGGCTGTCCCCAGTACAGCGCTGCTATAGATCACAGCGCTGTACATTGTAAATATATGGTGGTTTAGCTATCTAACAGTCTCCACTTAGGAGGTTAAAGCAAGAGTCCTTAATCTTGGCACCATAGGTCATTGGGTGGCTTTGGTTGGGTGGCTTTGGTTTAGGAGAAGTGGATGGAGCCTACAACAGTTAATCATATTTCAGTCATTCATTTTATATGGGAATATTTGAATTGCTGCCGTTTTCAGGGCAGGGTCCTCAAATTTGACACAGTCAGTCATTGGGTGACTCGGGTTCAAACTTAAAAAGTGGGTGGAGCCACAAACAGCCATTCAGATTTCATTAATTGATTTACATGGTAAAATATAAAATGCTGCTATTCTCATATTATTGATGTCAATGACCCCAAAATTCACAAATGTGGTCATTGGGTGTTTACACTTCAAGGTTAAAAAAAGTGGGTGGCGTAATCAGCAACCAATCAGACTTCACTTATTGATTTTCAATACAGAAATTAAAACTTATGCCATTGTTAAATGTTCACTGAGTGACTGTGGTTCATGGGTTGGCAAAAAAAGGGTTTTGCAACAACAGCCAATCAGATTTCATTGATCTTAATGAAGAAAAGATAAACCGCTGCTACTATCACAGTTGAAATGCCAAGTGTCCCAAACTTAGCACAATTACTCACTAGATGAATGCAGTCAAAATTTAGGAGAAGTGGGTGGGCCACAAATAGAAAATCAGATTTCACCTGTTGACTTCAATGTAAAACTTTCAAATGCTACCATTCTTACAATTTTAAAGACAGAGGACCCAAACTTGGCACAGATCATGACTGGTTGACTAGGGTTGAAATTCAGAAAACTTGGCAGGGCTTAGAACAACTGTAGCCATCCTGCAAGCATGGCCATTAAGTGCCTGTCAAAAGTATATTCTGTGTATAATCATATTGCTTGGACTTGTGGTTCTATGAATATTCAGCTCTGAAACAGTTAATTGCTCAATACTTTGCCGTGCTTGTAGTTTTCCCTCCCACAGGAAGGTGTGAGAATCCTGCCACCAATAGGAGAGCAGCTTTTATACTGTGGAGCTTTGTAGCCAATGAGAGGAAGTCTTACCTCAGAGAGGAGAGGAGAAGTGCTAGAATTGTGAGGAGGCAGAAGAGGAGATCTGTGTGGATTAAACAGAGCTATACACAAAGTTGTGCTATATGTGAGGTGGAATCCCTTCTCCACAGTGACCAGTGACTATCTGAAGAGGAGCATTACAGACCACTCCACATGGTGACTGCTTCATCTGCCTCATTTGAAGGAACTAAAAGAAAACTACTTTATTGCTACAGTGTGAGGAAAGCTGAGACAGCAGTGATCGGCTGATAGTGGATCCAGTTTATTGGTATGTTTTATCACCTGCCTCCACTGCAGCCCCTGCAGATCCATATTTGCTTAACAATATGCTCTGTGATGTCTAGGCCTATCTGAAGAGGAGCATTCATATATAGCAAAAAGTCAGCTGGAGTCACCTTCCTGCTGCTGCTCTCCTGAGTGAAGCTTTCACTACAGTCTTGTGAATTACAAATACTGGTTTATATAAGAGCTCCAACTGCTGGCCTGCTGCTTAGACTAACACTGGCCAGTGTTCAGGGAAATTAGCTTAAACGTTTATCTGAGTTTGAATATACATTAGTCATTGAAAGTGCACTTAATAATTTACTCTGATTTTGAAACCTCTGGATTTTCTAGTGCGTCTTTGGGCCAAACCCTTTCCAGAGACTTTGGAGGTGTTATTCTCTGTTGCACTCCTTTGCAACCAGAGCTGGGACAAGCTCCTCCATCACCCAAGGCTGAGACACCAAAGTGCGCCCCTCCATCCCTTCCCACCCCAGCCATCACACACTGATTGCTATTAGACTAAGAGGGCCACAGGGCCCCCAACACCTTAATCTCTAGTTATCTGGCTTGCAGTCACTGCCATGTATCCCCTTTCTTTATTTCTCTCTGCTTCAAACACAATAGAGGAATGATAGCTGAGTGAGTTGTGCGCCCCCTCCCACACTGCGCCCTGAGGCTGGAGCCTCTTTCGCCTCTGCCCGGCCCTGTTTGCAACCATCTGTTGGTATTCCGTTGTTAACGCAACTGTGTGTTCAGATGATAAATACTATAAGTTAAAACATATTGCTGGAAGAGAAATTGTTCATTTTATCTTTATTACTGGGTCTTCAGGCCCAATAAAATTGCTTAGCATTATACTGCTTGTTTATGGATATAAGTGGAGGTTGTGGGTGTCACCAGAGTTGGACAAGAGCAGGACCCATCTAACACAGCTACACTTACGGGTGCGCCACACAGCCATTAATATTTTACCTATTTCACTGGGAATATTTACATTTCTGGCATTCTTACTTTTAATGGCAGGGAAGGTGATTTCCGTTTAGGCTCTAACAGTGATTAGAAGGCTTTGCAACCCACCTTTGTGAGTATAAATAAATAGCAAATAGCTACATTATAATTCACAATGATATTACTGCCCATTGGGCTCCTGGTCTTCTTTTGTCTCAAGAGATGGTTAACTTAAAGAGGAACTGCAGTGAAAATAACATAATGAAAAAAAGTGCTTAATTTTTACCATTATTCTTTATAGATTATTTAGTCAGTGTTTGCCCATTGTAAAATCTTTCCTCTCTCTGATTTACATTCTTAAATATATCACTGGTGGTGACATCTTTAGTTCTGCCAGGTGATCTGTACGGAAGGTTCATTACTAAGCGTCCTATGCACAGAAGGAGATACTGCTTGCTTGGCAGTTGGAAGAAACTGTTATTTCCTATAATGCAACAAGGCTTGCACAGTGTGATGTCAGTACCTAGACTGACATCACACTGTGGGAGGGGTTTCACCACAATAACAGCTATACAGAATTATGTGCAGAGAGCCTGGAAAGGATATGCAGAGAGCAGGAAAGGATGTGTAGAGCTCAGAAAAAAATATACAGAGTGTGAGAAAGGATGAGCAAAGCATGAGAAAGAGTGCGGGAAATTATAGGCAGAGTGTGGGAATGGAAAGGCAGAGTGGGGAAAATGATGTGCAAAGCATTAGAAAAAGGATATGCAGAGTGTGGGAAAGGATGTGCTGAGAGTGGGAAATGATAAAATTGGGGGGGAAATGTGTGCAATAGATAAGAGTGTGGGAAATGTTCTGCAGAGTGTGGGAAATTAGGTACAGAGTGAAGTGCAGAGTGTGAGAAAGGATGTGCAGCATGTGGGAAAGGCTGTGCTGAGGTCAGGAAAGGATTTGCAGAATGCAGGAAAGGATGTGCAGGTTGCGGAAAAGAGTGTGGATGAGCAAAGCATGAGAAATAATGTGCAGAGTGTGGGAAAGGATGGGTAGACTGCAGAAAAGGATGTGCATAGTATGGGAAAGGATGAGCAAAGTACAGAGTGCAGAAAAGGATGGGTAGAGTGGGGGGAAGGATGGGCAGAGTGCAGTAAAGGATGGGCAGAGTGCAGTAAAGGATAGGCAAGGGGTATTAAGTAATAAAGGCACCTATTAAAAAGGGTGCCCCATAGACATCAATGTTAAACTGTAAAATCGTTTGCGAAAATAAAAAACAAATATATCACTTGTTATCTTTAACTTTCATGTCCATACCAAATTTATCGATTACAGTAACCCATAAATAACTTGACAAATAATGGTTTCTAAACTGTATAATCATTTCTATAGCTTTTCTCTATTCCTTTTCAGAACAAATCATTTACATTTCAACTTTTTGCACCACAATGGCTCCTCAATTATCATGTTTTTTATTCTATGTTATTCTAAAACCATAAACTATCATACACAAATTTATTTTACATAAACAAAATGGGGGATAAAAGTTAGGCACCCTCCAGGGAGGAGTTAAGGTTAGGAGCCACCAGGGGGTCTTAAGGTTAGGCACCATCCAGGGGGGTCTTAGGGTTAGGCATCAACCAGGGGGTGTTAGGGTTAGGCACCATCCAGGGGGTTCTTAGGGTTAGGTACCATCCAGGGGGTTCTTAGGGTTAGGTGCCATCCAGAGGAGTCTTAGGGTTAGGCATCATCCAGGGGGAGTCTTAGGATTAGTCACTACCAAAGGAATCTTAAGGTTAGGAACCACCAGGGGGGTCCTAGGGTTAGGAACCATCAGGGGAGCCTTAGGGTTAGTCACCACCAGGGGAGTCTTAAGGTTAGGCACCACCAGGGGGCTCTTAGGGTTAGGAACCACCACTGGGCTCTTAGGGTTAGGAACCACCAGGGGGTGTTAGGGTTAGGCACCACCAGGGGGGTCTTAGGGTTAGATACCACCAGGGGAGGGTTCTGTGTAGGGAGAGGTTAGGATATAGTAAAATATTGGTAAGTAATAAAGATATTTTACTATATGGATGAAGTAGTACAATGGCGGTATATTAAACAATATTTTATCACTTTTACTGACCCTCATTTTAGTAAACGTAAAAATAGAGGTTACAGTGGAGAATAGTAGAATATTAGTACTATGAACAATATTTTATGTTAAATCATGGCGCCCATTTTTCTAAACAATAACTTTAATATTATTTATATCTGGCGCTCTTTTTAGCTGGGGCCCTTATTATATGCACACGGGAAGAGTGCAGGAAAGGACGGGCAGAGTGTGGGAAAGGATGGGCAGAGTGCAGGAAAGGATGTGCTGAGAGTGGGAAAAGATGTTGAAAGAGTGGGGGAATATGTTCAGAGTGTGGGAATGTTGTGCAGTAGTGCATTGAATCAACAGAAAACCCTGGCAGTAAATCCACTGCTTTCACCAGGAGCATATGTACACATGCAAAAATGATGGGTAAGGATACAAAAACATTTTTCTATCATAAATTTAAAATCACTTTTCTTGAAAAACTACAAGTTTTTTTTTTTTAACTTGTTCCCAGAAATCTGCAAATACCTAGCAAATTTGGTGCTTATGGCACACATAGGTCTTTGCTATTAACCACTGAAGTTGACGCCATTGACTTCAATACAATTCACGATACTTGTGGAAACACTCGCAGTTCAAAGAAATTATCATAAACACAACAGACACATTCTCACTCATCCCAACTCAGTATGTATTAAAGGTAAGCTTAAAGTGGATCCGAGATGAACTTTTACTCATTGCATAATTGTGTTCCTTTCCTATTGTTTATAAGGCATTCCTCAAGCCAAATACTTTTTTGTTGTTGTTTTAATACTCTAATTCCCTATAAACTAAACAAGCCTCACCCACAGTTTTTCAGAGAGCCTTGGCAGTAGCAAGGGCTCATGGGAGCTCAGTCTGGGCAGGAGGAGGGGGAGGTATTACTAACCAGAGATTTCAGAGGCAGAGGGGAGGAGGGAGGAGGAGGGGGGATTAGGTTTTTTTCACAGAAGATGCAGATAAGCTTGCCTGTTTGTAATGTTTACAAACAACATGGCTGCTGTCATTGTATCACAGGAAGAAATAATCATATTCTATTGAAGATGTTTGCATCTAAACTTTAGATAATATATATAGACAAGTTACTTGTTATAGTTAGTTTTTCATCTCGGATCCGCTTTAAGTGAAGGATGAGATAGATATGTATTTGTACAGTACCAAGTACACTAATAAATATGCTGTGAAGCTTTTCCTCTTTCTCTGCCTGAGAGCGTTAATATTCACCTACGCAACTGAC
This sequence comes from Hyperolius riggenbachi, assembly GCF_040937935.1. Lineage (NCBI taxonomy): Eukaryota > Metazoa > Chordata > Amphibia > Anura > Hyperoliidae > Hyperolius > Hyperolius riggenbachi. The sequence continues at coordinate 28,159,187 of NC_090653.1, read as the reverse complement.
AGTTTTTCTCCAGTTGGCCTATCATGTCCCTTACTGAAAAGGAACTACGGCTATAAAAATACTTTGCTCTCAGAAGTCCAGTTCTCTTCCAGTAGAGGCTAGATAAAAAAAGGTCAATAGTTCATATATTTGAGCACAGAGATAGACTGTTACATTGACCTGAGACAAAACTATAAACCTGTTTGTCTAAGTTTTTAAACATAACATAAAACTGTGGCCTATCTTAAAGTCATTTTTAAAAGTAGGATGATAGATACAATCGTTTATCTCGTCGCTTTGTTTTCACTTAAAGCGGAACTGAATACTAAAAAAAAACAGTGTTTCACTTACCTGGGGCTTCTGCTAGCCCCTTGCAGCCCTTCTGTTCCACACTGGTCCTCCACAATCCTCCATTCTCCCATCGCCAGCTAGTTTTGTTACCGTTGACGCAACAATTGCGCCTGCGCTCCCCGAGCCACGCATATCTTTCCATGCATTCCGGCATGCAATAGTGTCCTGCGCTAACAGCAGGATGCTATTGCAGGCAGGAACATGAAGAAAGATATGTGTTGCTTGGGGTGCGCAGGCGCAGTTGCCATCAGCTTACAAGTCGAAGGTAACGAAACTAGCTGGCGTCCGGAGAACGGAGGATCATGAAGGAAGCAGGGCCAACCTGCAGAACACATAGTCATTGCGCAATAAATATATTTTTCAGTAGCCATTGTATGATGGGCTCATTCTTCTAGAGAGTTGGCTAACTTTACTTTCCAGGTTTTGCAGCCTCAGGAGTTCCACATGATTAATCTATTAGATTGAATGGCTGCCAAAGGTTTAGCTAGCACTAGGCTAGCTAGTATAGGTGGCCAGCACCCCCAGATCGCCCCCGATCACCCGATCCAGTCACTATATACATTACCCAGACTGGTTCCAGCGATCGGCGCAGCCTCCCCGCACAGCTCTGGTCTTCTCTATGAGGAGGATCGTAAATGATGTCACTGATGTCATGCGCAGTCCCGATCCTCCCCACAGAGAAGACCGGATCTGTGCGTGGAGGCTGTGCTGATCGCTGGATCCAGGGGGGGGTAATGTATATAGCGGCTAGATCGGAGGCGATCGGGGGGGGGGAGGTTCTGGCCACCTATACTAGCTAGCCTAGTGCTAGCTAAACCTTTGGCAGCCATTAGATCTAATAGATTAACCATGGGGGACTCCTGAGGCTAGCGAGCGGCATGCCCGACACAGTGTGGGCATACTGCTCAGGAGGTTAATATTTTAATGTATTTTATTATTTTTCTGTGCCTCCTCACAACAGCTGTTATCATTTATACATTAGCCCTAAGGCTGCATTTGTTTGTTTCTCCCCGTTTCAGAGTCTGTCTATAAGTACTCCCAACATGGAGGGAGTGGCCACCAGGTTGTGGACACCCCCAACCCGAGCAAAAGCGGGAAACTTCTGTACGTATTGAAAGTAGGTGCCATCTGTTGCAACCTGTAAACCATGAGTATAACACCTAGGCCCATATGCAATTACATTTTTCACCTGAGTTATCTCCTAGGTGATAATTTTCATATTCTCTTTAAAATAACTTTTAAGAATTTTGCAATTGATAAAGTACCTACAAGTTGGTGAAAATGTACTATAAAAATTATTTGGAGCATTTTCATGCTTGCTGGTGGTTTATTGACAAGTTTAAAAATTTCACCTAGGAGAAAACTGAGGTGAAAAAGTGAATTGCATATGGCCACTAATCTCCATCCTATAGGTGATTTTGACAGTTTGCACTATTGGCTCCTGGTCTTTTTCCCTTTATTTTTTTCTGGTATCCTGGGAGCTCCGGGACAAACCACTAACTACAGCAAAATGTTACTTTACCAAGTTTAAAAAACATTTTTTCTTTCATTTTAAAATCAATCTTCTCAAATTCTCTTTAGGAAAAATGTTTTTTTAACGTGTTCCTAGTACCTGTCCTTACTAGCAATATAAAATGGTGGAATTACGCAGAATTTTTCACAATATTCTGAATTACTAGGTGAAATTCGTAATTCCAACTGATTTGGAATTCAGCAATCCCAACCATGCCTAAAATATGACATCACTTGATTTGTATACATCCCACAAATAAGACATCATACTCTAGCATGATGAGCCTTGTGGTTCTTTGCAATCCTTTAAAATTGATTATTTGGCTTTAAAGCGGTATAAAACCCTGAAGTAATATTCAATAAAAACATGGTTTCCTATGTTTTATATGCCATACGGTTATCATATTTGCATTTGTGCATAAGTATTATTATTCATTTAGAAATTACCAGTTCCCAAAAGTACACTTTTTTGCTCTGAGTGCTGACTTTGCATTTTATGTATAATAATCATAATAATAATAATCCGAACATTTATATAGTGCTTTTCTCCTGTCGGACTCAAAGCGCTCAAGAGCTGCAGCCACTGGGACGCGCTCAGGAGGCCACCCTGCAGTGTTATAACTGGTTTTATTCATTATGTATTGAAGGCAGAAATGCTTTGAGTTCCTGTCTGTGTCCAGGAGTTTCTGCACAGGCAGAGAATGTGTCACATTCCTCACTTGATACAATCAAGTAAACACAACATAACATTATCTCCACTTCGGATGCGTCTAGATTTCTCTGCACTGAACTTTCAAGTCCTGTGTGTAACCCTTTAAATGCTGTTCTAGTAAAAAAAAATGCTGATTGTATATAATATGCTGTAAATATTTTTTTAGAGCAAAGAAGAAATGCTGGGTTTCATTCCGCTTTAAAGGAACACTATTGATTAACATGTTTTTTTCAATTTTGATAGGAAATGTTTGGGAAGTGCTGCTAAGTACAGGTGTATACATTTGAATGCTTATCTCTTTGTTTACTGTTATCTAATTCCTTTCACACTTTTCTGATGGCAAATCTGACGGGCAGAGTGAACCATGAGGGGAGGGGGGATTCCCTCACACTACATCTGTTAACCATGTGTGTGTGTGTGAGAGAAAGTTCTGCCTTTCTCAGACTGAGCTCCCTGCAGAAAGCAGAGGAAATATAACTTATGTGCAACATAAACATTTGTAATTGTGTGTGTGAAACCTGACACCTGACAGGCTTTTCAAAATCACACTGTTCTTAGCATGTCAGACTGCAGAGATTCACACCTTTGCAAATGAGACATTCAAAACATAGATAAAACCTACACACAAGTAATGAAAACTTTTGCCTTTATATAACTTGAAAAGTAGGAAAATGTTTACACAGCTACTTGATAGTATTCGTTTAAAAAAGCTGTAGACACATAGTGCCTATACTTTCCATAACAGTTTAGTTTTGCTGAATCTAGATTTGCACGTGGCTAGAACAAAATTCAAGATATAAAATACGTACACTTCAAGGCTTAATATGAGTTCTAAGTTAGCCAAGAAGGTTGTAGTAGTTTGGCACTACAGTGTGAACACATACACATGATGAACTATGCACTAGTGGTTCTCCAGTGTACACTCTTCCTGACAAGCTTCACCAGCGCATTCTAGCCAGTAGATAATCAGCATGAATAAACAAGAGGAAAAAAAAGCTGGCACTGCTGCAGGTGCTGGGTTTATTGAGACATGAATCACAGATGAAAACTTCGCATATCTCACAAACGTTCTGATACACATACCAGGAGTGAGAGGAAGCACGACCGTGGTGGTGGGTTTTGGGTGCTGGGTGCCTGATGGCCATTTCACGCATTGCTGCACTTCTACGGAGGCTACCTTCTCTTAATTAGAGTTCTGATCAAGCATTTTCTTGCTTTACTGCTTCAAGGTTGTTTTTTGTTTTTGTCTTAGATGTATAGGTAATTGACTGCACACTCTACTTAAGATCTAAAATAGAATAAATATCAAAGAAAATCAGAAAAAAGTAGTTCCCCCTTATTCATATGAATCAATAAACTAATACTGCAGCATAACCATAAAACAATATTTATTAGCCAACACATTTAATTATAAAAACACTTAAAATCACAGAATGGCCCGCGGGCCCATAAATCCCATGGTCATCATAATTACAATGTAAGTTATCCATGCACCGCTTCACAACACATCTCACAGTGCATTGGTCCAATAATATGTGTTGCACCTCAAGTTAGTAATAACAATACTAATCAAATGGTGTGATACTGGTTCAATACACTTCTGATTGATCGATAAATATTAACAATAAGTATATCTGCTCTAACTATATAGCTCCATCTGGCATAGAAAAAAGTGCAATATATGTCAATAATTAAAGTGCTTGTGCATAGCAGCAACAAAAGGGTCCAATTGCAGGGACCATAAAGTGCATACACATGTTCAAACAACAAAAAACAAATTTTTTATGGTAATGCTGCAGTATTAGTTTTTTGATTCATATGAATAAGGAGGAGCTACTTTTTCTGATTTTCTTTGATGTTGCATTGTTTTGGTCGGTGACCCTAGTTCCCCACATAATATTTATTCTTTACCTTAGGATAGTTTCCAGTTGATATGACTGGATACACTCCAGGCCCATGCTTGAGTTTACTAAAGTAGAATAAACACAATATACGTAGTGCATTACTGTTAACTTCAATGAACACTCCCACCAGTGCACGGAATCACACTTGTGTCCACCACTCCGGTGCGGCCCAGCACTGCACACCCTTTTGGGTTACTGCTCACTGAATAAAGGCCACCTCAAATCCAGGTGGGTCTAACGCTCAGTGGCAGCAATACTCAAATCCAGGCTCCGTAGTCACACGTTTCTCCACAAAGCTTTTAATCAGCATCCAATGTAATAAACAAGATATTAATAAACATAGCATAAAACCTTTTAAACCATACAAAAATCCCTGCGCAGGATCAATTTGCATGTCACATGGTCCAGCAGCATCACAGCGTCCCGTGTGCGATCACCACACTCCCCACGCTGCTTGTTTTTTTTTTTTGTTTTTGTTTTTTTACACCTAGTCTAATAAAAAAAAGGTCCTGCTTCCTAAAAAAGTTAGAGAAGGTCTAGCTAGCCCCAGCAGCATGGACTCAAGCTCATTCATGTGACTTGTCACTGGAAAAGAAGTGGAAGCAGAAGCTGTTGTAGAGGCAAGAGCAGAGCAGAGGTCCAAGTGGAACTAGTAGAACCCAGTCCAAGAGCAGAGCAGAGGTCCAAAGGGAACGAGTAGAGCCCAGTCAATCAAATCAACATTCCTCAAGTTTGAGATGGATCCGCAGTGAAAGCTCCACAAGTTCTTCAAGAGCCTCTGGAATGTACATGCTCATCTTTCAGCTGCTCAGATCAGGAGCTGGTAAATCTGCTATGACAGGTGCTGGTAGAGAGGAAACTACAGAAGTAGCAGCAGACAATTCTGATTCCCCAGCTGATCATATCCCTGAGACGCGTCCTGGATAGCAATGGTCTAAATTAGATGTCAATAATTCTGAATTAAAGCAAGTCTGGAGTTAAAATTAAAAAAACAGATACTTACCTAAGGAAAGGGAAGGCTCTGAGTCCTATAGAGCCTTCCCATTCACCTTGCGCTGTTCTTTTTCCCCCACAGGCACTTCCGTTTGAATACTCCCCCCCCTCACCCCCCCCCCCCCCCCCGCAAGAGAATTTGGAAGTCTTCGGAAGCACTCAGGCTCCTGAAAACTGGTGGCTCTGTACTGCGCATGCGCGAGTGCACAAGAGAGGGCACTTGCACTTGCACAGTATGGACACCTAAGACTCCTGAAGCCAGCCCAACATGGAAGAGAGGGACAAGGGGAAACAAGGACACCGGGAGGAGAACAGGAAGGCTCTATAGGTCCCAGAACTTTCCCTCTCCTTAGGTATCATTTTTTTTTTACTTTAGACTCCCTTTAAGGCAAATTTATGTAGCTTGAAAACATACAATTGTATTACAGCAACTGCATTTAATGGATTCAAGCTGCATAAATTTAGCATTAACTTTGCATAAAATCAGAATCATCGGCATCTACACGACCATCTCTACTCCTGGACACATATATCGAAGAGTTCTGCATTATAATATGATCAGCTTAGGAGGCGTTTAATGAACTTTCAGTCTGTAATGCGTGTTTTCTTGGCACATGCAAAAAAATGTTAAACTGGCATAAGAACTTTACTAAAAGTGAAATTTCCACAAAAAGTAGGTCCTTGGTTCAAGAAGGCAATACTATACTTTGCAATACTTTTTGTAAAGATTTTTGAAGCTTCTCTCTGCCTAAAAATCATAATGTAGGTGGCTTTGGTTTTAGAAGATCTATTATGAAATAGGACAAAACCCACCATTACCTGAAGTGTCATGAGAGGAAGAAACGTCCTGAAAATGGAAAGCTTTGAATACTTTGGAATCTTTTTTGCAACCTGGTCAACCTTTAAAACGTGCCAGTGTTCTTTTTGCAGCTGACTTTACGTCTTTGTTTTTTAAGCTGTAGATAATGGGGTTAAGAACAGGTACAGCAGCCGTGTTAAAAAGTGAGAACATTTTGTTGGAATCTAAAGTGTCTTGCGAAGCTGGCCTCAGGTACTGGCAGAAGAGGGTTACATACAGAAGGGCAACTACCATGAGGTGTGAGGAGCAAGTGTAGAAGGCCTTACGCCTCCCTAAGCTGGTAGGGATCTTTGTGACTGTGACAATAATGAAAACATAAGAGATACATGTAAGAAAAAATGGGGTGAAGCTTAAGAGGAACACACCCTCTGTGAAGATCAAGACTTCCAAAGCTGAGGTGTCACTGCAAGACAATTTCATCACTGGTACAATGTCACAAAAAAAGTGATTGATGATGTTGGATTTATAGCACGATAGCTTTAACAACAGCACAATATAAGGTATAATTTCAAGAAAGCTCAATAGCCAGCACAACAAGGACAAAGACAAACAGGTTTCATGTTTCATGACCAGTGTGTAATGCAACGGCCGACATATGGCTATGTACCGATCGTAACTCATGGCCGTCAGTATTAGGAGCTCATTTGATGTGAAAGACGAAAAAAAGTAAACCTGAGTCATACAAGAAGAGAAAGGGGTCTTTTTGTTTCCAGTTATGAACATAGCAAGAGGTTTATGTAGCGTAATTGTAGAACTCGACATGTCAAGGACAGCCAGGTTACCCAAGAAGAAGTACATGGGGGTGTGGAGATTCTTATTCAGGCAGACCAAGAGAAGTATGGCCGTGTTCCCAGCCAATGTCAGAATATAAAAGAGCAGTATTAAAAGAAAAATCAGGACCTGAAGCTGTGGGACATCTGAAATTCCCTGGATAACAAAATGGCTCAGGTTGGCCTGGTTAATCGTGTCCATGTTTCTAATCACAACCAGAGAAAAAGTTATGAAGATAAACATATATTTACGAACTATGAGTATTATGAAAAATATTAAGGCGCCTACAATTAAAACAACATAAATTTCAAGCAAACAAATGCAATAAAAGTGCTGGTGTTAAAAATAGGGATGAGCCTTTTGGCAAAAATTAACTTCAATGGATTTAACAAAAATATGTTTTTGCATACTCTCAGCTGTGCAAAAATGTATTTACTCATGTCCATAGACATCAATGCATTTTGTGTGAAAATTACTTTTCTCATGCCCATCTTTTTTTGAGAATATTGCCATCTGTGAGAAAAAGGAGAACATTTTGAAAAAATTGGTTTGAAAACAAAGTGGCAATATTTGCTCACCACCAGTAGAGAATGGCAAATGTGACGTCTATTCTTGAAAACAGAAATGTTTTTGATGTTCTATGCCTGACGTATAAATCTGTGCACAAAACCTGCCCTACCTACATCTCAGAGCTTTTTCACAGGTATACACCAGGTCATCCCCTCCGGTCCTCCAATGACCTCCGCCTCACTGCCCCATGCATTTCCCACTCCCATGCGCACCTGCAGGATTTCTCAAGAGCCGACCCCACCCTCTGGAACTCCCTTCCACTGCCCATCAGACATGCTCCCTCCTTCAACACATTCAAGCAAGCCCTCAAAACCCACCTCTTTAAGATGGCCTACCCACCCCCTACCACACAGTAACTCTCTACTGAATATTTATTCCACAGACTGACCTAGTGTTTCCACCCCCATTAGATTGTAAGCCTTTGGCAGGGTCTTCCCTTCCCTAGTGTAATCTACATGATTGTGTGCTCCTTTCCTATGACTGCCTCATTACTGGGCCTACCTAACCAGCCCAATATCACATGATCCTGTATCTTGTACCCTGTTTGCCTCGTATAGCTTTGTCCTATGTTGTATAATCTTGTTAGGTCTGTCATCCTTGTATCATTGTATGTATTTATTGTCCAGCGCTGAGTAATATGTTGGCGCTTTAAAAATACTATAAAAAATAATGTTCATCCTCATGTTTTATTTCTGGAAAATGAAGAGCGGTAAATACTGTACTCACATAACTGGGTGTTGTTGACAGCATATTAGATCATATATGATGCATTCTCCTTCCCTTCACATACCTGAAATGGTTAAAAAGTTTCTAAACTGAGCACAATGCCATCTACCGGAATGTAAGTACACACCTGTGGTCATATGGATTCCTTTGTCAATTGTTAGGGGTGGTCAATGAGAAGCAAATATTTCTGGGTTGATGCCAATTTGTGTGGTGTTTTATTTTTAAAGGGGCACTATGGCGAAACATTTTAACATTTAAAATATGTGCAAACATAAAACAAATAAAAAGGTACGTTTTTCCAGAGTAAAATGAGCCATAAATTACTTTTCTCCTATGCAGCTGTCACTTACAGTAGGTAGTAGAAATCTGACAGAAGTGACAGGTTTTGGACAAGTCCATCTCTTCATAGGGGATTCTCAGCAAGGCTTTTAATCCTTATAAAGATATTCCCTGAAAAGGATTTAAGCAATGATGCTGGCCAGCCTCCCTGCTCGCTACACAGTTTTTTGGCAGTTGGACAGAGCAACTGCCATTCACTAAGTGCTTTTGAAAATAAATAAATCCCTGAGAATCCCCTATGAAGAGATGGACTAGTCCAAAACCTGTCGCTTCTGTCAGATTTCTACTACCTACTGTAAGTGACAGCAACATAGGAGAAAAGTAATTTATGGCTGATTTTACTCTGGAAAAAAACGTACTTCTTATTTGTATATCTTTGCACATATTTTAAATTTTACAATTTTTGCCATAGTGCCCCTTTAAACAATGAAGGTTTCACGTGTTAAAGCAGGGGTGTCAAACTCAATCACATAAAAGACTGAAATCTAAAACCTAGTCCAAGTCGCAGGTCAAATGGTCTATTAAGATGTAACATTTATTGAACAGTCTCAAACTAAGTGTCATGACTTTAGCAAACATGGGACAGCTCCTCCCCCTTCTGCAGAGTAGTGCAGTGGAGCAGTTTAATATTTACCAGCTCCAATGGTGTGTGTGTGTGTGTGTGTGTGTGTGTGTGTGTGTGTGTGTGTGTGTGTGTGTGTGTGTGTGTGTGTGTGTGTGTGTGTTTTCTTGTACAGAAAGTGTTAAAAAAAACAACAAAAAAACTAGTGCTGTTAAGAGAGGAAACTGAAGGTTACATTTTGCCTAATGTCTTGAAAAGTAAACAGAAGGCAACACACTTTTCACTGGCTGTATAAGCAATTGTGATAAGGTTTTGGTGCTAAAAAGTTAAAAGAGTTAATTCTGTTTGTTTTGCAACCGAACAAAGCAGACTTTACATTATGGCTTAGCTACTGTTTAGAATCCAGTCTTAAAAATGTATATCTGAAACTGAAAATAATGTTACAAATGTTCTATTTATCATTAGTATTACACTTAGGCCCGGTTCACATTAGCGGTGGCTATCCGGAATAGCCGTGCCGGAGCCGCACCGCATGCTGGCCGGACGAAACGGACGCACGGCATAGCAATGTAAATCTATGCCAGGGTTCACATGTGTCCGTTTCGTCCGGACCGGAGCCGGACCGGATCCGGACTCCGGTGTCCGTTCCAACATGCGCTATTTTTTGGTCCGGCTCCTCCGGCAGCCGTATCCGGGGCGGAGCCGGACTGCACCATCCGGCCAATGGAAACCAATGAGAACCGGAGAGCGCACAACACACTGGCAAAAAATCCGGATGTTCTACCCCACTTCCTATGCGGATTTTTGCGGCGATATTGGCTGGGGACACATGGGCAAGCATTTTGGAGTGGAGCAGCACAGCTGGATCCGGATCCGGAGATGTTGGCAGCATGTCGGAGGTGGAGGTGAGTGCTAAACAGCAGAGGGCCTGATTCCACAGGTCCCCCTTCTGCTGACCTCCCAGACCCCAACATTTTTTTTTGTTTTTATACAGGTTGTTACTCTTTAAGAATCCGGATCCGGACCGCAACCGTGTTCATACCGCACGGAAACCGTATGCAACCGGACCGGATCCGGACAGGAACCGTACGGTTCAGGTCCGATCCGGCTCCGGTGCGGTCCGGACATCCGGTGCGGTTTTTGCAAAACCGCAAGTGTGAACCGGCCCTAAGTGTTAATTATCTAAAAAAAATGTTCAATAAACATGACAAGCACACCACAATAACTACGATACTCCAAACTCTCCTGAAAGTGTGACCCGTTCTTACAATTTGAACTACAATAACATGCTGGGAATACACATTTCAGAAACATTTAGCATTTTAAAAAAAAATAATCAAAAAAAGGAGATTTAAAAAAAAGTTCATTTAAAACCGTAGTCATTTTTTTTTTTTACCCCTTTTTTATGTTCAGTGAGAACCTTTCGGGCAGCACAGTGGCGTAGTGGTTAGCGCTCTCGCCTTGCAGTGCTGGGTGCCCGGTTTGAATCCCAGCCAGGTCAACATCTGCAAGGAGTTTGTATGTTCTCCTTGTGTCTACGAGGGTTTCCTCCGGGTATTCCGGTTTCCTCCCACATCCCAAAAACATACAGATAAGTTAATTGGCTTCCCTCTAAAATTGGCCCTAGACTACAATGCATACACTGCACAATACATACATAGACATGGGACTATGGTAGGAATTAGATTGTGAGCCCCTCTGAGGGACAGTTAGTGACAAGACTATATACTCTGTACAGTGCTGCGGAAGATGTTGGCACTATATAAATACTAAATAAATAATAATAATAATAATAATTTAGTTATACAATGTAGGAATTATAGGGAAACTAAAGTGAGAGGGATATGGTGGTTGTCATATTTATTTTCTTTTAAACAATACCAGTTGCCTGGCTGCCATGCTGATCATTCTAGCATCAGTAGCGTCTGAATCACACACTCAAACAAGCACGTGGCTATTCCAGTCAGAAACATGTGATCTGCATGCTTGTTCAGGGTCTATGGCTGAACATATTAGAGGCAGAGGATCAGCAGGACTGCCAGGCAATCTGCATTGTTTAAAAGGAAATAAATATGTCAACTTCCATATCCCTCTCACTTTAGGTTCACTTTAAGATGTAGGCCTATATGCAATCCACTTTTTCTCCTTAGTTTTCTCTAAGTTGACTATAGTCGTCCAGATAGACTGAAGTGGTTACCAGCAAGCAAGAATACAATACTCAGAAATGTTGACAGTACTTTGTCACCAAATTTAGCTATCAACTTTTTTGCATAATAAAAAAAGTTCTAGTCAATATTTTGGAGCTTTTTACGACCTCCCACATTCCCACCAAACCCAACAAGCAGCTTTTAGCCATAAGAACATTTGATACATCTAATTTATTAACCGTTTAGGTAAATAAATGTCACACTTGGTATAACGTATACACAGAGGATCAGATAATCGTAGTCAATCATAAACTAGGGTCATACACAAGAGATCAGAAGGCAGCGGTAGAATAGGTTGAGACAAAGGCTAGGTCGTATAACAAGCTGAGGTCATACACGGAATATCAGATGGCTACAGTACAATAGGCTGAGGCAAAAGGCTTGGTCGTTAACAGGCGGGGGTCATACACAAGTGGTCAGATGGCTAAGGTACAAAGGGTTGAGACAGAATTGAGGTCAAGGAGTAGCAAAAGTCATACACAATAAATTGAAATACTGGACTAGCTGGAGTATATATATATATATATATATATATATATATATATATATATATATATATATATATATATATATATCGGCAGAGACAGTGTGCCCAGCACCAGCATACTGATTGCTATCACGGGCAGTGAATGAGAGCAAGGCAGGGGTTTAAATCCTACTAACCCCGCCCAGGACCGGCCCAACCCAGAGCAACCAATTGAAGTTTCAGCTGACAGCATGTCAGCTGACACTAAATCCTCCGACGTCAGAGGGTATAAGAGCGGTTCTGAGCCGTGCACCCGCCCAGGGACACAGGGGAGGCACGCACTCCCGTTCACCGCTGCAGGGGTGCCGGGGATGCTGCCGGATGAGGAAGCTCGCAGCCGCGCTCCGCTCACTGAGCTGCTGGCGCTGGAACCGCTGACAGGTGAGTTCCTTACAATAAAGTTGGTTTATTTAGGACATCTCCACATCACGTAAATAACAACTTTTAATTTGTGGCATAAATTATTCTGCAGGCTATTATTCATTTGAAATGGTTGAGAGACTAAAATATATTTGATAAAATGTCCCCTTTTTGGCTTGTCTACTGAACCATTTACATCTGCACTTTTAATAAACATGTTAACATGTATTGAAAACCAAATGTCCCCTTTTTATGGTAATTTAATGTAAATGTATGAAGTTTGAAAATATATGCAGCAGCATTTTATTGGTCTGTTTTTAAAAAATGCCATTAACTTGGAATTATTTAAAGGGATACTGTAGGGGGGGTCGGGGGAAAATGAGCTGAACTTACCCGGGGCTTCTAATGGTCCCCCGCAGACATCCTGTGCCCGCGCAGCCACTCACCGATGCTCTGGCCCCGCCTCCAGTTCACTTCTGGAATTTCTGACTTTAAAGTCAGAAAACCACTGCGCCTGCGTTGCCGTGTCCTCGCTCCCGCTGATGTCACCAGGACTGTACTGCGCAGACACAGACCATACTGGGCCTGCGCTGTGCGCTCTTGATGACATCAGCGGGATCGAGGACACGGCAACGCAGGCGCAGTGGTTTTCAGACTTTAAAGTCTGAAATTCCAGAAGTGAACCGGAGGCGGGGCCGGAGCATCGGTGAGTGGCTGCGCGGGCACAGGATGTCTGCGGGGGACCATTAGAAGCCCCGGGTAAGTTCAACTCATTTTCCCCTGACCCCCCTACAGTATCCCTTTATACCTCATTGACCATCCCCACTCCTCATTTACTGCGAATGTAAAAGTCAAGTGTTCTAGTAATTACCATATATACTCGCATATAAGCCGACCTGTGCATAAGCCGAGGTACCCCCTTTCCCCTCATAAATCAGGAAAAAGTGTATAAGCCTATCCCCCAGTATAGCCCCCTCCATAGTAGCCAGATGTGCCCCTAGTACAAGTCAGCCTATTTCACCATACCCATTTGTGCCCCAGGATGATACAGCTGTGTCTCAAGAAGCCACTTGATGGCGTCATAGATATGAGACACAGCGATTGCCACACAGGAAGAATCCTCGATCATTGCACTGCTGACACGTTGCTTGCATGCTCCGCTCTACAAGCCAGGGGACACAGGTAGAGCAGAGCACTCTGAACACCATGTTGCAGGGGATGTGGGGGAACAGACACAGCAGGGAGTCAGCTGGCAAGAGCAGGACCACTAGTGCATGATCCTTACACTCCTCTGTCAGTAACAACATCCACTCCACTGACTCGCATATAAGCCGAGGGGGTAACTTTTCAGCACATTTTTTATGCTGAAAAATTAGGCTTATACGCGAGTATATACAGGTATGTATATTTGCAATTTAAACTCTAAAGGACCACTTTAGCAAAAAAATGTAAAATTTAAAATACATGACATTAAAATACATGAGAACACATAAATAAAAAGAACATTTCACCCAGAATAAAATGTGCTATAAATTACTTTTCTCTATGTTGCTGTCACTTACAGTAGGAAGTAGAAATCTGACAGAACTGACACATTTTGGACTAGCCCATCTCCCCATGGGGCATTCTCAGGGTTTTCTTCATTTTCAATAGCATTTAGTGAAGGGCAGTTGCTCAGTCCAACTGCCAAAGTAGCGTTCAAACAGGTGGCGGGGTAGCCTGCATCTTTGCGTCGATCCTTTCCAGGGAGTGCTTTTGTAAAGAATACATGAAATACTGAGAATCCCCCCCCATGAAGAGATGGACTAGTCAAAAACCTTTCAGTTCTGTCAGATTTCTACTAACTACTGTAGGTGACAGCAATTCAGACAGTAAAAGCAAGATGTTTTGAATCAAGTTTTTGGCTATTCTGCCTTCATCAGACTACTTACAGGATGCTAGTCTGATAAGGGTAGAATATCCGAAAGCTTACTCTTATTTTTTTAAATTAACCAATAACTTTTATCCTCCTGATTCAAAACGTCTTGCTTTTACTGATGGCTAACACGGTACAACATTACTTCTACTTATAATTCTTCAATCCATCTTCTATACCTCCCTAACCCTTTATTACTAAGTAACTACCATCTTCTCTCCCCTACCAGTAATCTACATTTCCCTACCTCAGACTGTAAGCTGGCATTTGGCAGAATCCTCTCGTGTCCTAGTTCACTTGATAGTCGTTAAGTATACAAATGTTTTTATTTTATTTTCAACATTTTTTTTTATTGTTATACAGCACTGTTAAATATGGTGGGACTTTATAAGCCAAATAAATAAATAATAATAATAATAACAATACTGTATAGAATAATGATAGTAACCGAAAAAAAAAAATAACAATACTGTATAGAATAATGATAGTAACCGAAAAACCCCCCAAAAAACAATCTGAATGCAGGAATACTAATAAAAAAAAATTATAGAAAATGAAATAAACCCATTAAGTTCAATTGGATACAATCAGGAGTTTTGTTTTTGAGTTGTGACTTGTGCTCTTTTTGGATAAATGTTAAAGGGATTAAAATGTTCTTGCTGATCCACACTGAAAATTGATGTATCATTTCTGGATGTACGGACAGGAGGGTACCGTATCCTCCTCTGCTTTGCCTCTCATTGCAGATTATATACTATTTCATGTATTAACTTTGGGAATACATCCCAACCCTGATATGGAGACTTGGAGGAGCCATCGTGATAATTGTAATACCTGTGAGTATTGTACATTTATCCTGATGAGAAAGCCTAATTCATTTGATTGAAGCTTTGCCAGAATTGAATGTGCTATCTTAAAAAAAAATATATACACTGTATATATATGTTTCAGATAGTTTGAAAAACAGCTAGAATTTTTTACGTTTTTAAGTCTTGTTTTTGTTTTGTTTTGTTTTGTTTGTTTTTTTGCTGTCCCATATCCCCATCTGTGGAGATTCCTCTTATTTCCTACTCAGACAGCAAGTAAGAAAATATCTCAAAGAATGATTAATGACAAAAAACAATATTTTTGGGACAGTGAGGAGGCATGTATATATTTCAGGCAGAAAGAGAGTGCACTGTGATTGAATAGCATCTGATTCATCATGAATCAGCTGCTCCTATCTGTCCGTGGGTGGCAGCGCAGAATCTGTGGGTTCAACAGACGCCAACATTTGTAATAATTAATGCTGCAGGAAAAAATATTTTAACAGTTAAATAGTTTGGTCTTGAGTGGCTTCTTAATGAGAGTCTGGTCTGTGTGGGTTGCAGTGCCCATGTGCTTCCTGTCTCTGCTATCTATTCACAAGTGAAACAGCAGAGGGAATGGAGCCTGATCCTTCTCCCTCCCTTCCCAAGTTTGCTACGTGATTAAAGTGTACCAAAAGGGGAAAACGCGTATGTATTGGTACGCCACCAGTGTGCTGCGAGCAGGGTAAGCCGAAAGACAGCTCACCCTGCTGCTTGGGGCGCATACTATCGTGCACTAGTGCTATAGCAGTGCTCAGCTTCGGCATAGAAAAAAAGGGTCCAATTGGATACTTTCCTAGGTAAAGGGAAGCAACTTGATGATCCAGAGGCTTCTGCTGTCCCCCTCCACCTCGCCATTCCAGCGCTGAGACACCATGAAGTCAGTGGCACTCTGTGCTACTGCTCAGGCGCAAGCTGTCCTGCACAATGCTGTTGCGTTTGTTCTCTATGTGAGCATAGTAGAAGGTGAACAGAGGCGCCTCTAACAGAGGCGCTTGCCCAGACTGAGACATGCATTTGCCATATACTGCTACCCCATTGCCTGATGAAGCAGGGTCATGCCTGTGAAATCTGTTGCAAAGAACATTGGAGTGTATCTATACATTTTCTATGGTTTAAACATTAATACGTTTTTGTGTCTACTTGGAGGAGGTAAGTCCACCACTGCCTCCCCATGTTTTAAAAGTTTTATCTATTTTTACTTTTTTGGCACCTCTGTTCACCTTGTACTATACAAGTCCACCTCTTGCGGAGGGGTGTTACCACTTTCTTCTGATCTACGGAGAGTGACTTATTAACCCTGAATGGGGACAGGCTTAATCTCCCCAACTGAATCTACAGTGGTTGCCTGGGTGGTAACCCTGGCTTGTGAGTATAAAGATACTTACTCTATCATCAGTTCATCCTTACCAGTGCACAGGGCCGGATTTGTACTCTTTTCCGCCCAAGGCCACTGTCACAAGCCCCCCCCCCCCCTTTGGCATAGGCAGCAAGATGACCCCTCCCCCTTTCCCTCTAGTATAGGTAGCCTGATGACCTCCCACGTATAGGTAGCCAGATGATCACTCCCCCCTTTCCCTCTAGTATAAGTAGCCACATGACTCCCTTAATCCCTCCTTTCCCCACCCCATTTAGTATAGGCAGCCAGCTCGCCTTCACACCGCAGCAGCCATAACTGT
Organism: Hyperolius riggenbachi; assembly: GCF_040937935.1. Taxonomy (NCBI): domain Eukaryota; kingdom Metazoa; phylum Chordata; class Amphibia; order Anura; family Hyperoliidae; genus Hyperolius; species Hyperolius riggenbachi. Next base: position 28,142,374 of record NC_090653.1, on the reverse strand, counting down.
CACTCATTTCTCCCCTCGTCTCCAGTGGAGAAGCTTCCTCTTCCTTTTTGTCTCTAATGCTGCCCAAGTCCAGAGCACCCGGCCACAATGGAAACGTGCACAGAGAGCGAGAGCAAGGTGGCTGCTGCACAGGTGGCTAGCAGCAGAGTACCGCGGCCAGGCGATCGCCTGATCTCCCTGCATTGCAGCATTTGCAAGCTTGCAAATGCTGCACCAGTTTAGCCTGCTGCTTTGGTGCCCTTGTTCCTGTGGTGCCCTAGGCCATGGCCTAAGTGGCCTTGGCCTAAATCCGGCCCTGCCAGTGCATACTACACTACTGTATATCGGGCTATCTGAGTCATTCTGTATTTGTCATATGGGAGCATGGCCATGAGCTTCAGTGAAGGAACAGCAAGGTGGAGGCAACCAAGAGAAGTCTCTGGAGGAGCCAGAGGCTTACCTCAACTGAAATAAGTATCTACATTTGTGACTTTAGGAATGCACATGTTTACTTTGAGGATGCAAACTGATCTGGCAAGATAAGAATATCAGAGTGCGGGAAGCCAAGTTCACTTTGCAGAACTCAGGGGATAATGACTGCTGCCCTGGGACACGGGACGCTCGTCAGACTTGCCAACTTCTCAGCATAAGCCTTCACTAGGGAAAGCCCGCGAGAGGTCTGCTGATCGCCGCTGGAATCGCTGGTGAGGTGAGCTAAACTGCCGCTAATTAATTTTACACAGGGGAGTGGAGGAGACATGTGGGGAATTGAGGACCTCACAGGGGGTCAAGGCAGAGAGTCCCCGATGAGTAGAACCCAGTCAATCAAATCAACATTCCTCAAGTTTGAGATGTATCCGCAGCGAAAGCTCCACAAGTTCTTCAAGAGCCTCTGGAATGTACATGCTCATCTTTCAGCTGCTCAGATCAGGAGCTGGTAGATCTGCTATGTCAGGTGCTGGTAGAGAGGAAACTGCAGAAGCAGCAGCAGCCAATTCTGATTCCCCAGCTGATAATATCCCTGAGAAGCGTCCTGGATAGCAATGGTCTAAATTAGATGTCAATCATTCTGAATTAAAGCAAGTCTGGAGTTAAAATAAAAAAAGATACTTACCTGTGAGGAAACGCGGAAAAGCCGCCGCAAGTGCTCAGAGTGAGGCGGCTGTTTCCGCGTCCAACATGGCGGCGCAACGCGAAGAAACCGCCGCATGCCGCATGGGCAGAGCGGTGGAGTCCGCGTTGGATGCAGCGGATTGTGCGCATAGCAATACTACTGACATTATGGGTGGACGCGGGGAAGCCGCCGCTTGCTTGGAGAGCGGGGCGGCGGCCCCCGCGCCCGAATCAGCGGATACATTGCAAGACATGTCGGGTGTGGCTGGGACTGCTAGTCCACACTGGTTCAGAAGGACGTGCGCGCGCGCTGAGAGGCAGAGCTTATATGACAGCCAGAGAAGAGTCAGCTGACCAAGCGGGTCAGCTGACATTTTCACCATCTTCCATTGGTCCAGCACTTAGGGGTGGCGCTGGAGAGCGCTATAGTATATATACTGGGTGCTGGTCATTTCTCTGGTGTCTGGCGTTGCGATCACTACATGGTAGCACTCAGACCTTGTCTGTATCTGTGTTCTAGCATAGTTTCCAAAGGTGTTGATGATCAAGGAACTCACACCTTAGCATTAGGAATATTGAACTGTATTAATTGTTATGACCTTCTGCCTGCCTGACTATTCCTCTGAACCACAGGTGTCGAACTCCAGGCCTGGAGGGCCAGATCCATGCCAGTGTTTAGGATGGACTGAGAAAGAAAGGAATGTGTTCTACCTGATGGACCACACCTTTCCTGATTCAGACCCATCAATTCATTTGAGCTGTATCAAAAATGTGTGAGGATCTCGGCCCTCGTAGGACCGGTTTGACTGAGTCTGAACTCTGATTCTGTACCTTGCTATTTCTGATATCCTGTTGCCAAACTCTGCTCGTTCCTGGACTCTGTATTTGCCTCCTGATTCTGTACCTTGCTATTCTGATTCTCCGTTGCCAAACCCTGCCTGTTTATTGGATTCCATATCTGTCTCCTGAATCTGTACCTTATCTGTCTGTGTGTTAACGACCTGGCTTGCCCGACCTCGAGAACTGGCCTTACTGTTAGAGGCAGCTCCCAGACCTGTTAGTGACACTCTCTCACTGGTGTCACTCACACTCTCCTCCCCCGGGAGAGTCTAGGCCATAGGAAGGAACATACTTCTGTGCAGTACTCAAAGTATACTGTTGCATCTAAACACTCACTTGTTATCTCAGGTGTCCAGAAGTTAGTAGATATATCTGATTATCGGTGATACTGCAGATCGACAATAATCGGGTATATTCTGCATTCTCGGTGATACTGCAGTTCACCGGTAATCAGACCCTCTCTGTGTTACACCGATCGTTACAGAACGCCAGACCAAAATGCAAATGGACGCACACACTGACCGTCTGGGCGCACTTGCCACTTCGGTGGAAAACATCAACCAAGTGCTGGGAAGTCACAAGACTATGATTGAAGCCTTACCAAACACACAATTGGAGAACCTCACTCCCAAACAGTTCTCTGCTGCTTTATAAAGCCTGCAGGCTGCTTATAAGCCAATGAGAAGTGCACACATAATACACCTAGCTTGCAGTGATAATCAAGCAAAAGCTGAGCAAGTCAGCCAATTGGTAGGAGAGGGCTTCAGTTGCATATAGACAATGGCTATATGACCAGCAGGGGGCACCAGCGTGCAGGATATTCCCTCTCATCTGCCCCCCTCCTAACTAAACTGCATGGGATACTACAATAATTAAAAACAATGGTGCATGAGCCAGCCTGGGGCCCCGGGAACTCTCACTGCCCGGGGCCCCAGAACCAGCATCTAACACCATATGTGAGCGCAGCCAAAACCTTGGAGCTGCCACCTCCAAGGCCTGTCTCCTACTGCTCTAAAACTTACCAAACACACAATTGGAGAACCTCACTCCCAAACAGTTCTCTGCTGCTTTATAAAGCCTGCAGGCTGCTTATAAGCCAATGAGAAGTGCACACATAATACACCTAGCTTGCAGTGATAATCAAGCAAAAGCTGAGCAAGTCAGCCAATTGGTAGGAGAGCGCTTCAGTTGCATATAGACAATGGCTATATGACCAGCAGGGGGCACCAGCGTGCAGGATATTCCCTCTTATCTGCCCCCCTCCTAACTAAACTGCATGGGATACTACAATAATTAAAAACAATGGTGCATGAGCCAGCCTGGGGCCCCGGGAACTCTCACTGCCCGGGGCCCCAGAACCAGCATCTAACACCATATGTGAGCGCAGCCAAAACCTTGGAGCTGCCACCTCCAAGGCCTGTCTCCTACTGCTCTAAAACTTACCAAACACACAATTGGAGAACCTCACTCCCAAACAGTTCTCTGCTGCTTTATAAAGCCTGCAGGCTGCTTATAAGCCAATGAGAAGTGCACACATAATACACCTAGCTTGCAGTGATAATCAAGCAAAAGCTGAGCAAGTCAGCCAATTGGTAGGAGAGGGCTTCAGTTGCATATAGACAATGGCTATATGACCAGCAGGGGGCACCAGCGTGCAGGATATTCCCTCTCATCTGCCCCCCTCCTAACTAAATTGCATGGGATACTACAATAATTAAAAACAATGGTGCATGAGCCAGCCTGGGGCCCCGGGAACTCTCACTGCCCGGGGCCCCAGAACCAGCATCTAACACCATATGTGAGCGCAGCCAAAACCTTGGAGCTGCCACCTCCAAGGCCTGTCTCCTACTGCTCTAAAACTTACCAAACACACAATTGGAGAACCTCACTCCCAAACAGTTCTCTGCTGCTTTATAAAGCCTGCAGGCTGCTTATAAGCCAATGAGAAGTGCATACATAATACACCTAGCTTGCAGTGATAATCAAGCAAAAGCTGAGCAAGTCAGCCAATTGGTAGGAGAGGGCTTCAGTTGCATATAGACAATGGCTATATGACCAGCAGGGGGCACCAGCGTGCAGGATATTCCCTCTCATCTGCCCCCCTCCTAACTAAACTGCATGGGATACTACAATAATTAAAAACAATGGTGCATGAGCCAGCCTGGGACCCCGGGAACTCTCACTGCCCGGGGCCCCAGAACCAGCATCTAACACCATATGTGAGCGCAGCCAAAACCTTGGAGCTGCCACCTCCAAGGCCTGTCTCCTACTGCTCTAACACTTACCAAACACACAATTGGAGAACCTCACTCCCAAACAGTTCTCTGCTGCTTTATAAAGCCTGCAGGCTGCTTATAAGCCAATGAGAAGTGCACACATAATACACCTAGCTTGCAGTGATAATCAAGCAAAAGCTGAGCAGGTCAGCCAATTGGTAGGAGAGGGCTTCAGTTGCATATAGACAATGGCTATATGACCAGCAGGGGGCACCAGCGTGCAGGATATTCCCTCTCATCTGCCCCCCTCCTAACTAAACTGCATGGGATACTACAATAATTAAAAACAATGGTGCCCTACGCTGAGCCTCCAGTAACTCCACCTCCTCCCGTCTCGCCTCCACCCGAACCAATGCAAATTGGTCGGTCGAAACTATCCCAAGTGGAGCGAAGACGTAGGATGTCTAAGCAGCTGTGTCTTTACTGCGCACAGGGGGGGTCATAGAGTACGTAATTGTCCTAACAAGTTGGGAAACGCTACCGCCTAGAAATTGTAGGGGGTAACACCCTAGGCGCGCGACTTTTACCCCTAGAAGATAAACGGTTACTTCTTCCTTGTACTGTTACGTGGGAAGATAAAACTGAGGTTTCTGAGGCTTTTGTTGATTCAGGCTCTGCAGCTAATTTTATGGATTTCGAATTTGCAAAGAAATTGGGTTTCCGCTCACCCCGGTAAAACCACCCATTCAGGTTACGGCAGTAGATGATTCCCCCCTGCAAAGTAATCATCCGCTGTCTCAGACACCAGAAGTGGAAGTCACTATAGGGGTGCTACATAAGGAGAAACTGCAGTATTTTGTGTTACATATGACCACCTCCACAGTCATCCTTGGCATGCCATGGTTGCACCTTCACTCTCCACAGATCAGTTGGGTTAATGGTCAGCTAACTAGCTGGTCAACTCATTGTTTTCAGCAGTGTTTAGGGAGGGTAACACTGGGCCAGACCAGGATTCAGTTGGAGGGTGTACCAGTACAATATTCCGAGTATTCCGATGTGTTCTGTCCCAAGGCTGCTGATAAGTTACCTCCACATCGCCCGTTTGATTGCCCCATCGATCTCCGATCTGGTTGTATGCCCACTAGGGGTCATCTTTACAATTTGTCTGGGCCAAAGAAAGTGGCCATGCAGGAGTACATTCGTGAAAATTTAGCCAAGGGGTTCATTCGCCCTTCCCGGTCGCCCGCTGGCGCAGGGTTCTTTTTTGTTAAGAAAAAAGACGGAGGCCTGCGGCCATGTATTGATTACCGGGGCCTGAATAAAATCACAGTGAAGAATCGCTACCCTTTGCCCCTGATAGATGACTTGTTTACACAGGTTACCGACGCTAAGATCTTTTCAAAATTGGATTTACGGGGTGCATACAACCTGGTGCGGATTAGAAAGGGCGATGAATGGAAGACGGCCTTTAACATGCCCGACGGGCATTACGAGTACCTAGTGATGCCCTTCGGGCTGTGTAACGCCCCGGCCGTCTTCCAAGAACTAATTAATGAGGTATTCAGGGAGGTGTTAGTATACCTAGATGATATACTTATTTTCTCAAACAACCTCTCTGAGCACAGGACACACGTCAAGTTTGTATTAGACAAACTAAGGCAAAACATGCTTTACACTAAATTGGAGAAGTGTATCTTCGAGGTAACATCTGTCACCTTTTTAGGGTACATAATTTCCACCTCGGGCCTGTCTATGGATCCTGCCAAGGTCTCTGCTGTGTTGGAATGGCCTCAACCAGTGGGGTTAAAATCTCTTCAGAGATTTCTAGGCTTTGCCAATTACTATAGAAGGTTCATAAAGGAGTACTCCACTGTCATTGCACCCCTCACCAGTCTCACTAAGAAAGGGGCAGATACTACCCACTGGTCTCCAGAGGCTCTGCATGCATTCTCCACTTTGAAAGATTTGTTTTGCTCTGCACCCATCCTAAGACACGTTGACACCTCCTATCCCTTTATTGTTGAGGTGGACGCCTCGGAGGTCGGGGTAGGGGCTGCGCTGTCCCAGCGGTCAGGGTTGCAGGGTAGATTGCACCCATGTGCCTATTTTTCTCGTAGGTTCTCTCCGGCAGAGAGAAACTATGATATAGGCAACAGGGAGCTCCTGGCCATCAAATTGGCCTTTGAAGAATGGCGTCATTGGTTGGAAGGAGCAGAACATACGATTACAGTTTACACTGATTACAAAAATTTGGAATACATCGAGGGAGCTAAGAAATTAAGCCCCCGTCAGGCTCGATGGTCATTGTTCTTCTCGAGGTTCAGATTTATAATTACGTACACTCCAGGTAGCAAAAACGTTAAGGCAGATGCCCTGTCCAGATGCTTTGAGCCGGAGACAGCACAGCCCGCCGCCCCAGAGACCATTGTCCCACAGAAATTGGTACTAGCAACAACTGAGACTTGGGAAGATTGGACAGAGACTTTAGGTCCCTTTCAGCAGGACGTCCCGGAGGGGAAGCCCAAAGGGGTTATGTTTATACCACTGCCATTCCGTCTTCAGATTTTACAGATGTTCCACTCACACAAAAATGGGGGACACCCTGGGGCCTCCAGAACACAGGATCTTGTTGCCAGGTGCGCTTGGTGGCCTTCTCTGGCAACAGATTGCAAGGAGTATGTTAGAGAGTGTGCGGTGTGTGTGAAGAGTAAGCCCTCCCGGCTGGCACCTGTGGGAACGTTGCAGCCCTTGCCCACCCCGAGTGAGCCGTGGACCCACTTGTCCATGGATTTTGTGGGTGAGCTTCCCAGGTCTGAGGGCATGTCGGTCATTTGGGTGGTAGTCGACCGCTTTAGTAAAATGGCCCATTTTGTGCCCTTGAAAGGACTCACCTTGGCCCAGGAGTTGGCCGATTTGTTCATCAGCCACGTTTTCCGATTGCATGGCATTCCGGAAAACATAGTGTCAGATCAGGGAGTCCAATTTGTTTCGAGATTTTGGAGGGCATTTTGTCACCAAATGGGCATGGAACTGTCATTTTCGTCGGGCTACCACCCACAAACCAATGGTCAGACTGAAAGAGTCAATCAATCATTGGAACAGTTTTGGAGGTGTTACGTTGCAGAAGCGCAAAATGATTGGGTCAAGTTTTTGCCCTTCGCAGAATTTGCGCACAATAATTTGAAAAGTTCTTCCTCGGGATTTTGTTCATTTCAGATAGTGACCGGGAAGTTGCCTAAATTCTCCCCATTCCAGTCGCCTCCACTCCGTTTCCAGCTCTGGAGGCCTGGCAAAGGTCATTTAAAGACATGTGGTGGATCGTGAAAAATAATTTGGAGAAGGCGTTTCAAAGTCAAAAAGGTCAAGCTGACAAAAAACGTTCCTTAGAGTGGAGGTTTCAACCAGGAGACTTAGTCTGGGTGTCCACACGTCACTTGACCTTGAAACAGCCCTCAGCCAAGTTGGGGCCCAGGTATGTGGGTCCGTTTCCAGTAACTAGGAAGATCAACAATGTTACTTATGCCATTGATCTTCCTGCCAGCATGCGTGGCTTAAGATCCTTTCATGTATCCCTGCTTAAGCCAGCAGTCCATGTGGGTCCCACTCCTCCTCCTCCTGTGATGGTAGATGACCAACCTGAGTACGAAGTAGAGAAGATTTTAGACTCACGTATAGTTCAGAACTCAGTACAATATCTGGTTCATTGGAGAGGGTATGGTATTGAGGAGAGATCATGGGTACCTGAATGTCGCATGCATGCTGACAAATTGAGAAGGGAGTTCCACGCGTTGCATCCTGAGAAGCCTGGTAGGAGCTGTCCGGAGTCCACTCCTCGGGGGGGGGGTACTGTTAGGAAACGCGGAAAAGCCGCCGTAAGTGCTCAGAGTGAGGCGGCTGTTTCCGCGTCCAACATGGCAGCACAACGCGAAGAAACCGCCGCATGCCGCATGGGCAGAGCGGTGGAGTCCGCGTTGGATGCAGCGGATTGCGCGCATAGCAATACTACTATCATTATGGGTGGACGCGGGGAAGCCGCCGCTTGCTTGGAGAGCGGGGCGGCGGCCCCCGCGCCCGAATCAGCGGATACATTGCAAGACATGTCTGGTGTGGCTGGGACTGCTAGTCCACACAGGTTCAGAAGTACGCGCGCGCGCGCCGAGAGGCAGAGCTTATATGACAGCCAGAGAAAAGTCAGCTGACCAAGCGGGTCAGCTGACATTTTCACCACCTTCCATTGGTTCAGCACTTAGGGGTGGCGCTGGAGAGTGCTATAGTATATATACTGGGTGCTGGTCATTTCTCTGGTGTCTGGCGTTGCGATCACTACATGGTAGCACTCAGACCTTGTCTGTATCTGTGTTCTAGCATAGTTTCCAAAGGTGTTGATGATCAAGGAACTCACACCTTAGCATTAGGAATATTGAACTGTATTATTTGTTATGACCTTCTGCCTGCCTAACTATTCCTCTGAACTCTGAATCTGTACCTTGCTATTTCTGATATCCTGTTGCCAAACTCTGCTCGTTCCTGGACTCTGTATTTGCCTCCTGATTCTGTACCTTGCTATTCTGATTCTCCGTTGCCAAACCCTGCCTGTTTATTGGATTCCGTATCTGTCTCCTGAATCTGTACCTTATCTGTCTGTGTGTTAACGACCTGGCTTGCCCGACCTCGAAAACTGGCCTTACTGTTAGAGGCAGTTCCCAGACCTGTTAGTGACACCCTCTCACTGGTGTCACTCACACTCTGTCCTTCCTACTCTCAGCCTAGCTCCTCCCCGGGAGAGTCTAGGCCATAGGAAGGAACATACTTCTGTGCAGTACTCAAAGTATACTGTTGCATCTAAACACTCACTTGTTATCTCAGGTGTCCAGAGGTTAGTAGATATATCTGATTATCGGTGATACTGCAGATCGCCAATAATCGGGTATATTCTGCATTCTCGGTGATACTGCAGTTCACCGGTAATCAGACCCTCTCTGTGTTACACCGATCGTTACATTACCTAAGGAAAGGGAAGGCTCTGAGTCCTATAGAGCCTTCCCATTCTCCTTGCGCTGTTCTTTTTCCCCCACAGGCGCCTCCATTTGAATACTCCCCCTCCCCGCGAGAGAAATTGGAAGTCTTCGGAGGCACTCAGGCTCCCGAAAACCGGTGGCTCTGTACTGCGCTTGCGCGAGTGCACGAGAGAGGGCACTTGCACTTGCACAGTATGGACACCTGAGTGCTTCCAAAGACTCCTGAAGCCAGCCCAACATGGAAGAGGGGGACAAGGGGTAACAAGGACACCGGCAGGAGAACAGGAAGGCTCTATAGGTCCCAGAACTTTCCCTCTCCTTAGGTATCATTTTTTTTTATGGCTTTGGACTGCGAGTGGGTCTGTTGGCTATAATACACTGCCTTGCTTCCTCATCTGCAACAATCTACATATATGCATGCTTTGTGATGCACAGGAGTTCCAGCTGCTTGCCTGCATATCCTTTTTGATGTACAATCTGTGAATGAGATTGTGGTGTGCACATGCTGAGGATCCCTAACCTGCTTAAAGAGATTCCGAGGTGGGATTTAATTATGCTAGTGGGGCACAGAGGCTGGTTGTGCACACTAACACCAACCTCTGTTGCCCCATGGTGTGCCTCCAAGACCCCCCTGTGCGCCGCTATAGCCCCCGCAGTGCTGGCGACATGCAGCGTGTCGCCAGCACAATGTTTACCTCTGCCTGTCTGTTAGCGCCGCTCCCCCGCCTCCCCCGTATTGGCGCTACCCGCCCGCATCCCTTCTCTCCCGCTGATTGGAGGGAAGGGACGCAGGCGGGTAGCGCTGATACGGAGGAGGCGGGGGAGCGGCGCTAACAGACAGCGCATAGGTAAACATTGTGCTGGTGACACGCTGTGTGTCGCCAGCACTGCGGGGGCTATAGCGGCGCGCAGGGGGGTCCTGGAGGCACACCATAGGGCAACAGAGGCTGGTGTTAGTGTGCACAACCAGCCTCTGTGCCCCACTAGCATAGTTAAATCCCACCTCGGGTTCTCTTTAAACTGCTTACTAACCTAGAAGCTTTATATTCAGCATGAATCAGCTTACTCTGCCTACACTTATGAATATATGCCTCTGCTGCTATATGCTTTACCTGGAAGCCACTAGTGTTTTGCCTGCATCAGTGATTTGCTGTTGTACTTGGAGGACCTATTCAGTGCACTTTATTACCAGAACTTTAGACAGGATGGAGGACTGCAGCCTCCCTAGGGTGGTTTTTGATAGACGGGGTGGTTTTCACTTTTTAATTGTAATAGAATGAGATCTTGATTTATGAGATTTCTTTATGCTAATGTATATTTGTATCTATAGATTTGATATAATAAAGATAGTTTTTTGTATGCACCCAAGAGCCAATTTTCCTTTTTGTTTTTATTCATTTTTAATTTTACTTTAGACTCCCTTTAAGGCAGGAGTCTCAAACTCAATTTGCCTGCAGGGCCGCAGGAGGCAAAGTCAGAATGAGGCTGGGCCGCATAAGGGATTTCACAATCAGAGCTCCCGAACCGCCCCCCCCCCCGCCTCCCTTGCATGGATTTTTATTTTAAAATCTAATTCACACTGTAGCGAACTATTTTGCCTATTTTACCTTATAGTTCGCTTCAGTGCTCCCATTACAAGTAATCCGCCATGTCCCCGCCGCAAAACGAGGGCTGCAGAGCCCCCAAATCGCCCAAGGGGCAATCCGCCGGCATTTCCTGGAAGGGGCAGAGCTTTCAGCTTCAGCTCTACCCCTCCTGACGTCAGTCAGTCCTTTACAAAGAGGGGCGGGGAGAGGCGGCAATTGACATCAGGAGGGGCAGAGCTGAAGCTGAAAGCTCTGCCCCTTCCAGGAAATGCTGGCGGATTGCCCTCCGGGCGATTTGGGGGCTCTGCAGCCCTCGTTTAGCGGCGGGGATGCGGCGGATTACTTGGGAGCACTGAAGCGAACTATATGGAAGCTTTTGCTGGCGAGGGCCACAAAATATTGCATCAAGGGCCGCAAATGGGCCGCGGGCCGCGAGTTTGAGACCCCTGCTTTAAGGCAAATGTATGTAGCTTGAAAACATACAATTGTATTACAGCAGTTGCATTTAATGGATTCAAGCTGCATAAATTTAGCATTAACTCTGCATAAAATCTGAATCATCAGCATCTACACGACCATCTCTACTCCTGGACACATATATCGAAAAGTTCCGCATTATAATATGATCAGCTTAGGAGCTGTTTCATGAACTTTCAGTCTGTAATGCGTGTTTTCTTGGCACATGCAAAAGATGTTAAACTGGCATAAGAACTTTATTAAAAGTACAATTTCCACAAAAAGTAGGTCCTTGGTTCAAGAAGGCAATATTATACTTTGCAGTACTTTTTGTAAAGATTTTTGAAGCTTCTCTCTGCCTAAAAATCATAATGTAGGTGGCTCTGGTTTTAGAACATCTATTATGAAATAGGACAAAACCCACCATTACCTGAAGTGTCATGAGAGGAAGAAACGTCCTAAAAATGGAAAGCTTTGAATACTGTGGAATCTTTTTTGCAACCTGGTCAACCTTTAAAACGTGCCAGTGTTCTTTTTGCAGCTGACTTTACGTGTTTGTTTTTTAAGCTGTAGATAATGGGATTAAGAAAAGGTACAACAGCCGTGTTAAAAAGAGAAAACAATTTGTTGGAATCTAAAGTGTCTTGAGAAGCTGGCCTCAGGTACTGGCAGAAGAGGGTTCCATACAGTAGGGCAACTACCATGAGGTGTGAGGAGCAAGTGTAGAAGGCCTTACGCCTCCCTAAGCTGGTAGGGATCTTTGCGACTGTTACAATAATGAAAACATAAGAGATAAATGTAAGAAAAAATGGGGTGAAGCTTAAGAGGAGGGTACCTTCTGTGATCATCAAGACTTCCAAAGCTGAGGTGTCACTGCAAGACAATTTCAGCACTGGTACAATGTCACAAAAAAAGTGATTGATGATGTTGGATTTATAGCACAATAGTTTTAACAACAGCACAATATAAGGTATAATTTCAAGAAAGCTCAATAGCCAGCACAACAAGGACAAAGACAAACAGGTTTCACGTTTCATGATCATCGTGTAATGCAACGGCCGACATATGGCTATGTACCGATCGTAACTCATGGCCGTTAGTATTAGGAGCTCATTTGATGTGAAAGATGAAAAAAAGTAAACCTGAGTCATACAAGAAGAGAAAGAGGTCTTTTTGTTTCCCGTTATGAACATAGCAAGAGGCTTATGTAGCGTAATTGTAGAACACGACATGTCAAGGACAGCCAGGTTACCCAAGAAGAAGTACATGGGGGTGTGGAGATTCTTATTCATGCAGACCAAGAGAAGTATGGCCGTGTTCCCAGCCAATGTCAGAATATAAAAAAGCAGTATTAAAAGGAAAATCAGGACCTGGAGCTGTGGGACATCGGAAATTCCCTGGATAACAAAATGGCTGAGGTTGGCCTGGTTAATCGTGTCCATGTTTCTATTTACAACCAGAGAAAAAGTTATGGAGATAAAAATATATTTACATACTATGAGTATTATGAAAAATATGAAGGCGCCTACAATTAAAACAACACAAATTTCAAGCAAATGAATGCAATAAAAGTGCTGGTGTTAAGAATAGGGATAAGCCTGAATTTTAGTCAGTCATTTTCCACAAAAAATATCATGGATTTACACAAGATACACATTTTGGCAAAATGCATTAACTTCAATGGATTTAACAAAAATGTGTTTTTGCATGGTCATATTTTTTATAAAATATTCTCAGCTGTGCAAAAAATGTAATTACTCATGTCCATAGACGTCAATGCATTTAGTGTGAAAATTACTTTTCTCATGACCATATATTTTTGTGAATATTGCCATCTGTGAGAAAAAGGATGAAAACAAAGTGGCAATATTTGCTCACCACCAGTAGAGAATGGCAAATGTGACGTGTATTCTTGAAAACAGAAATGTTTTTTTATGTTCTATGCCTGGCCTATAAATCTGTGCACAAAACCTGCCCTACGTACATCTCAGAGCTTGTTCACAGGTATACACCAGGTCATTCCCTCCGGTCCTCCAATGGCATCCGCCTCACTGCCCCACGCATTTCCCACTCCCATGCGCACCTGCAGGATTTCTCAAGAGCCGCCTCCACCCTCTGGAACTCGCTTCCACTGCCCATCAGACTTGCTCCCTCCTTCAACACATTCAAGCAAGCCCTCAAAACCCACCTCTTTAAGATGGCCTACCCACTCCCTACCACACAGTAACTCTCTACTGAATATTTATTCCACAGACCGACCTAGTGTTTCCACCCCCGTTAGATTGTAAGCTTTTGGCAGGGTCTTCCCTTCCCTAGTGTAGTCTACATCGCATGATCCTGTATCTTGTACTGTTTGCCTTGTATAGCTTTGTCCTATGTTGTATAACCTTGTTAAGTCTGTCATCCTTGTATCATTGTATGTAGTTATTGTCCAGCGCTGAGTAATATGTTGGCGCTTTATAAATACAATAAAAAATAATGTTCAGCCTCATGTTTTATTTCTGGAAAATGAAGAGCTGTAAATACTGTACTCACATAACTGGGTGTTGTTGACAGCATATTAGATCATATATGATGTATTCTCCTTCTCTTCACATACCTGAAGTGGTTAAAAAGTTTCTAAACTGAGCACAATGCCATCTACCGGAATGTATGTACACACCTGTGGTCATATGGATTCCCTTGTCAATTGTTAGGGGTGGTCAATGAGAAGCAAATATTTCTGGGTTGATGCAAATTTGTGTGGTGTTTTATTTTTAAAGGGGCACTATGGCGAAACATTTTAAAATTTAAAATATGTGCAAACATAAACAAATAAAAAGTACGTTTTTCCAGAGTAAAATGAGCCATAGATTACTTTTCTCCTGTGTTGCTGTCACTTACAGTAGGTAGCACAAATCTGACAGAAGCGACAGGTTTTGGACTAGTCCATCTCTTCATAGGGGATTCTCAGCAAGGTTTTTATTCTTTATAAAGATATTCCCTGAAAAGGATTTAAACAATGATGCTGGCCAGCCTCCCTGGTCGCTACACAATTTTTTGGCAGTTGGACAGAGCAACTGCCATTCACTAAGTGCTTTTGAAAATAAATAAATCCCTGAGAATCCCCTATGAAGAGATGGACTAGTCAAAAACCTGTCGCTTCTGTCAGATTTCTACTACCTACTGTAAGTGACCACGACATAGGAGAAAAGTAATTTATGGCTGATTTTACTCTGGAAAAAAACGTACTTCTTATTTGTATATCTTTGCACATATTTTAAATTTTACAATTTTTCGCCATAGTGCCCCTTTAAACAATGAAGGTTTCACGTGTTAAAGCAGGGTTGTCAAACTCAATCACATAAAAGACCAAAATCTAAAACCTAGACCAAGTCGCGGGTCAAATGGTCTATTAAGATGTAACATTTATTGAACAGTCTCAAACTAATGGTGCCCATGCATGATACAATAAGAACATTCGATTTTCCCGTTTATTCGATCTAAATGATCGAATCGAATGAAAGTTAAAAATATATTTTTTTCGATCAAGAAATTTGAACGATTATCCCGTTTTTCCGAGAAAAATCTGATTGGACATGCTGGAAAAATCTTTATATTCGATCTAACGGAATAATCAAACTAAATTATCTAATAAAAAAAAAATGAAAAATTGTACCATGTATGGCCACCATAAGTGTCATCACTATAGCAAACATGGGACAGCTCCTCCCCCTTCTGCAGAGTAATGCAGTAGAGCAGTTTAATATTTACCAGCTCCAATGCTGCTTCGGCAGAAAATCTTCAAGATGAAATGTGGCCAAAGGCAAGATGCTAGCCTTTCCTCCCCCACAGTCCTTTTTGTAAGGTGCATGTGTGTGTGTGCGCGTGTGTGCGTGCGTGTTTTCATGTACAGCAAGTGTTAAAAAAAAAACTAGCGCTGTTAAGAGAGGCAACCGAAGGTTGCATTTTGCTTAGTGTCCTGAAAAGCAAACAGAAGGCAACACACTTTTCACTGGCTGTATAAGCAATAGTGATAAGGTTTTGGTGCTAAAAAGTTAAAAGAGTCATTAATTCTGTTTGTTTTGCAACTGAACAAAGCAGACTTTACATTATGGCTTGGCTACTGTTTAGAATCCAGTCTTAAAAATGTATATCTGAAACTGAAAATAATGTTACAAATGTTCTATTTATCATTAGTATTACACTTAGGGCCTGATTCACAAAGCGGTGCTAACAGTTAGCACACTGATGAAAAGCCCTTTCTCACGCCTAAACTCAGTTTAGGCATGATAAGTTTAGGTGTGATAAGTTTAGGCATGATAAGTTTAGGTGTGATAAGTTTAGGCATGATAAGTTTAGGTGTGATAAGTTTAGGTGTGATAAGTTTAGGCGTGATAAGTTTAAGCACCAACTGGGTTAGCACCGCAGTGCACAGCTGATCAAAAGTTTTGCGCTAGCAAAGTCTGGTGCACTTCGCATAGAGTTTAATGGCGCTGCTTTGCGTGCGGGACTTTGCGCGCGATCTAAACTTATCTAAACTTATCACGCCTAAACTGGCTTTTCACCAGCGTGGTGCAATGGTTATCACGCCTAAAGTCTCTAACTGGGTTAGCACCGCTTTGTGAATCGAGCCCTTAGTGTTAATTATCTAAAAAAATGTTCAGTAACAATAAACATGACAAGCACAACACAATAACTACGATACCCCAAACTCTCCTGAAAGTGTGACCCGTCTTTACCATTTTAACTACAACAACATGCTGGGAATACGCATTTCAGAAACATTTAACATTTAAAAACAAAAAGAATAAAAAAAAAGGAGATTTAAAAAAAGTTCATTTAAAACCGTAGTCATTTTTTTTACCCCTTTTTTATCTTACAAAGATGTTCAGTGAGAACCTTTACCACAATCTAGTTTTACAATGTAGGAATTATAGGGAAACTGAAGTGAGAGGGATATGGTGCTTGTCATATTTATTTTCTTTTAAACAATACCAGTTGCCTGGCTGCCATGCTGATTATTCTAGCATCAGTAGCATCTGAATCACACACTCAAACAAGCACGTGGCTATTCCAGTCAGAAACATCTGATTTGCATGCTTGTTCAGGGTCTATGGCTAAACATATTAGAGGCAGAGGATCAGCAGAACTGCCGGGCAATTTGCATTGTCTAAAAGGAAATAAATATGGCAGCCTCCATATCCCTCCCACTTTAGGCTCACTTTAACCACTCTGCGACCGCATAACGTTAATGGGTAGTCACAGAGTGGCTCCCCCAGGACCACCTAATGCCGATTGGCGTCAAGCCCTGGGGGCAGAGATTAGTGGGTAATGCGTGCGGATGCACACGCATCACTGCTGAGTTACGGAGCTCTGCTCCATAAACAGCCTGGCAGCCGTGGTCGGAGCTGGCAGGCTGCAGGGACAAAAGAAACAGTTGTTTTTCTTTTATATAGTTCTGTGATCTAGCTCAGCACTGTACTAGGGACAGCCCTGTCACTTGGCTCACAAAGCGATCCCTCTCATAGGCTGATGCCTATGAGAGGTGAACCTAGTGCTGGATCTCGAAGAAAGGGAAAGAAAAGTAAAAAAAATAACACTAGTTAATAAAAAAAAAATACTTTTTAAATTAATAAAAAAAAAAAAAATGACATCACAGAAACAATCAGATGCCACGAACAGAAAGCTCTGTTGGTGGCAAGGAAAGGAGGCAAGGTGTAAGACTGTGGTCCTCAAAAGGTTAAGATGTTGGCCCATATGCAATTCACGTTTTCTCCTTAGTTTTCTCCAAGTTGATATTTTAATGCGTTGTCAATGAACAAAGGCCTTTTAAAAACCAAGCAAGCAAGAAAATACGCTAAATTATTTTGATAGTACATTTTCTGCTACTTTTGGTACTTTTAAAAATTGTGAAATATTGAAACGTTTTGTTTTTTTAACCCCTGTATCCACCACTACAGTATATCTACGTCCTCTGTGACTTCATCTAAGCCACGAATCAGTAGATATACGTCTTGTAGCAGAAGCAGTGCTGTGCAGGATTGGGCTTGCTCCTGTGCACATTTCTGGTACTATCTGCTGCAGCACTAATTGGTGAATGGGAATATATGTTTCCTGAGCTAATGAGATTGATTTTTACCATTAAAAAGACTTTTATTTTCTCAGTTCATAGTGAAAAATACACTCTGTAGCATTATTTCAGAATCAAATATCTTCACCATAAATTGTGAACGGAACATAATCTAAGTTTTGTGATAAGCGGTAAGAATAGCCAAACAAAATTTGTGTTTTTTATCTGCAGTAGCAATTTTTATTTTTAAACTGGAATTGGTAAAACTGAGAAATAATGTGTTTTTTTCTATTTTTTTCCTTGTTTTTCCATTAAAATTCATAGAAAACAAAATTGTTCGGGGAAAAAAAATGCCATACAATGAAAGCCTTGTTTGTCTTGAAAAAAACAATATATATTTAATTTCTGTATCATAAGTAGGGATAAAGGTATTCCTGATTAAATAGGGACATAGCTAAAGTGTCAAAACTGCTGTGGTCCATAAGTGGGAAACAAGGTCTGGATGCGAAGTGGTTAAAGAAAAGATTAAAACGTATCACCTAGGAGAAAACTTAGGAGAAAAAAAGTGAACTGTACTTGGGCCGTAGTGTCTTTTTGGTTAAGCCACTAAGCTATTTGTTCCATATTTAATCAAATTTGCAAACACTACCTCTTACATCATAAGTTAATATCTGCCGTCGCTTTGACAGCAGAGCTCTGTGAGCCGGTCAAGAGCCGATTTCATTGGCTCTTGACCCCGTGATCACTGTGAGCCAATCCCAATCGCAAAAAAAACCGTAAAAATTAAAATACATGAGAACACATATTTAAAAAAGAAGATTTCACCCAGAGTAAAATGTGCTATAACTTACTTTTCTCTATGTAGTTGTCACTTACAGTAGGTAGTAGAAATCTGACAGAACTGACATGTTTTGGACTGGCCCATCTTCTCCTCATGGGGGATTCTCAGGGTTTTCTTTATTTTCAAAAGCATTTAGTGAAGGGCAGTTGCTCAGTCTAAATGCCAGAATAGCGTTCAAACAGGTGGTGGTGGGGGGGGGGGGGGTGTGAGGGCAGCCAGCGTTGTTTTATAGATCCTATCCAGGGAGTTCTTTTGTAAATAATTCATTAAATACTGAGAATCCCCCATGAAGAGATGGACTAGTCAAAATCCTTTCAGTTCCATCAGATTTCTACTAACTACTGTAAGTGACAGCAATTCAGACAGTAAAAGCAAGAAGTTTTGAATCAGAATGATACCATTTATTGGCTAACTTAAAAAAAATAAAAATAAGAGCTTTCAGCTATTTTTCCTTCATCAGAATTCTTGAAGGATTCTAGTCTGATGAAGGTGAAATAGCCAAAGCGTACTCTTATTGTTTTAAGTTAGCCAATAAAGGGTATCCTTCTGATCCCAAACGTCCTGCCTTTACTGATGGCTAACATGGTACAACACTCTACTGCTACTTATAATTCTTCAATCCATCATCTATACCTCCCTAACCCTTTATGAGTGAGAAACTACCATCTTCTCTCCCCTACCAGTTGTAATCTACATTTCCATACCTCAGACTAGCTGGCATTTGGCAGAGTCCTCTCGTGCCCTAGCTCACTTGAGAACCGTTATGTATATAATTGTTTTTATAATTTTATTTTCAACCTTTTCTTTATTGTTATGCAGTATTGTTAAATATGTTGAAACTAAATCTAAATTAAGCTAAATAAATAATAATAATACTGTAAAAAATAATAATAATAACTGAAAAAATAAAAAGTAATTTAAATGCAGGAATACTAATAAAAAAAATTAGAAAATGAAATAAATCCATTAAGTTCAATCGGATACAATCAGGTATTTTTTTTTTTTTTTTCCAGTCGTGACTTGCGCTCTTTTTGAATAAATATTAGAGGGATTAAAATGTTTTTGTTGCAGACTGAAAATTGATGTATAATTTCTGGATGTACGGACAGGAGGGTACCGTATCCTCCTCTGCTTTGCCTCTCATTGCAGATTATATACTATTTCATGTATTAACTTTGGGAATACATCCCAACCCTGGTATAGAGACTTGGAGGAGCCATCGTCATAATTGTAATACCTGTGAGTATTGTACACTTATCCTGATGAGAAAGCCTAATTCATCCGATTGTAGCTTTGCCAGAAATAAATGTGCTTCTTAAAAAAATAATAATAAATATATATATATATATATATATATATATATATATATATATATATACACATTATATATATATATATATACACGTACATACATACAGGTATTGTCTTGTCTTGGATAGTTTGGAAAACAGGTAGAACTTTTTAGGTTTTGTCTTTGTGTTTTTTTAATTTTTTTTTTTATTTCTGCTGTTCTATATCCCCATCTTTGGAAATCCCTCTTATTTCCTATCAAGACAGGAAGTAAGGTAAAACCTCAAGGAATGATAGTGACAAAAAACAATATTTTTTGAGGAGGCATGAAAATCCTGTCAATTTTTAACTGTTGTTTCGGTACTTACTTATTAAAGGGAACCAGAGAGGAATGGCCAGCCAAAATAGAAAATGATTTTATACATACCTGGGGCTTCTTCCAACCCCATAAGCCTGGATCGCTCCCACGCCGCCATCCTCCGCTTCCTGGAGCCGCCGGTACCGAGCCTGTCACTTCCGGTGGACGCAGCCAATTGTCCACATCACAGGGGCTCCCTCCATACCCATACACATGTGGCTGCGCAGTAGGCAGCCACATGCGTATCTGTATGGAGAGAGCACCCTGTGATGCGGAGAATTGGCCGCGTCCGCCGGCCCAATTGGCCGACTCGTGGCAATGACGGGACCAGGTGGCAGCGGATCCAGGCAGCGAAGGGCGGCGGCGTGGGAGCGATCCATGCGTATGGGGCTGGAGGAAGCCCCAGGTATGTATATTTGATCCTCTCTGGTTCCCTTTAAGCCATCTATGAGATGGCCTGTATATATTTCAGGCAGAAAAAGAATGCACTGCGATTGAATAGCATCTGATTTATCATAAATCAGCTGCTCCTATCTGTCCGTGTGTTATGTATTTATCAAGTATTTATCTACTTATATATGTGTTTTTTTTCCTGGGATAGTATGGCTAATCCTCCTGCTTTAAAGCAGTATACTCTGACATAATATTCAATAAAAATGTGTTTTCCTACTGTTTATATCTCATACAGTTATATTTGCTTTTGTGCATGTGTATTATTATTCATTTGAAATTACAAGTACAATTGTATTTGCTCTGAAAGCTGCCATTGCATTTTATTAATAACTGGTGTATTTATATTGTAATGTACTCAGTAATGATTTCTGAGCTGTGTATCAGTTCTGTACACATTAGAAGAAGTGTCTGCACACAGTCAGGGAATGTTTACATTCCTCTCTGCTACAATTAAGTAAACACAAGATAATCGCATCACCAGTTCGGATGCGGATCTCCCTGCAGGGAGCTTGCTATTGAACAAGTAAGTCCTGTGTTTTAACCCATGAATGCTGTACTGCTAAAAAAAAAAAAAAAAAAAAAAAAGTTGTGGTAGTATATGATATGCTGTAAATAATCTTCTAGAGCAAAGAGGAAATGCTGGGTTTTATACCACTTTAAAGGACCTCTGTCATTAAAATCTTAAAATGTTAAATACATGTAAGCATATACAAATAAGAAGTATGAGTAAAAGGAGCCATAAATTACTTTTCTCCTATGTTGCTGTCACTTACAGTAAGTAGTAGAAATCTGACAGAACCAACAGGTTTTGGACTAGCCCATATCCTCCTGGGGGATTCTCAGAGTTTTCTTTATTTTCAAAAACACTAGGTGAATGGTAGTTACTCAGTGCAACTGCTAAAAATTGTGCAGCGGGCAGGAAGGCTGGCCAGCATCTTTGTATAAATCCTTTTCTGGGAATGTTATTATAAAGATTATTATGAGAATGCCCTATGCAGATGGACTAGCCAAAAATCTGTCAGTAATGTCAGATTTGTAATACTTACTGTAAGTGACAGCAACATAGGAGAAAAGTAATTTATGGTTCATTTTACTCTGGAAGAAATGAACTTCTTATTTGTATGTGTTTTAAATTGTAAGATTTTCGCGACAGTTCCTCATTAAGGATGCAGGCTGATCTGGCAAGATAAGAATATCAGAGCGCAGGGAGTCACGTTCACTTTGCAGAAGTCAGGGGGATATGACTGCTGCCCTGGGACATTGGACACCCGTCAAACTCACCAACTTCTCAGCAGAAGTCTTCTCTAAGGGAAGCCCACGAGAGAGCTCTACTGATCACTGCTGGGATCACTTGTGAGGGGAGCTGCACTGTCGCTAATAAATTTTATACAGGGGAGCAGAGGAGACATGCGGGGGATGGAGGATCTCACAGGGGGACAAGGCAGGGAGTCCCCGATGTCGTTGCGGGTCGGCGGTTCGTATTGGCTTGGTTCGTATTGGATTTTGTTTCACATTAATTCATAATCATTATATCACTGTTATTATCGATTCTGTACTTTGTACTCATTCTGTATTTTTTACCAGCTCTGTATTTTGTATATTTCTGTATACCATTGTCTGTATTATTATATATCCCATGTTTGCTTCTTATTTTGTACGGCACCACACAATGGGCTTGATTCACAAAGCCGTGCAAGTGAAGTGAAGTTAGCACGTGAAGTGCCGTTCGCGGAGTTTTGCACGCGCAAAGTGCCGCGATTCGTGCAATCGCGGACTTTTGTGCGCGCAATTTGTCACGATTCGCGCAAATTGCGCCAAATTGCACGCGGAAAAGTCCACGATCGCGCAAATCGCTGCAAATTGCGCGCTCAAAAGTCCGCGAACGGCACTTCACGTGCTAACTGTTTAGCACACCCGTGCTAAACAGTTTGCACGGCTTTGTGAATCAAGCCCAATATGTTTGCACTATATGGGCCTGATTCACAAAGCGGTGATAACTCAGTTATCACGCCTAAAAGACTTTAGGCGTGATAACCTTTGCACCGCTGAGTTAGCACCGCTTTGTGCTGGTTATCGCTCGCAAAGTCCCGCGCGCGCAATCGCGCAATTCCACGCGCATCGCGCGCACTGCGCGAGTTTCATTTTATTACGCCTAAACTGAGTTTAGGTGTGATAATGGGCTTTTCACAGGCGTGCAAACACTTTGCACCGCTTTGTGAATCAGGCCCCATAAATCAATAATAATAATAACTTTGGGATCTGGCTGTAACATATACAGCAGGCAATATGAACAGCTATGCAAAACATACATTCTGAAACGCATACATTTTAAAAAACGTATCTGTAAACACCACCTGCCTCCTAAAAAGTACCAGTAGGCATATAAATAATTATATAGGTTCTGCTTTCTTATACAAGGGAATTGTTATATTGATACACTAGCTCCATCTAGTGGGGCAAGGTGAATTCCTATGTAATCTAAAAAAAACATTAGAACAGTAAAGCCCTACCATCAGCAAAAGCATTCATTTGAAAATGGCACCTGTAAAAAACAGAACCTGAAATAGCAGAGATTTCAGTTATAAAAGGGTGCTGGATGTAGCCTACATTTTTTTCAGCTATAAAAGGAATTTGTTAGGAAAATCACTTTTTTTGTGTGTGCAAATTAACAAATCTTCTTTGCAATCAATGGCCCACATTTGTGGGAGTATTTTGTAGTACAGTATCTCATAGAAAATGTTGATACTGAAAGGAAACTAAAGGTTTTCTGACAAATGTAGTGGGGTGTACTCATTTATGCTGAGCACTGTATATATACACTGCTCAAAAAAAGGGAATACAAAAAATATGACGTCCTAGATCTGGGTGAATGAAATATTCTTATTAAATACTTTGTTCTTTACATAGTTAAAAGGGTAACAGTAAATTCGGGCGCCTGAGGCTAGTGGACAAATCGGGCGCCGCCATTCACTCCTATAATAAATATCGTTTAATGGGCGCCCGATAGGAAAAAAGGGCGCCGGAGAAAACTAACGTTTTAAAAGCGGCGCCCGGAGACTTAATGTTTTATTACTGTTTCTCATGATTACACATTATTTAATGATTTATACATTTTTAAATATTATTTTTAAACGAAAAACAGTACAATATTTTTTTCCAAACATTATTTTTAAACGAAAAACAGTACTTTTTTTTTTTTTTTTTTTTAACTTATTTTTAAACGAAAAAAACCAACAGGGGGGTCTTAGGTTTAGGCACCAACAGGGGGGTCTTAGGTTTAGGCACCAACAGGGGGGTCTTAGGTTTAGGCACCAACAGGGGGTCTTAGGTTTAGGCACCAACAGGGGGGTCTTAGGTTTAGGCACCAACAGGGGGGTCTTAGGTTTAGGCACCAACAGGGGGGTCTTAGGTTTAGGCACCAACAGGGGGGTCTTAGGTTTAGGCACCAACAGGGGGGTCTTAGGTTTAGGCACCAACAGGGGGGTCTTAGGTTTAGGCACCAACAGGGGGGTCTTAGGTTTAGGCACTAACAGGGGGGTCTTAGGTTTAGGCACCAACAGGGGGGTCTTAGGTTTAGGCACTAACAGGGGGGTCTAGGGGTTAGGGGTAGGCACAGGGAGGGTTACTTAGGCACCAACACGGGGGGTCTTAGGTTTAGGCATCAACAGGGGGGTCTAGGGGTTAGGGGTAGGTACAGGGAGGGTTACTTAGTAATTTTTTTTTAAACGTTATTATACGTTTCACTATTTAAATGAAAGATTAACGTTTTTACAATTGCCGATTTAATGCACATTATTTAATGATTTATAACTTTAAAAAACATTAATTTTAAACGAAATACAGTACAATACATTTTTAAACGTTATCCATGCTTATCGTTAAAAACCCGGCGCCCTTTTTTCCCAGCGCCCCTTTTTAACGTACGCGTTAAAAGTGCTGACAACAAAATCACACACAAATTATCAATGGAAATCAAATGTATCAACCCACGGAGGTCTGGATTTGAAGGCACACTCAAAATTAAAGAGGAAGGAACACTATAGGATGATCCAACTTCAATGTAAAGTCCTTAAAACAAGTCAAAATGAGGCTCAGTAGTGTGTGCGGCCTTCACATGCCTGTATGACCTCCCTACAATGCCTGGGCATGCTCCTGATGAGGTGTCGTATGGTCTCCTGAGGGATCTCCTCCCAGACCTGGACTAAAGCATCTATCAACTCCTGGACAGTCTGTGGTGTAACGTGGCGTTGGTGGATGGAGCAAGACATGATGTGCTCAATTGGATTCAGGTCTGGGGAATGGTCGGGCCAGTCCACAGCATCAATGCCTTCATCTTGCAGGAACTGCTGACACACTCCAGCCACATGAGGTCTAGCATTTGTCTTGCATCAGGAGGAACCCAGGGCCAAATGCACCAGTATATTGTCTCACAAGGGATCTGAGGATCTCATCTCGGTACTTAATGGCAAACAGGTTACCTGTGGTGAGCATATGGAGGGCTGTGCGGCACCCTAAAGAAATGCCACACCACTACTGACCCACTGCTAAACCGGTCATGCTGAAGGATGTTGCAAGCAGCAGAATGTCCTCCACGGTGTCTCCAGACTCTGTCACATTTGTCACATGTGCTCAGTGTAAACCTGCTTTCATCTGTGTAGACCACAGGGCACTAGTGGCAAATTTGCCAATCTTGGCAAATTTGGTAAATGCCAAACATCCTGCACGGTGTTAGGCTGTGAGCACAAACCCCACCTGTGGATGTCGGGCCCTCATGCCACCCTCATGGAGTCTGTTTCTTTATTTTTTGAGCAGTATATATGTATTTGAGCAGTATACATGTATTTGAGCAGTATATACTGTATATATACTAGTTGGCCTAATCCTGTTTTAAAAACGGGCTCTAGATCTCTGACACACCACTGCATGTCAGTGCGCATGCGCGTGCAACCCTTCCACCCGCGCACAAACCCCACCTGTGGATGTCGGGCCCTCATTCCACCCTCATGGAGTCTTTTTTCGGACTCTTAATATAAGAGATCTCTCATGTTATATAGTGATGGAATGAACATCAACATTTTTGTTTGCAAGCGCGAACATGAATTTACTGATGGTTTGCGGCGGGCTGTATAGAGTTTAATGGTAGGCGAACTTTCAGGGTATCCCTGCAGCCACAATTTCCTTTAAAAAAAAGGTGAAAAAAGTACACCAAAACCTGGACAGTGGCATGGCGGAGGAGGATCAAGTGCAAAATAATCACCAAAAAATATGTGTTTTGCGTAAACGCTTGTTTATAATTATTTTTAAAGTTCAATGGCTGCTGACTTGAGCGGTTAATAGCAAAGCCCCCGTAAAAGCAAGAAACACCAATTTTTTTGAGTAAATCGATTTTGAAGTTCATGTACTGGATGTGGGAAATTGATTAAAGGGAAGGTTCACGGTCTGTCTTAAAAAAATAAAAATCCACTTACCTGGGGCTTCCTCCAGCCCGTGGCAGACAGGAGGTGCCCTCGGCGCCGCTCCGCAGGCTCCCGGTCTCCTCCAGCGGTGCACCCGACCTGGCCAGGCCGGCTGCCAGGTCGGGCTTCTTGTGCGCTCCAAAACGCGCCTCATAGCGGCGCGCTGAGGTCATTGGATGTCCTCCGGGCTGTACTGCACAGGCGCAGTAGTTCTGCGTCTGTGCAGTACAGCCTGGAGGACGTCCGCGCGCCGCCGTGAGGCACATTTTGGAGCGCACAAGAAGCCCGACCTGGCAGCCGGCCTGGCCAGGTTGGGTGCGCCGCTGGAGGAGACCGGGAGCCTGCGGAGCGGCGCCGAGGGCACCTCCTGCCTGCCACGGGCTGGAGGAAGCCCCAGGTAAGTGGATTTGTATTTTTATTTTTTTAAGATAGACCGTGAACCTTCCCTTTAATAGCAAAGCCTCTGTACATGCTGTGGAACCTTGGAGGGAAATTTAAAGATGCTTAAGCTCTAGCTATACTTAGTATAGCTAGAGCTGCGACGGGGAGCGATATTGTGTGGTGGTGGTGGTGGGTACGCGGAGTTCTTCAATCAAGCTAACTGAGGATATTGGCGTGATACATTTCCAAGGATATTGGCATGGGAACTTTTTTTCATGGTATTTATTGTCAATTAAGAACATTAAAGGACTTTTTTTGTCGCTGCGGTTTTCTTTCTTTTTAACCATTTGTGGAAATGGGAAAGGGGTACTATATACCCCTATACTCATTTTACCTGGGGGGGTTAAATTTGCAAATTTGGTATTTCTAGCACATACGGGGGCTTTGCTATTAACCAATTTCCCACATCCAATACATGAACTTTAAAAAAGATTTTCTCAAAAATGATAAGGTCTTTTTGAAAAATGTTTTCCTCTTGTTTCCCCTGTCCTCTTTCACATACCCTGGAAATTTGATGTGGGGGCTTTGCTATTAACTGCTAAATTGGCGACTATTGACTAATGTTAAACGCAAATACACATTTTTGACAAAAACGTCCGCATTAAAGCAAACATCCGTTTTTCACCGGGAACTGTCCGTCTTCAAACTGTTCGGGCCATTGCTAGTGTCTGTCCTAGTTTGGTTGCTTTTGAACTTTCTCCATTTTTTGGAGATAGTGGAAGGACCTGACAGCCAAAAAATTATCTACATCTACAGTATAGTATCCTAAGCAATTTTCCTGGGTGCCTTTTTCTGAACACATAAGCATTACTATAAGTTAGCATATCTTTTAAGTTTTTAGCCTTTTAATATATATTTTTTTCCCAGTAGTAACTTACCCAAGATCAGGTCACACTTTAGAATTGTTCAGTTCTTCTGAAAGATTTTTTTAGGACTTGATAATTTAGGCCTGGTGCACACCAAAAACCGCTAGCAGATCCACAAAATGCTAGCAGATTTTGCAACGCTTTTTCTTCTTTTTCTGCAGCGTTTCAGCTAGCGTTTTGCGGTTTTGTGTAGCGGTTTTGGTGTAGTAGATTTCCTGTATTGTTACAGTAAAGCTGTTACTGAACAGCTACTGTAACAAAACCCGCCTGGCAAACCGCTCTGAAGTGCCGTTTTTCAGAGCGGTTTGCGTTTTTCCTATACTTAACATTGAGGCAGAAACGCCTCCGCAATCCAAAATCTGCAGCAGCCCGGGAGTATGCGCTTCTTCAAAACGCCTCCCGCTCTGGTGTGCACCAGCCCATTGAAATACATTACCCAAGTGTATCCGCAGCCGCAAGCAGATCGCAAAACGCAGCCGAACCGCTCTGGTGTGCACTAGGCCTCATAGTTTGTTAAAAAATATTTCAGAATTCAGAATTGTCACTAGTATCATTCTTATCTTTATATGTATCTTTTATAATCTACTCCCTGTTTTCAGTGTTATAGATGATCTTTCTCTCAAACTTCTATCATATATTTCTCACCTAATTTTTCCAGAAAATTTTTAGATTGTACATCATAGTGCTTCCGATAGGTACAATTTCTATATATTTTGACGTGGCCACACACAGTACACGTTTTGTAGTTTTTTTATTTAAGAAAATTGATCCAATTTTTCAGTTGAAAGTTCTGAGGAAATTGTTTAAGGTACCAAACACATGTTTGAGATTGCCACGACTTCATAAAAAAGTTTGTATATGGCAAAAAGGTTGGTTGGGTTGAAAAACATCTCACTCAATAATCAACTTTCAGGCCCTGTTCACAGTGGTCAATTGTGTTGCAGAATAATTCTGCATGTCAACTCACTGCCCATAAAATTCTATGGGCCTGTTCACAGTAACAGATCACATTATTCTAACTCGCTGCATGCAGGCTTTGTACTAAAGTCTATGGCAAGTCTCCATTGCAGTTCACAGTCAGTATAATGTGTGAGTTATGCAACTGACCACTGTGAACACAGATTTAGGCTACGTGCACAGTGCCAATGCGCATTGCGTTGCCGCACAACGCAGCTAAAATGCAACGCAAAGTAGCAAGTAATCTGGTTGCGGTGGCATGCAAAGCAACAGAGGCATAAGAATCAAAATTGCATCATAGGTGTGTGACGTTTGTGTTGCACATTGGAGAGTATAAAGCCCAGCCTTTTTAAAAACAGAAGTGCACATGTGCAGTGGCTATAACGTAGTACGACGCAGCACAAAAATTCAAACATGCAAGCGTTACCATAGACTAACATTGAACGTGTCAACGGCAACGCATAGTTTGCACAAAAGCAGAGCAGGATCTGTGTTATTTTTATGTACCTCATTGCCGCACATCACACCGCATGCACTGTGAACGTCGCATTGACTTTTCATTGCTGTGCGATAATCTCCATTAAAAAAGCCTCTGTTATGACGCAACGTAACTGAGCACTGTGAACGTAGCCTTAATCTTTTTGATATTTAATATCAATACCTTTTTTAGTATGGATTTTTCAAATTTAACATCTCTGTACATCTATCAATATCTCGTGCCATCATCATTCTCTGTTTAGCATTACAGCTACCACTGACACCACATTACTGCTTACAGGAGGATGTAACATCTCTGTACATCTATCAATATCTCCTGCCATCATCATTCTCTGTTTAGCATTACAGTAACCACTGAACACCACATTGCTGCTTACAGGGAGGTGTAACATCTCTGTACATCTATCAATATCTCTGTAACGATTGTGGAATTCTCTCCGTGATCAGCGCACAAGACGTGCGCTGACACTGCGGAAATCCTCCACAAGCGTATAATTTGAGGGAACCCAGAAAAAGGTGCAATGCACCTGTAGAGGGAAATTCCTGTCGGTAGGTGGGGCTGTGGAGTGCAGAGGAACAGCTCCTCTGCCCTGCCACAGATGCAAGACAGGAATTGCACGAAGGGAAGAAACGCAGGGCAAGATAGCCCTGAAAGAGAGAGGTCAAAGCGACAGAGGGTATTTGTGTTCACCAATCTAGCCGCCACCCTGCGACGGCGGACACACAACCAGGAAGATAAAGTGGGAAGGCAATCGCCAGAGATGGCGATTGCTAACAGAGACACAAGACCGAATAAGCACAGATGAGGAATGTATGTATGTCCACCAATCTAGCCGCCAACCTGCGACGGCGGACACTCAACAAAGGAAACCAAGTTAGAACGCAATCGCAAGAGAAGCGTTTGCGAAAGAGAATGAGCAAAGGGACAGATTGTATGTGTGTGTGCACCAAACTAGTCGCCAACCCACGACGGTGCACACACAACAGCAGATAAGAAGTAGGAACGCAATCGCGAGAGAGGCGATTGCCAGAGGTGACACAAGGCTACAGCAAGGCAGAGCATGAGAGTAGCAAAGGCACAGCAAATCATACAATGAGAAGATAAGGAAAATAACAAACGCTAACTAAACGCGAACACCGCACTCATTCGCAACAGTGCACGCGTTTATGCGCGGTCTCCGCGTGATAAGCACAACAGAGACAAGCACGCCTAACTAACCACCGACAGACAAACATGAAACAGAGGACGCGAGGGCTTGCTTAACGGTTACCTCACCGAGTCTCCAGCAAGCGTTCGTAGCAGACAAGACAGATACACGAAAACAGGAATAAGTGAGAGAGACGGATCCACAGCACTAGCGCAAGGCGAGTGCGATCCAGGCAAGACAGAACAGATGAGATAGCTGGTAACAACCGCTGCTCCAGCTATACTCCAAGAAGAAAGATCAGAACGACTTCCTGTCGGCCACCGCTGGGACAGGACAATCGCAACAGACAAACAAAACAGATATGCAATCTTAACTGCACTAGGGAACCTGCCTAGTGCAGTCCCAGGAATTACTCTAAGCTAATCTTCAAACAAAGAGCAAGGCTGACACTCCAGGAGTGTTCCACAGGACTAACCCTTATGACCAGCAAAGATCTGTGATATCACATGGTATTTATAGTACAAGCCTACAAAGGATGTGGCTAGGCAATCTGCATGACAAACGTATGCAAATTCCTCAGCAGCAAGCTGCAAAACTGACAAAAGGTCTCTCTTCCAGAGACCTGCAGAATGCAGACCTGAACAGTGGTCAAAAGGCTGCCTGCCTGCGCAGGCAGCCGAGCGGATCCTCACAGTACCCCCCCCCCCCTCTAGGGTCGGATTCCAGACGAGCCTCTAACCTGGTATTTGCAAAAGACTCTAACTGAAGACTCATGAAGGTCAGGACAGCCCGACATGGCCCAATTCCAGAGTCAGCCCACCCGAGACCGACCTCATCAGAAGGAGAAGCCACCGAAACATGCCCATCAGTACCACCAGTGTAACACCCATCAGGACTGTGAATGCCAGAGAAGAAGCCATCAACACCCACCGAGCCATGCCCACCACCTTCCAAGGACCATCCAAAAATACCAAACATGCCACAATACCCATTCGAAGTGTCCCTTTCCACAAAGCACCCACTGATTACAAATGTGCAGCTGCCTATCTCACACACACAGGTAGTCACTGAATGTGCTGGGCCTGGCAGTGGCACAGTAGGAATTAAGGGGCCAAAGGCCAGCTGCGACTGACTAACAGGACTGTATATAAATATAATGCAGGTGGGCCACACACACACACACACACACACACAAAAAAAGATCACAAGAACAAGATAAGCTCTCAAAAGAGCTGTTGAGGGGTGCTTTTTTTAGCAATAAAAATCAGCAAGGAGCAAGCTAAGATGCCTACAAGAGCCTAACTAATCTTTCCCTATGACAGTCTGCAGCCGCTCTCCCTTCTCTAATTACTGCAGGCACACGAGTGAATCCAATGCCTGACACTGCCTGCATTTTATAAGGGGGGGGAGGGCCTCCAGGAGGCAGCGTAGCCTGATTGACTACAATGTGCCTGCTGACTGTGATGTAGAGGGTCAAAGTTGACCCTAATGATGTACTATGGGGGAGAATCAAACTTCCGGAAAAGTTCACGGATCTCCGCGATCGCGAACCCCGGAAGTTCGCCGGGAACCGTTCACCGGCGCACCGTTCGGGCCATCTCTACTACATACGTGAACGCACGCAGTGTGATATTTAATACCACCAGTCACTGTACCTGGTCACGGTACCTGTGTGTGTGTGTGTGTGTGTGTGTGTGTGTGTGTGTGTGTGTGTGTGTGTGTGTGTGTGTGTGTGTGTGTGTGTGTGTGTCAGCTGCAAATTTGTAATACCAGTCATTGCATAATTGTTCACAGTGCCTGTGTGACCGCACGCTGTGTAATATACCACTCTGTGCATACCTGTAACTGCACCTGTGTGACAGCTGCACATTGTATTGTAATACCAGTCACTGCATACCTTTCACTGCACCTGTCGGACTGCACATTGTATTAGTAAAGTCAGTGCATACCTTTCACTTCATCCCCCCCAATATGGACAAAACAGGTAGAGGCAGAGGTAGACCCAGAGGAAGGCCAACCGGCAGGTCTGTTCGAGGTCGTGCTGATGTGATTTCATGCAGCCCTGGACTAAAGTACAGTGCTCAGAAGAAGGCACGTCCCATCAACTCCCAAGATTGTCAGGACGTGGTTGACTATTTAACACAGAACATTCCATCTTCTGCAGCCACCAGCGCTACTACTAGCACCAAATCAGTTCCATTTGACACTTCGCAGGAGTTATTTGATGGGGAATTAACTGATTCACAGTCACTACTGTTACAACAAGATGAAGGCGCTAAGCAAGTTACACCACCTCATATGTCTGAGTTAGGCGACACAATGGATGTAAGGTGTGAGGAGGAGGATGATGAAGTACCTGCTGTTGGTGCAGTATATGAGGTGTCTGAGGCAAGCGAAGCTGGGGAGGATGATTATGATGATACGGATGCCACCCGGGTTTCTAAGAAACAAGATGACCAAGGGGACAGTTCAGAGGGTGAGTCAGAGAGGAGTAGGAGGAAACAAGTTCCTGAAAGAAGCAGGGGAAGCTCGTCATCAGAAACAGCTGGTGGCAGTGTCCGGCTTCATGTATCACTACATATGTACAGCCAGCCAACATGCCCTTCAACGACAGCTGCTGATGCCACCATAGTGCCATCCCCCCAGAGTGGCTCAGCGGTTAGGACATTTTTTAGTGTGTCTGCCTTAGATCAGAGCAATGCCATCTGTTCTCTCTGCCTCCAAAAATTGAGCCGTGGAAAGGCCAACAGCCGCGTAAGCACAACTGCCTTATGAAGGCACATGGAGAAAAGGCACAAACTGCAATGGGAAGAGCACCAGAGGAAAAGCAGCACACAAAAGAAAAGCCACCGTCCTTCTCCTCTTCCTCCTTCAGGTGCATCATCTTCAGCCTCTTTCTCTCTTGCACCTTCACAATCACAGCCACCCTCCTCCACTCCGCCTCTGCCCTTGAGCGGTTCCTGCTCCTCTGCCCACAGCAGCAGTCAGGTGTCCGTGAGGGAAATCTTTGAGCGGAAGAAACCAATTTCTGCCAGTCACCCCTTTGCCCGGTGTCTGACAGCTGGCTTGGCGGAACGGTTAGCTCGCCAGCTGTTACCATACCAGCTGGTGGACTCTGAGGCCTTCCATAAATTTGTGGCCATTGGGACACTGCAGTGGAAGATGCCAGGCCGCAATTATTTATCTAAAAAGGTGATACCAAAACTGTACCGTGAAGTGGAGAGGCAAGTGGTGTCATCTCTGGCACACAGCATTTGGTCAAGGGTCCACCTGACCACGGGTGCCTGGTCTGCCAAGCTCTGTCAGGGCCCCTACATTACGTACACAGCCCATTGGGTCAACCTGGTGACCGCTGGCAAGCAGGGAGTACGTGGCTGTCCAGTGGACCAACTTAAGACATCTCCACGGCTTGCAGGCAAGCCTTCTGCCACCTCCTCTCCTTCTCCTCCTGCTACATCCTCTTCGCTATCGTCGTCCTCCTCCTCCTTGGCTGAATGGCAGTTCAACTCTACTGGTGCTGCGATCTCCTCTCCAGCTACACAGCCCCATCTCCCCAGGGACTATGCTGCATGCCAGGTGTCACGCCATCTTAGACATGCCTTGCCTTAAAGCGGAGAGTCACACTGGAGCAGCTCTCCTGGCTGCTCTTAACAGGTGGATCAGTGGCTGACCCCGCAGCAGCTGGAGATCGGCAACGTGGTGTGTGACAATGGCAGCAATCATATTTCCGCGTTGAATTTGGGAAAGCTGACACATGTACCCTGCATGGCACATGTGCTGAATCTAGTCATTCAAAGATTTGTGTCAAAGTACCCAGGCTTAGAGGACGTCCTGAAGCAGGCCAGGAAGTTATGTGGGCATTTCAGGCGGTCTTACACGGCCCTGACACACTTTGCGGACATTCAGCAGAGAAACAACTTGTCGGAGAGACGCTTGATATGTGATAGCCCGAATCGCTGGAATTCGACCCTGGTCGTGTTCTCTCGCCTGCTAGAACAGGAGAAGGCCGACACCCAGTACCTGTACAATTACAGTAAAAGGACACAATCTGGGGAGATGGGGATGTTCTGGCCCAACAACTGGACACTGACGCGAAATGCATGCAGGTTCATGCGGCCGTTTGAGGAGTTGACCAACCTGGTGAGTCGCAGTGAAGGCACCATCAGCGACTTGATCCTGTACGCCTACTTCCGTGCGTAGAGTGGTGGATCAAGCTGTGGGGGAGTGTGAGCAGGAACAGTTATGGGAGCAATTTTCAACAAAACCAGATGTTTCTTCAACACCTGCGGCAGCACAGAGGGGGGAGGAGGAGGAAGAGTCGTGTGGGGAAGAGGAGTCAGATTCGGATGATGAGGAAGGTGTTTCTTTGGAGGAGGCGGTCGGCAGAAGAACAACCGCAGCAGGCGTCGCAAGGGGCTTGTGCTGCTCAATGTTCCCGTGGTATTGTTCGTGGCTGGGGGGAGGAGGAGGACTTACCTGATGTCACTGAGGTAGAGCAAGAGGTGAAAGATAGTACATCTGGATCCAACTTTGTGCAGATGGCGTCTTTCATGCTGTCCAGCCTGTTGAGGGACCCCCATATAAAAAAACTCAAGGGTAATGAGCTGTACTGGGTGGCAACGCTACTAGACCCTTGGTATAGGCACAAAGTGGCGGACGTGTTACCAACTCACCTGAAGGCAGAAAGGATGCAGCACTTGCAGAACAAGCTGGCAACTATGCTTTACAATGCATTTAAGGGTGATGTCACAGCACAACGCAATAAAGGTACCACTGCCAGTAATCCTTCTACCATGTCCACACAGGCAAGGACAGGATGCTCCAGTGATCTCATGGTGATGTCGGACATGCGGACATTCTTTAGTCCAAGGCCTTGACTTAGCGCTTCCAGATCCACCCTCCCCCAACCCCTGAACCGGCAGGTAGCCGACTACCTGGCCTTAAGTGTGGATGTAGACACAGTGAGCAGTGATGAACCCTTAGACTACTGGGGGCGCAGGCTTGACCTGTGGCCAGTGCTGTCACAATTTGCCATCCAACTTCTGTCTTGCCCTGCCTCAAGCGTCCTGTTAGAAAGGACCTTCAGTGCAGCTGGAGGCATTGTCACTGAGAAGAGAAGTCGCCTAAGTCACAAAAGTGTTCAGTACCTCACCTTTATCAAAATGAATGAGGCATGGATCCCGGAGGGCTACTGCCCGCCCAAAGACTAAGTCAGTCTCCACACACAGCATCTCTGCCTGCACGCTGTGTGACTGGCTGCCTGCCCCAAGACTAAGTCGTTCCCCACACAGCACCTCTGCCCGCAGGCCGCTTGACTGCCTTCTCCACCACCACCAATAAGGGTCCAGGACTCCAGGCGGATTCCTGAATTTTTAAGGCCACTGCTAGCAGCGGCCGCTATAATAATTTTTCTGGTGCGTGCACATGTCTAATGTTTCTGGCTGCAGTGCAGCTGCAACAACAAAACAAAAGGCATGTACATGTGCCCATTCCCCTTCGTGATCATTACCTTGCCGCAGAGAAGGAGCTTGCGTATCACAATGAAGCAATGACCGCCGGCTATATGAGTATCTCGGGGAGTGGCATACCAAAGATAATAAGGTCGTTGCTTTATTGTGGACAGACCAAATTCGATCAGCTGGACAGTCACTGTTGTTCTGTCATTCAGCTACCTCAGCCCGGCGACCATATGGGCTTAAAAACCGCTATCGCCTGCACTCTCGCCATGGTGCACACCAGTCCAGCAAGGCCGTCACTACACAAACAGCTGTTTGCGGTGTGTTACACAGTGAGTTTGGTGTATCAGTGTGAAGCAGTACACTAATTACACTACCTGATTGATGTATACACATGCAAGATGTTTAAAAGGACTTTATGCCTGTTATTTAGCATTGCAATGTGATTTCTGCCCTTAAAACGCTGCTGTGCGTCAAATCCAGATTTTCCCCCGGGACTTTTGGCGTGCATCCCACTCATCCATGCAAAAACTCAGATGTTAGACCCCTTGAAACATCTTTTCCATCACTTTTGTGGCCAGCATAATTTTTTCTAGTTTTCAAAGAGTTCGCCTCCCCATTGAAGTCTATTGCGGTTTGCGAAATTTCACGCGAATCGACCATTTGGCGAAGGTTCGCGAAACGAAAATCGGAGGTTCAGGCCATCTCTACCCTCCACCAACGCCTGGACTGGCAGGTAGCAGACTACCTGGCCTTAAGTGTGGATGTAGACACTGCGACCAGTGATGAACCCTTGTACTACTGGGTGCGCAGGCTTGCCCTGTGGCCACAGCTGTCCCAATTTGCCATCAAACTTCTGTCTTGCCCTGCCTCAAACGTCCTGTCAGAAAGGACCTTCAGCGCAGCTGGAGGCATTGTCACTGAGAAGAGAAGTCGCCTAAGTCACAAAAGTGTTCAGTACCTCACCTTTATCAAAATGAATGAGGCATAGATCCCGGAGGGCTACTGCCCGCCCGAAGACTAAGTCAGTCCCCACTCACAGCATCTCTGCTTGCACGCCGCTTGACCTCCTTCTCCGCCACCACCAACAGGGTCCAGGACACCAGGCGCTAGCAGCGGCCGCTATAATAATTTTTCTGGTGCGTGTACATGCCTGCCTAATTTTTCTGGCTGCACTGCAGCTACAACAACAAAACAAAAGGCATGTACATGTGCTAATTCCCCATCGTGATCTTTACCTTGCTGCGGTGAAGGGGCTTGCGTATCACAATGAAGCAATGACTGACGGCTATATGAGTGTCTCGGGGGGGCACACCCACAATAATAAGGTCGTTGCTTCATTGTGGACAGACCAAATTCGATCAGAACCCTTGAAACATCTTTTCTATCACTTTTCTGGCCAGAATTAATGTTTCTAGTTTTCAAAGTTCGCCTCCCCATTGAAGTCTATTGAGGTTCGCAAAAATTTGCGTGAATCGAACTTTTGCGGAAATTCGCGTTCGAGGTTCACGAACCGAAAATCGGAGGTTCAAGCCATCTCTAAAGAATTGATTTTTGATTTCATGCCTAACATTTACACTTTAAAACAGGAGGAGACAAAAGCTGCATTATACAAATATAAGGAGTGCAAGAAAAGTTGTAAAAAAATAAATTAGGCTCGCAAAGATTGAAGCTGAAAATCAAATTTCTAGGGATATCAAATCTAAACCAAAGAAGTTTTACAAGTATTGTACTGATTTCAGTCATTGGCCTTGATTCATAAAGCATTACCTCATGCGGTAATGCTGAAAACAGCAGACTTTACCGACCACTTAGCAAAATGTCAATTCATAAAGGCTGTTACCGCATGAAAAGCTGACATTACCAACCAGGGAGATACATTACCGACTTGGCTGCAGTTACCGACAACACATGTCAGTAAATTGTCAGCAAATGTCAATTCATAAAGCCTTCAACAAGCGGTAAGCCTGGCGGTAGTTACCGAAACCTCTAGTGAGGCGATAACAATTTACCGACAGCTCTGACAGCTCTAATTAATGCAAAGTGCAGAGAGCCGAAGTCTGTTTGAGTCATCAGTGGAGAGAGCCAGAGAGCTCTCTGTGTGAATCATTTGAGCAGGCAGGGAAAGACTGTGTGACTCATCTGTCTGAGTCATCAGTGGAGAGAGCCAGAGAGAGCCGTCTGTGTGATTCATTTCTGCAGGGCAAAGAGAGAATCGAGACACTGCTCTACTCTACCGCTCAATGGGCTGCAGTAATTTACCGACCTCCAAGGGCAGCTGGGGAAATCTTTATGAATTAGCACACAGACCGGGAAAATACCGAGTGCGGTATTTTCCCGACAAGATTTTTTTATCGCACCGCTGTTTATGAATCGAGGCCCATTGCATGTAAAAAGTGGACAGATTGCCTATGAGAGGACTGCCTTGATATGGGAGTTGTAATGTCCAAGAATGAGACTCCCTCTGAAGGAGAGATTACATTGCTCACCAGGGGCGTAACAATAGGGTATGCGACCCCTGCCCCCGTGGGGGGGCCCGCTCACCTCGGGCTCTCCTCTCAGCGCTCCCCTCCTACAATCATTAGTGGCAGCGGGCGTGCAGCGGCAGGCTGAACACATACCTCTATCGCGCCGGAGGTCTCCGATCAGTAAGTGCTTCATGTTACTTCCTGTGTAAACAGGAAGTAGCATGAAGCTCTTAGAGATCGGAACCTCCGGTGCAATGGAGGTATGTGTTCAGCCTGCCGCTGCCACTAATGATTGAAGGAGGAGAGCACTGAGAGGAGAGCCCGAGGTGAGGGAGGGGGGGAATGTCCCCCTCCCTGCTGATCTGTGCCACGCCCTCCTCTTATGTTGCGACCCCTCTTGCCCCCCAAAAGGCCCTGAGCAGGCGGGGGGCCCTAATTTTTTTTGCAGGGGCGCCCGGGGATCTGTAGTTACGCCCTTGTTGCTCACCGTGGTACAGGAGCCTGATTAACACTCAAATGGTTTGACTCACCAATTATTATTATTATTGATTTATAAAGCGCCAACATATTCCGTGGCGCTGTGCAAAGTAAGAAACGAACATGGGGTACATAATAATACAGACATTGGTATACACCAATATACAAAATACAGAATTGGTGACATAATACAAAGACAATACAAATTACAGAATACAAGATACAGAATTGGTAATGACAGTGATAAAAGTAACATGATGAATAAAATGTATAATTAATGATTTCCAAGACACCAAAGGGGGAGAGGAGGGGAAGTATACAGCAAACATACAGTAGAGAGGCTGTGTGTTTTAGGATATCTAGTAGGAGTACAATTTGGTCCTAGGACAAAGGGAAGTGGCCTAAGGTAGAGCATATGCTTGTCTGAACAAGTGAGTTTGACCGTTTAAAGCAGTAGGATTAGCCATACTTTGCCAGGGGAAAAAACACATATATAAGTAGATAAATACTTGATCTTCTTATATAACACATGTATTGTACTGTCCACATTTTGATTTCAGTGAATTTTATATAGTAAATGAAGAGAACTCTGTTCCTGGTGGGGGCCATGTCTTTTACCCACAGTTTGAGGCTAAATACTTATGTAATTTCTTCCCTTAACTTTTTTTCTTTTCTCCTCCAATAGCTTGTAAACAAAAGTGAGCAGAGGATCATGTTTCAGCTAGGCAGGGAAATAAAGGGAAGAGGAGGAATATACTGTATTATAGATAAAAAGAATCCCAGCATGCAACTGAATGGCAATGGCTATTAAAGGGCCAGTGCTCCTAAGTTGTGTGATAACTCCAAACCATAACAGCAGAAACAGTTTTGAAAGTTTTGAATGCAGGATTAGCATCTTTATCACTTAATACCCTCAGACCAGTTGCTGTTGAAATTTGATTTTTAGGGTGACGATACCGCTTTAAAGCAGAGTTCCCCAACCCTGTCCTCAAGGTCCTCCAACAGTACATGTTTTTCAGGAAACCGCAAACATTCACAGGTGAGGTAATTAATGTCTCAGCAGAGCTGATTAACTACCTCTGTAGATTTCCACAAAACATGCACTGCTGGTGGTCCTTTTGGACAGGGCTGGTGAACACTGGTTTAAAGGTAACAAAGGTTGGAGAGTGACGGATGTGTTGTGGGAGAGCATTCCAGAGGAGGGGTGAAGCGCATGCAAAATCTTGTAAACGTGAATTTGAGGAGGTAATTCCAGAGGAGAACAACAGAAGATAATTTGCAGATCTGAGATTGCGGTTGGGTTGGTATCTGGAAACTAGTGAGGAGATGTACAGGGGAGAGAGATTGTGGAGAGCTTTGTAGGTTAGGGTTAAGAGTTTGAACTGGATCCTCTGGTTAATTGGTAGCCAGTGAGGAGCTTGACAGAGAGGAGCAGCAGAGGAAGATCGAGAAGAAATATGAAAGCCCAATAAGGACTTGTACACATCCATAGTGGCTGGTTGAAGCATGCAGAGGAAGGAACCGATTCCGGATGATGCTGGAGCAAAGACAAGTGGTTATGACCTGGGGTGCTTACCCTATGGATTTTTCCATCACTCTCCACATGGAGGGATCTATGTATGTCCTTATGTACACATGGAGATCTCCACCATTACCACATGCGTCTGAAGAACTGACCTTTTATGGTCATGAAACGCATGTCAGGCTGTGTTCAATGACTTTACCATGATGCATTGTTGATTTTTATTTACCTGTTCATGTGGAATTTTTAATGTGACTTATTAAAAGCTATGTTTTATGAGATATTACTTTACACATTGAGAATCCTCATTTGAGCTGTGCTTTTCTAAGGTCAGTTGAGACGAGACAAAACCCACCCTTACCCCGAAGTGTCATGAGAGGAAGAAATGTCCTAAAAATGGAAAGATGGGAATACTTTGGAATCTATTTTGCATCCTAGCCAACCTTTAAAAAAATGCCAGTGTTCTTTTTGCAGCCGACTTTACGTCTTTGTTTTTTAAGCTGTAGATAATGGGGTTAAGAACAGGTACAGCAGCCGTGTTAAAAAGTGAGAACATTTTGTTGGAATCTAATGTGTCTTGAGAAGCTGGCCTCAGGTACTGGCAGAAGAGGGTTCCATACAGAAGGACAACTACCATGAGGTGTGAGGAACAAGTGTAGAAGGCTTTACGCCTCCCTAAGCTGGTAGGGATCTTTGTGACTGTGACCATAATGAAAACATAAGAGATAAACGTAAGAAGAAGTGGGGTGAAACTTAAGAGAAACACACCCTCTGTGAAGATCAAGACTTCCAAAGCTGAAGTGTCACTGCAAGTCAATTCCATCACTGGTGTGATGTCACAGAAAAAGTGATTGATGATGTTGGACCTATAGCAGGATAGTTTTAAAACCAGCACAATAAAGGGTATAATTTCAAGAAAGCTTATTAGCCAGCACGCCGAGGACAAAGACAAATAGGTTTCACGTTTCATGACCATCACATAATGCAATGGTTGACATATAGCTATGTACCGATCGTAACTCATGGCCGTCAGTATTAGGAGCTCATTAGAAGTGAAAGATGAAAAAAAGTAAATCTGAGTCATACAAGAGGAGAAAGAGGTCTTTTTGTTTCCCGTTATGAACATAGCAAGAGGCTTATGTAGCGTAATTGTAGAACATGACATGTCAAGGACAGCTAGGTTACCCAAGAAGAAGTACATGGGGGTGTGGAGATTCTTATTCATGCAGACCAAGAGAAGTATGGCCGTATTCCCAGCCAATGTCAGAATATAAAAGAGCAGTATTAAAAGAAAAATCAGGACCTGGAGTTGTGGGACATCGGAAATTCCCTGGATAACAAAATGGCTGAGGTTGACCTGTTTAATCATGTCCATGTTTCTAATCACAACCAGAGAAAAAGTTATGAAGATAAAAAAATATATATTTATGTGTTATGAGTATTATGGAAAACATGAAGGCGCCTACAATTAAGACAAGACGGATTTCGAGCAAATAAACTCATTTAAAATGAAGGTGTACAGAATAGAGATGAGCTTGAATTTTTTTCAGTCTTATTTGCTAAAAATATGATGGCTGTACATAGGGTCACGTTTTGGCAAAAACACATTAACGCATTCGTCCATCACTAGTAGAGAATGGAAAATGTAACTTGTATTGCTGAAAACAAACCTTTTTTTTGATGTGTAGTCTCATGTTTTTGCTTGCAACCTACAAAATCTAGAGCGGTGAAAACTCACATACTGTAACTTGGTGTTGTTGCCAGCATATTAGATAATGTGTGATGCCCTCCCCTTTCGTTATCATGAAATTTGCGTCACGGAGAGCTGTGGAAGCTTGGTCACCGCCATAGGCTATTTGTAGCTACAGTTTCCATAACGGGCCTGTTTCCGCCTATCACTAATATTAATTTTTTTGTAGTGGCTTTGTGGCGGGGTGGGGCTAAGGTTAGGAGTCAGGAAGGGGGTTTGTGTGGAAGCGAGGTAAGCAGTGAAGGTTAGGAGTCAGGAGGGGAGTTTGTGTGGAAGTGGGGTAGGCAGTTAAGGTTAGGAGTCAGGAAGGGGGTTTGTGTGGAAGGGGGTAAGCCGTTAAGGTTAGGAGTCAGGAAGGGGATTTGTGTGGAAGGGGGGTAAGTGGCTAAGGTTAGGAGTCAGGAAGGGAGTTTTTGTGGAAGCTGGGTAAGCAGTGAAGGTTATGAGTCAGGAAGGGTGTTTTTGTGGAATGGGGTAAGTGGTTAAGCTTAGGCGTCAGGAAGGGGGTTTGTGTGAAAGAGGGTAAGCAGTGAAGGTTAGGAGTCAGGAAGGGCAGGAAGGGAGTTTGTGTGGAAGCGGGATTAGCAGTGAAGGTTAGGAGTCAGGAAGGGCAGGAAGGGAGTTTGTGTAGGAGCAGGGTAAGCAGTGAAGGTTAGGAGTCAGGAAGGGGTTTTGTGTGGAAGGGGGTAAGCGGTTAAAGTTAGGAGTCAGGAGGGGGGGTTTGCGTGGAAGCAGGGTAAGCAGTGAAGGTTAGGAGTCAGGAAGGGCAGGAAGGGAGTTTGTGTAGGAGCAGGGTAAGCAGTGAAGGTTAGGAGTCAGGAAGGGCAGGAAGGGAGTTTGTGTGGAAGCGGGATTAGCAGTGAAGGTTAGGAGTCAGGAAGGGCAGGAAGGGAGTTTGTGTAGGAGCAGGGTAAGCAGTGAAGGTTAGGAGTCAGGAAGGGGTTTTGTGTGGAAGGGGGTAAGCGGTTAAAGTTAGGAGTCAGGAGGGGGGGTTTGCGTGGAAGC
The DNA here is from genome assembly GCF_040937935.1 of Hyperolius riggenbachi. Taxonomy (NCBI): domain Eukaryota; kingdom Metazoa; phylum Chordata; class Amphibia; order Anura; family Hyperoliidae; genus Hyperolius; species Hyperolius riggenbachi. The sequence goes on along the minus strand of NC_090653.1, from coordinate 28,100,128 downwards.
AGGGTAAGCAGTGAAGGTTAGGAGTCAGGAAGGGCAGGAAGGGAGTTTGTGTAGGAGCAGGGTAAGCAGTGAAGGTTAGGAGTCAGGAAGGGCAGGAAGGGAGTTTGTGTAGGAGCAGGGTAAGCAGTGAAGGTTAGGAGTCAGGAAGGGGTTTTGTGTGGAAGGGGGTAAGCGGTTAAAGTTAGGAGTCAGGAGGGGGGTTTGCGTGGAAGCGGGGTTAGCAGTGAAAGTTAGGAGTCAGGAGGGGGGTTTGCATGGAAGCGGGGTAAGCAGTGAAGGTTAGGAGTCAGGAAGGGCAGGAAGGGAGTTTGTGTGGAAGCGGGGTAAGCAGTGAAGGTTAGGAGTCAGGAAGGGGGTTTGTGTGGAAGTGGGTAAGAGTTTAAGGTTAGGAGTCAGGAAGGGGGTTTGTGTGGAAGTTGGAACGTTATAATACTGTAAATAAAGTAACTAAAAAAACTTAAAATGCAGGAAAATTAATATGAAAAAATGAAAAAAAAAACAAAAAAAACCACAATAACATTACTGCAAGTGTGAGCAATGAGATTCAATCAGGTCTCTTGTTTTTCAGCCACAACTCTTTTGGATAAACATTAGTGATTAAAATATCATTGCTTTTGCAGACAAGAAATTCATATATAATTTCTGGATGGAGAGTATCAGCTCATCTGACAAACGTTCACCTGCTTTGCCTTTCATTGCAGATTATATAATATTTCAGCTACTAACATATCCCAACCGGGATATGCAGCTTTCGTGATCTTTGTAATACCTGTGAGAATTTATACATTTACACTGAGAAGAAAACCTAATTAAGATTGGAGGTTTGCAAGAAATGAATACGCTATCTTTTAATTAAAGTCTAATTCTATGAAGAAAAAAATACTTGTTTTTTGCTAGTTAGGAAAACAGCTACAATCTTTTTAGTTTTGTCTTTGTGTTTTGCTGTCCTGTATCCCCTCTGTGAGAATTTATGTTACTTCCTACCCAGAAAGGAAGAGAGGAAATATCTCAGAGAATGATCGTGACAATTTATTTTTGTATAGTGAAGAGGAATTGGAATGCAGATTTTTTTTAACTGCTAATTTTAACTTTCTGCCCTTGAAACCAACAATTCTCATATTAAAATCACGAAAAGCTGTATGGAGGTTTCAGGCACAATAAGTGGGGGTAACTCTTTCTAATTAGGAAAAAAAAAAATTCTGACTCTTTTCCAGAATATCCACAATTAAAAACAAGATAAATTATTATTTCTCTAATGTTTTATTATCTATTACTAGCTGATTGCCCGGCGTTGCCCAGGTATGTATTTGGCTGATGTTGGCTCCGCCTACTTTTTCTAACCCTAACACACAATTACTCACTGACCAAGTTTGTGAGCTTTGCGGTCTTTGGTATCAATAATCTGCATTGAAATGAAACAAATCTGATTGGCTGTGTGTGGCTCCACCCCCTTTTCTGAATTTGAACCCCAGTCACCCAATATCCAACTGTATCAGGGTTGAGGCCTGTGCCAGTAACAGTGCAAGAATGGTAGCAATTAAATATTCCCCTTGAAAAGCAACAGGTGAAGTTTGATTCACTTTTGTAGGCTCCACCCACTTTTCTGAATATTAATCCCAGTCACCCAGTGACCAACTGTGCAAAGTTTAAAAAAACCCTGCCATTAACAGTGTAAGAATGGATGCAGTTTACATTTTCCCAGTGAAATTTGTATTTGTCTCCACCCACTGATGACCCGGCGTTGCCGGGGTATGTATTTGACTGGTGTTGGCTCTGCCCACTTTCTAACCCTAACACACAAACACTCAATGACCAAGTTTGTGAGCTTTGGGGTCCTTGGCATCAATAATTTGTATATTCCCATAGAAATTAAACAAATCAGATAGGTTGTTTGTGGCTCCGCCTCTCTCCAGCATTTGAACCCCAGTCACCCAATGACCAACTGTAGCAGGTTTGAGGCATCTGCTATTAACAGTGTAAAAATGGCAGCAATTTAAATATTCCACTTGAAAATAAACAGGTGAATTTCGATTGTCTATTATAGGCTCCACCCACTTCCTTGAATATTAATCTCAGTCACTCAGTGACCATCAGGGCAAAGTTTGGGAACCCTGAAATAAACAGTGTAAGAAGGACTGCAGTTTACACTTTCCCAGTGAAATTTGTTTTTAGCTCCGCCCACTTTTTGTAACCTGGACACAAAGTCATTACTCAATGCCCAAGTTTGTGAGTTTTGGGGTCCTTGGCATCAATAATTTGTATTTTCCCATGAAATGAAACAAATCTGATTCACTGTTTGTGGCTCTGTCCCCTTTTCTGAATTTGAACCTCAGTGACCCAATGACCAACAGGTTTGAGGCTTGTGCCATTAACAGTGCAAGAATGGCAGCAATTTTAATATTCTCCTTGAAAAGTGACATGTGATTTTTGAATGGCATTTTTAGGCTCCACCAACTTTTCTGAATATTAATCCCAGTCACCCAGTAACCAGCTATGCTAAGTTTGAGAACCCTGCCATTAACAGTGAAGAAGGGCTGCAGTTTACAATTTCCCAGAAAAATCTGTTTTTAACTCCACCCACTTTTTGTAACCTTGACGTACAGTCACTACTCAATGACCAAGTTTGTGAGCTTTTGAGTTCCTGGCATCAAAATTGTGCTAATGGAAGCAGTTTATCCAGCAAAGAAATCTGGCTGTTTTTGGCTCCGCCCCTTTACTAAATTTGAACCCCAAACACTTAACGACCAACTGTAGCAGGTTTGAGGCCTCTGCTATTAACAGTGTGAGAATGGCTGCAGTTTCAATATTCCCCTTGAAAATCAATAGGTGAATTTTGATTGGCTCTTGTAGGCTCCACCTACTTTTCCAAATATTAAGCCTAGTCACCCAGTGACCAACTGTGTGAAGTTTGAGAACCCTGCCATTAACAGTGTAAGAAAAGCTGCAGTTTACATTTCCCCATGTAAAAAAGTTAGTTGTTTTTGGCTCCACCCACTATTTCTAATCTTGACATACAGTCACTTAATGACCAAGTTTATGAGCTGTGGGGTCTTTGGCATCAATAAGTTGCATTTTACCATTGAAATTAAACAAATCTGATTGGCTGTTTTTGGCCCGCTCCCTTCAGAATTTAAACCCCAGTCTCCCAGTGACTGACTGTAGCAGATGTTAGGCCTCTGCCATTAAGAGTGCATGAATGGCAGCAATGTAAACATTCCCCTTGAAAATCAAAAGGTGAATTTTGATTTGCTGCAGTAGGCTCCACCCACTTTTATGAATATTAGTCCCAGTCACCCAGTGGCCAACTGTGTCACGTTTGAGAACCCTGCCAATAACAGAATGGCTGAAATCAATCTAACAAATCTGATTGGCTGTTTGTGGCTCCACCCCTTTAGTGAATTTGGACCCCAGTCACCCAATGACTGACTGTATCAGGTTTGAGGCCTCTGCCACTAACAGTGTAAGAATGGTAGCAATGTGAATATTCCCCTTGAAAATCAATAGGTACATTTTGATTGGCTGTTGTAGGCTCCACCCACATTTCTGAATATTCATCCCAGTCACCCAGTGGCCAACTGTGTAAAGTTTGGGAACCCTGCCATGTAAAAAATGAAGGTGTTGGCACCGCTCACTTTTTCTAACCTTGACATACAGTCACTAAATTATCAAGTTTATCAGCTTTGGGGTCCTTGGTATCAATACTTTGTATATTCCCATTGAAAAATAAACAAATCTGGCTGTTTGTGGCTCCGCCCCCTTCCTGAATTTGGACCCTAGTCACCCAGTGACCAACTGTACCAAGTTTGAGGCATCTGCTTTTAACAGTATAAGAGAATGGTAGCAGATGAAATATTCCCTTTGAGAATCAAAAGGTGAATTTTTATTGGCTTTTGTAGGCTCCATCCACCTTCCAAAATCTTAATCTGTCACCCAATGACAGACTGTGCAAAGTTTGAGAAACCTGCCATTAACGGTGTAAGAATGGCTGCAGTTTATATTTTCCCAGTAAAAGTTGTATTGGCTCCGCCCACTTTTCGAAACCTTGACACACAGTCACTCAATGACCAAGTTTGTGAGCTGTCAGGTTCCTGGCATCAAAAATGTGTGAATGGAAGCAGTTTATCCACCAAGGAAATCTGATTGGCTGTATGTGGCCCCGCCCCTTTAGTGAATTTGAACCCCAGTCACCCAATGACCGACTGTAGCAAGTTTGAAGCCTCTGCCATTAAAAGTGTAAGAATAGCAGCACTTTAAATATTCCTTTTGAAAATCAATAGGTGAATTTTGATTGGCTGTTGTAGGCTCCACCCATTTTCTTGAATCTTAATCACATTCACCCAGTGACCAAGTGTGGCAAGTTTGAGAACCCTGCTATTAACAGTCTGATGCTTCATACACACTTGAGATAAAAGTCTTTGGAAAAGGCAAGATCACAGACCAATCTTATCACCCTTCATGTAGTATGAGAGCCATACTCTACACAGTCTATTCTATGGAGCTGCACTCCCCATCAGATAAAATCTTTGCAAGATGCTGCACACAAAGATGCCCGTACACACTCAAAAGATCATTATCTGCAAAAGATCTGTTCCTGCAAAATATCCATTCCTGCAAAATGCATTCATAGTCTATGAGATCTGCAGATCATCATACACACTTGGTTTAACAGACAATCATCTGCATATCTGGCAATCATCTGCAGATCTGAAAATCCATCCTGGTGGATCTGATCTGCAGATGATTGTCTGTTAAACCAAGTGTGTATGAGGATCTGCAGATCTCATAGACTATGAATGCATTTTGCAGGAATGGATATTTTGCAGGAACAGATCTTTTGCAGATAATGATCTTTTGAGTGTGTACGGGCATCTTTGTGTGCAGCATCTTGCAAAGATTTTATCTGATGGGGAGTGCAGCTCCATAGAATAGACTGTGTAGAGTATGGCTCTCATACTACATAGAAGGGGGTAAAATTGGTCTGTGATCTTGCCTTTTCCAAAGACTTTTATCTCAAGTGTGTATGAAGCATAAGAATGGCTGCAGTTTACATTTTCCCATTTAAAATGAACGGCTGAAATTTGATTTGCTGTTTGTAGCTCCGCCCAGGTGTGCAGGGGGGCCGCGAGACCACCAGAACCTATCATCCCAGGTAGTAAGGGATCTGTATACCAAGTTTCGTTCAAATCAGTCAAGCCGTTTTCGCGTGATCGCGACACACACACACCACACACACACCACACACACACACACACACACACACACACACACACACACACACACACACACACACACACACACACACACACACACACACACACACACACACACACACACACACACACACACACACACACACACACACACACACACACATATTATAAATGTCCATGAATTGGAGTGAAAAATAACAACTCTTTTAAAGTTGAAGTTTATTTTTTTTCTGATAAGTGGTTAAAATCGTCTGTCAAGTTTAATTTGCAGTAACCAATAAATACTGGTACTATACTCCATGGTAGGCTACTTCTGACACTACTCTAAATTTGACTTTAAAGAGGCCCTGTAGTGACATGTAGTAGAATGCAGTAAATGATTCAGGATACCCACTTTTAGGGTAATTTTCCTGGTTTCAGCATCAGAAACACTTCCTATAGCTACATATTGCTGTAAATTGGTATGTAGCCCCGCCCACCCAGTGATGTCACAGGCTATATCTGCTCTTCTTCTCCAAGCGCACGGTAAACTAGGGTCCATATGAAATTCGTTTTTTCTTCTAGGTGATTTATTTATACCTTGTCATAAAATGCCTTTCAAGCCACCAACAAGTAAAAAAATACTCAAAATAATTTTGATAGAACTTTCTTTTTTTAAAGTCATTAAACTGATAGAACGTTTTCACCAACTTTTGGGTCCTTTTTCAATTGTAAAATGCTTATAAGATTTTTTATTTTTTTTGACGAGAATATGAAAATTATCTCTTGGGAGATAACTCAGGAGAAATGGTTAATTGCATATGGGCCAAGGTGTTTTCTCCATTCAAATCACTTACTGTTAGGGATAGCTTAGTTACCTCCTCAGCGAGAAGCGGCACGGCCGCCGCTTCCGGGTCTGACTTCATCGCGGACCCGGCCGTGTCCTTGCAGGCATCGCTTGCTCCTTCCGGCAGGTCGGGTCTCTCTGCAGTTCACAAGCACAGGTCAGCACTCGCGCGCGATAGGCGGCAGGACCTTTATGCGCTGAGGAGGCGAGTCAGCTGACCGACTTGCTGCTGATTGGGCAGACAGCGCTGGGCTGGTGTTTTGGAATTGCTTGTCTGTATTTAAGTACAGGGATGTCAGTAGCTAGTTGTCTGTTGTTGCTGAAACTTCGCAGTGAAAGCTCTCAGACCTTAGTCAGATCCTTGTGTGCTTGAACCGGCAGGACCCCGGGGATTCGCACTAGCTTAGGAAATATATTATACTGTTATTGTTTATATCTGTGTAGGACCTTTTGCTTGTTCTTCTGACTACTCTCTGCTTTACGATTCTGTACCTCTGCCAATCTGATCTGTTGCCGACTTCTGCCTGAATACTTACCTTGATCTTGTCTTACGATTCTGTACTTCTGCCAATCTGATCTGTTGCCGACTATTGCCTGTATACCTACTTTGATTTTGCCTCTCGACTCTGTACCTATATTACTGACCGATCTGTTAACGACCTTGCCTGAACGACCACTCTCTCAGTTAGTGATAGCCCCTGTCACTAAGGGCTATCACTTGCACGTATTCCGGAATATTACTGTGCACCAAATCACGTGTGATCACACTCTAAATAAAATACTGACTATTGTTCTGATATCAGAAACATCACTGTTCATTACACTTACCCAACCATTCCTCAGCGATGCACCTTGCTAGCACTAGATATTCCTTCTGTGATATCTTTAAAAATGTAAATCAGGGTGAGGAAAGAATAAGGACTAAATACGTAAGCGATTTTTTTTTTCACAATTCAAGTTTATTGAAAAAGATATAAACCAAGCAGTACAAATAAAGCAATAGGTGCTACCACGTTAACAGCTGTAAGTACACTACAAATACTGCAAAAAAAAAAAAGACATGAACAAGAAGTCAATATAACAATGTTAAAGACTATACCCATTCTAGAAAGATTATCTCCCGTCTTATTAAATAAGCAATTTTAGTCATTACGTTACATTCACTACAGTTTCTCTTTAAAAAGACACTGAAGCCTCCTTCAAATCACGTTTTTATTTTAAAAATCTCTTAAGTATATTTGCCCTAACTAAAACGATGCATCCCCGTGGCTGAAATCTAACTAAATCCTCGCAAACTCCCCTCGCAAAATCTTGGTCGTGGATTTTGCTGCCCTGTGCGCTTCCGTGAGAGGCAGAGCTTTCAACTGCAACTTTGCCTCTTCACGCATCTATCAGCGCGTATCTCCGCCTCTCCCCGCCCCTCTCAGTGAAGGAAGACTGAGAGGGGCGGGCGGATGCGGCGATCCGCGCTGACAAGACGCGTGGAGAGGCAAAGCTGCAGCTGAAAGCTCTGCCTCTCACGGAAACGCTCCCCGCAGTGTGCCCCGGGGGGGATTTAGTTAGATTTCAGCAGCGGGGATGCAGCGTTTTAGTTAGATACTTAATAGGTTTTTAAAATAAAAACGTGATTTTAAGGAGACTTCAGAGTCTCTTTAAAAAGAACCTGAACTGAAAATAAAAAGTCAAAATAAACATACACAGGTCATACTTACCTTCCATGTAGTCTGCTCATCAGTCTTTTTATCCTCTCCTGTGTCCTGTTTGTCCACCGTGATCGATGGAATTCTCTGTCCTCCATTTTAAAAACGGCCATTACCCCCTACCAGCTTCCTGGTCAGCAGACTGTTAAACTGTTATATCGCCCACTTGAGCCATCGGGAAACATGGACATTACCTTTTATGTGGTATAACAAAAGAGGCGCCAAGTAGAGTAAAATTAGTTAAAATTGTTAAAAAGGGGGAAGTGGGTGGACTCACCTCCCTTCTGAAAAAATGGCCAGACAACCGGCAGGTTACTTCAAGTTTAAAGTAACATTTATTATGAGCTCCAAAAGTGCAACGCGTTTCACGGGTAACAGTCCCGCTTCTTCAGGCAAACAATTTTTGGAGGGAGCAAAGTCGGGTCAAGAGCCAGATATAGCGCCTCTGTACTCTGACAACCGGAGTATCACACAGCTCGGGGTCCAATGACTGCTTGGCATCTCTGTCAGAGGTGCCAAACAGTCATTGGACCCCGAGCTGTGTGATACTCCGGTTGTTTATTGCCTGATGAAGCGGGATTGTGCCCGTGAAACGCATTGCAGTTTTATCTAGGAGTGTGGGAATAAATTATTACTACTTCAAGCGACAGCTCCATGTCTGTTTTGGTGTAGCTGGTCCACCGCCGCCACCTGAACTTTTTAAACTTTTTAGCTTATTTTATCCTTTTGGCACTTCTGTACTTTCCTATACTTTACTTAACTGGTTTAGTAAAAGGACTTGCTCTGCAGAGTGTCTCTCTTTAAGGAGAATTTCACTTAGAGAGAAATAAAGTCATTTCTGCAAGCACCATGTTTAGTAGAACATTGTGCTCTAACTCCACAAGGCCATAGACTCGATGTACAGACTTCCAGGCCTTGTGGGATAAACATCGAGCGTTTTCATACTTCCTAAAGGTAAACAATAGCCAGTGAACAGAAAACAATGTTCTCCTAAGAACAAGGCAACAGGTCATTGGAAAATGGAATTTTCCAGTGCATGCGCAGTATAGACTGTGCTTGTCATGTTATCACGTGTTCTTATCAGCCAATAGCAGGCGATGGGTTATTTATCTATCCCTGCTGGGTGATGTTACATTTAACTCTTTAGTGGCTAGTATAAAATAGCCAACACGGGCTCCAGAGACCACCTTTTTCAGTTTCCACCTTCTAGCTTCTGACTTCCAACTTTCACTTCAACTTTACTTTCATTACTAACTTCCTGGAACTGCATGCTGTATATACGCTAAGAGCAACGTAGCATAGATTTCGTAAGATAAAGCCTGGTTACAATTCACAAGGGATGAACCAAGAGCCGCAAGGCTTAAAGGTCCGTACACACGCCGGACTTCAGGCAACCTCCCGCTGGGTGGGCGTTCCAGCATCAATCCGGCGTGTGTACAGTCTGTCTGCAGACTGATACGGCTGTTTCTGAGTGATCCGCCCGGCGGATCGCTCAGAAACAGCCGTATCAGTCTGCCGACAGACTGTATACACGCCGGACTGTCTGCTGAAAACACGCCCAGCATGAGGTGATGACGGACCCGTCGTTTCCTACAGTCCGGCGTGTGTACGGACCTCAAGACAGACTGATTGCTTTGCTGAGGTAAAGAAGATAAGATTGCTGCTGAACACATCTGTATATCTGTTTTCTGAATAAACACCTTAACCTTTGAAGACGTCTAAGCAGTTTTATCTCCTGTGCTGTTGCTGTGACGAGAGACAAGTTGTCACACTTTCTGTGATAGGGAGCTGAACAAAGGTGTAGTGTTGTTGCCCATAGCAGCCAACACATTTATTACACTCCTTAGATAAGCATGTGATTTTCACCTGAGCTTCGCCCTGGGTTTGCTTCAATGCTCAGGGTGCAGTCTATACAAAGCTGTTATTAGCTTGGTTCTTCTTAAAGCTAATGGAAACCTAAAAAAACAAAAACAAAAAGATACTTACCTAAGGAGAGGGAAGGTTCTGTGTCCTATAGGGTCTACCCTCTCCTCTCATGGTCCCCCTTGTTCAAGCGCTGTCACCCCCTGTAGCAGTATCCAACCGGTCAAATACTGCTCTCTGCCGCCGTCGGAGGCTTTGGATGTCCGAGTCCTCCCAAAGACGGCCGACTCCGCACTGCACCTGAGCTAGCGCGCTCTCTTGCGCACTCATTCATGCGCAGTGCAGAACTGCCTGTCTTTGGGAGGACTTGGGCTCCCAAAGACTTCATAAGCCTCCAGCTGTGGGGGTTACAAACGGGATGATATCACTGGAAAGAAAGGACTGTGAGAGGAACAGGAAGGCTCTATAGGACCTGGAGCCTTCCCTCTCCTTAGGTAAGTATCTATTTGTTTGTTTTTAGGTTCCCATTAGCTTTAAAGCATTTTTAAAATAAAAATAACAGATACTTACCTAAGGAGGGGAAAGGCGCTGGGTCCTATAGAGCCTTTTCGTTCCTCTTATGGTCACCTCATTCCAGCGTTGTATCCCGTTCAAATCTCCCCCTGTGGAAGGCTTTGGATGGCTTCGGGAGAACTCGGGCTCCCGAAGACTTCTGAAGCTCCACTGACAGAAGAAAGCAGTCTCCGACCCATCGATCTAAGACTGCTAACGGTGGTGGCAGTGCTGGAACGAGGAGACCAGGGGAGGAACGGGAAGGCTCAATAGGACCCAGAGCCTTCCTCTTTAGGTATCTATTTTCTTATTCTAAAAACGCTTCAGGTTCACTTTAAAGTCATCCCGAGCTGAAGCTCGGAATTAAAATGAGATACTTACCTAAAGCGGGGGAAGCCTCAGGATCCTATTGAGGCTTCCCTTGGTATTTTGATGTCCCCCGTCACAGAGCATAGCTCTCCTCCAGATCGGGGCCGCGCTCCTCCTATGTTACGAGCACTGCTGCACAGCTACTGCATGCGCAGTAGCACAGAGTTGCTCGTACAAAAGCGGCTCCGGCTTGCTGTGCATGCGTGGGAGTGCTCGCGCGGCCACGCTGCAGGAAGAGATGCTGTGCAGCCCTGATATGATTAGAGACAAAGCCTTGTTGGTAATTTTTCCGGGGGGCAGTGCTCAGCGACAGGGGACATCAGAATATTGAGGGGAGCCTCAATAAGATCCTAAGGCTTCCTTCTCTTTAGGTAAGTATCTAACTTTTAAAGAGAGCCCGAGGTGGGCTCAAAAAAATGACAAATAAAAGTAGGCTATCTGATCCACGTGGCTGAGCGGATCAGGTAGCCGCAAAAACTGCCGCTCCCGTGGGCCGCAATGGCCCACTTTCACTTCTGTGACCACTGGGTCATGACTCCGCATTGAATGACTGTGTGTCTCTCAAAGCCTGCAGGGAGGCGGGGGAGCGGCAGGAGGTGCGGCCAGGGAGAGCGAGCTGCCCAATGGCAGTTCAGGAAACACTGCAGGAACGTCCCTGGTGGGCGTTTTGAACAGGGAATTTCTCTCCCCGTCTTTACCTCCGAGTTAGAGACAAATGTTGTCGCTAAACTCGGGGGGCTATAGCACGGCAGTGGGGGTGGGGGGTGGGGGCAAAGAGCGGCGGTTGGGGGACACAGAGCCATGTCATTATGTAGAGAACATGCCTCTGTGTCCCATCTGCACCCCGAAGATCCACCTCGGGTTCTCTTTAAAGGACTTACGAGGCCGAAACATAAAAAGAAAGTTAAAAAAGTTAAGTACCTGCATCTCTTTAAAAGACACGGAGGGGACGCCATCCGCGTCCTTCCGCCGGGTCCCCGCCGCTCAATAGCCCCCCCCCGACCGGTAACGACCGCACGGCCCGGGTCGGGCTCTCCTGCCTCTACCAATATGACCGCCGGAGCTGGCTGCGGCTGTGCAGTCCACACAGCCGCGAGTGCGGCTGCGCAGCTCTAGGGCCAACCCCCCGATCCACGCTACTGTAGCGTGGATCGGGGGGTTGGCCCTAGAGCTGCGCAGCCGCACAGCCGCGGCCAGCTCCGGCGGCCATATTGGCAGAGGCAGGAGAGCCCAACCCGGGCCGTGCGGTCGTGACCGGCCGGGGGAGCTATTAAGCGGCGGGGACCCGGCGGAACGACACGGAGGGCGCGGATGGCGTCCCCTCCGTGTCTTTTAAAGAGATGCAGGTACTTAACTTTTTTTTTGTCCTAGAGAACTTGAGATCAATTAAAAGTAAAAATTCATAAATACCTGGGGCTTCCTCCAGCCCCCTTTGGCCTGAACGGTCCCGTACCGTGGACCACCATAATTTAATCAAGTGCCACAGTTGATTGAGAATTCCGGAATGCTACATGTAGCTTCTGTCATTGGTAGCATTCGTGGATATGGTCTTGCAGCCTAAGGTACAAGCACAAAGTACCTATGAATTGGCGGCAAACAATGTCAAATTCATTTCTGCACGGTAGCAGAAAAGCGTTTGGCCATGGCAACCTGTCCATCACAGTGAATCCATTTTCATACAGTGACCAGATTTTTCAACCTGGGACGGGAAATGTGCGTGTCCATGACCGTGGTGGAAAAAATGGGCATGTCCATGACATGGTGTGGGCGGAGCAAACTGTAATGTAACTCAGAGGCAGTGGGCCAGAGTTTCCTCTCAAAACACAGATAGACTAAGTGACACTTAGGCCCGGTTCACATTAGCGGTGGCCCTCCGGAATCGCCGTGCCGGAGCCGCACCGCTTGCAGAACGGACGGAACGGACGCACGGCATAGCAATGAAAGCCTATGCGTCCGTTCTGCCGGACCGGAGCCGCACCGGATCCGGGCCGGATCCGGACTCCGGCCTCTGTTCCAACATGCGCTATTTTTTGATCCGGCTCCTCCGGCAGCCGTATCCGGGGCGGAGCCGGACTGCACCATCCGGCCAATACAAACCAATGGGAACCGGAGAGCGCACAACACACTGGCTGAGAAATCCGGATGTTCTACCCCACTTCCTATGCGGATTGTTGCGGCGATATTGGATGGGGACACGTGGGCAAGCATTTTGGAGTGGAGCAGCACAGCTGGATCCGGAGATGTTGGCAGCATGTCGCAGGTGGAGGTGAGTGCTAAACAGCAGAGGGCCTGATTCCACAGGTCCCCCTTCTGCTGACCTCCCAGACCCCAACTTTTTTTTTGTTTTTACGTTACTTTTGCCAAACGGATCCGGATCGCATCCTGATGAACACCTGATGCAACCTGACCGGATCCGGATCGGATCCGGATCAGAACCGTACGGTTCCGATCCGGATCCGGTCCGGATCCGGTCAGGTCATCCGGTCCGTTTGGCAAACAACCGCAAGTGTGAACCGGGCCTAAAGGTAATCAGGCAATTTTCCCAAAACGCATAAGAAAGCAGTGTTCCCACAATGATGTAGTGAAATGGGAGATGGATGTCAGTCCATGACATGACTATGTACTCTGTGAAGTGCTGCAGAAGATGCAAGTGCTATATAAATAATGCAAGTGCTACATAAATACATAATAATGGTATGGCAGGACATTAGACTTTGACTATGGCTGAGATTAGATTGTGAGCTCCACCAAGGACATGTCTACATTCTCTATGAAGTGCTGCGTTAGATACCAGTGCTATATAAATACATAATAATATTGTAGGCAAAATCTGCAGAAGCTGCTGATGCTACAGTATTCGCATACCACTTAATAATTATGAGTCCCCAAAATGCCAAATGCTGCAACAATAACTCCAAAGTAGCAAATGCAGTCTATATGACCATCACATAATAACTGCAGCAACTGTTACCTCCAACAAATGAAATGCAACTACCGTTACCCTTGACACATGAAATGCAGCAGAAAATGATTACTTTGACTCCACAAATGGTAAATGAGGCAAACCTTACCTCATGCCATGGGCATCGCTAGTCCTATTTTAGGGGGACCGTGCACCCAATATGTCCTAGGGTGCCCCCAATCTATTCACAGGGGTGCTCCGCCACTAGGACATGGAGGGGTCACAGCATGAGGGGCGAGCTTGGTGGCACATCGGAGGGGAGGGGGGTCGGTCCCCCCCCCCTCCCCTCAGGTTCTCCCCTCTGCGCTCCCCTCCAGCATTGAATAGTGGTTATGCAGGCGGCGGGGCAGCGGCAGATACATACCTTCCTTTTAGCTCTGTTCATCAAACGCATTGTCTGTTGGCCCACTTACTGCAGGGGGGTGGTAAAATTGGTCAGTGATTGACCAATCAAAATTGTATGTGCGTATACATCTTTGGTCTATGCAGATACTGATTGTAAATTATCTAAATAAAGGACAGGGGGCTCCAGACAATATTTTGATGGGCAGGCCCGTTATCTGTAGCTTACCTCACTGCTAAGTTCATGTACATTTGGCCCCACCCATGGCCACACCCACTCACTGTATGACCACGGCCATTTTTTTGCCGCGGCGTGCGCCGCATACATTTCCCGCCTTGTGCCCACAGGTGCCCCCAATCTCCAAGGACCCTAGGAACGCCCCTGCCTTATGCGGCCACAGAGTCCCACGGCTGGGACACCTGGCGGTCAAAAGTGGGACATACCCTGGGACACATTGCAGCTTGGGATAGGGGACCCTGAACCTGGGACGTGTCCCAGGTAAAATGGGACGTCTGGTCAGGGTAATTTTAGCACTCAGCGGTTGTATTGCCATTTAAAGGACCACATCGGCTAAAAAAGTAGGCAGGTAAAATCTGACAGAACCGACAGGTTTTGGCCCAGTCCATCTCCTCATGGGGGATTCTCTGGGTTTTCTTTGTTGTCAAAAGCATTTTCTGAATGGTAGTTGCTAAGCCTAACTGCCAAATTAGCATGCAAGTGAGCAGGGAGGCTGGCGGGTATCTTATGCTGGGTACACACGTTGAGATTTCCCGCTCGATTCGCGGATCGATTTGATTATTTCAAACATGCTCAATCGGATTTCGATCGTTCCTGCCGTCGATTTTGCATCCTTAACATGAAAAAACGAACGAAATCCAATCGAGCATGTTTGAAAAAATCGAATCGATCCGTACGATCCCGCGAATCGAGCGGGAAATCTCAACGTGTGTACCCAGCATTACTATTTTGCAGTTTAAAGTCCATTCAGGGAATGCTTCTGAAAACAAAGAAAACCCTGAGAATCCCACATAAGTAGACGGACTATTCCAAAACCTGTCAGTTGTGACAGATTTTAACTGCTTCCTTTTTTTTCGCTGGAGTCGTCCTTTAACTGAAGAAGCTGCAGAATCTGTGAGGAAACTCTATAGTTTTCCAGCATGATGGCCTCCTGTGGCAGCTGGCCTGCACTGTAGAGGAAAATGCCAGGGAGTTGAAAACATCTGGCACAGGACGCGCGCCCCCGCCGCCTGCCAGGACTCACGGGAGCGCGCGCTCAGCTGCCGCAGCGACCGTCCCGCGGGAGCGCGCGCCTCCCCAGAACCCACCACGCCCGGCGCCTGCGCGCGGCCGGCCAATCGGCATCCTGCGTGCCCCAACCACGCCCCCCTCGCCTGCATCTGTGTCCGCAGCGATGGCAGCCGCAGGCGAGCAGCCGGTGGAGCGCGGCGGGAGGTGAGAGGCGAGGCCCGCGGGCACGGAGACGGGCCGGATGCTGCAGGCGGCCAGGTGAAATGATGGACGGGGCTGGGAGGGGGGAGGTGCTGGCCTGCAAGCCCCTCCCACATTGAGGCTGTTTGCCCGGTAACCGGCTGGCTGTGAGCAGGGAGGCTCCTCCCATGGGATGGGGTGACTGGGCTGCATGGTGTGATGGCTGCTGGTCAGAGATCTGCTAATGCTCTATGATGGTCACTGCTTTGATACAATGTAACATTCCTATAAGATGAGACGGGCATCCCTGAGAAGTGACAGATTTATTTACAGGCAATTAAAAAAAAAAGGGTTTTATTGACCTCCCAATGACCCCTCCCTGACACTGAACTCCAGCGCCCTCTGTGTCCGCATTCCATCAGAATACCATATATGTGGACTAAGGATGAGCTCCAGGGGGCTCCTCCAGCCCCTTGTAGCCTGCAAGGGCCCTTGGTGTCCTCTGGGTCCCCTCTGTGGTCCCGCTGGCTGCTTCGGTAGGTGCATGACTTTGGCCAAAGTTGTGCATGCGCCGCCCAGGCACCTGGAGCATCATCATGCCGTCTCTGTGAAGGTCCTGTGAATGCGCGGTACTCGGAAGACTGAACCGTGCATGCTCAGGACCCTAACAGTGACGTGCGCGATGATGCCTGGATAGGCCGTGCATTTACGGAGCCGCCAGCAGGACCACAGCAGGACACAGAGTGACCTTGTGGGCTACAGGGGGCTGGAGGAAGCCCCAGGTAAGTCCAGATTTTTTTTTCTACCGCTGCTAAGTATCCATGCTATGTGCTCCACGTCGAGTTTCATCGCATTCCATGTCCCTCCAATACTTCCACCTTCTGAGTATGAAGGAGGAATTATCGGAGAGATGGGACGTGGAGCGCATCGACTACTAGTGACAACAAGGGTAAGTTAACTGCCCCTCCCCATGGCTACAAGCTTTAGTCAGAGTCCGGAACACTGGAGCTCATTCCCTGTGTCAACCTGGAAATTTAAAACTAGGGCTCGTCTATATCCACACTATGAGGGATGCACAATGGTCCGTTCAGATACGCTGTGTCCATCTGCTACTTCACGCTACGCCATTGTGCATCTGCATACCTCCCAAACAGGGGTTTTCCCCTCCCCCCAAGAGATAGGAGCAGGGAGCGAGTCTTTCTGTTGCAGCGTTGCGTTGCTTTGCTTACCGGCTTGCCGAGTCAGCTGTAATGACATCCCACATGATCACCACTTGAGCCACATCAGCTGCACTGTCATTAAAGCCGGCTCAGCATGTGGTTTTGATCCTCCTACCGCTTCGATTGGGACATCTCGAGGATGCATGGAACATGTCATCCCAACCTGGGACAGTTCTGCAGTAATCGGGCTAGATGGAAGGCATGTGTCTGCTCGGGTCTGCCCCTGCCGGAGGCACTGCGATACCAATGGAGGCCTCTGCAAAATCATACTTCTGGGGCTCCACATTGAGTTGGAACAGACCAAAAAGAATCCTCCCGCACCTGCTCCTTGTCTGCTTGAGGTTTCTGGAAGATAAAAACAGGTCTGTTTGTTTTATGTTTAATCTACCAGTGATCTGCAAACTTGCCTCTCCAGCTGTTAAGGAACTACAAGTCCTGCAATGCATTGCGGGAGCCTGACGGCCAGAGTCATGATTCATAAAGGCAAATGCATTGTGGGACTTGTAGCTCCTTAACAGCTGGAGAGCCAAGCTTGCAGATCTAGGCAGACGTAGAATTCCAGTATCAGTCTCTTGTGAAGGCAGAGATGGGTGCTCCATTTACCATTAAAGAGGAACTTCAGCCTTAACAAACATACTGTCATTAAAGGGATACTGTAGGGGGGTCGGGGGAAAATGAGCTGAACTTACCCGGGGCTTCTAATGGTCCCCCCGCAGGCATCCTGTGCCCACACAGCCACTCCCCAATGCTCCGGCCCCGCCTCCGGTTCACTTCTGGAATTTGTGACTTTAAAGTCAGAAAACCACTGCGCCTGCGTTGCCGTGTCCTCTCTCCCCCTGATGTCACCAGGAGTGTACTGCGCAGACACAGACCATACCGGGCCTGCGCTGTGCGCTCTTGATGACATCAGCGGGATCGAGGACACGGCAACGCAGGCGCAGTGGTTTTCTGACTTTAAAGTCAGAAATTCCAGAAGTGAACCGGAGGTGGGGCCGGAGCATCGGTGAGTGGCTGCGCGGGCACAGGATGCCTGCGGGGGACCATTAGAAGCCCCGGGTAAGTTTAGCTCATTTTCCCCCGACCCCCCCTCCCCCCCCCCCCCCCCCCCCCTACAGTATCCCTTTAAGTTACATTCGTTATGTTAATTAGAATAGATAGGTAATATAATCTCTTACCGACCCCGTTTTAAAAGAACAGGCAAATGTTTGTGATTCATGGGGGCAGCCATCTTTGTCATGGGGGCAGCCATCTTTTTGGTTGACAGGAGGTGACAAGGAGCAGGAGACAGAGTTCCAACTATTCTGTGTCCTGATTACTCCTCCCAGCTGCACACGCTAGGCTTTAAATGTCACATTCAAAATGTAAAAAAAAAAAAAAATTGCACCAAAACAGCAGAACGAGAACAACAACATCAGAAATCCCATCATGCTTTGCACAGCATTACGGAAAAATGCCCGGGCAGTTTTCTTCTGTGCAGCTAAAAATGAGGCTTGTATAAGAAAAAAAAAAGTTCTGATGCTGTGAAACCGTTAAAGAAACACCAAGCCTTTCCAGTGCTGCTGAGTCAATTTTTAGTCTGGAGGTTCACTTTAAACTCATCTTCTTTTGGCTTTTGCAAGAGGTATAGCTGAAGGAGTTTTCCATTAAAACAAACTTTGATTGGTTGCAGTATCAGTAAATAAAGGGATTATCACAAATCGCCTCTCTTGAGGACCAAAAGAGGTGATTTGTGAGTAAAGGTACCCATACACTACGTCCATTTACTGTTGATATACAGCAGATTCGATCACTGTGATTGAATCTGCTGTGAAATCGTTAACGCAAATGTTGACCGATCAACCGATTTCCATCCGGAATCGATTGATTTAGTCGATCTGTTCAGGCAGAAAATTTTGCTTGATCACCCGCGGATCAGGAGCATGTCGTTGTTATGCAATTTTTAAATGGACTGCATTTGGTGCAGTTCCAAACTACATAAATTCGCATTGCAAAAACATGCTAAACATTTGCACCGGCTTGCAATTATTACTGCACTACATCCTAGGCTATCCGGCTGGACTTTCTGGGCCATAAAGTGCCAGCCGCACACTAGCACTCGCCGGGAAAAGTGCAGCCTTACTAATATCCGCTGCCCTGTCTTCTGAGGTGGCAGCGCTGTGTAGTATACTTTAGGGCTGCCTCAGACGGGCAGCTGTCAGTGGCTTACTAAGTAGAAAAGTGTTTGGTATTGTTTCGCATAGGTTCCTGGCGTTTCATCACCGCATTTCACATCCTGGGGGGGGAAGCAGAACTGCTTGAACACAGCTGTCAAGGTGGGATCTACCGCAATGTTTACACAAATTACGCAAAAAGGCAACTGAAGTGAGAGAGATGAGGAGGCTGCCATATTTATTTACTTTTAAGCAATACCGGTTGCCTGGCTGTCCTGCTGATCCTCTGCCTCGAGTAGTTTTAGCCATAGCCCCTGAACAAGCATGCAGCAGATCAGGTGTTTCTGACAATATTGTCAGATCTGACAAGATTATCTGCATCTCGGTTACATGCCGCCCAAATGAGCTGCCGGGTGGTTTTCTCTGCACCTTTCCCTGACGTTCCTGGCAGGCCGGGCTCTGCTGGGCGCACGGTGCTGAGAGCAGAGCGTGTCTTGTGCTCCCCAGAGGAATGCTGGCTTTGCATGTCGATTCTCTGGACTGCCTATTATCCAGAGGCGAGCATCATGTGAAGTGGTGTGGAAAATTGATTTAGAAGTTTACAGCGTGATGCGGCCTTAAAGCTCACAGGAATCCACGCTGCAACGCTTGCAGACTGCCTGCTGAGGAGCCACTACAAGTCCCAGCATGCCCACTAGGGTTGTGTATCTGCATGGATTGAGACTTGATAGCGAACTGCAGCAAATTGTATACAATGAACAGAGGCGCCAAAGGTATAAGATTAGATTAAATGAGCTTAAAAACCAACTTAAATGGCAAAAATGAAGGAGGAAGTGGTGGTCTTACCTCCCTCAAGCAGACACGACAACGACTGCGATTCAGACAGTCAAACGGATTTATTAGAAACTCCCCCCAAAAAATTTGCAACGCGTTTCGCTGGCTCAATCCCGCCTCATCAGGCAATACAGGGAGGAGTATCAAGCGATCTGCACAAGGATTCAAGTTAAGCACCTCTGTGCCTAACTTGAGGTGCTTAACTTGAATCCTTGTGCAGATCGCTTGATACTCCTCCCTGTATTGCCCGATGAAGCGGGATTGAGCCTGCGAAGCGTGTCGCAAAATTTTTTGGGGAGCTTCTAATAATTGTGTTTGTCTGAATCGCAGTCGTTGTCGTGTCTGCTTGAGGGAGGTAAGACCACCACTTCCTCTTTTATTTTTGCCATTTGAGTTGGTTTTTAAGCTAATTTAATCTAATTTTATACTTTTGGCGCCTCTGTTCATTGTATACAATTTGGAATCCACCCTTGGTGGAGGGTCGCTACCCTTTCTTCCTGTCTACAGAGAGTGACTCCTTAATCCTGAGTGGGGTCAGGACAATCTCCCCACCTGCCTTTACAGTGGTTGCCTGCTGGTGATACTGACTTGTGAGTATCTAGCAATACAAACGTATTGCCACCTTCTCCAGTATGTATTACACTATTGGGGCTCTCGGTGTTCCCTGTTTTTATCTTTCTGCAGCAAAATGTAATTTTTCCTGAGTTTAAAAACTATTTTTTGTATTTTTTTTTTTTTAAAACCCATTACAATTTTTTTTTTTTTTAAACAATTTTTTTTGCCTTGTTCCCATTATCATCGTTGGTCGGGGACAACCTGCACCTGGAAACAGGAAGGGACTGAAAGGAGTACTATCGATTGAAACAACTTTTTTTTTTTTTTAATACTCTATATTAGTGTACACATTACCACTAGTGCTAGGGGCACTTTATTTATTCACCCAGGTCTCTCTCTCACTATCCCTGCTTAAAAATTCATTTTTCACACTGCTTATAGTAGTTTGGGTCACCCTGAGCTGCTTGGTTACTCTGTCACACAGCTCACAAATATATGTCACTGTGTCACTCACAGCATGCAGGAGACATGAGGAAAAACCTGCTGATCTGAGGTGGTAACAGGTAACTAAATGAGCTGGAATATAACTAGCTATACCAGGAGTCTGTGTTTACACTCAGACTGGCTGCCTGCTTGTGGTGATTCACTCCAGGCTGCATCCACTTTACAAGCTGCTGAGAGGGGCAGACCACTGTCTACAATTAGCATTATTAGTATCTTTATCAGTAAAGAGAAGCAAAGATAATAAACACACATTGCTAGAATCTTTAACCCCCTACCACCATATCACCAAGATTCTTTCAGCAAGGTGATAATTAAACTATAAACTGAGGAGTTGATAGCATGTCCCCTGTGAAGAGATATGGTCTAGTCCTCTGGGAGCTCAGTATTAGATACATTTTGTATCCAACACTGACGCCAAAACTGAGGAGGATTTTACAGCTGAGAGGAACAGCTGTGTGAGGAATCAAATTGCTCCTAGTACTTGCCCTAATGTGTGCTACAACATACAGCATTTAAAAATAAATGCATACATCGATAGTATTCCTTTAAGACAATGTCTAAGGCCTCATTCACATTGCGTTCTAATCGCTTTAGCGTTCGTGTTGGACGTTTTTTGAAGCAATTTTTTGTTCCCGTCAATTTCTGTTCGTTGGACGTTTTTGGTAAGCGGTTTTGCAGAGCGATTCCGTTTTTTCAATTCTTGATGTCAGGAAGTGAACTCTTTCATCCGGAAAATAATAAATACAATGTATTTATTCTTAAAAACACAAACGCAATTGCTGCACAAAGCGATTTTGTGAGCGTTTCGCATTTTTCCTATACCTTTCATTGCATCAAAATTGTCCCGAAAATGGTCCATGCAGTGCTTCTCTGAGCGGAAAGAGGACAGACCGCCCCAATCTGAACTACCACATAGGATAGCATGGTGTAAGCGCTTTCAGGGCGATTTTGAAAAATTGCAGGTGCAAAAAAACAAACGCCCCCAGTGTGAACGACCTCATAATTACAATCTTTTAGCGCTTTAAGTGATTTTCCTAGGTGATTCTAAGCATGTGCCTAGCGATTTTCTAATCGTGCCTAGTGATTTTTGGAGCGTTTTAGTGTAGTGTTTATTTTTTGTTACAGTAGAGCCGTTACTGAACAGCTAACCCCCCCCCCCCTTAAGCTTTTTAATATTGACTATATTTTGAGATTCATTTTATTTGGATGCAATGAAGTAAACCCTGACCTGGGTTTAAGGTATCCCCACTTCCCCATTCATACTATAATCAGTGTGTGGATGAAATTAGTAAAATTAGTTAACCCTTCGCACACTTTCATGCAAATGCTGCAAATAAACCATCCAGGAAGCATTGCAGTCACTATAGCTACAGCTGGGTTGAAAGCTAAGGTCTTTGTTAGCAAAAAACAACCCACATTATTTTTGTGTAGTCCCAAACACCACACAGAGGCTCCTTAAAGTAAGCTTGTGTCCTAACTCTGGCCCTGTAACATGCATAATGCAACATGCAAGCATACAGTGCATCAACCTATCAAAAAATTAGGAGCGCAGTGGCTGGCTAGTGTACTGGTTGATACAGGATACCGGGGTTCTCGGCTCTTCCTGTTCAGTAAGCCAGCACCTATTCAGTAGGAGTCCTTGGGCAAGACTCTGTATCACTGCTACTGCCTATAGCACCGCCCCTAGTTGCTGCAGCTCTGGTGCTTTAAGTCCACCAGGAGAAAAGTGTGATATAAATGTTCTGTGTCTTGTATTAGGATATGGCAACATAACATCCTCCCCATGGCGCTACAATATACATCCATACGCTCCATACATACAGCGTGAGATATAACAATTCTGACAACTGTTACAGGACACTGCTTTTAAAGAGTGAAAATAATGTAATAAAAAAAAGCTTCATTTTTACAATAATTAAGTATAAATGATTTAGTCAGTGTTTGCCCATTGTAAAATCTTATAAATCCCTGATTTACATTCTGACATTTATCACATGGTGACATTTTTACTGCTGGCAGATGTCACTGGAAGTAGCTACAGCTGTTTCCAACTGCCAAAAAAAAGCAGCAAACAGCTATTACCCACAATGCAGCGAGGTTCACAGACAGGAAACTGCCAGGACCATGGTCCTCACAGTTTCCTGTGGGAGGGGTTTCACCACAATATCAGTAATACAGCGCCCCCTGATGATGTTTGTGAAAAGGAATAGATTTCTCATGTAAAAGGGGGTATCAGCTACTGATTGGGATGAAATTAAGTTCTTGATCACGGTTTCTCTTTAACACAGAAGCCAAATGATTAGCCTATGCATGCACTGGAGTGGAATATGATGTAGGATGTGTTGGTACAGAGAGCAGCGGGGGGATTGTTTTATACGCTGCACGTCCTCTGCACATCGCCAGCATTCAGGATTCACACGGATGAAGCTGAACGCTGCAGAGAAATCTGCCTGGGGTCTCTCTACCTCCTGCTGACTCAGAATGTGATTTCTCCTCCTCTCTGGCTGTTAGCGGAGGAGACCGCAGCATTCAGTTCACCAGGCGGAACTCTCTTTATCCAGAGGCTGCAGCGTTCAGCTGGATGATTCTTCCACAGTGTACGTCGGTCAGGATCGGCCTGTCCATGCAGCTTTCATCACAAGCTAGCTGCGGCTGATGTAGATGATCACAAGAGAACCTCCTAGCTTTGTCCTAAGGCCCCCATTGCCACTTAGGGCTGGTGCACACGACGGGCTCTTTTCCACTAGCTGCGTTTCTGCCAAAAACACGTGTTTGTGTTTGCTGATTCTGAAGTGCAGCCCGTTTAAAAATAATAATCTTGGGTGGCCTTTTCCACTGCTGCGTTCCGATTTTTAAAAAAACCGCAAACGCATGTCTGTGCGCTTATGATGCTTTTTGCGTTTCAATGTAAAGTATAGGAACGCATGAAAAAATGCTTCGTTTTGATTTAACCACTAGTATCTATTTTCAAAAATCTATGGACAGTTAGTGACATCTATGTACTTTGTACAGTGCTGCGTAATATGTGCAGTGCTCTCCCCAGGCTCTTTTAGCCGGGTGCTCCACCCGGCTAGTTCTGGTGACCACCCGGCTGTCATCGGCTCACCTCCTCCTATGCTGTAAGCAGAGTTGCTCACCGAAGTACCAGCCCTGTATTCTCCTCTCGGCCCACCCGGCTACTTTTTCATGCAACCCGGCTGGAAAAACAATTCTGGGGAGAACACTGCTGTAGGTGCTATTTAATATATACATGCATACAGACTGTTTCGGATTGGTTGATCCTCATCAGTGCATGGCATGGATTAATGTGGCTCTATGGAAGCATCCAAAGCTAGGGCTGATTCACACTACATTAGCTTTTTAAATGCCAGAGATTTTAAAAGCTCTTGCTAATGCAGTGCTCTGGGGGATATTTACAAAATCACATTGCTCCAGTGTGAGCACTCACATAGGATAACATAAGCAGGAGCTTTTAAAATCACAAAGCGCTTAGAAAAGCTCTTGTAGAGTGAACAAGCGTTACAGATTACCCAGCAAGCTCCTGGTGAACCAGAACTCCTAGGAGTGTATAAAGGGGCTACAAAGGACTAAAAAGCCTTCTTACTAAAATGTTATGCAAAACAAAAGTTTCCCTTCTAACAGAAGGTATTTGCAATTATTCAGATTGGAGCGAGCATATGATGTCCGCCACGATGCATCACTGCTGAATATGCAAATCATCTCTTTGTTGTCCCTGTAAGTAATGACCAAAATGGTGTTTTTGTTTTGTTTTTTAATTGCCCTCAATAAAACTTGTGCGTTGCCTGTTAACTCCACAATTATGGCCCATACTCACGAGGGACTTTTGTCGCCTCAACACGCGGTGCACGCGTGTTGCGGCGACAGGTCGCCCGTGAGTATGGGCCGTTGCACGCGCGCGCACCCCGAACTGTCGCCCGTCGCTCATGTCGCCATGCGATTGAAAGTTTCAATCGCATGGCGACAGTCGCCGCCGCAACTGTCGCTAGTCCGCGTGAGTACGCGGACTAGCGACAGCAACCTCCATTAAAGTATATGGAGCTTCCGGCGGGGGGAGGAGGAACGTTGGCGACAGCTTCCGCCTCGCCGCTGGTCCCTCTTCCGCGTGTGTACGCGGAGGGACCTGGCGAGGAGCTGTCGCCGGCCTGTCGCCCACACGCTCACGTGTGCTGGCGACAGGCAACATTTGCAGCCCGTGAGTACGGGCCATTAGGCCCCTTCATGATATTGGTGCAGTCACATGATTGGATTGTAATGTGTATAGAACATAAGATTGTGTCGCATAAATCCCAGGAGCTAGATCCCTAGACAAATACATTTTATAAGGGACCAATATAAAAACAGAGCAATGGGGAGGTCGGCACTAGATACAACTGGAGCAGACATGTGAGGGAAGCGGGTGCAGGCTGTGCCTCCAGGCAGTGGAGATATTTTAAAGTGGGATAAATCTCTTACATACTATTTAATAAAAATGTGTTTTCCTACTATTTATTACCCATACAGTTATCATATTTGCTTTTGTGCACGAGTAATATTGTCTGTCTACAAATGACACGTTCTAAAAGTATAGTTTATCTGCTCTGAAAGCTGCCGTTGCATTTTATTGCATAGCTGCTGTATTTATAAATTAGAATCTAATTATCACTTCTCGGCTCTTTCTGCTCCTTAGCTCAGTACAGCACAGTTCTAGCAGTTCCGTATTGTTTACTAAATGTATCTGACAAAGGAATGTAAACAAAAGATAATGTTATCACCTCTTTGTATGTGGCCAGAAGCTTTCCACCGAAGAACAAAGTGCTGTGTTTAATGCTCGGTACACGCCATGCTATTTCCTGTCAGATAGAAGGGGCAATTGATTATTTCCAACAGGTTCGATCGGATTACCATTTATTTTTCTGATTGATTTTCCGATCACTTCAAAATCAGGACATGTTGGAAATAATTGATTTGACCTGGCTGAAGGCAAAGTGCATGTTGCGTACCAGGCATAACTGTTTAAATGCTCGTCTTCTACATTTTTTTTTTTTTTGGTAGTAGATTTTATGCTGTAAATAATCTTTTAGAGCAGAGGAAATGTTTCATACCACTTTAAGCAATTGTGTAGTAGCAGTAAGGATCGGGGCACCGGCCAGTAGTATAAACCGGAGTCACCTATATTTCATCCTCACCACAGACAGACAATACAAATCACATGTCCTGACAGCCGTTTCCAAGGGCCATACCCTCTTCCTCAGATACCAATTGTCTCTAAACGGCTGTCTGGCCATATGATTTGTGTCGTCTGTCTGTGATCAGGATGAAATAAAGGATCTGTTTATACCACTGGCTGGTGCCCGGACTCTTACTGCTACAATACGATTGGATACCATTGATAACGGACGCCGCTCACTGGTTCCTGGAGGATTCATGCCATCAGTAGATAATCGTCTCTCATCAGACCAGCTAACGACGTTTCTCCATTGGACTTTTAGGAGCAGCTATTGTTTGATGAACGGACTACAGAGGGACCCTCTGAGCAGAAGATCTTCAGCCCATCAGAAGTGGAAGTCTCCAGGGAGTTATGATGGAGCACTATCCCTCCATCAAGCCCCTCGGTAAGCTGGCTCAGTCTGTCTGCTGTGACAGGTCTGTGTGCATTGACAGGACCGGTATACTCACCATCACATCTGTCGCTTGCAGAATGCACAGTCGTTGGGTCTGGGGTGGTCGTGAAGGTGGAGGAGGAAGAACCGTACAGTCCCCACAATCAGCAGAATTCTGTAACCAACTCAGGTATCTCATCACATGACTGTCCGTAATCTGAACACTATGGGCCTGTTTCTGGGGTGGAATTTGCAGTGGTTTTTGCCAATTCAAGCTGGGAAACGCTGCCTATTCCGTCAATAGGCTTGTCAGAACTTTACTACAGCATGCATCCAAACAACTATAACCGTGCATGGCATGGATACAGGAATTCAGATAGGTTCTCGCATCAATGTAAGTGCTGGCGTAGTGGATAGCACTCTTGCCTTGTAGTTCGAGGGTTAAATCTAAACCAGGACTCTATATGCATGAGTTTATATATTCTCCACGTTTTCATCTTAAAGGAGAACTGTAGTGAGAGGGATATGGAGGCTGCCATTTTTATTTTCCTTTTAAGCAATACCAGTTGCCTGGCAGCCCTGCTGATCTATTTGGCTGAAGTAGTGTCTGAATCACACCAAACAAGCATGCAGCTAATCTTGTCAGATCTGACTTTTAAGTCTGAAACACCTGATCTGCTGCATGCTTGTTCAGGGTCTATAGTTGAAAGTATTAGAGGCAGAGGATCAGCAGGATAGCAAGGTAACTGGTATAGCTTAAATGGAAATAAATATGGCAGCCTCCATACACCTCTCTCTACAGTTCTCCTTTAAGTAATCCAGTTTCCTCCAACATCCCACCAAAATATACAGTTCATTATTCCCCATGACCTAAGGGCTCTTTTCCACTGCTGCCTGCGCTCGCAAGCGCAATTTTACTGTGTCGTGATTGCTTAAGCAATTTCCACTAGCCGCGATTGTGCCATTTTGCTGTCGGGAATGGAGCACGATTGGGGCGAGAATCGCATAGGCCGGCCATTGTGTGCAGGGGAAAAGCGGTGCCCACTAGTAGGAAAAGAGCACTGTGATTTACATGTAATCCACGGTGCTCTAGCGATCTGCAAAATGGCTGTGATCCGTTTTTTAATCAGATCGCAGCCAGTGGAAAAGGGCCCCGAGACCAGAATAGGTACGTTAGATTAGGGATTAGATTGTGAGCTCCTCTGAGGACAGTCAGTGACATGAATATGTACTCTGTAAAGTGCTGCAGAAGATGTCAGTGCTATATAAATACATAATAATAATAATATGGTAGGACATTAGACTATGACTATGGTAGGGTTAGATTGTGAGCTGCTCTGAGGACAGTCAGTGACATGACTATGTACTCTGTAAAGTGCTGCAGAAGATGTCAGTGCTATATAAATACATAATAATATGGTAGGACATTAGGCTATGACTATGGTAGGATTAGATTGTGAGCTGCTCTGAGGACAGTCAGTGACATGAATATGTACTCTGTAATGTGCTGCAGAAGACGTCAGTGCTATATAAATACATAATAATATGGTAGGGCATTAGACTATGACTATGGTAGGATTAGAGTGTGAGCTGCTCTGAGGACAGTCAGTGACATGAATATGTACTCTGTAATGTGCTGCAGAAGACGTCAGTGCTATATAAATACATCCTGTAAAAAATAAAAAGATTTGATACTTAGGGCTTCCTCCAGCTCCATGAGCACCGATGCATGGGGGGCCGCGCATGCACAGAAGAGTCGACTGGCGCGACTGAGCCAGATTACCGGGACTGATTGCGGGTGAGCAGTGGCACTCGGGAGGGCGGCGAAGGCCGTATCAGTGCTCGTGGGGCTTGCATACTGGCTGTAAGCTTTGGATCTTCATTATAGTCTCCTACATAGATGCCTTTCATTTTTGCATGTTGTTCTTCTTCTCTGAGAACATTTATTTTTCTTTAAGACCGTGCCAGTATTCGGCATGAGGTGCGGGTTAAGAGTGAGAGGAGTGAAGACCTGCGCATCAGGAAGAGTGCGAAGTGGGAGTACAGCCAGGCCCTACACAACAACATCGGTACGCGGCTGCTGTATAATTTACATCACAGGGATTGCTGTATACACATTTCCCAGCTGTTAGGCTTGGGAAGCATCAAACACACGATTACTGTCGCCTGCAGAGATCTGGAGTTCGGTACTGAGATTGTACAGAAGCGTCTCTAGCCTTTCACCCCCCGTAGTGACCAGGCTTTTTTTTACAATTTAGGCCACTGCAGCTTTAAGGGCTCGTTGCAGGGCCGTACAACTCAGTACACAAGTCATTTCCCACCCCTTTTCTGCCCACCAACAAAGATTTCTGTTGGTGGGCTCAGATCCCTGCTGGGATGTTAATTTTTTTTATTAATAATAATAATAATAATAATAATTTTTTTTTATATAAATACACCTATTTTTATTATTATTTTTTTTATCCCTCCCGTCCCCTGCCAGCCAATCACCGCGATTGGCTGTCATAGGCATCAGCCTATGAGAGCGACCACTCCTCTGTCTCCCAGGGGGACAGCCCAGTGACACGGCTGTCCCCAGTACAGCGCTGCCTTAGATCGCAGTGCTGTGCAATGTAAATAGACGGCGTCTGTCAGTCTCCTATCGACGTTTGCCGCTGGGAGACTGATGGAGTGGAGCTCTGTCATTCAAGCTGAGATGCACGCGATCTCCTGCAAAATCCCGCCCCAGGACTTGACGCCAATTGGCGTTAGGCGGTCCTGGGGCTGCCGCTGCGTTCACACCCTTCGGTGTGAGGCGGTTGTGAAAGTAGACCTGAAGCATTTAAAAAAAAAAAAAAAAAACATGAGGAGGAAGACTCTGAGTCGTATAGAGCCTTCCCATTCCTCTCCTGGTCCATTCGTTCCATCGATGCTCCTCCCCCCACCATTAGCAGTCCTCGAAAGATGGGTCGGAGGCTACTCTCCTCCGCTGCAGTAGTCTTTGGAAGTCTCCGGGAGCCCAAGTGCTCGCGAAGACTGATGACCCCATAGTGCGCAGGTGTGAGCGCACACTTGTGCAGACGCACTACGGAGCCGCCCGTCTTCCAGAGCACTCGCACTCCTGAAGACTTCCAAAGCCTCCCGTGGTGGGAGAATTGAACTGGGGAGCCAGCGCTGGAAAGAGGGGCCCGTGAGAGTAGCGGGAAGGCGCCATAGAACCCAGAGTCTCCCCTCTCATAAGGTAAGTATCTGGTTTTTTTTTTTTTTTTTTTTTTTTTAAACTACAGGTTTACTTTAACTCTGCTGCATCAGGGCATGCCAGCATTTTTGCATACAGCAAGAGTCCCCGAGCAAGGTCCATGGGTCGCTTTGAGCCGGTGTGGGCCTTGCCTCTGCCTCTAGTTTCAGTCATGCAGAGTGTCACCAGATGGCGCTGTCCCCACAGCTGTCTGCTGTGCTGCTTCCCCCTCTGTATGGCGCTCAATGATGACACGCATTGGGAGCTGTAGGAAGTATGCTGCAGCACAGCTGATGGCTGTATGGAGAGGGTGGGGCACCTGGTGATGCTCTGCATGGCTGTAAATAGAAAGGCCCGCCCACGGGCCGGCACACCTGTTTATATAGCTGCGCTCTGCATGGAAATATGGGGTGCAGTTAGAGGGAGACTCTGGTGTGAGGCGGGGGCCCAGTGGTCTTCCATGCGTCTGCACTATAGTCCCCGCCCCTCAATCCCCCAACTGACCACGGAAAAAAGTTCACACTGCAAAGTGGTCCACAGGCTGGAAAAGTTTGGGAGTTCTGGTATACAGGATCTGTTGTGAAAGGGGCCTCCTTTTTGTACAAAAAAAGTGTAAATGCCATTATTCCAATTAGTAAGTATTTTAAAGGAGAACTGTAGCGAGAGAGTTCTATGGAGGCTGCCATATTTATTTCCTGTTAAGCAATACCAGTTGCCTGGCTGTCCTGCTGATCATCTGCCTCTAATACATTTAGCCATAGCCCCTGAACAAGCATGCAGCAGATCAG
This sequence comes from Hyperolius riggenbachi, assembly GCF_040937935.1. Taxonomy (NCBI): domain Eukaryota; kingdom Metazoa; phylum Chordata; class Amphibia; order Anura; family Hyperoliidae; genus Hyperolius; species Hyperolius riggenbachi. The sequence continues at coordinate 28,070,007 of NC_090653.1, read as the reverse complement.
GTGTATCTGACATTGTTGGCAGATCTGACAATATTAGCTTGTTACTGGTGTGATTCAGACACTACTGCAGCCAAATAGATCAGCAGGACTGCTAGGCAACTGGTATTGTTAAAAAGGAAATAAACATGGCAGTCTCCATATACCTCTCACTACAGTTGTCCTTTAAAGGACACCCAAGACGAAAATAAACGAATGAAATAAACTATCTTCCTTCTCCTAAAAATGACTTTTTAAGCTGTTCCACGGTTTTATTTTATGTTTATATCTACTTTTTAAGTTTTTTTTTTTTTTTTTAACTGTTTTATTGTTTTTGCTCAATGACACATTCATTGAAGTATGTCAGAGCTAAAATCTATGAACTGTTGACCCGTTATCTCTTTCCTGCTCTCAGAAGCCATTTTCTGCTAGGAAAGTGTTTTATAGCTGGAATTTCTTTATTAGTGAGGGTCACACTGTAGTCACTTCAGGACTGAGTCAGCCACTTACATCCTTTGATATTTAACTCTTTTAGGCAGAGAAAGGAAAAAAGGAACACCGCAAACAGCTTAGTTATTTGTGTGCTTGGCACTGTACATACCCATGTCTATCATCATGTCACATGTCAGTTCGGGTGTCCTTTAAGTCTGCGGCTGTAGATGGATATCAGTTTGCTGCACAATATTCACTGCGGGGACAGGGCAGCTTTTAAAGCTTCTTTTTCCCATGCATTTTTCAGGGTGCTTTAAGCCAACACAAGTTGTGATAAAGACGGAGGAGGAACATGACGGCCGGTGGGTACAGGAGGAGGGGCTGTATGACTGTGGACGCGGTTTGAACAACACTGAAGGTGACGCATTGTCGGGGGACATTTCCTGTCTCAGTGAGAAATCAGCAATATTGATTTGTTAATGCAAATCTTATATTGAAAAAATTGCTACACACATTTGTCTTTAGTTCACAAGTCATTTTTAATTTAGTTAAAGCACACTTGACTTGATGTGAGAGGGATGTCGTATTTTTTTGCCTCTAAATGGACCTGAACTCTTGCCCAGGACAGAAGGGAAACATAAAGAAATGCACCCTGTATTTATTTAGAGAGTTTAAGGTAGCCATACACTGGTCGATTTGCCATCAGATTCGACCAACAGATCCCTCTCTGATCAAATCTGGCTGCCTTTACTGCAAACAGATTGTGAATCGATTTCAGCCTGAAACCGTTCACAATTGGTGGTGGTGGTGCTGCCGCTGCCCCCCCCCCCCCCCTGCATACATTACCTGCTCCGCCGGCGCGACTCCCCAGGTCTCCACTGTCTTCTCCGCTCTGGTCTCCGGGTCCGGCAGGCTTCACTTCTTCCTGTCTGGGGGAGTTTAAACAGTAGAGCGCCCTCTACTGTTTAAACTTCCTGCCGGGACAAGAAGAAGTGAAGCCTGCCGGACCCGGAGACCAGAGCGGAGAAGACAGTGGAGACCTGGGGAGTCGCGCCGGCGGAGCAGGTAATGTATTGCGTCGACACCGCTAGCGACGCGCTCCCTACCCGCGGGCGATCGACGGTAATTTCCCGCACAAAGCAATCGACGGGACTGATCTATTTCGGGACGAAATTTAAGCGTTAACGATTTGACAGCAGATTCGATCCTAGTGGTCGAATCTGCTGTCGATCGGCGGGGAATCGGCCTAGTGTATGGCCAGCTTTAGCCTGTCTAATTCCTCCTCATCTGTGACTAATCACCACTGTAATTTGATCTCTCAGCTGTGTCAGCTCCTGCCATGCAGAGCAGCTAATTAGCAAATATAGGGTATTAATTATGTCTGCTTCCATGAAAGCAGGAAGTATAAACAGTGCAGATTTATTGCAGGATTTTGTATGTTTTTTTCTTTAAATGTTATTATGCTGCTTATATTTTAGAGCAGAGAGGATGTTTTGAGTTCAGGTCCGCTTTAAAACTATGCTAATTACCTGGCCGTCCTGATCCTCTGCCTCTCTAAATTCTTTTAGACATACACTAGACCCTGAACAAGCCTGCAGCAGATCAGGTGCTCTGACTGAAGTCTGACTGGATTAGCTGCATGCTTGTTTCAGGCTTGTACTGCAGCCAAAGAGATCAGCAGGGCTGCCAGGCAACTGGTATTGTTGAAAAGGAAATAAATATGGTGGCCTCTATATAATTTTCACTTTAGTGGATGGCTATCAGGAGCATGTCTTCGCAGCATGACATTGGTTATTCCTGATGAGTATTGGTGACACACATCGCTGTCTGCTGTATGAACTCCTCTGAACATGCATGCAAAAAGGGCACCAGAAAATTTGGGTGCAAGGTCGAGCCGAAAAATGGCGTAAATTTCCTGGCAGCGTAAATTACTGCTCCCCTTCCAGGCCGCAATGGACTCTTGGCTGCCAGTTGTTGCTGGCGGCTGAATTGCACTGTCACCCCCCCCCCCCACCACCACCATAATTAGGGCTTCCAGATTACCCTCTGAGTGCCGCCATAGGCTGTAATGTAATTCACACTGTCACTGTATGTTCAGTGACATGCCATTGTCGCCTTTTACAGATCACGGCCTGCAGCAGGACATTAAGGTAAAGCTTGAAAAGGATGACCAGAGTTACGGAATGGGAGACCACCACTTGGAGGAGACAGACAGCTCCCGTGCAGCTAGTCCAGGTAACACCCCTAGCAGCGGTACAAGGCAACACCCTGGAATAGAAGTCTGTGCAATGCTTGTGGTCAGAAGCTCCAATCACATGGCTGGAGCTTTCTTTTTCGAAAAATCAAGCTTTATTGGCTCACAGCAGGGTATCACAAACAATGGCCTCAATTCACTAAGATCATGCTAGAGATAAGGCAAGAGAAAACTTACCTCCACACGTGAGAGAGTCATCTTATCTCTCCATTCCTTAAGTTACCTCTCCTGTAGTTAATGTACCTCCTCTGTAGTTAATGTACCTCCTCTGTAGTTAATGTACCTCCTCTGTAGTTAATGTACCTCCTCTGTAGTTAATGTACCTCCTCTGTAGTTAATGTACCTCCTCTGTAGTTAACGTACCTCCTCTGTATTTTTTTTCACATGCAGCTAATTAACAGCTTGGCCTCAATTCACTAAACTTCTCTCCTGTCTTTAATAACTCTTCTAGAGTTGTTACCATGGTGATAAGGCATGTAGTATTCAGGAAACATTTTACCTCAGGCAAGCCTAAAGTTAACTCTTCTGTCTTTAAATTAACTCTCCAATCCTTAAAATAACTCCAGAGTTAAAGACAGGCTGTTAATTAACTTCGTGTGAAAATAACTACAGAGGAGGTAAATTAACTACAGAGGAGGTAAATTTAACTACAGGAGAGGTAACTTAAGGAATGAAGAGGTAAGATAACTCTCTCACGTGTGGAGGTACCGTATTTTTCGGACTATAAGACGCTCCGGACTATAAGACGCACCCAGGTTTAGAGGACAAAAACCAAGAAAAAAAAATATATTAAACCTGGGTGCATCCATGGTGCAGGGGTGTCTTGTAGGCCTTTTCCCCCCCAAGCTGTCTGCACCAGCTACACAATAACTAAGCTTCAGTGCCCAGCTACACTAGCTCCTGCTGCCCCACCAGCTAGACTAAGTACCCTACACTAAAGCCTGATGCCCCACCAATTACCTTGCACCACACTACATTGCATTACACTAGTCCCTGATTCCCCCACCAGTTACTACACCACACTAACCCACCCCTGCTGCCCCACCAGTAACACTACACCCTACATTAAACTAACCCCTGCCTCCCCAGCAGTTACAATAACTAAACACTTCAACATAGATGATCTCACCTATCTAGTTGTCCCTGAGTTGTCCTGTCCTTTGTTGTCAGCTGTGATGATTGACGTGGCAGAGGAGTGTTGTCACAAGTCAGGCATCTCAGCAGGAGCTGCAGCGGCTGTCCTCTTCCAGGTATTGTGGCTGGCGGTGGGGGGCTTTGGGGTGCAGAAGAGCAGCGATTCAGGGCTAATTGCAGCGGCTGTAATCTTCTAAGTTCCTGCACGGCGGCGGGGGGGCCAGATGAGGAGCGATCCAAGGCTAATTGAAGGCAGCGGCTGTAATCTTCTAAGTTCCTGCACGGCGGCGGGGGGGCCAGATGAATAGCGACCCAGGGCTAATTGAAGGCAGCGGCTGTTATCCTGTATCCAGCACGGCGGCGGCAGCGTGGCATTAGACAGGAGATCGTAGCGGTAGTTATGACTACCGATGTCTCAGTACTTCCTTGTTTACGCCCCCTCATGACGTAGGACGCTCATGCGTGTCCTACGTCATGAGGGGGCGTAAACAAGGAAGTACTGAGGCATCGGTAGTCATAACTACCGCTACGATCTCCCGTCTAATGCCACGCTGCCGCCGCCGTGCTGGATACAGGATAACAGCCGCTGCCTTCAATTAGCCTGGGATCGCGCCTCTTCTGCCCGCCGCCATGCAGCAACTTAGAAGATAACAGCCACTGCAATTAGCCCTGAATCGCTGCCGCAGCCGCTGCAGCTTCCGTGCAAGCACATGGCATGGAAGCATGAAGAGCTGGCCAGAGGCGGATCATTGCGGGCATCAAGGCGGATGATTGGCGGCTGCATAGAGGGGAATGGAGGCGGATGATTGGCTGCATGGAGAGCGGGCAATGAGGCAGACTGGCGGCATGGAGCAAACCACACACCCAGAGCATCACAGACGGAAATAGTGAGAAACGTTTTTTTTTTTTTTGCAATATTTGTACTTCTTTTTTTGCTACCTTCGGACTATAAGACGCAGGGACTTTTTCTCCCCACTTTTGGGGGAGAAAAAGTGCGTCTTATAGTCCGAAAAATACGGTACATTTTCTCTTGCCTTATTATCTCTAGCATGATCTTAACCAGCTGAGCGGTCTGGACGAGCTCAGCTCGTCCAACACCGCCAGCGGCTGCCGCTCAGGCCCTGCTGGGCCGATTTTAATGAAATAAAAAGCAGCACACGCAGCCGGCACTTTGCCAGCCGCGTGTGCTGCCTGATCGCCGCCGCTCTGCGGCGATTCGCCGTGAGCAGCGGCGAAAGAGGGTCCCCCCAGCCGCCTGAGCCCAGCGTAGCCGGAACAAAAAGTTCCGGCCAGCGCTAAGGGCTGGATCGGAGGCGGCTGACGTCAGGACGTCGGCTGACGTCGATGACGTCACTCCGCTCGTCGCTATGGCGACGATATAAGCAAAACAAGGAAGGCCGCTCATTGCGGCCTTCCTTGTTTATTCTGGGCGCCGGAGGCGATCGGAAGATCGCCTCCGGAGCGCCCTCTAGTGGGCTTTCATGCAGCCAACTTTCAGTTGGCTGCATGAAATAGTTTTTTTTTTATTTAAAAAAAACCCTCCCGCAGCCACCCTGGCGATTTAATCAGAACGCCAGGGTGGTTAATGAATTGAGGCCCTTGTCTTTAACTCTGGAGTTATTTTAAGGATTGGAGAGTTAATTTAAAGACAGAGGAGTTAACTTTAGGCTTGCCTGAGGTAAAATGTTTCCTGAATACTACATGCCTTATCACCATGGTAACAACTCTAGAAGAGTTATTAACTCTGCAGCCTTTGATACAGTTGACCATGACATCTTGATAAACAGGCTACAGGAATACTGCGGCATTGATGGAATAGTTCTTGAGTGGCAGAACCCACAAAGTGTCTATGGGGCCCTTCCTGTCCACCCCTGTATCACTTAAGTATGGGGTGCCCCAGGGCTCAATCCTCTCTCCCCTGCTTTTCACGATTTACATGTTACCGCTGGGAAAACTAATCCAAAAACATGGACTGACATACCACTGCTATGCAGACGACACCCAACTATATCTTTCCTTCAAGCCTGGTGTGACAGACCCAACTCTAACTATAAACGCCTGCATACGTGAACTACAGAACTGGATGAATGACAACTGGCTGAAACTAAATGCAGACAAAACTGAAGTCCTTCTGATTGGAGGGCAGAGCATGATAACAAAACAACTTAACTTGCAGCCTTCACCACTGGGAATAGGTGGCACGGATCTACGCAGCTTTGATCATGTGCGTAGCCTGGGAGTTCTAATTGATGGGGATTTAAACTTCAGAACTCAAATCTCTGCTGTGGTGAAATCATCCTATTTTCACCTGAAGAACATTGCAAAAATCAAGCACCTCATACCCCCAGAAGATCTGCCAACCTTAGTCCATGCCTTCATCACATCCTGACTGGACTACTGCAATGCTCTCTACACTGGCCTTCCAAAAAAGGTCTTGTACCGACTACAGCTGATACAGAATACTGCTAACCAACCCACCCCGTCACTGCCACATAACGCCAGTCCTGCACTCCCTTCACTGGCTACCTATAGAATGGAGGGTCCTATTCAAGATCGGCCTACTGACATTTAAATCCCTGAATAATCTAGGCCCTGGATACATGAAAGATATGTTGCAGCTGCGTAGCAATCCCCGCATTCTCAGATCAACAGGTTCTAATAATCTAGTCATACCCAGAGTCCACTTGGAAACTTTTGGTCCCAGAGCCTTCTGTCATGCTGCCCCTACGTTTTGGAACTCCTTACCTCAACAGATCAGGACAGCTCCATCCCTGGACGTGTTTAAATCCAGACTGAAAACCCACCTGTTCAGTTTGGCATTTGCAGAAATATAACTTTTGTTGTGTGAATACCTCATCCTACTAATTACTGAATCTGAGAGAGCCTAAGCGCTTTGAGTCCTATGGGAGAAAAGCGCTATAGAAATGTTATTGTATTGTATATAAAGACAGGAGATAAGTTTAGTGAATTGAGTCAGAGACGTCACATATCACCATTGTATGACATATATGGGATACGGCCTTCACCCCAATAGAGGGGCCTAGGCTCGGTCAAGTATCACAAGTAACATGGATAAACTTATGTATCACACTGTGAGATATGACAGAAATTCATGCCTGAGCCATTTTCAAGAAAGATTCGAAATTGAAGAGCCAATAGGAAAGGGAAAAAGAATGAGAGGAAAGAAAATATAGAACCGAGAGCTATTCACACACTTACCAAATACAAAGTTCAAAGGCATCGGTGTACCATGAAAGCGGTAACCCCATTACGATATAAAATACATTGAGACACGTTTCTTGCAAAAGGTATTGGTGTATTAAAAAAATACTATAACCTGTCATATAAACATACCACATATATTGCACACACCCATATACAATGGACAGGCCCTACTATTGCTGCCAGCCTATTCTAGACTTGCTGTGCTGCATAACAGTCCTTGCTAACTGCTGCTAAACTGAAAAGTCCATCTGTCACAGGAGCCCTAGTGGCTGACCGCACTTAGCCTTCTAAACGGTGCCAGCGCACAGATCGTGCGAACTCTGGTCGCAGTCAATGCGCAGGAACCGTTAAGAATTAGCCGCAGACAACTCAGAAGGGAGCCTGTGAGACACGGGTGATTACAACTTCACCCACTGGTTCAGAGTAAACTGACACCACCGCAGTTACCATGGGACCGTGGAGCCCATTAACTGACTAATCCTGCGAATAAAACGGTTAAACACACGATATTCTGTCTAGCCAACAACAAACAGTAGCGTATTTTCAGAGACCCAGGATCAGTTCTGTGTGTGCTGATAAGCAGGGTAGCAGACAGTGAATGACTTGGAGAAAGTCGTTTATTCACGCAATATAAATAATTAATATATACAGACAATTATTAAAATCAACAATTATTAAAACAGTAATAGCCAGTATAAAAAATAAAAGAAGGGAGAAAAATACTTAGTTCCTGGAAAGATGTCCTTTTTGTGGGAAAACAGAGTTCTGGGTTTCAATTTGAGTTCAGAGTTCAGACCAGGTGGATGCCAGCATATCCTCAAGCTGGCATCTGATGAATTCAAGATGTTTCAGTGTGGAGGACCCTGAGTTTGGGTCCTCAGCCATCCTTATGCCCCTGCTTCAGTAGGAGGGAGTGAGGGCGGGGAGCCATACACCCCCTTAGAAGATGAGATGAACCCTCCCCTTATCCTGGGGGCTAGAAATCATATCTACCCATATATGGGCTCTATCTCACAGAACCGTACAGGTCAGGGCAGATTTATTAACATTTTCAGGTCTGGCTCGATTTACCCAGCGCCCTGATACCAGACATGAGGGGTGGGACCCCTGTGGTATCATCAGGGCATTTTCAAACTGCCTAACTGGCAGTCCTTACCTCAGAATGTTCTGAAACTTCCTCAGAACCAGCACCGGGGCTCATGCTACACTTCCCCCACGTTTGGCGAAGCTGCCATCTCAGGAACCCCAGAAATATGACAGATCAGGGAAGTTATGGATTATGCTATGAGACTCAGCAGCTAGAACACATCCTGAATAAACCTAACAGCTGGCTTCCCTTTGATCTTTACCAGTGAGCAAGGTGTCAAGACCTCCCGTGGACTCGTAGCCTGCCTGGCTGTACCTAGGCATCCTTTGGTTAATTAACATCTCCATGAGATCAGCTAAGTGTCACCTGGTTCCCAGAACCAGAAGGGGAATTGTGCCTTCCACAGGGAATATGTCCAAGCTAATTAACACCTTCCCCCCAGGCTGTCACTTCAGCTAAGACAGATCCCCCAGCTGTTCCTAGGCATAGGGATACTACACGTCAAATCTTGGTTCTATTGATCTGAGGCGCAATCGATGCAGGAATCGAGTGCGATCGTTCTTTTCTTCACGGGCGGTTCCAGGACGCGCCTGCGTCCCCGCAACCGTCCGTGACACCATCCATATTCATTAGGACTATAACAAGCAGAACTATGCAGTCTTCACTGGCCAGCAAAAAAAGCCTTCACGTGTCCATAATTATAGTGCTTGTTAAAAGAAAAGCCAGGATCTCACCCCTCCTACCCTCACCCACGTGCACATGGGGGTAATCGCGTAGTCTCCAGAAGCCTTGCGGTGGTCGCTTGTGACGGTGGCCACAGCCTCCCCTTCTCACATGGACTTGCAAAGTGTGGGCGTCCCCGCATGCCAGGAGGGGGCCACTATGCTACAAACAATGTCTCTTCCAAACTGCACCGGCTTCAGGCCTCAGGATGCTGGGATAGTGTGGTTGGAAAACTCACAGCAACTTACTGGATGAGAAATGGATGGTGGCCTGGCTTAGCCAAATTTAGTCGACCGGTTTCATTGCATAACCAGAAATTTCTTCAGGACATCATGGCATAGTTACCGCATTACCCCAAGGATAGGTAGGAAATCAATCATTCACTTATATCAGTTATCAACACTAAAACTCGCCATAGTGAGGGGTCTTAGGGTTAGGGGTAGTGCCGCCTGTAAAAACGGTATTATCACAGTAGTCAAGCCAGACTGAACATTGCATAATAAATGTGTCCTTGACTTGCGCCGATAATACTAAGGCTTCTGTCCTCATGACATTATTAAGTGCATCTACCGTGTTTCCCCGAAATTAAGCCCTAGCACTTATTTCAGCATGCTTGAAGTATAAGACCTACCCCAAAAGTAAGTCCTAGCAGCAGTAAGGGGAAAAAGAACGGCAACTTGTGCTATTACTGGAGCCAATGGTCTTGTGGTTGGGACCATGGCTTTGTCATTGGGCCAATCACTGCACTCCCTGCTACTCAGCGAGGGCAATGATTGGCCCAGTAACAGAGCCATGATCCCGCCTGCGAGGCATCGGGTCCAGTAGAAACACTAGTTGCCGTACTTCTTTCCCATAGGCTGAAGCTCGGGGGCACAGCAGCATGAAGCTGGGGGAAAGAAGAGGATGCAGGGGGGCATTGGAGGACACTGGGGGCAATGCAGCTTGGTGCTTGGGGGTAAGAGGAGGATGCAGAGGGTCGACAGAGGAATTATGATGGACAATCAACACGATAGGTCGCTGCTTCTTTATAAGTAGGCACTGAGTAAATCGCAGAGCTCAAGTGTACCCCATACAACTTCAAAGATAAATATACTTAAGTATTCGGAAACCTCTGGATAGGTCATAGGATTCCGGGGGGTCCTCCTCCAGCCCTCTCTTCCAGCACTGGGTACCTCTGAACATATTCGAAAAGCTTGTCAAATATTTTCTCGTGGCCACACTCGTTCGGTTACTGTGCATGGGCAAGTACGAGCCATGCATACCGAATAGAACAAAACTACTCATCCAACACTTTGATTGCTATCGACCCCGTCTTCCACTGCTGCGCCATATAATTTCACTATTACGCACTCTGTGTGGATCTAAAGTGAGACAAAGGCATACATTTTCATACCACTCTGTGCCACGTAATTACAATCGGAGCAACCGTGTGCAAGCTGGCACCGCCTCCAACCCATCCCCTGATACCAAGTTCCCTCTTCGCTGTAGTGCAGCAAGGTAGAGACCCTTCAGACCCCCGCTTCTGCAGCAATTTCTGGATCACCCACATCCCCTCCGCATACACAAGAAAAAAAAGTACTATATTTTTCGGCATTTAGGACACACTTTTTCTCATCCAAAAATGGGGAGGAAAAAGTCCATGCGTCTTATATGACAAATACAGGAAGTCCCTGACTTACAAACTGCTGACCCGCCACGATGTCGGGAACTCCCTGTATTCTCATGGTTTGTCCTCTGCTCCCCTCCTTCTGTTCTCCTGTGCTCCATGTGTATCATTAGCAGCAGCAGTATGGCTCACCTCATCCAATGACGGTCAGTCCTCTCCTCTCCCACACTGCTCCCCTAGTGCTGGCTTCTGCTGATGATGCAATGAGCAGAAGCTGGCACTAGGAGTCATGAGGGAGAGGAGAAATCTCTGATCGCCACTGGATGAGGTGAGCCATACTGCTGCTGCTAATAATGATACACATGGAGACGAGGACACACAAAGGCCAGAAGAGGACACACGGGTGGCAGAGGAGGACACGAGGTACAAGGGGAACACAATAATTTGGGGAGAACATCTACAACACACTCCTGGAACATGGATGCACCAGGTTTAGTATATACAGTATTTTTTCCCTGTTTTTTGTCCTCTAAACCTAAGTGTGTCTAATTTTCCAGAGCGTCTTATATGCTAAAAAGTACGGTAAGTGGGTGATCCAAAAATTGGATTGGAAAAGGTTGAATAAGGAAGTTTAGAAGAGACTTCTCCTTAAGCTTAGTATCAGCAGTTTGTGACCTGGGTTCAGCTTTAAAGAGGAACTCCAGTGAAAATAATGTAATAAAAAAGTGCTTATTTTTTACAATAATTATGTATAAATGATTTAGTCAGTGTTTGCCCGTTGTAATATATTTTAAATCCCTGATTTACATTCTGACATTTATTACATGGTGACATTTTTACTGCTGGCAGGTGATGTAGCTGCTGCTTGCTTTTTTGGCAGTTGGAAACAGCTGTAAACAGCCATTTCCCACAATGCAACAAGGTTCACAGACAGGAAACTGCCAGGAGGACCATGGTCCTCACAGTTTCCTGTGGGAGGGGTTCCACCACAATATCAGTCATACGGCGCCCCCTGATGATCTGTTTGAGAAAAGGAATAGATTTCTCATGTAAAAGGGGGTATCAGCTACTGATTGGGATGAAGTTCAACTCTTGGTCACGGCTTCTCTTAAAGAGTAACTGTTAGCCCCCAAATTGAAATTTAAAACACTATTGCAATGTTTTATTTATTATATAAGTGAGCCAAAAAGCCAATGTACAAGTTAAAAATCAATTAATTTTGTTACTATCTAACCTTTTCCCCCAGCTCCGGACGCAAGCCGCATATCAGATACTGTAGCATGCAGAGCATGCCTATGTCTGGCCGACCCCCCTCTCCCCCCCAGGACCAGGTGCCAATATATTCTCCCCACCGCAGCTGACCGCTCTGACACGGAGAGAGAGCGGCAGCACTTCCAGAGCAGCACCGCAGAGCAGCCGCCGCCGAGTCACATGTGAGAGAATCACATGTGAGAGAGATGCACGGCGCTGGCTGCTCTGCGGTGCTGCTCTGGAAGTGCTGCCGCTCTCTCTCCGTGTCAGAGCGGTCAGCTGCGGTGGGGAGAATATATTGGCACCTGGTCCTGGGGGGGAGAGGGGGGTCGGCCAGACATAGGCATGCTACAGTATCTGATATGCGGCTTGCGTCCGGAGCTGGGGGAAAAGGTTAGATAGTAACAAAATTTAGATTGATTTTTAACTTGTACATTGGCTTTTTGGCTCACTTATATAATAAATAAAACATTGCAATAGTGTTTTAAATTTCAATTTGGGGGCTAACAGTTACTCTTTAAGTACACAATTATTTTTTAATGTGCTTTTTTACTGTTCAATGTCTTGCTTTAATATTGCAGATATGTAACTTAGATATTGAAACACAAAATCCTCTCTCTTGTTATTTTTAGACTATTTTCTGGTTCAGGTTAAAGAAGAAGAAGAAGACCTGTCATTCGAAATGGATTACCAGCAGCAGGGCCAGAATGTGGTTCACCCTCCCACCTGCGCAGGTAGGGGAATGCATCTCGCTGTAACACCGTACAGCGAGATTTAAAGTGTACATTTGTTCTAGAGTAAAATGCATTACACTTTTTTCTTATGTGTATATCACTTACAGTAAATGTTATTGTGACAGAACTAAATGTCTGCCTGACAAGTTATGGACTATCCCATTTCCTCATGGGGGATTCTCTGGCTTTCATTTAATTTCAATAGCTCTGTTGTGTGCCATAATTCAGGGAGCACTTTTGAAAATGAAGAAAACCTTGAGAATCCCATGACGGGATGCCCTAGACGAAAGCCAGTGTCAGTAAGACTGGTGTACCTGGTGTATAGTGGTCACCCCTCCCACTCCCATCAAGTGGTCCCTGGTGGTCTAGTGTGCCCCCTCCCTATATCCTCTAATTGCATGGCAATGGCAGCGGAGGCAGTGAAAGGGCAATCTCCCCTGATCCGGGGCCAGGCGACACTGCTCTTGGACTCTCCATGCGTTCTGGTGGCTGTTTGCAGCTCGCTATCTACTTCCTGGTTCTGGCACACCTAAGTAGAGAGTGAGTTGGAAACAGTAGAGGCCGAATCCGATGCAATGGAAGCCACGGAGAGTCCCAGTACCCCGGAGTAGGAGACATTGTTTTTCCACCGCTCCGCTGCCATTACTCTGCAGTTGGGGTAAGTTGGGAGGAATGGCCACCCTCGACCACCAGGGAACACAAAGTTCAGTTCCTAGCCACTATTATGCATATGCCACCATATCATTAATGCACATTGTACACTTGGCACCCCTCCTATCTGTAACATTCAGAAGTTCTAGATCAGTCATCCGTTATTTAATGAGACACCGAGCACTTCCAAAAAAAATGAAATTTCCACTTACCTGGGGCTTCCTCCAGCCCACCGTAGGAAGCAAGGTCATCCGGCGTCCTCCTGGCTCCTCTCCCTGTCCCCGGCTGGTGGCTCTGTTAGCAGACGACTTCGGCCTGAAGTTGTCCGGTCTGGTTCCGTCTTCCTGATGTGTGTCATGACGCCGGCCGCGCATGCACTGGACTCTCACACCGGCCGGCGTGATGACGCGTAACTGGCTGGCGTGAGTATGCACATCAGGAGGAGGGAACCAGACCGGACGACTGCAGGCCGAAGTCGTCTGCTAACGGAGCTGCCAGCCCAGGGATCAGGAGAGGATCCAGGAGGACGCCAGGGAACCTTGCCGCCTACAGTGGGCTGGAGAAAGCCCCAGGTAAGTAGAAATTTCATTTTTTGGAAGTGCTCGGTGTCACTTTAATTTCCATTTTTAAATGCTACTTTTTGTTGCATGTGGAGAAGCTGGAAGAGAGAGAGAGCCCAGGATCCAGAGGATGCCCTCCAAGATGTTCATTAACATAGCCCAGCTCATTCAGATGGTGCAAGAGCGTCCGGAGATATACGACCCCAAAGTCCCCTCCTACGCTGACCGCTACAAGAAGAAGAAGGCCTGGGATGAGATCTGTGCCGTGGTGGTTCCGGACTGGGAGGTGTGCGGCGAAAAGGAGCAGAATATCAGAGGTGAGATCCGTAATAATGGCCAATGTGAGCTCCGCAGTGTATGACATGAATTAAAGCACACATTTACTTAAAGGGAAGGTTCAGGGACTATCTAAAAAAAATAAAAATCCATTTCCACTTACCTAGGGCTTCCTCCAGCCCGTGGCAGGCAGGAGGTGCCCTCGGCGCCGCTCTGCAGGCTCCCGGTGGTCTCCGGTGGCCGACCCGACCTGGCCAGGCCGGCGGCCAGGTCGGGCCTCTTCTGCGCTCCATGGTGCGTTCCACGCCGGCGCGCTGACGTCATCGGACGTCCTCCGGGCTGTACTGCGCAGGCTCAGTAGTTCTGAGCCTGCGCAGTACAACCCGGAGGACGTCCGATGACATCAGCGCGCCGGCGTGGAACGCACCATGGAGCGCAGAAGAGGCCCGACCTGGCCGCCGGCCTGGCCAGGTCGGGTCGGCCACCGGAGACCACCGGGAGCCTGCGGAGCGGCGCCGAGGGCACCTCCTGCCTGCCACGGGCTGGAGGAAGCCCCAGGTAAGTGGAAATGGATTTTTATTTTTTTTAGATAGTCCCTGAACCTTCCCTTTAAAGAGACTCTTAAGTCTCCTAAAAATGAGGTTTTTACTTTAAAAAACTCTTTAACATAACTGCCCCTCGTAAAACGCCACATCCCTGCGGCTTAAAACGCTATTAATCACCCCTAATTACCCTGACAAAATCCACAACTTTCTTGGTCCTGGATTTTGCTGCCCTAAGGAGGCAGAGCTTTGGGCTGTAGCTCTGCCTCCATGCACGTCAATTAGCGCTGATTGCCGCCTCTCCCCGCCCCTCTCAGTGAAAGAAGACTGAGAGGGGCGGGGAGAGGCGGCGATCCGCTTTGATGGACGCATGTAGAGGCGGAGATGCAGCCAAAAGCTCTGCCTCAATGCCGAAGGAGCCCCGCGATGTGCCTCAGGTAATTTTGGGGTGATTAATGGTGTTTTCAGCCGCGGGGATGCAGCATTTTAGGAGGGGCAATTATGTTAGATGTTTTTAAAGTAAAAACCTCATTTTTAGGAGACTTCAGAGTCTCTCTTTAAAGGGAACCTGAAGTGAGAGGGATATGGAGGCTGCATTATGCATTAAAGAGAATCTGTACTCTAAAATTCTTACAATAAAAAGCATACCATTATATTCATTATGTTCTCCTGGGCCCCTCTGTGCTGTTTCTGCCACTCCCTGCTGCAATCCTGGCTTGTAATTGCCAGTTTTAGGCAGTGTTTACAAACAAAAGACATGGCTGCTAACCAGAGTGTGATAGGCTGATAGGAGCTCAGTCTGTGACTCACACAGAGCCTGCAGAGGTCGTGGAGAGGGTGTGTATAACTTATCCCTATCACAGCAAAACCGCACATTCCTGCCTGAGCCGACAAAGCTGGCAAAGGAAAGAAGATTAGATTATCTAACACAGATATTACAGAGACAGTGCAACTAGGTAAGGCTGCAGTAAGCCAGACCACATTAGAACAGGTATAGGAACTTATAGGATAGAAAATCCTATATCCTAGGAAAGAAATAAGGCTGAAAATTTTGTTAGAGTTTAACCAGTGACATCCCCCTCTCCCCCCGAGATCCAATCAGAGTGATCGCCTCTCGTAGGCATCAGCCTATGAGATGGATTTGTTTGTGAGCCTCTCTTGGGGACAGCTCAGTGACGGAGCTGTCCCCTGTACAGCGCTGTGCTAGATCTCAGCGCTGTACAAAAGAAAATTGCCTCTTCTTGCCCTCTTAACAGCCTGCCAGCTCTGATCGTGGCTAGCAGGCAATCAAACGAGCACTCTTTCCCTGCTAATCTCGCAATGAGCGAGAGGACGCACCTGTACGTCCTGGAGGAACAAGGGAGCCACTCTGCGGCCATCCCTCCTGTGTTAGGCGGTCGCAGAGTGGTTAAACAATACCAATATTATTACAAAACTGCGGCCACTGAATCTGATCCACACACTGTATATAAAAAAAAAAAGTGTGTGTGTGTGTGTGTGTGTGTATTCTATCAAGTCCACGTTTGAATGTCTATATTAGTTTTAATGAGACAGCTTTCCTCTTCTCATAGCATGCCACCTGTAAAATTAAGCGAAACTGCACGTAGTGTATTACTGTTATAATAACAACACAATTAAACACCTAAAAGTGCCAAAGTGCAAGTGCCAAAAATCCACGTAATCCACTTAAGAATTGCACGCTCACCAAATTCAGACCACCTCAAATCCAGGTGGGTCTAAAGCTCAGGTTTAACAACCAACGGCTCAGCAGCGGGTGGAATCCATAGGTTTTAATCCAATACCTCATAAAAAACAGTAAAATCGAACATAGCATAAAATCTTTGACATAAAATAATTTGCCCTGCGCTGAGTGCGCACTCACGTCATCCAAGTTATCAATGCGCCTATCGGGTTCAATACCCAGCGGTGTTCCTTCTGCTGCGGCTAACGGCGTCCCGTCCCCGCTGCGACTCTCCCGCTGTGCACTTAAACTTTCCTCTGAGCGATATCCTCCTCGCTTTCTGTGACGTCAGACGCTCCTGGCTCCGCCTTACGCGTTTCATCCCTGCGGACTCATCGGAGGCTCTGATGAGTCCGCAGGGACGAAACGCGCAGGGCAAATTGATTTTATGTCAGATTTTATGTTTTGTTCGATTTTAATGTTTTTTGAGGTATTGGATTAAAACCTTTGGATTTCATCTGCTGCTGAGTCGTTGGTTGTTAAACCTGAGCTTTAGACCCACCTGGATTTGAGGTGGTCTGAATTTGGTGAGCGTGCAATTCTTAAGGCTGCATTTCCACTTGTGCGGTGCGAATCGCCGCGGTAAAAATTCGCATGCGGATGCGAAATTCGCATGCGGGTCCATGCGAATTTTCATGCGAATTCGCACGGATGACGATGTATGCGAATTTAATGCTGGTGTGCTCCAAACCTCATGCGAATTTGCTATTAAATACATTGTGTGCGATTCGCATAGTGATATGCAGTATGCGAATTCTGATGGCTCTGCCATGCAAATTTTTTCTGCACAGAAAATGCAAAGGAATCCTGACAAGTGGAAACAGTCCCATTCACTTGCATTGCTATGCGAATTTGCATGCGAAAAACGCATGCGAATTCGCGATAGTGGAAATGAGCCCTAAGGGGATTTCGTGGATTTTTGGCACTTGCAGTGGAGCACTAACGGAGCACTTTGGCGCTTTTGGGTGTTTAATTGTGTTGTTATTATAACAGTAATACACTATGTGCAGTTTCGCTTAATTTTACAGGTGGCATGCTATGAGAAGAGGAGCGCTGTCTCATTAAAACTAAGTTAAACAATACCAGTTGCCTGGCAGCCCTGCTGATCTTTGGCTGCAGTAGTGTCTGAATCACATGCCTGAAACAAGCATGTAGTTATTAGTCAGATATTTTTTTTTTCTTTCAACAAAGAGCTTTATTGAAATAGAGAGAGTGAATATTACTGATTTGTTAAAGGACAATCAATACGCAATAAGGAAATAAGAAAAGGGGTAATCTTGTTAGATTTTTGTTAGAGAAGAGTTGACATAACTGTTTATAATTATCATTGTGGGCTGGAGGGCACAAGGCCGCAGTGGTCACATCTTAGCATCCTAGGCTGGATGTATGGTCTGCTTTTTTTGGCACGCTTTAGGTGGAAAATATAACTGCTCTCTTATCAGTGCAGTTATAAAAGCTACATACATACACATGACTAGAGTCGGCTGAGGCAGGCGAGAATGACCGCTTCAGCCTATAAACAGCACGTGCACAGCTGCCCCTGACCACCGCCCCACCAGCGATCGGCCAAACAGAACAACTTGGCTAAGAGCCGGAAATTGTATTGTGTGCGTCACTCTTCTGCCTGCCGCTCTGTCACAACCCCCCCCCCCCCCCAGCTGACTTTAGCCTCTATTCATAAAGTATTCCCGCATGCGGTAATGCTCAAAACAGCTGACTTTACCGACCATTTAGCAAAGTGTCCATTCATAAAAGCTGTTTACGCATGAAAAGCTACAATTCCTGAGCAGTGTGGGAAATTACCGTTTTGTGCGGAGATTATCACAACACGTCACTGAAGGTTAATTCATAAAGATTAGAGCAGGCGGAATGGGAACGGAGAATTGCGCCTGTTTAGATAAGGCGATAAGCCAGCGATAACAGGCAAGCTAATGGAGAAAACACAAGAATAATTCCTATCTGGAGTGTGTACATTATAAAATATAACTTTTATTGATATAATTAAAATGAATTCATATGCCTAATTGACCTGTCTGAGGTAGGCTACAAAATCAATGATCAGATATTAATCATTTGTAAACATACATCTGATCAACCTATTCCTCACTAAGATTGCTAAAGTGCTATAAAGAAACCCCCCACCACCAATCCGACATGTTTCAGCTCCCCATTTGGAGCCGTCGTCAGGGAATAAAGTGCTACCTCAGACAGGTCAATTAGGCATATGAATTCATTTATATCAATAAAAGTTATATTTTATAATGTACACACTCCAGATAGGAATTATTCTTGTGTTTTCTAAATATTAATCAGGTTATGTGAATTGTGAAGCTAATGGAGAGACAGACCTCCCAGGAAGCTGCAGTGAGAGCAGAACAAAAACTGCATCCCGGAATACCAAGGCTGTTTTTTTTAACCCCTTGGGTACCTGTTTTCAGATAAATTTCACAACACAAATCCTGCATGTGTAACATTTCTTGAAGTTCTTCTAAGTTGTGGCAATTAAATCGATTGTTTAGAAAGACCAATAGACAGATTCAGTTCAGATTCAGGGCAAGGAGAGGCAGTTTTTAAAAAATGCACATGTAAAGGGATGCTGGGGCTGCCTCCTTTATACTAGCAGGCTATCAAGTGTCTCGGCACAGAGAAAATGTAACAACTCAGCCAGCAAATGTAACAACTCAGCCAGTACTGCCAGTTTAGTGCGGGAATTCCCCAACCTATTATCACAAGTGTAAACTTTTTTATGAATTGGCACACAAAAGTCTAAAATACTGATGCGGCATTTTCCCTCCAAGATTCCCCCCCCCCCCCCCCCCCGCAAATGTTTTATGAATAGAGCCCTTTGTGTCTGTACAGTGTTGGCCCAGCAATGTCGCCCAAGGAATTGAGTCCCAATAGATAGAGGCTCAGCAGGATGCCAGGAAATCTGCATTGTTTAAATTGAAACGGATATGTCAGCCTCCATATCCCTCTCAGTTTAGGTGTGCTTTAAAGCGGTATCGTCACCATAAAAATCAATATTCAACAGCAACTGGTCTGAGTGTATTAAGTGATAAAGATGCTAATCCTGCATTCAAAACTTTCAAAACTTTTTCTGCTGTTATGATTTGGAGTTATCATATACCTTAGGAGCACTGGCCCTTTAGTAGTCCGTGCCAAAGAATTGCATGGTGAGGGTTCTTTTTATCTATAATCTATTCATCCTCTTCCATTTATTTCCCTGCCTGCTGCTTATCTGAAACCTAATCCCCTACTCACTTGTGTTTACAAGCAAGGCTGAGGCGACTCAGCGATTGGAGGAGACAAGAAAAAAAGTAAAGGGCAGAAATGACATCACGAGTTAGCCTTAACTGTGGGCAAAAGACATGGCCCCCACCAGGAACAGAATTCTCGTCATTTACTATACAACTTTCACTGAAATTAAAACGTGGACAGTATAATACATGTGTTATGTATTTATCTACTTATATATGTGTTTTTTTTCCCTGGCATAGTATGGCTGATCGTACCGCTTTAACACTTCTTCAGAAGAGAAAGTTGTTTTGGCTCCCAGACTGTTCAGGCAGTTTTCGGATGATGACGCCTCCTATTGGTCTTTTACTTTGGAAATGTTTGTAGCGTTCACCTTTCCTGAATGTAACTGTTCTCTCTCTAGCCAAAGAAATCCAGACCCGCTGGCGGTCTCTTAAAGATTGCTTCAGGAGGGAGCTGACACTACAGAAGAAGCTGGAAAACTGTGGCTTGCCGACCAATAAGAGGAGGAAGTATATCCACTACGACGGCCTTCTGTTCCTTGAGCCCACCATGAAGCTACGAGAGTGAGTAGTGCAGACAGATGAGGAGATTCACTGGCCGGTTCACAAAGCATCTGACTAGCTGATTCACATGAAGCATTTGTCTTTGTTCTGTTTTGAGTAGGATGTGGGCTGTCCCTTTAATCCACATTCACACTGTGGGAGGTCCTCATTTGCCAGTGATCCACAGTAGCCACCGCCTCTCGCCTGGGGGAACCTGTTGTCAGAGGCCTACAACACTGGGGGAAACTTTTTTTTTTACCTGAGGGAACGGCAAGGGGAGGATCCTAACTGGGAGGGGTGGGCACAGCTGCACCTGACCCCTCTCATTTTGTATTTAAAGGGGAACTGAAGAGAGAGGGATATGGAGGGTGCCATGTTTATTTACTTTTAAGCAATACCAGTTGCCTGGCAGCCCTGCTGATCCTCTGCCACTAATACTTTTAGCCATAGACCCCGAACAAGCATGCAGCAGATCAGGTGTTTCTGACATTATTATCAGATCTGACAAGATTAGCTGCATGCTTCTTCCTAGTGTGATTCAGACACTACTGCAGCCAAGTAGACCAGCATGGCTGCCCAGCAACTGGCATTGTTTAAAAGGAAATAAATATGGCAGCCTCCATATCCCTCTCACTACAGTTGTCCTTTAGCCTGCAGTATTTGTACATAGACTGTAGTTTTCTTTTTACCTTATGTAACGTTTAAAGAGAATCTGTAAGTTAACCCCCCCCCCCCCCCAAAAAAAACCAAAAAAAAAACCAGGTACCTCGGGAGGGGGAAGCCTCTTGATCCTAATGAGGCTTCCCTGTCCTCCTAAGCCAGCCTGAAATCCATGATAACAGTCCCCTGCCGTCGCAGGTGCGCTAGCAGCTTTTCTTGGGCTTTGCCTGAAATGACTGAGACAGATTAGGTCCGCACGGGTTGCGCAGTAGAGCGGACCTGATGGAGTTCGGCTATTTCCCCTGGAGCCTGAGCGGAAAGCTGCTAGTGCCCCTATGCGCAGTGGTGACAAGTGGACATTCGAGGGTTCTAGGGCTGGATCGCCTCTGCTGAGGACAGGGGAAGCCTCTTCGGGAGCCAGAGGCTTCCCACTCCTAAGGCAAGTACTCCCCAGGGGCACTTTTTTCCCTTTAGGTTCACTTAAAACACTGTATGTGATTTGCACCTAGCAAACATGTAGGCCTTTTTTGTGTGGGGTGTTTTAGTTCACCATATTAAGGCAACCTATAGGTGTGTCCAGGTGGGATTTTGGCTATACTCCTGTACACTCTTACCATCACCCACTTCTACATATTCATTGACCACCTTATTGGTCGTACGTTTTGAGATAATATTTTTCATAAAATTATGCTAAAGATAAGTTATGTTTTAATTTCCCTGTACTTTACATGGGGATTATACAGGCTTCTTGCAATTCAGATTTGTGATTTCCGCTTTGTAGAGTCAGCCAGGAATTATTGGACACAGCTGATACCAGTGAGGGTATTGGTCAGATATAATATAATTGGAATACAATACAATATAAAATGCAGGTGGTTGTGCACTGTATTGCAACAAATGACTTCTGGGGGCTGGAAGAAGCCCCAGGTAAGTAAAAAAACTACATTTATTTTTTCACCTCGTGAGTCCTTTAACATCTTGGGTACCAGAGGTTTATACCCCCCAGTGACCAGGCCATTTTTTTTTTTTAATTCTGCACTTCAAAACTACATTTCTTTTTTTTTTTTTACCTCGTTTAATGTGAACAGGCCTTAAAGAGGAACTGTAGTAAAAATACAATTAGCTTAAATATTGCACCAACTAACAACCTCTAATTGAGCATCTCGGGTTTTAAGTCTTAGAAGAGAACCTGAACTGAACTGAAAATAAATTCTAAATAACCATACACAGGTCATATTTTGTAGTCTAAACCCTCAATCTCTTTCTCCTCTCCTACACCCCATTTGTGCACTGTGATCAATGGAATTCTCTGTACTCCATTTTAAAAAATGGCCATTACCCCCTAACAGCTTCCTGGTCAGCACACTGTTAAACTGTAATATCACTCACTTGAGCCATAGGGAGACATGGACATTACCTTGCATATTCAGTTGTAACTGACAGCTGCTGATATATAACTGACAGCAACTGGTATATTTCAGTTCTGACAAAATATTGTCAGAACTGGAAGGGATCACTGTAAGAAGAAAATGGTGAGCTTCTGAAATGAAATGATGGTGAGGTTAGTATGTAATATTCATTTGCAGCTACATCATGTGTTTATTTTAAAGAGACACTGAAGCAAAAAAAAAATGATGATATTATGATTTGTATGTGTAGTACAGCTAAGAAATAAAACATTAAGATCAGATACATCAGTCTAATTGTTTCCAGTACAGGAAGAGTTAAGAAACTCCAGTTGTTATCTCTATGCAAAAAAGCAATTAAGCTCTACTACTTTCAAAGTTGTGGAGAGGGCTGTTATCTGACTTTTATTATCTCAAGTGTTATTGAACTATTTACTTTTTCTCTGCCAGAGGAGAGGTCATTAGTTCACATACTGCTCTGAAAGAATCATTTTGAGTGCTGAGTGTTGTGTAATCTGCACATATTATAGAATGATGCAATGTTAGAAAAAACACTATATATCTGAAAATAAAAATATGAGAATATTTTCTTTGCTGCTAAACTTCTAGTAATTATTCATAGTACACAACCAATTCATTATATCATATATTTATTTTTTTCGCTTCAGTGTCTCTTTAAATTATTTTACTCGCTTCAGGTTCCCTTTTAAGTACAATAACACTTTGAACTGTTTTTCTTTCAGTTCTTTGGTCAGTAACACGGCACCCCCTGCACCTTCCGCTGCCAGAGATCCTCTTGAGTTCCAGCCGTCAGCTGAGGTAGACCGCACCGCATCCAGTCCCACGCCATTACTGACACCACCCCTGCCGCTGCAGCTGCCCCCGCAGTTCCGCGCGTCGGTGGCCAGACCGATCTTGGCACGCGCAGCAGCCTTGGAAGGGTCGAGAAAGAACAAGAAAAAGACTGCGAACAAAAATGAAAACGAGTGGGAGAGACACCTTCTGAACGTTATGAGCTCCATCCGGAGGAAAACGGACGAGAGCATGGACACCGACGAAATCTTTTTAAAGAGCTTGCTGCCGTTCGTCCGGAAGGTTCCCGACGACAGAAAGATCGACATGCAGCTGAGCTTGATGCATGTGGTGAAAAACTTTATGAGGCTGCCGCAAAAAGAACACAAAAAGCAACACTGTATGAGCAGCAACTCTATTTCCGTCACTTCCCATCCACAGTCTGACGAAGAGAAGCCAGCAGCGCCCTCACACACGAACGCCCAACATCAGACGCGGCCATCCCAGCCCCGCCCACCCGCCTTCGACTCCTCCCCCTGCGCTCAGGAGCAGGAGGCGCCCCCTGTCTCCCGGACCTGCGCCTCACCATCCTCCTCCTCCTCATCCTCCACTAACAGGTCCCCGCCAAGCCATCAGGACTCTCTATACTACTTTGATTTATAGTGTTGGAACTGCTGGATGCAAATGACTATATATTTTTTTTTTGTTTATAGATTCTATATTATTTTTTTAATAATGTTATTTATATTGCCCTGAGATTTCTTAGAGGTTACATTTCTGGGCAGCTGTAGATAAAGAGTCGTTTAACACCCGCCTGTTGTTTGCAAAACACTTTTGTAAATCAGAAGTAAAGGTGGCCATACATGTAGCGATTTTCCGGCCCGATCACCATCCACTGTTTAATTGTTTGAAATTCAGTCCCGCAAGGTGTCTGCCTGATCGATGTTTCGATTGTTCTTGTCCCGAAATTGGTAGAGTGCATCAATTTGAGCTTACTGGAAAATCTCGGTCCCAAGCAGAGCAGGATCATCCACCAGGCAACCTAGTCAGTTGCCTGGGGCCTAGTGAATGTGAGGGGGCCCACCTACTACCTTCTCTGACCTCTCTCCACTTCAAATTACCAAAAGGACCACAAGGGGGTGGCAACTTTACTACCTTGCCCAGGGCCCCATTATGTCTCAATCCATCTCTGATCTCAAGCGATCGATTGGGTGTGCAGGGGTAACAGTGTTCAATATCACGATGGCCAACGTGGTTCTGGACGCTGCCCCCCCCCTTTCCCTGAGACAGAGTGCTGTACATCATACAGGTAACGGGTGACAGCACAGGCACCTGGGGGGGACACTTCTTATTTGGGAGTTGGCCAGGCAGGTGGTGGAGGCATTGTTGCTAGGCCGATCCAGGACACAGATGTTTCTCTGATCAGAGAGAGCTCTGTCTCATGGTAGATATTCCATTGTGTCGCCAGATGTATGGGCAGCTTTAGAGTAAAAAAAAAAAAAAAAAGTTTGCCCACAGAGGCAAAATAAAAATAAAAATCCAACAAACAAAAAGTACATGAAAAGTTTTAAAGGATACCCGAAGTGACATGATGAGATAGACATGGGTATGTACAGGGCCGAGCACACAAATAACTAGGCTGTGTTCCTTTTTTTTTTTTTTTTAATTTCTCTGCCTGAAAGAGTTAAATACCAGGTATGTAAGTGGCTGACTCAGACAGAAAGTGACTACAGTGTGACCCTCACTGATAAGAAATTCCCCTTTTTATCTCTTTCTTGCTCTCAGAAGCCATTTTCTGCTAGGAAAGTTTTTTTTTTTTGTTTTGTTATTTTTATAGTTGGAATTTCTTATCAGTGAGGGTCACACTGTAGTCACATCCTGTCTGAGGCCTGGTGCACACCAAAACCGCTAGCAGATCCACAAAACGCTAGCGGTTTTGGGTGCGGATGACAGAGTTTAGTCCCAGTGCACACCGGGCGGATCTTCATGCGATCCGCCGGCCGCATCCGCATCAGCATCCGCATGGCTAATGTATCTCTATGGGCTGGTGCACACCGGCAGTTTGAGGTTTTTTAGCAAACCGCAAACGTGCAGCAAGAGGCACGTTTGCGGCTTGCTAAAAACCTAAAACCGCCGGTGTGCACCAGCCCATAGAGATACATTAGCCATGCGGATTTTCAGGCGGATGCGGCCGGCGGATCCGCGCAATGTGCATTGGGCCTATGTCAGCACTGAGTCAGCCACTTACATACCTGATATTTAACTCTTTCAGGCAAAGAAAGAAAAAGGGACACAGCCTAGTTATTTGTGTGCTAGGTACTGTACATACCCATGTCTATCTCATCATGTCACATGTCACCTCGGGTATCCTTAAAGGAGAGAGAAAAAAAAGAAGCCAGGGATTGCCTGAGCACAGTGGTGCTTGCTGGGTGATGGTGGTGGGTATTTAAAGCACCCTCGAAGCCCAGTATGGAGGGGGCAGGGGATTAAAGAGAACCAGAGGCGGCATTTTCAAATCTTAATAGGACACAGAGGCATGTTCTGTGCACGACATTCCTCTGTGTCATTGCTGCCGCCAGAGCGATTTGTGAATAATCTGGCATTTTTATTACATTAGAAGTATATTTGATCCTTTAAGGACATCTGAAGTGAGGGTAATAAGAAGGCTGCCATAACAATACCGGTTGCCTGGCAGTCTGGTTGATCTTTCATGAATCAGGGATGTTTAATGCTTCCGGACCAAAGCAGTACAAATCTACATCCAGTACTCTGACTGGACGTAGATTCTGCTGCTTCGGTATTCTGCGTTACCACCGATCTCCCCCTCTGCAATTCACTCGCTCAGCTCTGTGAGCAGGTCAGGAATTGCTTTCATTGGTTCCTGACTGTGTGATCACGGAGAGCCAATCACATTGGCTCACGTTAATAGACAGCGTCAGGACCCAATTTAAAACGGCTCCTGACTGGCTGACAGCGCTCTGCTGTCATAGACCCGCCAGAGAGGAGCCTGTGGTGATAGGACAGTGTCATGAGCAGTGGGTATGTGCAGCGATTCGTTGGGAGGTGGCGTTTTACGTGCCAGCAGTCTCTGGTCCTTAAAGGGGGGAACTTCAGCCTAAACAAACATACTGTCATCAAGTTACATTAGTTATGTTAATTAGAATAGATAGGTAATCTCTTACCCACCCTGTTTTAAAAGAACAGGCAAATGTTTGTGATTCATGGGGGCTGCCATCTTTGTCATGAGGGCAGCCATCTTTTTGGTTGAAAGGAGGTGACAAGGAGCAGGAGACACAGTTCCAACTGTTCTGTCTCCTGATTACCCCTCCCAGCTGCATAAGCTAGGCTTCAAATGTCAAAATCAAAATTAAAAAAAAAAAAAAAAAAAAGTGCACCAAAACAGCAGAACGAGAACAACAAAATCAGAAATCCCATCATGCTTTGCACAGCATCAGGGGAAAAAAGCCTGGGCAGTTTTCTTCTATGCAGCTAAAAATGAGGCTTGTATAAGAGAAACAAAGTTCTGATGCTGTGAAACTGTTAAAGAAACACCGAGCCTTTTCAGTGCCGCTGAGTAGATTTTTAGTCCGGAGGTTCACTTTAAGGGGGCAAAGACTGCTGGTACAGAAGTGGTTAAATCACACACCTGTTTATTTATTCCTGCGGGAAAGAAATGCCTGGACTATGTCAAGAAATAAGATACTAGTAATCAGGGACTTTTCCACGATTATTTGTGGTATTCCTGCATTGGTGTTTTGGCTGCATTGACAAGGTAGGTGGGTAAACAGTGGCAGCATGCACTATATCAGTGTTTCTCAACATTTTACTGGTATGTACCCCTTTTAACCACCCTGGCGTTCTATTAAGATCGCCAGGGCGGCTGCGGGAGGTTTTTTTTTAAATTAAAAAAAAACTATTTCATGCAGCCAACTGAAAGTTGGCTGCATGAAAGCCCACTAGATGGCGCTCCGGAGGCGTTCTTCCGATCGCCTCCGGCAGCCAGAAGCCGTGTTTGGCTTCTCCTGTCGCCATGGCGACGAGCGCGACGAGCGGAGTGACGTCATGGACGTTAGCCGACGTCCTGACGTCAGACGCCTCCGATCCAGCCCTTAGCGCTGGCCGGAACTATTTGTTCCGGCTGCGCAGGGCTCAGGCGGCTGGGGGGACCCTCTTTCGCCGCTGCTCGCGGCGGATCGCCGCAGAGCGGCGGCGATCGGGCAGCACACGCGGCTGGCAAAGTGCCGGCTGCGTGTGCTGCTCTTTATTTCAGCAAAATCGGCCCAGCAGGGCCTGAGCGGCAGCCATCGGCGGTGATGGACGAGCTGAGCTCGTCCATACCGCTAGGATGGTTAAAACCCTGTACTCACCAAGTACCCCCTGGAATTGTAAACATTATCACAAGTACCCCTTGACAAATATATATTTGATCATAGTACATGAAAATTGGTTCTAAACACTTTCCAAGCATGTACTATTGCGTTTAATTAGCAAAAAATATTAATTTAGTATTTTTTAAATAAGATTTATCATTTTCTTAAACTCTAAATTTGTTATTATTGATAAAGTTTATTTAGCCGAGTACCCCCTGGAACCATCAGAAGTACCCCCTGGGGTACGCGTACCACATGTTGAGAACCTAGGCACTATATAGTCTGTGGAAGGTGGGAACCTGCTCAGTCTCCTCCCCCCCTTCTCATCAGTATAGCTTAGCCTCCTGGTAAAAGGCACACCACCTTTCCTCCATCAGATTCTAAGTTCCTTCCTCCTGGTGCAAGACTTCAGCAGAGGAAGGCCCAGGTCGCATGGAAAGGAGTGGGTATCCAAAGAGCAAAAAAGTTTAAAGAGCAGGACCTCAGCATGATTCAAAAAATGCAAAAATCTTTATTGTGGACCTATTCACAGTAATCAACAAACAATTAAAATCATTTAAAAATTGAGGGTCCCAGGAAAGGATAGGAGTGGGAGCAGGCATGGCCAGTCACGCATTTAGGCAGCGTGGGGGGGGGGGGGCTATTTATGCACACTGATGGGATGGATCTGTGGTTGGGCCAATGTCTTTAGGAGATAAGCATGGAAGTCGAGAGGCAACTGTGCAGCCACAGAGTCTGGGGCCGGGAGATTGGCCGGGACACGTTCATGCCTGGGCCAGGGGAATCCAAATAAATGGATGTCTGCTTACCGTACCCTCTGTATACAAGTGCAGCCACACTAAGCAGCCGGCAGTGAGGTTCTTGCACGCGCAGAAGCACAGAGCCACTCGTGTACCAAGAAAAAAGCAGTGCACGTGGGGCTGCGCTTGTGCATGGAGCGAAATGTAAATGTGAGCACCATATTCAACATCATTGTAACAAATTTTCCTCAGGGTTTCAGCGCAGGAATGGAGGAGCGTGATTCCAAGGTAAATATTTAAAAGTAACCATACAGCTATCGCCTTGGCGGCCAATTCACTTTCTGAATCGATCATTATCAAGTTGGTGCCACCAAAACCAGAAATGGACGATTCAACTGATTTTGAGCTAAACTGGGTTGAATGTATAAATCAGACATGCTGGGAAATCTCAGGCTGACCTGATTGATCAGTAGCGCAGCGGTCATAATCGCGGATGAATGCGACATGGAACCCTGGCTGCTGTCCCCACAAATGTTTTATGTGATCACTCATTCATACTTTACCTGTCACGCCAACCCATGTGTCAGCTGTGTATTTCTGCATATGGGACTCGTATGACTACCGGCATAGTGCGAGGGGTGCGTGTGTGACATCATACACGTGCCCACGTGCTATAACGCCAGCAGCCATGAGGGGCGCCAATGCGGAGGTACAGCACGGACACTACGACACGGCTAGGCAGGTATGGTAAGAAGAGCATGAGGGGGGCACAGAAAACCTTGTGGGGGACAGTAACTGGAGACAGTATCCCTAAGGCCTCATTCACACCTAAAACAAAAAATGCAAGCATTTTGCGTTTTTGTGCCCCTCCCCCCGGCGCTCTACTGCATGCTGCGTTTCTGGTAAAGCGATTTTCTAAGTTCTTCAAGGGTGGCTCTTTCCTGATGCAAGTCAGGAAGTTAACTCTTTGACCCGGAAAATAATAAATACAGTGTGTTTTAAAAACGCTCACGCAAATGCTGCAAAAAGCGATTTTGTGAGCATTTTACGTTTTTCCTATACCTTCCATTGAGGCAAAATCGCCTCAAAAATGGTACAGGCACTGCTTTTGCTGAGCGCATGGCAAACGAACCGCTCAGCTGTGAACTCTCATTGCACAAGCTTTTTTAGGGCGATTTTGAAAATCGCCTGCACTTGAAAAAGGGCAAAAATGCCCTTAGTGTGAATGAGCCCTAAAGGTGCCCGTACATCTCTTGACTTGGTGGCCAATTGGCCATCTCATTCAATATTTATTCCCGTGTCGTCGGGATGTAGCAGTGCGACGCGAATCAGAAGTAGATATGTGCCGCTAAGAGCATGATCGATTGACGATGCGCCCAATTTTGAGCATGTATAGATTGGACATACTGCAAGATGTCAGTCGTGTGCGTGGTGGTAAGGGCAAGTGATAATGGGATGAGCCAACGCAACCCCCAGCGCTTCCTCCCTATGGTTTATAAATGTGCCCCCTGTGTGTGTATTTCTACATTGCCTGTCCTGTGGTGCCCATCAGTCTTCCAAAACCCCCACTGTTCCATTAGCGGTATACATGCCACTAGCGTACAGCATGTGTGATGTCATACACTCCTTGTGCTATACACTGGCAGCAGGTATATTGCTAATAGAAAAACGGGGATTAGGAAGATGGATAGGCACCATGCGGTGTGTGACACAGGACAGGTAAACTATAAATGCACACATGGACGGATGGGCCCGATTCCTGAGAGATTTCATTTGAAATCTGCCTGCTGTACATGGTCAGCCAACAGATCTCTCTTTGATTAGAGAGTTTTGTCTCTTGGTCGAATCTTGGCGTACACAACCCCGCGCACAGGCCCACCCCCCTTCTGGGCCTGTCCTACCCTGCTCTCAAGAGCTGTGCATCATTCCCCCAGTGCAGTGTCTTTGCGTCCCTGCACATGCGCACAACGGAAAAAACACACAGGTACATGGGACGCAGAGACACTTGCCTATTATTATATAGGCCTAAGGCCCGTTTAAAAACAGGCACTAATCTGTGGTAAGGACCCCTTACACATACACACTGCTCTCTCCCTTTCATTAGCCGTGCGCCTCACACGTGCGCACCTGCCCACCCTTCTGAACCCGTCCTCTGCTGCGCGTCATTCCCCCCTCAGGTCTCGGCAGCGTCTCTGCACGTGCGCAGAACGGAAAAAGCACGGACACGGGACGCAGAGACTTTCCTATTATTAGGTAGGATGTTGGCCAGCCTCCCTGCTCACAGCACACTGATTTGGCAGTTAGACTGAGTAACTGCCATTCATGAAATGCTTTTAAAAATAAAGAAAACACTGAGAATCCCCTATGAGGAGATGGGCTAGTCCAAAACCTAACGGTTCTGTCTGATTTCTGCTACTTACTGTAAGGCCCGGTTCACATTAGCGTTCCAGGTCCGGCTTCCCCGGACCCGGAACGCTCCGTACACAGCGGATGGTGAACGGATACATTGTTAATCAATGTATCCATTCACACTCGTGCGCCGTCCGGATCCGATCCGGGAACGCAGCTCCGGGACGGTCTGGCTTTTTTTCCAACATGCGCTATTTTTCAGTCCGTCCCGGTGTGGCTGCGGACCCGGGCCGGATCCTGACCCGAACATGCGGCCCATGCTGTGCAATGAGAAACGGATGTTTCTCATCACACTGGCAATAGGACCGGATGCTTCCAGCACCGGTCCTATGCCCCTTGGGGGCCCGGACTACACGCCGGTATCCCCCCATGCTTGCAGTGCCTTTCTGGCACTGCAAAGTATCTAGTTCCGGCTACTTTATTGTAGCTGGAACTGATACATTCCGGATCCTCAACTTGTGTCGCCTCGTGGCCACTGCAGAGACCCTTACGGTCTCTTTACGGCCACCGGACCCCCGGACACTTGCGGACTCGAACCGCAAGTGTGAATGGGGCCTAAGTGACAGCAACATAGGAGAAAAGTAATTTATGGCTCTTTTTACTCAGGCAGAAATGTACTTCTTATTTGTACAGTAGGTGTACACATGTATTTTAAAAAGATGGTCTTTTAACTTTTTCCTCCCTGCAGATATGCTTTTGTGCACTCTTTTTGGCTGTGTGCATCTTATCTAATCTATCAGAAGAAGCTGGGAGGTGTGTCTGTAGATACAACAGTAGCATGGAGTGGGCTGGCAAAACATTCCTAGTAAACGGAACATCCCTCCACCAGCCTGTGCCCTTTACGCGTCTGGCTTCATTACACGTAAATGGGCACGCGCTGCTATCAGATTGGACGATGCTGCAGCACGTGACGCCTGTGTGGCCGCGCAGCACTCTGGGATATGGAGTTTGGAGGCAGGCCGCTAACCTGGACGTACGCGGTATCGTGAACTACACCATGCTTAGCAGAGGGAGCCCAGCACGTCAGCAGCGTAAGGTCAATGGTCGCGGTGACCACGCCCCCTATATAAAGCAAGGAGACGCTGGCTGGGGAGAGGGATCGGTGGCGGCGGAGGCTCCCCGGGATGTAGAGTGGGTGAGATACGGCGGGGGCTCCTCCTCCTTTTCTGCTATACACCAGGGGTGAAGAGGAGCCGGGGGGGTGGAGATCTGACCTGCCTGTGCATTATAAAGCGAACCTGTCACACCCCAGCCTGGAGGCCGCCATGTTGTCTGCTGATCTCCACTCTGTGGCTTTCTGGGGGTCATTAGGGTCGGGAAGCAGCAGAGCCCATGTACTGGGGCTGCCCTGCTGCTGGTTTATAGTGGAATTGATTTAAAGGGCACCTGAAATGTCAAATATTAAAGCATTTATACTTACCTGGGGCTTCCTCCGGGCCATGGGCTTCCTCACTGTCTACCTAGGCCGCTCCTGGTTTCCGCTGGCCAGCCGACTGGGTAACTGTCCAGTCACACATGCCTGGGTGCGCTCGCCTGCATCACGCTCTCATGGCTGGGAACATTCTGGGCTGTAGTACAGCGCAGAATGCTCCTGGCCGGGCATGCGCAACTGGACAAAGTTACTAGACCAGCCAGCGGACGACAGGAGCATCCTGGGGAGGAGGTGAGAGTAAGTATAAAATGCTTTTATGTTTTGCCGTCTCCAGTACACTTTAAGGCGATCCCAAAATCACATACTTCCCTTAAGGGCTCTCTCACATATAACAAAGCGCGCAGGAGCCGTTCTCCTGCACGTGTTGAATAGCCTGCGGCGTGTCATCGGGATGTACCGGTGCGACGCAATCAGCGGCGGTAGCTATTAATTTACCCGATGGGAAAGAGCCGGCTCCTGACGATTAAAATCTCCGGGGTGCGCCGTACCGAAACGTAGCGTCGGGTGTGAAAGGTAAAATGAAAGTCTAAGGACTCTCATTCTACCTTGGTTAACGCAATGGGTATCATTCATAAAGGAGCTGTCGGTAAGGGGAATCAATGCGGAAAACACCGCTGCCGGTATTTTAGACTTCTGGGTGGGCATTCATAAAAATGTATCCATGTGCGGTAGCAGTGCGGTGATTCCCCGAACTAGGCTGGCGGTAGGCTTGCGGAGACACGGAAGCTGCCGTTGATACATGTCTCCGTGTTCTGCTCTGCTGCAGCTGCCTGGGAGGTCTGTATCTCCATTCACTTACATTGGTATCGCCACATCAGAGGGAGCGGTACTTCCCGACCTCACACCGCTTGCGGTGATCTTCATGAATTAACATTTTGCTACATTTGTTCCGATAATCACCGCACAAGGCGGTGATTTATCACTCTGCTCGGTAGTGTCATTTTTTTATGCAGAAAGAGCCTTTATGAATGCTGACTTTGCAGAGTGGTCGGTAAAGTCAGCTGTTTTAAGCATTTCCGCACGTGCACCGGACGCGCACGGCTTTGTCTAGTTAGACGAATAATTGTCAGTTGACCCGCGGTGGGGAACGGCAGAGGCTTCAGTGACGGCGTGGGACTTGATAGCTGCAGGGCGCCGGTAGAAGTCCCATGTAAGTGACGCTTTTTGGTTTGTTTTTTTAAACGGCCACAGAACCCCTTTAAGGTGGCCATATATCAGGTGGCTTGGCGGATGATCAACCACCCAAATAGATTATTATAATCAAATTGGTGCCACCAAGTGCATGGCCGATCGGTGATGCGACCAATTTCTTGGCGAAATGAGGTGCATCATTTGTCGAACATGCTGCCAGAAATCAGGTCGTTGTGTTCGGTCGGGTGTGCAATGAGACCTCCGACGCTGTCCCCCCTAATAGACATTGTTCCCAGTGCATTATACATTACCTGGCCACCGCTGGCTCCGGGCGCTGTCCTTTGTCCATACATACGTTCCTTGTGATTGCCAGCGCATTACTCCTGCAACCACGAGGGGTGAGCGTATGGCCGGAGGAGCCCCACTACTGAAGGCCAAGCCAGGCCAATCAGCGCCACTCTGGGAGACATTATAGGAATCGAGCCGCCTAACGCGGCTCACTCTACCGTCCTCACTTGCAGCACCATACGTTGTGTTAGGTGCACGTTATGCGACCTTAACGTAGCACCTAACGCAACGTCTTGGTGTGCAAGTAGCCTAAGGCTAGGTTCATTGTAACGCAGAATGTTGCAATGCGATGTTCAGTGTGGCTGTTGCGGTGCAGTCTGAGTGGGTTTAATGCATAACGCCTGTGTTAACAGTACAGTGAAGCATACTTTTCATTGACTTTATGCTTCACTGTATCTGACGCACTGATCGGATAACATTTGTCGCCACTTGCCCTGCTGTTACAGGGACTGCAATAGCCTCTGTGAACTTAGCCTAAAAGGAAATAAATATGGCAGCCTCCATATGCCTTTTGCGTCAGTTTCCCTTTAAAATGGACCTGAACTCTTGCACAGGACAGAAGGAAAACAGAGAGAAATCCACCCGGTATTTATTTAGAGAATTTAGCCAGTTTTATTCTCCCTCATCTGTGACTAAGCGCAAGTTGTAATTTGATCCTTCAGCTGTGTCAGCTGGCAGAGAGCTAATTTGTAAACACAGGATGTTAACCTTATGTCTGCTTCCATTAAAGCAGTAAGTAGACACACTGCAGATTTATTGCAGGATTTGTATCAGCTGTAACAAAGAAATGGTTTCTGTAAAGGTTATTATGCTGTTGCTTATCTTTTAGAGCAGAGAGGAAGTTCTGAGTTCAGGTCCGCTTTATGGCTACTCCTCAGTATAACTATCACTTCATCTTGTTTGCAGGAAGGTGCTTTGTAATGTTCAGTGAAGAGTTGGAGTGAATTCTGTCCACCACGTCTGAAGTACACGGAGACTATCCTAACGATGCTTCATTCTGCCGGGAGCGTCTCATGTCTACACGATGCCCAGGTAACTATGCATGAAGGTGTCACCGATTAAAGGGAACCTGTAGTGAGAAGGATATGGAGGCTGACATATTTAGTTCCTTTTAAGCAATACCAGTTGCCTGGCTGTTCTGTTAAGCCTCTGCCTCCAATGCTGGGAATACACGGCTCGATTTTGAGCCATTAAGATGGCTCAATAGATCATTTCTGACATGTCCGAACTCCGGCCCGATTGTTTCGCCGCTCGACTCTGGATGGAAGTGAATGGAAAAAGATAAGAAAAACGAGTGGAAGATAAGGGAATTGACTGCGGAATCGAGCGCCGAAACAAGCGAGCGGCAAAATTGAGCCGTGTATGCCCAAGCATAACACTTTTAGCTGTAGACCCTGAACAAACATGCAGATCAAATGTTTGGCTGAAGTCTGGACTGGATTAGCTGTATGCTTGTTTCAGGTCTGTGAATCCAAATACTACTGATGCCAGAATGATCAACAGGACTGCCAGGCAATGTGCATTGTTTAAAAGGAAATGAATATGGCATCCTCTATATCCCTCTTACTTCGGGGAGTATGCGTCAGTTAAAATAAATGCCATTCATTACAAACCTCTTCCATGCATAACACAGAATACGCCTACTAAGGCTGCACGGTTTTTCGGTTTTAAATTGAAACCGCGATTCATTAGAAGACGATTTTCTGATCGTCAGTTTTTTGTGAATCGCGGTTTCGCCTGCCCGTACGGCTCTGCCCGCCCGAATGCATTAAATTCTGAATGCGGAGGGAGGCTGGGGGCGGATCCACAGCTGTCATGCATAAGATTGCTGCTGATTGGGCAGAAGCTGCGTACAGCTCCGCCTACCGCCTGTTAGCGCATGCTGCGGGTCATGGGGTGACACAAGTGAAGTACGGAGGGAGGACTCTGCCGCTATAGGAAATACGGAAGCACCTGAGGACTGCCGCTATAGCGGCTGAGATAGCCGCTATAGCGGCAGAGTCCTCAGGGGCTTCCGTACTTCCTAGTTCACTTGTGTCACCCCATGACCCGCAGCATGTGCTAACAGGCGGTAGGCGGAGCTGTACGCAGCTTCTGCCCAATCAGCAGCAATCTTATGCATATGTCCGGCGGGATCATGCTGATGCCTCCCATGATCAAAGAAGGAGATGAAAGGGCCAGCGGGGAGGATAATTACAGCGGCTACTCCTATCCCACTTGGAACCACCGGCTGGGGATCACGCTGCTGCTGGGCTAATGCCGGTAACCGGGTATGATCAAAGGGCCACATTGTGGATCATTACCCCGGCTATTGCCGCTTGGAGCCACCATGGATCACGCTGCTGCTGCCGCCCCACTGCGCACCTCATTGGGAACATTTGGACCAGCCTGGACCCCCAGACAGCACCCAGCTACTGCCACCCAGGCTGGTGAGATATCATGTAATATAACTGTAGTGGTTAGTTACTGTAGCTGGGAGGGGGAGGGGGTTTTATGTAATGTAATGCAGTGTAGCGAAAAAAAAATCGTGAAAAAAAATCGAAATCGCAATTACTGAGATAAAATCGCAATTTCAAGTTTTACCTAAAATCGTGCAGCCCTAACGCCTACTCACATTCATACAGGATAGCCAAAACATAGAAAGACATTAATCCACTTAACCAAAATCAGATGCCCAAACAAGACACTGAAAACAGAAGTACACCTGACCTATCTAAAAGCACACCAGAGGTGAGAGACACATGGAGGTTACCATATTTATTTCCTTTTAAACAATACCAGTTGGCTGTCCTGCTGATCTCTTTGGCTGCAGTAGTGTCTGAACCCCACACATGAAACAAGCATGCAGCTAATCCAGCCAGACTACAGTCAGAGCACCTGATCTGCACGTTCGTTCAGGGTCTGTGGCTAAAAGTATTGAATGCAAAGGATCAGCAAGACAGCCAGGCAATGTGTAATGTTTAACCACTTCATGACAAGCTGACTTATAAAAACGTCCTGCTAGAGCCTCTTAATGGCTCCAGAACGATTTTATAAGTCAGACAGTGCTGTGCGCGTGCAAATGCGCGCTCCCGCGGGTGCATGTAAAAATAGTGGGAAAAAAAACCCACCAAAAAAAAATAAAAAAAATACACCTTTATTTCCAAACGATATATTGTCACCATACTTTGTACTAGGGACATAATTAAAATCTTGTGATAACCAGGACAAATGGGCAGATACAATGTGTGGGTTTTATGTACAGTAGCAGTGTTTATATTAAAACCATAGGGGATGAAATTGGAGAAATAGTGTATTTTTTCATTTTTTCCTTGCATTTCCCTTTAAAATGCATAGAAAATAAAGTAATTACTGAAAACAAATATCAACACCAAAAAGCCCAATTGGTGGTGAAAAAAACAAGATATAGATCATTTCATTGTGATTAGTAATGATTAAGCTTTTGGCAAATGAAAGGGATGAGAACTGAAAGGTGAAAATCGCTCTTGTCCGTTAGGGTAAAAACCGCCTTGGGGTGTAATGGTTAAAAGGAAATAATGTCAGCCTGCATATCCCTCTCACTTCAGATGTGATTTAGAGTAAACTGGAACTGAAAATAAATTGCCTTTATTGACCTACTCTTAAAGAGGCACTTAAGCCAACCTTTTTTTTTAAACCTGACAGTGTGCACAGTAGAGGAGCCAGATAAGAGTCTTACCGCAGTGTTTGTTTTCTTATCTGGTCCTCTGTTTCCCATAAATCCGCCCTGACAGCCAGCCCTGTCGGCTCCTGACGGCGAATGACCCAGGATAGTAAACACGTCAATCATTCCTTCCTCGCTGGGTCCTTCTGCCGCCGGCGCCGCTGTTTGTACTGAGCTGTGCGAGTGCCTGAACATTAGAAGCGTGCGCGCGCGTGCATGGCGCGATTTGCATTGCCTAGAAGCAGTGCATGAGCGAGCGTAGCTAGGAGGCAGGAGACGCAGGAAGCTAACAAGCGCTGGCTGACCCGGAAATAGTTCCGGCCAGCAGCTCCATTTTGAATAAATTATAATCAATCACCCTGCCAGTAACAATGTAACTAAAGGCTCCAGAGCGGCGCTACACAAGCGAAATTGCAGGGCTGGGAAGGAAGATTTAGGTAATATCTCCATTTTGAAAAACGATCCTGGCTTAAGGTTCACTTTAAAGGGAACCAGAGAGGATGGAGTGTGAAAATAGAAAAAGCTTTTATGCATACCTGGGGCTTCTTCCAGCCCCATAAGCCTGGATCGCTCCCACGCCGCCATCCTCTGCTTCCTCTATCGCTGGTATCTGTTATGGTGTGGTGTTTTGGTGTACACACTCAAGAGTTTTCTGATTATTGGTGATCCGCAGTATCGCCAGTAATACAGATATATTTGATTATATGGTGATCTGCGGAATCACCAATAATACAAATATTTATACGTACTCTGGAAAACACAAGGTACAGATGATATAACTTGTGGAAAACCCACCACACTGACGTTAACTCAGAGGGATGGTGACCTCTGGAAGGAAGGGCAGTGTGTGCAATTCTGCGACTAGGATAAGAACACAGAATCGCGTTCCTCAACAGCAATGATATGCTGAGGAGTTACTGAGTTCCCCGCAAGGAGAACTCAGCAGAGTTAACCCTTTAGTGGACGAACCACTAAAGGGGGCGAAGTAAAACGGAAAATGGTTCGGTATCAGAACTGGCAAGGAAGTACCGAATCGACAGACAGAAATTAAGATCAGAGGTCAAGTCAAGGTCAGTAACGGAAAATCAGATGGGCAGAGGTACAGAATCGAGAAACACAAGAGTAGTCAGAAGCCAAGCCAATAGTCGGTAACGGTACGGGCTGGCGAAGTACAAAATCAGGAGACAAGAGAATAAACAGGTAACAGGCAAAAGGTCATACACAATATACAATGCAATTAGTACTTTAGGCTATCAACAGAATCTGGCTAAGTGTGGATCCCCAGCTCCAGCTGGTTCTAGCACACTTTGGGATCTGACTAGGGTCTGAGTGCTAACACACAAGTATTCGCTGACTGCAGACAACTTGCAACTGACAGAATGCCTGCTTTTATACTGTGCTGGACTCAAACAGCCCGCCCAGCCATTCAACCAATCACAACATGGCTCAAGGACCTTGCAGCACAGCTCAAGGACCTTGCTGAGGTCAGCTGACTCTCCTTCTAAGAGTATAAAAGGCTCTACTGCACACGCGCCCGGCCCCTACGGGGTCCAGATTGTCATGAGAGGTGCCTCGGCGAGCAGCATGCCATGAGGCCTGTGAAGGTGTTCCAGGAGTGCAGCCTCGGCGTGGAGTACGCCAAGAGGTCTGCAACTGA
Organism: Hyperolius riggenbachi; assembly: GCF_040937935.1. Lineage (NCBI taxonomy): Eukaryota > Metazoa > Chordata > Amphibia > Anura > Hyperoliidae > Hyperolius > Hyperolius riggenbachi. Next base: position 28,031,388 of record NC_090653.1, on the reverse strand, counting down.
GCGGTGGATCGTGCTGCCGCTGCGGATGTGGACGTTTCTCCGCGTTCCGCATGCGACCATGCGGGCGGTCACGCTGCTGATGCGGACGCGGACAATCCTTCGCGTTCAGCCAGCTGTTGCCTCATTACAGTATCGGGTTCCGGCAGACGCGGCCAATTGTCCGCATCACAGGCGCTCCCTCCATACCCTTACGCATGCGACTGCGCAGAAGGCAGCTGCAAGCGTAAGTGTATGGAGGGAACCCCTGTGATGCGGACAATTGGCCGCGTCCGCCGGCTGACTGGCGGTAATGACAGGACCCGGTACCGGCGGATCCAGGCAGTGGAGGACGGCGGCGTGGGAGTGATCCGTGCGTATGAGGCTGGAGGAAGCCCCAGGTATGTATAAAAGCTTTTCTTTTATCCTCTCTGGTTCTCTTTAAAGGGACGTTTTATGGAAGCCCACATTTGTATTTTCTGTTTAAATGCTAAAAAGTTGCGTTTAATGACTTATTGTCTATAATCTATAGAGTGAACCTAACTTGCCTAATCTCCATGCTCCATCCAGTGAATGACTAAGCATTACCTGGTACTCATACTATGGTGTGTGATCTGGTTTTCTTGTATTACTGTATTGTCATATTGCTGTATGTCACCCCTAAATATTGTCTGTAACCTAAATTAATGTTCAGCGCTGCGTATTATGTTGGCGTTTTATAAATACAATAAATAAATATAGTCTTTTACATATTCTTGACACAGTTTAGAGCTACAATCTATAAACAATTGACCTGTTCTATCTATTTCATTTACTTAGAGGCTGTTCTCTGCCAGGCAAAGTGTTATAGTTGTAAATAGTTTCAGTGAGGGTGACCCTATAGTCTGGCTAGGTTCCAGTAGAGAAAAACTGTAATTTGCATACTTGAAAGTTTAGCCCTTTCAGTGTTAAACAAAACAATTAACGCAGCCTAGTTATACCCAGGAATGACATTGTGCATACACAGGTTTATCTCCTGTCACGTCAGCTTAGGTACTATTTAACTAAAATACTTTAAAATGTACCTGATGGAAATATGTCATTTTCATTGAAGGTGCCGGCGTTTGATGACGTGGCCGTGTATTTCTCCGCAGAGGAGTGGCAGTCGCTGAGGTCTGAGCAGAAGGAGATCTACAAGGATGTGATGATGGAGAATTTCCAGTGTCTGAGGTCTCTAGGTACAGGATATGTCTGATTCCTTATAATACATGTGAGGATTGGGGCTTCTCTGGTGTACTGTTCAAGAGTTGAAATCAAGGTTTACAGCAGGAAGCGGTGTTGGGGGGGGGAAATAAAGTGTGTTTTTTTTTCTCATCAATATCCAGCCAACTCGGTCATTTGATCAAATCTGCTGGAACTTAATATTGCAAACAATTCCCGTTCCATTTTTGGCCAAAATTAATTGATTTGGTCAATTGCGTTGGATGAAAGATTTGGCTTGAACAGCGGCACTTCGGGAGTGTGTTGCTAGTGGTATTCAATTGCACAATGTACAAATATTAATATATAATATACAAAATACAAATATTCAATTGTACAATATAGCTTACACTGGCCTGTCCGCCGGCGCTGTGTGTCATGTGACAACCACTAGAGGTGAAACCCCAGAGGTCTCTAGTGGTCAGGTAAGGTATGTGCCACAGCGCCTCTTGTAGTTGGCTTGTAGCATTTAGTCACGTGACACACAGCTCCCTGGGAGTGACGCGATGGGGAGGAGCCCTGGCAGTGGAGAGAAGCACCGATGGGCAGGAGAGTGTATGCGCTGCCTACACCGCATGGCCCAGGGGATGGGAAAACATAGATGGGAGAGGCCCGGAAGGCAGTGTGCACAGATTTTCTATTGATTTCATGCTTTAATGGGGAGGACACCTCTGTAAAAGCAAATAACAAATGTCATTTATTACTTACTGCTTAACGACCACAGGCTTTACCTTGACCACCACCTCACACCCCCCCCCCCCCCCCCCCCCCCCGATGACCAGTCTATTTTTTACAATTTAGGCCACTGCAGCTTTGAGGCCTCGCTGCAGGGCCGCACAACTCAGCACACAAGTGACCCCTTTTCCGCCCACCAGCAGAGCTTTCTGTTGGTGGGCTCTGATCCCTGCTGGGATGTTTGTTTTTTATTTATTTTTTAATAAATTTGCTATATTTTTTTTATTTATTTTACTATGGAAAATAGGTCCCAGATTACTATTTAGTATTTAAATAGCACCAACATCTTCGGCAGCGCTGTACAGAGTATATTGTCTTGTCACTTAACTGTCCCTCAGAGGAGCTCACAATCTAATCCCTACCATAGTCACATCTCTATGTATGTATTGTGTAGTGTATGTATCGTAGTCTAGGGCCAATTTTAGGGGGAAGACAATTAATGTATGTGGGAGGAAACAGGGGTGCCCGGAGGAAACCCACACAGACACAGGGAGACCATACAAAGTCTGTGCAGATAGTGCCCTAGCTAGGATTCAAACCGGAGACCCAGCTCTGCAAGGCTAGTGTGCTAACCACTATGCCACTGTGCTGCCCAGATCTGGATTCTATTGCTATGCTATATATAATTTGAATTTCCTATCTATACTGTACAAATGCCCATAATTATGTGAAAAAAAGTGAAATAAATATGAATGAGTAAAATATAGATTTTTTTTGTATAGTGTGCTTGTGAAGTAAAAAAAAAAAATTCAAATTGGAGTTGTAGTTTTTGAGAAAATAGATTTTAAAAAATTCAAAGAAAAAATGACTTTTAAACTTGTATAAGCAGGTACAGAGGACAGAGGTGACACTGGAGGCACAGGGGGGCACAGAGGAGGTACAGGGGACAGAGGTGACACTGGAGGCACAGGGGGGCACAGAGGAGGTACAGGGGACAGAGGTGACACTGGAGGCACAGGGGGGCACAGAGGAGGTACAGGGGACAGAGGTGACACTGGAGGCACAGGGGGGCACAGAGGAGGTACAGAGGACAGAGGTGACACTGGAGGCACAGGGGGGCACAGAGGAGGTACAGAGGACAGAGGTGACACTGGAGGCACAGGGGGGCACAGAGGAGGTACAGGGGACAGAGGTGACACTGGAGGCACAGGGGGGCACAGAGGAGGTACAGGGGACAGAGGTGACACTGGAGGCACAGGGGGGCACAGAGGAGGTACAGGGGACAGAGGTGACACTGGAGGCACAGGGGGGCACAGAGGAGGTACAGAGGACAGAGGTGACACTGGAGGCACAGGGGGGCACAGAGGAGGTACAGGGGACAGAGGTGACACTGGAGGCACAGGGGGGCACAGAGGAGGTACAGGGGACAGAGGTGACACTGGAGGCACAGGGGGGCACAGAGGAGGTACAGGGGACAGAGGTGACACTGGAGGCACAGGGGGGCACAGAGGAGGTACAGGGGACGGAGGTGACACTGGAGGCACAGGGGGGCACAGAGGAGGTACAGGGGACAGAGGTGACACTGGAGGCACAGGGGGGCACAGAGGAGGTACAGGGGACAGAGGTGACACTGGAGGCACAGGGGGGCACAGAGGAGGTACAGAGGACAGAGGTGACACTGGAGGCACAGGGGGGCACAGAGGAGGTACAGAGGACAGAGGTGACACTGGAGGCACAGGGGGGCACAGAGGAGGTACAGGGGACAGAGATGGCACAGTGTTCCGACTTAAGAACAGATTCAGGTTAAGAATGAACCTACAGTTCCTATTGCGTTCATTAACCTGGGACTACCTGTATAAGACAGTCTCCTGTATGTCCCTTTTACCTGTTTGTTTGATATGAATTCTTACAGGATAGTTTTCAGTTACACATTCTCATGTTTTGCTTTATTTTTCACAATGTCCAGGATCTCTCTCTGCAAAGCCTGACGTCATATCCATGATTGAGAATGGAGAGGAGCCCTGCATAGCCGAGGAAGATGATTTCAAAGAAAGGTGGCAGAAACTGCGTGCCTCTCCAGGTAATTATAGGACAGCCAACGCTGGGTAGTTTACACAAAGGTGCTTGATGTAGTGTCTGCACTGTTCACTGGTTCAGCACTTGCCCATAAGTCTTACCTTCCCCACAGGTGTTTGTTTGTGTGTGAAGCGACACATGACATGAGATAAATATATTCACGTATCAGTGTTCTCCCCAGGCTCTTTTAGCCGGGTGCTCCACCCGGCTAGATTTGGTGACCACCCGGCTGTCATCGGCTCAGCTCCTCACCTCCTCCTATGCTGTAAGCAGAGTTGCCCTTCATTTTCATCTCGCCCCACCCGGCTACTTTTTCATGCCACCCGGCTACTATTTCATGCCACCCGGCTGGAAAAAAATTCTGGGGAGAACACTGACGTATGAATTTTTATGTGGATTCCCTTCCAGTTTTTTAGTTTTCCAGTACAGGAGTTATGTATTGAAAAGAGCTTAAACAGCCAAGAAACAGTGAAAGACAATGTGAGCAATAAGGTTTTACTGCAGGGAAGTTCAAAGGGTCATTTGTTCTGCTTGCTTTACAGCTTAACCACCCTGGCGTTCTATTAAGATCGCCAGGGCGGCTGCGGGAGGGTTTTTTTTAAATAAAAAAAAAACGATTTCATGCAGCCAACTGAAAGTTGGCTGCATGAAAGCCCACTAGATGGCGCTCCGGAGGCGTTCTTCCGATCGCCTCCGGCAGCCAGAAGTAACACGGAAGGCCGCAATGAGCAGCCTTCCGTGTTTGGCTTCTCCTGTCGCCATGGCGACGAGCGGAGTGACGTCATGGACGTCAGCCGATGTCCTGACGTCAGACGCCTCCGATCCAGCCCTTAGCGCTGGCCGGAACTATTTGTTCCGGCTGGGGGGACCCTCGCGGATCGCCGCAGAGCGGCGGCGATCGGGCAGCACACGCGGCTGGCAAAGTGCCGGCTGCGTGTGCTGCTCTTTATTTGAGCAAAATCGGCCCAGCAGGGCCTGAGCGGCAGCCATCGGCGGTGATGGACGAGCTGAGCTCGTCCATACCGCTAAGATGGTTAAAGTGAACGCGAGGTGAGAGGTATATGGAGGCTATTATATTTATTTCCTTTTAAACAAGACTAGTTGCCTGACAGCCCTGCTGATCTATTTGGCTGCAGTTGTATCTGAATTGCACCAGAAACAAGCATGCAGCTAATCTTGTCAGTTCTGACAATATCCGAAATACTTGATCTGCTGCACAGGGGATCAGCAGGGCAGCCAGTTAACTGGTATTGCTTAAAAGGAAATATTTTCTGCCAGTAGAGAGAAATCAAAGTATTTCAAGAATTTACAGCACGAGTTCTGCTGACTGAAGTCAAAGGCAGTGCACTTATCTCAAATTAGATAACTGTATTGAAGCTGCTAATGGGATAGGGTGTTTTTAACATTTAAGGCACTACAGAAAATACCTAGTTAGTATTTTGGACTATCAGCACTATTGTTTATCTTAGTTTAATTTCATATCCGGTTTATTTTAATGTTCCTCTTATATTAAGCATTGTTATTTCTTATTCATTGCAGATTTGGAGACAGCAAGCCAGTCTGAGCGATGTTTAACAATGCACTCTAATGATCTACCACAGCAGAGTCTTCAGAATGACGAGATATTTCCTCTCCACTGCAGTCCAGAACCTCCAGACCTCCTGCAAGATGAACTGCAATCACACTTGGAGAATGGAACAATGCCTTGCGAACAGTTAAATGAGGACCTTACACTTCACCAGATGCCAAAAGCTTTCTGTTGCCGTGAATGTGGGAAGAGTTTTGGCACCAAAGTGCTTTTTCTTCGCCACCAAATGGCACACACCGAGAGAAAACCGTTCCTTTGCACGGACTGCGGCAAATGTTTTGCTCAGTACCCGTACTATCTATTGCACAAAGCCAGCCACAAGGCAGAGGAGCCATTCTCGTGCTCGGACTGCGATTTAGTCTTCAGCCAAAAGTCTGAACTGGTGAAGCACGTGAGAACTCATACGGAGCGGAAGCCATTTTCCTGCAACATGTGCGGCAAATGTTTTAACACAAGCTCCATCCTTACTAAACACTACAGGATTCACACTGGGGAGCGTCCATTTGCCTGTCCCATGTGTGGAAAATGTTTTAGGCAAAAAAACCACCTGGAAAAACACAAAGTCCTTCATTCGGAAGAGAAGTGTCACTTCTGCTGGGAGTGTCTTGCCACTTTTTCGACAGCTGAAGAGCTCGCCAATCATAAACTTGTCCACTCGCGTCATAAGCCATTTTCCTGTTCTGAATGTGGCAAACCATTCCGGTGGAAGTCGGCCCTCTTGGAACACCTGAAAATTCACACTGGAGAGAAGCCATTCGCTTGCTCAGAGTGCCCAAAAACGTTCCATTGGAAGTCGTCGCTGGTGGAACACCAGAGAATTCACTCGATTGGCACGCTATTTTCTTGTTCTGAATGTGGGAAAACTTTTTATAAACGGGCCAATTTCGATCAACATCTAAGGTCTCACACGGGAGAAAAGCCTTTTGCATGTACGGCCTGCGACAAACGTTTCTCACGCAAGAGGAACCTGAAGAAGCACCAGATGCTACATCATTCTGACTCGCTGTTCCCTTGTTCTGAGTGCGGAAGGCGTTTTCTTAAGGAAGCTGCCTTGGAGCAGCATCGAAAAGTACATGAGAAAAAAAAATGTCCCAGTCAAGGGTGTGGCAGAGTTTTTACGTACAATTCAGAACTCCGGAAGCACTTGAGAGTCCATTCCGGTGAGAGGCCTTACGCTTGTACTCAGTGCGAGAAGTCTTTTAGCAGCATGTCGATACTGGCAAAGCACCTGCGCGCCCATTCAGGAGTCAAGTCCCACATGTGCCCTGAGTGTGGCAAGTGGTTTAAAGAGAAATCCACTCTGGCGACCCACCAGAGAACCCACAGTGGGGAAAAACCATACTCCTGCCCTATCTGCGACAAGCGCTTTAGCCAGAAGGTCCACGCAGTAAAACATGAGCGGACTCACAACAAGCCGTTTCCGTTAACTTGTGCAGATTGTGGAGAGTACTTCATGACTGAATTGGAGCTGAACCAGCACCTCCTGGTCCACACTGAAACAAAACCCTTTGCTACTTCAGATAGTAAGAAAGCTTTTGACAGCAGTGTCGACTTGAAACCGCAACAGAAAACTCAGTCCAAAGAGAAAAGTATGCAAAAGGAGAAAACTCCTTCTCAAGAGAAAACATTTGCATGCAGTGAATGCGGGAAGTCCTTTATGTCGAACTCGCATCTCATGCAGCACCAGGCCGTACATGGGGATAAGAAGCCCTTTATTTGCTCCGTTTGTGGAAAGACCTTTGTCAGGTTCTCCTCACTTAAGCAACACGAGAAGGTCCACCAAAGAGAGAGTCCTTTCAAGTGCTCAGACTGTGGGAAAGTTTTTAACCAGAAAGCCGACCTAGCCAGACACGCCAGAATTCATTCGGGAGAGAAACCTTTTTCTTGCTCTGAATGCGGAAAGTGTTTTAGCGTCCGTTCTGTACTCCAGAAGCATGAACGAGTACACTCGGGCGAGAAACCATATTCTTGCTCGGAATGTGACAAGTGCTTCAGCCAGAAGCCACATCTTGATAAGCACAAGAAGGTGCACAGCAGGGAACATCCGTTCGCTTGTTCAGAATGTGGACAGACTTACGTCACTAAGGCAGGTCTAACAAGACACCAAGTCATACATGCTGGGGATAAACCGTTTTCTTGCTCAGAATGTGGGAAGGGCTTCAACTGGAAGTCCTCTCTGGTGGAACACAGTAGGGTTCATACTGGAGATAAGCCTTATGTGTGCTCTCAGTGTGGTACCAGCTTTGCCAAGAGGGTGGCGCTGGTAAAACACCAAAAAACACACACAGGTAATGTAAACCTTCCTAAAAACTCAGAAGCCTCGGAGGAGTATAATGAGCCAGGTGCTGAAAGTGCTGATGAAGACTCTGAACTTGAGGCCTCCTTGAATGTTATCACTGTAAAACTGGAAGATGAAGAGGAGGGAATGGATTCCAGTTACATCACCACTTGAGCTGCTATAATGTACTTTCTTTTTGACCAAAAACTGCACAAATTTCCAACAAATTTAAGTCCAATTAAACCCTGACAGTAGAACCTTTGCCAAGGTTTTCAGCATACTCCAGCAAAAAATGAAGGTGGTTACCTTACCTGGTAGAAGAACACCCCATCTTTTGTTAATTTCACAATTCACCTTACTTTATTTACAGCATTAAAGCAGACCTGAACTCAGAACTTCCTCTCTGCTCTAAAAGATAAGAAACAGCATAATAACATTTACAGAAAAAAAAATTATTTGTTACAGCTGATACAAATCCTGCAATAAATCTGTGTCTACTTCCTGCTTTCATGGAAGCAGACATAGGGTTTACATCTACACGAACAAACTAGTAGCTGCTATGCTTAGTCTGCCGAGATACCTGAGCTGACACAGCTGGGCGATCAAATTACACTGGTGATTAGTCACAGAGGAGGGGGAATTAGACAGTCTAAACTCTCTAAATACATACAGGGTGCATTTCTCCATGTATTCCTTCTGTGCAAGAGTTCAGGTCCACTTTAAGAACAACATTAAAGTTCTGTATGTTTCGTTTTTGCAGGAGGTATTTGACTTATACTAGGCTTTGTTCTTAAAAGTGCCAACAAAGCAGAAACGCATCTGGATGTCTTCAGCATACACGTTATCGTGATATCATCTTGCGGTTATTCTGTTGTGTTTGCCAACACAGGTCATATCGCACATCACATTGTACTGAGATGTACGATATGAGCTGCCAGCGCAAGTCCAAATTACAGGTCAGATCTATTGAAGCCGGTGGTTTGTGTGATAGATGCCTGTATCAAGTATCGGTAATCAGGTGCGCGATGCGTTACTAGTAGTCGACCAGCTACTGAAGTAGTTGATCAGATAGCGTAGGAGAGCAACAGAACAGAATGGGTGCAGGGTAAGTGCATAGGAAAATGTTGATATTGTAAATTACCTGCACCCAACTCATGCATGCACCCCAATACCTACTCGGCTCTATCAGTACAAGATCTCACTGACTCTTTGTAGAGTACCAAGTTTTAGGTAATTCTCTGTAAAACTATTGTTAACAAAGTACCGTAATGTACCGTATTTTGCGGCATAGAAGACAAACTGTTTCTACCCTCAGAAATTAGGAGAAAAGGTCACTGTGTTTTATATACCAAATACAGGGAGTCCCTGACTAAGGGTACGTACAGACATACGATAACGATCGTTCGTTCTGAACGACGAACGATGTTAAAGGAGGTATCGGCCGATAATCGTTTGAAGAAAGGCTACTTTGAACATCGTTCGTGTACGAACGATCTTGGAACGAGCGTTGCGTGCGCAACATGATGTATAAACTGATATCAAACACAAGTGTCAAAAAGAACTGTTTGAGCATGTGCAAAGCTTTGAGAACGAACGGTCAACGACCGATCGTTGTACAGACATTACTTTTTGAACGATGGTCGTTGAAAAAAAAACTCTGGCAGAATGGATCGTTCTTTACCAACGACATATCTCGTTGGTCGGTCGTTTTAATGATCGTTCGTGCACTTTTTACGAACGATCGTCGGGCAATGCCGTCGGTAACGATCGCTTTAAACGACTATAGTCGCATGTCTGTACGCACCCTAACGAACGCCAACTGATATGACCCGCCACAATGTCGGGGACTTCCCTGTATTGTCCCCATATGTCCTTCGCTCCCCCTGAATGAATGAAAAGAAGTGGCAGTGCGGCTCTCATCTAATCCATCAAAGCCCTCAGCAATCAAGGTCCTCGCCTATCTCCCACTGCTGCCCCAGAGCTTGCTTCTGCTGATGACCTGATCAGCGGAAGCCGGCACTAGAGGAGGCGTGACCGAGAGGAGAGGACTCTGTTCGCTGCGGGCTCCGATGGATAAGGTGAGCCTTCTGCTGATGACCTGATCAGCGGAAGCCGGCACTAGAGGAGGCGTGACCGAGAGGAGAGGACTCTGTTCGCTGCGGGCTCCGATGGATAAGGTGAGCCTTCTGCCGATGACCTGATCAGCGGAAGCCGGCACTAGAGGAGGCGTGACCGAGAGGAGAGGACTCTGTTCGCTGCGGGCTCCGATGGATAAGGTGAGCCTTCTCCTGATGACCTGATCAGCGGAAGCCGGCACTAGAGGAGACGTGACCGAGAGGAGAGGATTTTGTTCGCTGCGGGCTCCGATGGATAAGGTGAGCCAAGCTGCCGCTTCTTACATTTATTCAGGGGGCACAATAATGGGGGGAGAACATCTACCAGACACTCCTGGACCATGGATGCACCGATTTAGTATTTTTTATTTCCCCTGGTTGTTGCCCTCTAAACTTATAGTCTGGAGCATCTTACATGTCAAAACATATTGGTAGTTCATGAAAGACAAAAACCTTCATGACACGTACAATATTGTTTTTCCCCACATTCTAGCATTTCTCAGTATCCCATGTCGCTCACAAGGGCTGAGTTCTAACTGCTGTGAGGGAGAAGGTGGAGCAAGGAGGCATCAGGCTTCTGGCGAGACTGGAGCTGAAGACCTGAAATCTGTTGAAGAAGGTTAATGTATTTTCTATTGTAAAAATAGATCTAAAATGCATTTAAAAATGGAGGGAAGACTACTGCTTTAAAGAGAACCCGAGGTGGGGTTCTGACAATGAAATCCGCATACAGAGGCTGGGTCTGCCTATGCAGCCCAGCCTCTATTGCTATCCAGATTCCCCCTAAGCCCTCCCTGCTCTCTGCGATCACCCATAAATCACAGCCGCGCTTCCGGCATGCAGCGTGTCACAGCGGGCTGTGTTTACCTCTGTACTGTCAGTCTGCTGCTCCCCCCCGCCTCCTGCATAGCTCTGGTCCCCGCCCGCATCCCTTCCCTCCCCGCTGATTGGAGGGAAGGGACGCGGGCGGGGACCGGAGCTATGCAGGAGGCGGGGGGAGAGCCGAGACTAACAATACAGAGGTAAACACAGCCCACACAGAGTGGCTGTGATTTATGGGGATTGAAATAGCAACAGAGGCTGGGCTGCATAGGCAGACCCAGCCTCTGTACGTGGATTGCATTGTCAGAACCCCGTCTCGGGTTCTCTTTAAAGCTTTAAAGAGAATCTGTATTGTTAAAATCGCACAAAAGTAAATATACCAGTGCGTTAGGGGACATCTCCTATTACCCTCTGTCACAATTTCGCCGCTCCTCGCTGCATTAAAAGTGGTTAAAAACAGTTTTAAAAAGTTTGTTTATAAACAAACAAAATGGCCACCAAAACAGGAAGTAGGTTGATGTACAGTATGTCCACACATAGAAAATACATCCATACACATGCAGGCTGTATACAGCCTTCCTTTTGAATCTCAAGAGATCATTTGTGTGTTTCTTTCCCCCTGTTCTCATGCACTGAAGTTTCAGGCTGCTCTTTTCTTCCTGCAAACAGCTTTGCCCTTGTCTGTAATTCTTCAGTATGTGAAAGCCCAGCCAGCTCAGAGGACGATTTATCCAGCTTGTAAAATCGAAGAGAGAAGCTGCTCTAATCTAAATAATACACAGGCAGTGTGCATAGAGGGGCCTGGAAGGGGGAGTTCATAGCAGAACCACAACACTGAAGAACTTGGCAGCCTTCCAGACACATACTGACAAGTCTGACAAGAGAGAGATAAGTTGATTTATTACAGAGACTGTAATAGTAGAAAGTGCTGCAGTAAGCCAGAACAGATTAGAATAGCTTTTGGAACTTGTAGGATGATAAAAAAACAGGATGCAATTTTTGTTACGGAGTCTCTTTAAGGAGACTCTGAAGCCTCTTAAAAATCCTTTTTTTTTTATTTTTTAAACAATCCTGTTTAATACATTTATCCTACCTAAATCGCAGCATTCCCGCGGCTGTAAACTATCTAAAACCCCCCTAACTCCCCGAGGGGGCGATCCGTGCAGCGCTTCTGTGTGAGGCAGGGCTATGAGCTGCAGCCCTGCCTCACAAGTGTCTGTCAACGGCGGATCTCCGCCTCTCCCCCGCCCCTCTCAGTCTTCCTTCGCTGAGGGGCGGGGGAGAGGCGGAGATCCGCCGCTGACAGACACTTGTGAGACAGGGCACATGGAAGAGCTTAGGGTAGCAAAATCCACGACCAAGAAGGTCGTGGATTTTGTGGGCGAAAGGGAGGGGGGGTTTTAGATAGTTTACAGCCACGGGAATGCGGCGATTTAGGTAGGGCTAATGTATTAAACAAGATTGTTTAATAAAAAAAAGGATTTTTAAGAGGCTTCAGAGTCTCTTTAAATGCAGCTAATTATTGTATTGGTTAAGGATATTGTCTTTGACGTAGGAGACCAATAATCATGGCTGGATCAAAGTATTCAGTAAGAAGTCTTTGGCCAAGACGATCTAATGCCTACTTAGCATAGTCTGATGAGTCTGACAGGAGAAAAGCACTACACAAATGTAGCAATTCATTTTCTAGTTGTAGGACCACACTGAAACGTGGCAAAACTTCTGCTTTTCCCTATGCACTACTTAATGCTCTCTTAACCCTCCTGGCGGTTTGCAAAAAAATCGCCAGGGGGCAGCAAATCTTTTTTTTTAATTTTTTTTTTTTTTTTCATGTAGCGAGACAAAGTCTCGCTACATGATAGCCGCTGCTCAGCGGCATCCCCCCAGTCCCTCCGATCGCCGCCGGCGATCGGAGATCCGGAGATCCCGTTCAAAGAACGGGATCTCCCGGAGGGCTTCCCCCGTCGCCGACATCGTGACGTCAAAGGGGATTCCGATCCACCCCATAGAGCTGCCTGGCACTGATTGGCCAGGCAGCGCACGGGGTCTGGGGGGGGGGGGGGGGGGGGCGGCTGCGGCGCGGCGGATCGGCGGGTAGCGGCGGCGATCGGGCACTGCACGCAGCTAGCAAAGTGCTAGCTGCGTGCAGCAAAAAAAAAATTATGCAAATCGGCCCAGCGGGGCCTGAGCGGTGCCTTCCGGCGGCTTACCCCGAGCTCAGCTCGGGCTTACCGCCAGGAAGGTTAATGATAGAGGAACTTGTGCCCGCTAGGTGGTCCTTAGTCCCTTTCATACTTGAATTTTTTGTTTAACAAATCTGGAGTTTTCGAGCAGATAAGTCTTCTCTTTTTATAGAGCACCTTAAAAATTCTGGTAACTGTTTTGTTCCTGGGGGTTTATTTGGACTTCTAGTATGAAATGAAAACAGTGTACAGTTAAAAAAAAAAAGTTTTGTTTTATTCCGACATGATAGTAAGATGTACCAAAGAGGTTCTCCGGGCAGAAATGGTTTTCCCTCCAGGGTTCCCGCACCCACCATTCGTTTGATTAACACAAGTGTTATGTTTGTAAAAGCTAAATGCCTATATTTAACTGTGGCTGGATAGTGTAATGGTTATGGGCTGTGCCTCTGACACAGGAGACCTGGGTTCAAATCTCGGCTCTGCCTGCTCAGTAAGCCAGCACCTATTCAGTAGGAGGCCTTGGGCTAGACTCCCTAACACTGCTATACTACCTATAGAGTGCGCCCCAGTGGCTGCAGCTCAAGCTTTGAGTCGGTCCGGATAAAAGCGCGATATACTTTTTTTTTGTCTTGTCTAGGACTTTCTTCACATGACTTGCGCTGCACTGCTGCTATTTTTGCCTCCTGTAGGATGTGGAAGGGAACCTGACTGTCACTGGTTTAACAAAAGCAGCATGAGAAGTCCTATTACTGAGTGGAGTGACATACAAGTATTGAGGCGTGTATGTGTTTGAACATTTTTGCCTGGATAAGGGTTCTCATTTTGTGTGAATTTAATGAGGCAGGATAAGCTCTGCTTAAATGAAATGTATAGGTGTATCTCTATGTATTTGTGTGTACTAAAGCAGTCCCCAGACGTTGGCAGTGATAAATAGGCTGTTCTGTAATGCTATCTTAGGTTTACTGCACTGGCTTACTTCTACTCAAAGGACACAGGAACTGGATACAAAACTGTGGATTTCAACTGACTTGGAGCTTCTTCCAGCTACCCGTACTTAAGTCAGGTCCCTTGGCATCCTCTGGGTGAACACTGCTATTCCAGCGCAGGAGATTTTGGCGCAGCCGGCGCCACCATAGGCCATAATAGGAATTACAGCTATAGCGGCGCACAGGGAGTAACTTCGGCACCATCAGAAGACGGAGCTGAAGTTACTTTTTAAACACTGTAATTTGGCCTCCAGCAATTGCTGGAAGCCGAATTGTTCCATTCACCACACTATCCACATGGACCTAGAGGGGGAATAGTATTTAACGCCGCCAGGACTTGTGCAGAAGCAGGATAAGCCATACTGGCTCTATCCTGCGCCCAAGTCTCCCGGCGGCGATTTCTCTTGTGCGCTCCTCTGGGTCCCCTCCATTTTGCCGCCTACAGCTATGAAACATCTGCAACTGGAACTTAAGTGGTGTTAGAACTGTGCATGAGCACAACACTTCCGACGACTGGAGAGCGGTCAAGAAGGGTTTGCAGAAGGAATTTTGCATGCGTAATAGGCACAACTGGAGGACCAGACACAGATCTTACAGAGCTGGCAGCCTAGAGGATGGGCCTAGAGGATGCTGATGGAGAGAGTCTGAAGCGAGAATAAATCTCGCTTCAGACCTCATAGATAGCAGGGACACGTGTGCCCCTGCTAAACCGCCGCTATAGCGCCGCTAAACGGGGGTCCTTTAACCCCCAAATCCCCTCGTTTCAGCGGGGGAGCGCTTCCTGGTTGGGGCAGGGCTAACCGCCGCAGCCCTGCCCCACGCGCGTCTGGCAGCGCGTATCTCCGCTTCTCCCCCACCCCTCTCAGTCTTCTTTCACTGAGAGGGACGGGGGAGAGGCGGCGATGCGCCGCTGATAGACGCGACTGGAGGCAGGGCGGCGATGCGCCGCTGATAGACGCGACTGGAGGCAGGGCTGCAGCCGTTAGCCCTGCCTCCAGGAACGACCAAGTCTGCGACCAAGTGTCGCAGTGGAGGGTTTGGGGGTGAAGGGACCCCCGTTTAGCGGCGGTTTAGCAGGGGCACACATGCCCCTGCTAACTATGAGCTCTGAAGCGAGATTTATTCTCGCTTCAGAGTCTCTTTAAAAAACCTGGGCAGTGGGCTAGAAGAATCCTCAGGTAAGTTAAAATTGTGTACACTTTTTTTTAAAAACTCTTTCTGCAACCCCTCCACAGATTTTATACTAATAAACTATAACTTTGGCATTTTGCTCACAAATCTGGTTTGTGTGAAGCAACACTTCATTTTTTTTCTGACAATTTTCTTAATTACTTTACTTTTAATAGACTATATCACAATTTCAGTCAGTCATAACCCTTTTTTTTAACTGTGCCTTTTAACGTTTGAAAAATTCCATGAAAAATGGCCACCTTCAGGCAGTTAGACAATTTTTAACAGCCAGCCTAATTGAAGTCAACATATATGTATTTCAAGGCTTACCAACAAATTCACTGCCTCTTTGCTTGACAATGGGGAAATCAAAAGAAATCTCATAACAAAAAAACAGGGAGTAAAATTATGAGATGCTAGTATACTACTCTCTCTGTATAAATCACTTGTGAGTCCACATCTGGAGTATGGAATACAGGTTTCGGCACCACACTATTTGAAGTATATTGATGTTCTAGATCGGGTACAAAGACAGGCAACTAAAGCAGTGGGATGGAAGGTCTCCCAAAGAAAGGATGGACAAAAGTGGCTTATTTAGCCAGGGAACAAAGGTGACCTTATTAATATGTATACAGTAAATGAATAAGAGGGCAATACAAATGCTTGGCAGGTGAGCTTTTATATTTTAGGCTTGTACAAAGGACACGGGGACATGATCTGCATATGGAGGAAAAAAGCTTTTGTCCTCTATTTAGAAAGGGATCTTTTAGTGTAAGCATACAGGGAATCGAAGGTGGCGTATTCACCGCCTGTTATCTCTTCTCTTGCACAGGCGGGTGCTTGTTAGTGCTCAATATCGGCGATGGATAGGTGCTCCCCCCATGACATCACACATGACATGATGTTCTATGCCACTGGGTAAAACTACCGTGCTTGTTTAGCACTGAGACACAGGGTGTTGCAAATACTGCTATTTGGCAAAATTATTAATTGCACCTGAATGGACACGGTGGGGGGCGGCAGCAACACTGAACTGCTTCACAACCGCCCAGCTCAGCCTCCTGTCTGATAAAGGCCTAAGAGTTTCAAATGGAATATCTTACTAAGGGAAGTAGATATAGCAAATTCCATATCTGCATTTAAAGGTGGCTTGGATGCTTTCATTGAAGAACATCCATGACTGTTTTTATAAATTGCTTCCTAATATTTATATGGAATAGGCATTTGATATTCCTGTGGAACATCCTACCACATAATGTAGTTTTGGCAAATTCTAAATCTGCGTTTAATGGGAGCCCTGGGTACTTTCCTTGCATTGAAGGACATCCATAGTAATCACCGTACTAGGTGATTACCGACCGCATTGATCCAGGGATTTTATCTCATAAGAAATAGTTCTTTCCCTTTTAACCACTTGAGCCCCAGAGGTTTATAACCCCCTAGTGACCAGGCCATTTTTACAATTCTGCACTTAAATTTAATGGTTTATTGCTCTGTCATACCACTTAGCACCCAAATGACTTTTACCTCTTCTCACAAATGGCTTTCTTTTGGTGCTATTTGATTGCTGCTGATCTTTTTAGTTTTTATTATTTTAAACAAAAAAGACCAAAATTTGTAAAAAATAACCATACAGATAAGTTATTTTGCTTCCTCTTAAATTGTCCCTAGACTACAATACAAACACTACACTATACATACATAGACATACGCCTATGGTAGGGATTAGATTCGGAGCCTCTCCGAGGGACAGTTAAGTGACAAGACAATATACTCTGTACAGCGCTGTGTAAGATGTCAGCGCTATATAAATACTTAAATAATGACTACAGAAAACCGATCATTGGCTGGCAGGCTGATCGCTGGGGCCCGCTGCGCATACTGACGGGAGCTCGTGTGAGCAGAGCTCCTGTTAAATCTTGTTCCCCGTGGGATGACGCATATATGCGTTGCTGAGGAACAAGAGAGCTGCGGACCCGCTGCCAATCTGCGTTAGACGGTCCGCATTGGGTTAAACTGAATTTGAAAATAAACGTATGAGGTAATGAATTGTATTTGTAGTACAGATAATTAATAAAACATTTGTAACAAAAAAGGATTTTCATATTTTTATTTTCAGTTATATAGCTTTATAACATTGCATCAGAGTTGCAGTTCAGAATCCACACTGCTTTTAAGCTGTAAAACAAGCAGGAGTAATGACCCTTTGAACTTTCTTGCAGTAAAACCTTATCTCAAGCTGTCTCTCACTGTTTCTTGGATGTTTAAAGCATTAGAGTCAGCCATACTATCCCAGGACAAAAAAAACATACCGGTATATATTTAGATAAATACTTGTTCTACTTACATAACATATGCATTGTACTGTCCACGTTTTGATTTCAGTGAATTTTATATAGTAAATAGAAAACGATTCCAGACATTTTCCATCTTTACTGCTTGTAGAAGGTTGCCTTAAAAATGTGTAGAATTTAACGGTTAGAAGGTAATCCTACTGAATATTAGTAGAGTGTTTGTAAACTTATGAGCCAGTGGAATTGTGATATAGTCATATCTGTCTTTGATCATTGCTGGAAAAACTATGGCAGGGGTTATAAGCTGAGTTTTAAAGAATTTAACCCAAGTGTAAATAAATGTATGACTTATTGTAAAACACTGACAGCTTGACTAACTAGGTGGTTATATACCCATTTCTTTTGTAACATTTTATTTTTGATTAAAAAAATACTTTTGAAAATATATATATTTTTATTATGAACCTAAATATCAAAATAAAACTGGGGAAATACATCAGTATGTTTTCTTCAAAGTTTAAGTTCAAAATACTTCCCATCTTCCATTTCTACCTGATATCCCCGTCTCTTTGGTTATAAAGCATATCCTTAATATTATTTTATGTTCTCCCTATAAGTTGGGAATGGTACTGTGAAATTTCTAAAGAGTAAATGAGGAGGATGCACACAACTGGCTTTGCTACTCAAGTGTATATTAAAGCAGGACAGAACAATTCACTACATGTTTGAACCATCACAGTCCTTCGTCAGGTGTACAAAGAACATAACATCACAACTCACATTCGTAGCCACCTGAGAGATACACCCAAGGGTGTAGCTCTGGCTTACTGGTGCAAGGTTAAAGCGGAACTGTCGATACAAAATAAACACATTGTTTCACTTACCAGGGGCTTCCCTAAGCCCCCAGCAGCCGTCCTGTCCCGCGACGCTCCTTGACGAGCCTCCGGTTTCGCCGCCTGGCCACTGCGCCTGCGTGGCTCTGGCCACGCGTATCCTTTCTTCACGTTCCCCGCTATTGCAGAGGGCAACGCGAAGAAAGGATACACTTGGCAGGGCTGCGCTGGCCTCGACTTACGGGACAGAGCCGCGGCGGGAGAACGGAGACTCGGCACGGGACAGGACAGCTGCTGGGAGCTTGGGGAGGCCCCAGGTAAGTAAAACTATGTGTTTATTTTGTATCTACAGTTCCACTTTAACTTAACCACCCTGGCGTTACATTAAAATCGCCAGGGTGGCGTGCGGACAGGTTTTTTTATTTTTTTCTGAATCATTGCAGCTAACTTAAAGTTAGCTACATGATTCACCACTAGAGGGCGCATCTGCCCATCTAGTCCGATCGCCGCCGGCTTTTACAGCAAGCAGAAAATCCCGTTGTAAATGGGATTTTCTGCTTGGCTTCCCTCGTCGCCATGGCGACGATCGGGATGACGTCAACCACGTCATGGCGTCGGGGGGTTGTTCGATTCAGCCCCATAGCGCAGCCTGGCACTGATTGCTCCCTTATGCCGCCGCTAGCGGAGGTGATCGTACCCCACACGCAGCTAGCAAAGCTCGTCATTACCGCTAAGGTGGTTAATGTTCACATAAAAGGGCACTCCACCTTGGCTACTTTAAGAAATGAAATATTGTTACTGACCATACTGTCACAGACCGTAAGGCCCGTCTGCGGATGGGGTAAGTTGATCAGCGTCAGAAATCCTCTCACACGGTCATTTGTTCATCATGAAGGGTAACCCGCGTTCGCAGTTTGATGAACTGACTCGCGAAGGGAGCGTACGGGTGCCAACGGATTCACCTCACACATACAATTCAAAGATCTGCCACCAAGCGAGTTACACAGCCCGCTACTGTAATTATACTAGGACTTGGAGAACGCTCTATTAACCCCTAGCAGTATGCAGGAACCTGGGTCAGATCGTTATATTTGGGCCGGGTTCTCGCATACAGGTTATAAATGTATACTTCGATTAAACACAGGGTAGCGATTTCAGGAGAATAGGTACCATTGTGTATGTTCAGCAACAGGTCATAACCGCTAAATGATTTTTAAAACGTTTACTAACAAAAAAACATTACGTACAGTTATATACACCAATTAACATATACACACAGAGCTTAAAAATAAAAGGAATAAAATCTGAAAATTCTTACTAAGTTAGCTGAGCAGTCCGTTTTGAAGAATGAAGAAAAATAGTCCAGTTTAAAAGTAGGCATTCAGGTCCGTGAACACAGCATGCGCCGATTCTCCTTGAGCACATGCCTGGACTTTCCTGGTCGATGAAATTTGGAGAACTGGGCAGGTTTGCTCCCGCCCCACTTTTATAGGACCTGAGTTTTGGGGCTGTCACTACCTGGAAAGTAGGTGTGTTTAAGGCAGGGTTATCTCCTGGCAGCAAGGTTGCCACCCTCAGACTCAGAGCAAGAAATGTACCAATTTATTAATAATCTGTGTGACTCCGCCCCAGATTGGCACATCGCAAATCCGAGACTTAATTCATAAGCGGCCTGCGACCCTGTATTAAACGAGGCTATACATGCCTATTCTATTGCATTCGCTCTACGCAGGCCAGATAAAGTGGTTTCTCTACAGATTCCTGATAGCTAGAAAATTGCAATTCAGGTGAATGATAGAACTGATTTCTAGGTATCAGGAAATGTAATTTTTGTCTTGCTGTGCCAAACCTATTTTGAATTATTAATAAAGTAAAGTTCTCTTTGTTTGAATCTGTGATTTTGGAGGGAATCTTTTTATCTTACTGGTTCGAGCTGGCTTTCTTTTGGGGGAAGACTGAAGCAGGAAATGGTCCTCGGCAGGGGGTCAGCCAGGCGTGAAACTCCTTGCTGACCTGACACAGGATGTGTGGGAAGGTTACTGTACTCTCTACAATGCTCTCAGAGGGGGGAAACGAGAAAGGAAAGGTATTTTTTGTAGTTACACAGCACTGACAGTGATGGAGCGGGACCATACGAAAATCGTTGGCGATTACGCACACGACTTTCCGTAATGTTCACCACACATACTCCTAAGGGCACTCCATTTACTGTCTACTAGGGATGATCAATGGTAAGCAAATCTTTCATAGTCCATGCAGGATTATGTACATTTTTTTTTTGCGTTAATATGCAGCTTGAAAATGGACCAATTAATTTGAACCTGGGTGGGACTTGATTTCAAGCTGCATATAATTTTTGCATACAAATTTATATAATCCTGTATAAACTGTTATATTTGCATCTCATTGATAATCTTTACTGTCTACTCATAAATTCCAGTTAGTGAAAAAGGATAAAAAGTTCATGACTAGTAACAAAATAAAGAACCAAACGTAAAAAAAAAAATGTGATACTGGACTTATGGTTAAAGTGCTAACTAGTGGGTTTTGCACATGGTTACAAAAAGCATTTCCATTGCATTGTTTCGTTCATAGTTAGACCACGTCCATGAAGCTGATACACCAAGCTTCCTTTCAGAGAAACGACTTCTCTGTATCCCTCGCTTCTCAGAGGCTGTACTGAATCAAGGACCAACCACCATAATTGGGGAGCAGTTTGCCTCACATAGCAAAAATGTCTAGCGACCAACGTTTTGTACCTGGCCTCACCCACCGCGTACTTATAGATGGAATATTTATGCTCTTGTCAGCTGACTTACTAAGCAGGTCATCATGCCCCACATACATCAGGCCACAAGGGCATTTGAGGCCTCCCGTTTATGCTGACTACTCTGCCAGAATGTGGGTTTGAGATGGTATTACCTCTCCGGATTGCACTGCACACATTGCAGCTGCAACAGGCAAAGTTATCATTCCTTCGCTGCTCGACCCTTATCTCAGCTGGTAGTATATCGACCTCTCTCTCCCATGTTTGCATGGTTTTTTTCCTCTTTTCTAGGCAAAAATAGGATTGTCCTCAAAGAGTGACCCAATGGTTTGGTCACTACTGAGTACTGGCCAGAACTTCCTTACAACCTTGGAGTATTCCAGCCGACATTCATAACAAAGGGAATGCATTTTGAGCTGTTGCTCTTTCTAGAGCCACCCAAAAGATCGGTATAGTCTATCATTCCGACTATAGCACAAATTTTATCCAACTGTTCTTGCTGGTAGTATAATACCATGCCAGAGTTGGTGTTGGTGTTCTTTCCAGCAAGACTGAAACGATCTGCATTGAATTTCAGAAGATCTTTAACTCCAGGAATGCAACCTTCAAAAAGATCCTGCTAACCTGAACATGCAGTGGTGAGTTCTACATACAGTTAGTCACCACTAACTTTGAATATGCTCATATAGAAGATGGATACGGTGGATGGGTTTAAAGCTTCACTAAGATCTCTGAATCAGACTTTCTCAGACACTCAATGGCATAAGATCCTTATACTAGCCCATAAATGCTCTATTTCAGCCCGCATTCAGGAGTGTGGCTATACAATCCTAACACAGTGGTACCATACGCCGGACAGACTCTGCCGAATATACCCAAGCTCTAGCCCCCTCTGCTGGCGATGCTTAACTCACACAGGTACTCTTTTGCATATATTGTGGAGTTGTCCGGCTATTTGCCCATTCTTGGATTCTGTAAAGGCCATCATTACATAGGTGACAGGAGTTAAAGCCTCAGATGATCCTGCCTATTACCTACTACACAATTCTCTGTGAAGGCTCGGAAACTATAAAAAAATAGCTCTCTAAACATTTGATTAACACAGCACGAATAATCATAGCACAGCAATGGAAGTCCTCTCGGGCACCCTCGGTAGCTTAAAGGAGTTATCAGGCAAAAAAAAATGAGTTTCACTTACCTGGGGCTTCTACCAGCCCCATGCAACCATCCTGTGCTGTCGTAGTCACTCACTGCTGCTCTGGTCTTCCTCCGTCAGCTAGTTTACTTTTTGCTGACCTCGGGGTCGGCGGGCCACATTGCGTACATTTTTAAGCATTCCCGCTGATGCAGGAACATTAACACATATGTTTTTACGCGTTAGTGGTTCCATGCGTAAAAATGTACGTGTTGAACCACTAACGCGTAAAAATGTATGTGTTAATGTTCCTGCACCAGCAGGAATGCGTAAAAATGTATGCAATGTGGCCCGCCAACCCCGAGGTCGGCAAAAACTAAACTAGCTGACGGAGAGGGACCAGAGCAGCAGTGAGTGACTACGACAGCACAGGATGGCTGCATGATAACTCCTTTAAAGGAATACTATCAATACCCAAGTGTTCTAAAATGACAATGTACAAATAATGTCTAAGTAGCCGTGTAAACATTTTCCTAATTTTCATGTAAAATATCAGAGGCAAAAGCTTTAATTCATTGTGTATAGGATTCAACTCTATTGGGGCAAATCATTTGCAAAGGGGTGTCTGCTTCAATGCACAGTCAGTGTCTTTTTTTTGCATATCAGACTAAGGAGTAGTTTTCCCTGAAAGCAAAACAAAGTATGAAAAGCTGTTGAGGCACTGACAATTAATGTTTAAAACAAGTAACCGTACATTTCCTCTGCTCTCTGCAGACCGCTCAGAAACACAGGCAGCGTCTGAGAGCTCTCTCACACACAGTTACACACAGAGATAACAGTGAGGGAATCCCCCCTCCCCTCATTGTTCACTCTCCCATCACAAAATGAGCAGACTGCCGTCAGTATGTATACATCATTATTAGGGATGAGCGTAATGACCTAATTACGAATTTCCGAAATTTCGCGAAATTACTACAATTACGATTTTAGCAGTAATCGAAATTTCGTAATTTTCGCAAATTACGCAAATTTTCGTAATTACGATTACGAAATTTAGTATTTTAAAGTTTGCAAAGGTTTCTATCCCTCTAGATGCCTTCGTAATCGAAATTTCACTCCCGTAATGACGAATTTTGTGTCTTCAACCGAAATTTTACTGTTTCAGGTTTGTAAGGGTTTCTATCCCTCTAGATGCCTAAAATGAATAGCACAGCCAGCCAGCTCCTCCTCCTCCTCCCTCTCTCTCTCTCTCTCCAGAGATCTGTAGTACTTCAAAACCATACTCACATTCATGACATGTCCAGGGATCAAACCCAGGCCAACCACATGGAAGACAGCTATGCTCACCACCATACCACCAAACACACACTAAATAGACTGCTAACCTAAATCTTACTTGTAGACAGTCATATGAGACACATGCTGGGTGCAGGGCTTTGTGATTGGACCATGCGATAGAGTGAGGTGCAAAAATGAAATCATGCCTAGCAGAGGATGGTTTCACAGTGCTAAATGCTAGGCTGGCTGTGGTGCAATTGGTTAGTGTGTCTGGCTGGTAACAGCAAGGTTACAGGTTCAATTCCATCCAGGCATGTCTTTTCCTTTTGCGTTCAACAGTTGTCCAAACAGAGCCAACAGAGCCCCAGATAGCCATGTAGAGTTAGGTCACAGCTAGCCTGGCTGTGGTGCAATTGGTTAGTGCGTCTGGCTAGTAACAGCAAGGTTACAGGTTCGATTCCATCCAGGCATGTCTTTTCCTTTTGCGTTCAACAGTTGTCCAAACAGAGTCAACAGAGCCCCAGATAGCCATGTAGAGTTAGGTCACTGCTAGCCTGGCTGTGGTGCAATTGGTTAGTGCGTCTGGCTGGTAACAGCAAGGTTACAGGTTCGATTCCATCCAGGCATGTCTTTTCCTTTTGCGTTCAACAGTTGTCCAAACAGAGCCAACAGAGCCCCAGATAGCCATGTAGAGTTAGGTCACAGCTAGCCTGGCTGTGGTGCAATTGGTTAGTGTGTCTGGCTGGTAACAGCAAGGTTTGATTCCATCCAGGCATGTCTTTTCCTTTTGCGTGCGCGCGCTGCGCCATTGAACCCCATGGGGTATTTTGCGTGCGTAAAACTTTACGCATGCAAAACTTTGTGCTCGGTGTTTGGACAACTGTTGAACTCAAAAGGAAAAGACATGCCTGGATGGAATCGAACCTGTAACCTTGCTGTTACCAGCCAGACACACTAACCAATTGCACCACAGCCAGGCTAGCTGTGACCTAACTCTACATGGCTATCTGGGGCTCTGTTGGCTCTGTTTGGACAACTGTTGAACGCAAAAGGATAAGACATGCCTGGATGGAATCGAACCTGTAACCTTGCTGTTACCAGCCAGACGCACTAACCAATTGCACCACAGCCAGCCTAGCATTTAGCATTGTGAAACCATCCTCTGCTAGGCATGATTTCATTTTTGCACCTCACTCTATCGCATGGTCCATGGTCCAATCACAAAGCCCTGCACCCAGCATGTGTCTCATATGACTGTCTACAAGTAAGATTTAGGTTAGCAGTCTATTTAGTGTGTGTTTGGTGGTATGGTGGTGAGCATAGCTGTCTTCCATGTGGTTGGCCTGGGTTTGATCCCTGGACATGTCATGAATGTGAGTATGGTTTTGAAGTACTACAGATCTCTGGAGAGAGAGAGAGAGAGAGAGAGAGAGAGAGAGAGAGAGAGAGAGAGAGAGAGAGAGAGAGGGGGAGAGAGGGAGAGAGGGGGAGAGAGGGAGAGAGGGAGAGAGAGGGAGAGGGAGAGGGAGAGGGAGAGGGAGAGGGAGGAGGAGGAGGAGGAGGAGGAGGAGGAGGAGGAGGAGGAGGAGGAGGAGGAGGAGGAGGAGGAGGAGGAGGAGGAGGCTGGCTGTGCTATTCATTTTAGGCATCTAGAGGGATAGAAACCCTTACAAACCTGAAACAGTAAAATTTCGGTTGGAGACACGAAATTCGTCATTACGGGAGTGAAATTTCGATTACGAAATTGTAAATTACGATTTGAAAATTAATTACGAAATTACGAATTTGGGTCGTAATGTTAAATTTCGCATTCGTAATAAAAGCAGTTCGAAATTTCGAAAATTTCGGCTCATCTCTAATCATTATCTACCAGCACTTCAGGAACTCTCTCAAACTCAGGTTCAAAAACACGTTACTCGATAGTGTCCCTTTAATGGCTGCTCAAAATTAAATCCATTGAGCAAATGGAAGACTTAACAGTCTATTTATTTGAGAATTGAGCAGTACACTCAGACATGGAGGCCCTGGTTTGAATTTTCTGAATCAGATGAATATAAACGGCTTCTAGGGAACTAACAAAATATAATCCCACGTACCCTGGCGTTAAATGGCCGTCGTCCTTTCCTCAAACCTTGACTGGAGATCTTAGGCTTCAGGAGCACATCCACGGTACATTGAATTGGCCATATTTCCTGCTTTTCTCCCTTCTCTCTTTATATACTTTTCTTATCTTGTCCTCATTTTTCTTTCTTCTTTTTCTTACTCTCCTTTTCTTATTAGCTGTAACGGGGAAACATTTGCCCATTTGGCTTCCTAATCCGGGAGATTTAGCTATAAAAGGTGGTGCCTGAGTGTATGATCCCTCTGGACCTCAGGTACACCAGAAATATTCATCACTGGCGGTTCTCTCCTGGATTTCCTGGCTGTACACAGGGGGGCAGACCTGTGGTACCTAGCTATTTTGTTTATGTTTATAGCAGTTTATGGTCAACATTTCCTGTTGTGACCAATCTCATATTATTCTCATTGTGTTCTGTCAATAGCCATATGGTGACATTGGCTAGTCACCTTGACCTTACATCTTCTACTTGTATGCCTGACACGATGTGATGTTCTCTCTCTCACACAGTTGTTTTGAAAAATGTTTTCAAAAGTAAAAATCTTTAAAAAAAAAATATTGACATATTGTATAGAGATAGAAAAAGAAACATGAGAGAAAGATGTTAGCACATGTCCTTACTGGGGTTTTACCACTAAACATGGCTTCAACTCAGACCTGTTTGGTAATTAGTAGAAGTGTAACCAGCTGTGGGGTAGATCTCAGCAGCAAGCTGTGTTTGGCTATGGTGATGTTCACCCAGGTATGTGCTGTGGCAGCATTACAATAGTGTAGTGTATTAATGTAGTAAGTATACTTACAAGTTTACAAGTAATCTTATAATCACTCATACTTACTTTACAGTGTTGTGATTTCTGGCCACTAGATGTCAGTGCGCTTCTTGTGAATAGGGTAATACCAGCATGTGGTTCAGGCTCAGTATATAACAGGTCTGCTGCTCTGATTTTTCATACTGTGAACTTCTGCAGTTCATGCCTGAAAACAGGGGCGTAGCAATAGGGGGTGCAGAGGTAGCGACCGCATCGGGGCCCTTGGGCCAGAGGGGCCCCGAGTGACCCTCCCTCAACTGCAGTATTAGCTCTCTATTGGTCCTGTGCTCATAATAATGATTTCTACAGGTACTTTGAATAGCAGTAATCATTAACAAACTGTTCCCCATCCTCTTCTTGCACCTCTGACACTGTAGTTGCCATTGGCAGGTTTTGGTGCGCCGTATCAATTGTTATGTATAGAGTGCTTGGGGGGGCCCCATTGTAAAACTTGCATCGGGGCCCACAGCTCCTTAGCTACGCCACTGCCTGAAAATGCATACAATCCTACAAAGTGTGCTCCCAGCCTTATTCATTTTAATCACGTCCACTTTTGTTGATTTCTGCAAAGAACAGGACTTTTTTTTTTCTGGAATCCATCTAATAAATGGCTAGAATTTGCTCCAAAGTGACTGTAAAGTTGTGCAGTATATCCATATTGTTCTGCCCATATCTACCAATATAGGCATTTAGTAAGCTAAAATGTGATGTTATGCTGACACCTAGTGGTACTAGTGAGCAATTATGTTTAGTCAGATCAGAATTACAGGATGATGTAATTTCATGGGAGGGTCTCAACCCTTGAACTGGAACTTCCTGTCTTCCATTTTGTGAGAAGCATTCAGCTGAATAACAGCACATGGCAAGAGCTCTTACTATTTCAGGACTAAATGGTGGAATTGTCTGTAAGTACTTACGCCTATGGGATGATATAATGCTTAATGTGCTGTAGTGATGTTTCATGTACTGATTTGTGCATTCTGTATTTGTTTATGTTGCAGTTTTAAAAGTAAAGTGTAATTCAACAAATATTCATACAGACTCAAGGTCTCACGTGTCTTACTACTGGATTACTTATTGTTAAGCTGTCTGACTAGCGTTATACAACTGCTCAATAACGCGAAGCAGAACAGTAAAAGGACAACCTGCGCAGCAGTCTGAAATATACAGAGACCTCATTACTGCAGCATGAGTCTTAGATCAGGAACAAGGTATCAGGTGGATGATGTGCCACTGCCGACACAGCAGAGCAGGGAGAGCATCCCCAGTGCTCAGCAAGACGATGCACAGTCGCATGTGTCCAGATCTTCACGATCTAGCAAGACGTCCTCAGCTAGTTCCCTAGCAGCCAGAGCTCGCGCAAAAGCAGCAGCTGCCCGCATCCAGCTACAGTTTGCAGAAAAGGAAGCCAGGATGATGCAGGAGATGGCAGCCAAGAAAGCCGCTGTAGCACAAGAAGAAGCAGAGCTAGAATCAAGACTGCTTATCCTGCAGCGTCAGACAGCAGTTGCTGTGGCTGAAGCAAAGGTTGCTGCCTATCAGGAAACAAGCCAGCCAGGGAGTGAGAAATCATATGAAGACCCAGAGGTCCCAGGAAAACTTCTATCCCCTGTGGATCGTACAAGTGAGTATGTTCAGAACCTCACTAATGTGCATACAAAAGAACAGTCCTTAAAACCTGAAGCAAAGGAATTCAGACCGAGTTCCACAGAACCCCGGAATGAGTCCAATCAACCACGTGACAGCAACAGCTGCCGGCAAACCAAGAATCAAGCACCAGAGCCTCCCAGGAACAAGGAGGAAATGTTCCCACCACTTCAACCCAAAGATTACATGCATGAGCAACAATGTGCAGCGGATATCACCAAATATCTCATTCGAAAAGACATGATTAGCTCAGGCTTTCTTTAATTTGATGACTGTCCCGAAAACTACTGGGCTTGGAAATCTTCCTTTCTGAATGCCACCAGAGGTCTGTACTTATCACCAGCAGAATTGCTTGACTTGATGATAAGGTGGCTTGGTACAGAGTCAGCGGAACATGCAAAGAGGATGAGAAGAGCAAACCTGTTCAATCCCGCAGCAGGACTCGACATGGCCTGGAAAAGACTAGAAGAAACATATGGATCCCCAGAGGCAATCGAAGGAGCACTGTTGCGAAAGCTTGAAGTCTTTCCTAAGTTAGGCTACAGAGATAATGTGCGACTACAAGAGCTGAGTGATCTTCTGTTGGAGGTAGAATATGCCAAGGAGGATGGCTACTTGCCAGGACTTTCATATCTAGATACAGCCAGAGGTACCAATCCAATAGTAGAGAAACTGCCCTCAAATTTACAAGACAAGTGGATGTCTGTAGGAGGTAAATTCAAAGAGGACTATGGAGTTGCTTTTCCCCCCTTCTCTGTATTCTCCAGATTTGTTCGACAGCAAGCGAAAATCCGAAGCGATCCCAGTTTCACCTTTACCACAAGCAGCAATCAGTCACATAGGTCTGAAAGATCTCACAGACCTCAAGGTAAGACTTCTGTGTCCACACACAAAACAGCTGTACCTTCAGAAGCCACAGACTGTCAAAACACCCACAAGGTACATGCAATAGAAAGCCCTGATAAACATTGCCCAATACATAAAAGGCCACATTCACTAAAGAAATGTAAGGGCTTCAGAAGCAAACCTATTGCAGAACGCATGTCTTTCCTTAAGCAAAATGGCATCTGCTTCAGGTGCTGTGGATCTACTTACCACATTGCCAAAGACTGTAAAACACCTGTAGAGTGCACAGAGTGTGGCAGCGAGAGACATATCACAGCTTTGCACCCTGGCCCTGCTCCACTAGAGACTGTAGAACCTGTGAAAGATCAGGGCAGGGAGCAACAAGACACCCCACTGTCCTCAGTAATGTCTAATTGCACCGAAGTATGTGGCCAAGGCAAGAGTGCACGATCGTGCTCTAAAATCTGTTTAGTGACTGTGTACCCCACTGGCCAGAGAGAAAGAGCAGTGAAAATGTATGCAGTGCTAGATGAGCAGAGCAATAGGTCCCTTGCAAAGTCAGACTTTTTTGATCTCTTTAACCTTAAAGCAAGTGCATCTCCATACACTCTTAGGACATGTGCAGGGACAATTGAAACCACAGGGAGAAGAGCTATTGACTTTACCATTGAATCTTTCAATAAGAAAGCGCAGTTCCCACTTCCTACCCTGATAGAGTGTGACATGATACCTGATGACAAAACAGAGATCCCCTCTCCTGAAGTAGCCCATTATCACTCCCACCTTCACTCAATTGCTCACCTTATTCCAGCTGTTGAGCCAGATGTTTCTATCCTTCTACTTCTTGGAAGAGACATTCTACAGGTACACAAGGTGCGCCAGCAAATCAATGGACCTTACAATGCCCCCTATGTGCAGAGACTAGATCTGGGGTGGGTAGTTGTAGGAGAAGTTTGTCTGGGAACAGGGCACCAGCCTGACAGCATTAGCACTTTAAGGACATGTGTGTTAATGAATGGACGCCCATCTCTTCTCAGTCCATGTCACAACAGCTTCATTGTCAAAGAAAAGTTTGACAGCCCAACACAACACTGGGACTCTTCTATAGCATATGGCAAAGAAGAAGAAGTCAGTTACAACACTGAGACAGACAATCTAGGGGTTACTGTGTTCCAGAAAACCAAAGATGATGATAAACAGACCCTCTCCATAGAGGATCAAACCTTCTTGCAGATTATGGATAGGGAGACCTACCAAGATGACAATCACAATTGGGTGGCCCCTCTCCCCTTTCGCACACCCAGGCGTGCTTTGCCCTGTAACAGAGAGCAAGCCATGAAACGTTTGCAATCACTTAGCAAAACACTGCAGAGAAAGCCAGAAGTAAAAAGAGATTTCACTGAATTCATTGAGAGAATGTTAGTCAATGACCATGCTGAAGTAGCAGGACCACTTGAAACTGATAAGGAACACTGGTACCTACCAATGTTTGGTGTTTACCACCCACACAAACCAACCAGATCAGAGTAGTTTTTGATTCCAGTGCAGAGTATGATGGAGTTTCTTTAAACGATGTACTGTTAAGTGGCCCTGACCTTAACAATACTTTGCTAGGTGTCCTTATGCGCTTCAGAAAAGAGCCCATTGCATTCACAGCAGATGTGCAGCAAATGTTTTATTGCTTCCTTGTCAGAGAAGACCACAGAGACTTCCTGCGTTTTCTCTGGTACAAGGACAATGACATACACAAAGAAATTGTTGAGTACAGAATGAAGGTACACGTATTCGGCAACAGCCCTTCTCCTTCAGTCGCTATATACTGCATGCAAAAGACTGCCCTGAAAAATGCTGAGCGCTATGGGCAAGAAGCCAAACACCTTGTATTGAGACACTTCTATGTAGATGATGGACTCGCTTCTGCTAGCACACCTGAAGATGCTATCTCTACCCTCAGTAAGGCAAAACAAATGCTGGCAGAATCCAATCTGTGTCTTCACAAAATCGCTTCTAACAGCCAAAAAGTAATGGAAGCCTTCCCTGTAGCAGACAGAGCTAAGGACCTCAAAGACCTTTGCCTAGGTACAGATACTCTCCCCTTGCAGAAAAGCTTAGGCCTGAGTTGGGATTTAGAAGCAGATAGCTTTGTTTTTCAAGTTTCCTCAGAGGAAAAGCCCTTCACACGTAGAGGTATTCTGTCCACCGTAAATAGCCTTTATGATCCCTTAGGGTTTGTATCACCCGTGACAATAGGAGGCAAGGCCTTAGTTCGCGAACTGTCATCTGGTAAAAATTATTGGGATGCATTGCTTCCACAAGAGAAATTATGTAAGTGGGTTCAATGGAAAGAATCTTTGCAAGCTTTAGAGCACCTAAAGATAGACAGATGCTATGTTCCCGTATCTCTATCAACAGCTTGTAAGAAGGAACTGTGCATTTTCTCAGATGCATCCACCACAGCTATAGGTGCAGTAGCTTACTTGAGAGTAATTGATGCAGAAAATGTATGCCATGTAGGATTTGTGATGGGGAAGTCCAAATTAAGCCCTAAACCAGCCCACACGATTCCTCGTTTAGAGTTGTGTGCAGCTGTACTAGCAGTTGAAATGTTTGAGCTAATCTCAAGTGAGTTAGATACTGACTTTGATGCTGTACAATTCTTCACCGATAGCAAGACTGTCTTAGGGTACATTTGCAACAACACTAGGAGATTCTACCTGTATGTCTCCAACCGAGTGAATAGAATCAGGCAATCTACACAGACAGATCAGTGGTTCTATGTACCTACAGAGCATAACCCTGCAGACTATGCCACTAGACCTACACAAGTTGCATGCCTTCAGAACTCCATATGGTTCTCAGGCCCATCTTTTTTGTACCAATCACACTGTGAAAATATGAACACTGCCAACATGTACCCACTCATAGAGGCCGAAGCTGACCCAGAAATCAGATCTGAGGTTACGAGTTTAAGTACTAAAGCTTCTCAAGCCACCTTCCACTCACATTGCTTTGAGAGATTTTCTTCCTGGAAGGTACTAGTTAAAACCCTGGCCAGACTCATCCACGTCTCTAAAAGCTTCCAGAGGGAAACCAATAGCAGCCAGGTTAGAGGGTGGAAAATTTTCCATGAGCAGGTTGATCTAGAAGAACTTTCTCAAGCAAGGTCTGTTATCATTTCTTCTGTTTAAGCCAAACACTTCCAAATGGAGATTAACTGCATCTCAAAACAAAAGACATTACCAAAACAAAGCCGTCTTAGAAAGCTAAGTCCCTTTTTTGACAAAAATGGATTGCTTAGAGTAGGTGGACGTTTGTCTCTTGCTGAACTTTCAGAGGTAGAGAAACAGCCTATTATCATACCTCACGATCACCACATTGCTACACTGCTTGTTAGGTACTATCATGAACAAGTTGTCCACCAAGGGCGCCACATCACAGAGGGTGCAATTAGATCTGCAGGTTTCTGGATCCTTGGTGGCAAATGCTTGGTATCAGCAGTCATACACAAATGTGTCACCTGTCGCAAGCTGAGAGGGAAACTACAAACTCAAAAGATGGCAGAGCTACCTAAGGACAGAGTGGTTGCTGAACCACCTTTCACTAATGTAGGTTTGGACGTGTTCGGTCCTTGGTCAGTGTTAACCCGCCGCACTAGAGGAGGCAGCGCGGACAGCAAACGCTGGGCAGTACTTTTCACTTGTCTGTCTACCCGAGCTGTACATATAGAGCTACTTGAAGCCATGTCAACTTCAAGCTTCATTAACGCTTTGAGGAGATTCTTCTCAATTCGTGGCCCAGCAAAACTACTCCGCTCCGATAGAGGAACAAACTTTGTGGGAGCTTGCAAGGAACTTGGCATTTGTGTTGGTGACCCACAGTTTAAGAACTTTCTACATGATAAAGGATGTACATGGGTTTTCAATCCTCCACATTCCTCTCACATGGGCGGTGTCTGGGAGAGACTTATAGGTATAGCCAGGCGAATCTTGGATGCTATGTTGCTACAAAATAAATCTGCTCACTTGACCCATGAAACTTTAAGTACCTTTATGGCAGAGGTTACAGCCATCATGAACGCCAGGCCCTTAGTTACTGTATCTTCAGACCCGGATACACCTATGGTCCTCACCCCAGCAATGTTGTTGACTCAAAAAACAAACTCTTTGTCTGCTCCATCTAAAGACCTAAACACAACACAAGTTCACGTGAAGCAGTGGAAACAAGTGCAATGCTTAGCAGACACCTTTTGGAAAAGATGGAAGAGGGAGTATCTGTCTACTTTGCAGTGCAGAAGGAAATGGACTGAGGACTGTCCAAACATAAAAGTGGGTGACGTTGTTCTGCTAAAATATGACCAAGAGGGCAGGAATGAGTGGCCCATGGGACTTGTTGTAAACACATTGCCAAGTAGAGATGGCAAGGTTAGAAAGGTGGAGGTTAAAATCACCAAAAATGGGACTGCCAGAGTTTATCTTAGACCTATCACTGACATTATAATTCTAGTCTCAGATTAGTCAGGATTTCATTTTCTTGTTTCTATGTTTTCTACATAGTGGTAGTTTATGTAAGTAGTGACATAATAAATTATGCCAGGCAGGGAGTGTTCTGCCCATATCTACCAATATAGGCATTTAGTAAGCTAAAATGTGATGTTATGCTGACACCTAGTGGTACTAGTGAGCAATTATGTTTAGTCAGATCAGAATTACAGGATGATGTAATTTCATGGGAGGGTCTCAACCCTTGAACTGGAACTTCCTGTCTTCCATTTTGTGAGAAGCCTTCAGCTGAATAACAGCACATGGCAAGAGCTCTTACTATTTCAGGACTAAATGGTGGAATTGTCTGTAAGTACTTACGCCTATGGGATGATATAATGCTTAACCTCCCTAGCGGTATGGACAGAAATGTCCGTTCAAAAAAACATGCTGTGAACAGTATAAACATGCATACACATCAATACTCTCCTGCACTGTATACTAGACCCTTGCTTGACACATTTTGGCAAGTTACAGGGAAAAAAAGTTTTAAAAATAAATTTTATCACTGTTTGCACAGAAATCCTGGGGAAATTGAACGCTGGGAAGGTTAATGTGCTGTAGTGATGTTTCATGTACTGATTTGTGCATTCTGTATTTGTTTATGTTGCAGTTTTAAAAGTAAAGTGTAATTCAACAAAGATTCATACAGACTCAAGGTCTCACGTGTCTTACTACTGGATTACTTATTGTTAAGCTGTCTGACTAGCGTCATACAACTGCTCAATAACGCGAAGCAGAACACATATTATACAGATACAGTACAGTTACGTGTAGGACCGGCATTGTGTGAACCGAGCCTGAAGAAAAGATTGCCATTAGTAATAAGAACATTTTGTTTAGAGCTTATTGTAATGCCTATTATATATATTTATGTACAGACTGGACTGAGTATTTACAGTGTTTTTCGTTAAAAGTATTATACATAAAGTGTTGGATGAAGAGCCCGCCCCCTTTCTGTATAAATATATACAGCCAGGAGTGATCTGTTGCTATAGCTGCAGAGAAGGAGGAGAAGTCTGTGCGCAGAGGAGGGAGAAGCTCAGCCTATACAGAGAGTGTAGTGGAGAAAGTTATGAAGTGACCTCTCTGAAGATTTGGCGACTGGAAGGACACGCGATCTGTCTTTGTTTTTGGCATCCTGGTTTCCATAGGTGCAGGGAGTCAATTATGACCAATTGTCACGGGCAGCACGGTGGCGTAGAGATTAGTGCCCTCGGCTTGCAACACTGGGACCCTGGTTTGAATCCCAGCCAAGTCAACATCTGCAAAGAGTTTGTATGTTCTCCCTGTCAGGAACCAGCCCCGCAGCACGCCTGCAGATACGGTTCCCAACTGCGGGTTTGACCAGATCAAGCGGGGAGCAGCCTTATTCAAGCTACAACAAGGCTGTCGCCCCTGAAAGCACTTCTCACTGCCACCACTAGCTGCTGCTAGACACTTCAACAATTCACACTCTGCTGTTGAGTGATCTGCACGCAGTCCGCGTTTTCGTATTTGGGGCAGCTTTGCGCTTATGCCAAACACGGGAATGCCACACACACAATACAATCGTACAGTAGCAAGGCACAATCAGGCACTGAACTTGTGATGTAAATTACACTGCAGTCTCTTTCTAGGCTATGAGCGTTGGCTAAGTATAGCAGAAGTCAAACTTATTAAATAAATATTTAATATTCCAAAAAGTAGAACAGTGCAGACAAGAATATATACAAAAAGATTTACAAAACAAAGTAAAAATTACAAAGATAAAAGTTACAAAGGTACACAAAAAGATAATTTGCAGAAATAAAAATAAATTGGGATAAACGTTCCCAGCACATAGATCTGAGCGTTGTTGTGAGGAGAACGTGGTTCTGGTCAGACCAGGATAGTCCTAGCGTCTTGCTATCTCCAAAGAACTACAACTCAAAATCTTCCTAGCTGAGGTTTTATAGCCAGATTTGTGGCCCGGGGCCACTCAAATGTCCAGATCCAGGAATAATCCAATTTCCTCAGGTGTGACAGCACATCCTTGCTGAGTTTCCTGTTAGCCTTTGAAGTTTGCAGAGATTTCCCATCTCCCCATAGATCTAATTTCCACAGGTAAAATTGTAGTCTAGCACACACATCAAAAATACTTTTTGAGTAAGGCTTCCTGGCTTCTTCAACATTCCAGCAGGCTGTCATATGTAAATTCCTGGCTCAGGCTGGTGTGATCTGCGGCCAGTCCAGGTGACAATAGTACACATCTGAGACAGTATTTCACAGCAGATCAAAGGCGGGGACATGACTGCTATTGGCCTAATTAGCCATCTACTAATTAGAGGCTAGCAAGCCAATTTAGCAGTTCCTGCTCCTACTATTCACAAGAGTTCACCCTTCAGATGCAAATGTACTATAAACTGGCCTACAGAAGATCCAATTAGCAGTTTCCAACTTCCAGAGGAACTGAATACAGACTCAAAGTACTTCATATTGTCATACAGACAATCACAGCTTCCCCCAAAGCCAGACCGGCTTTAGAAGACATACACAGGATACAGTCAGAAAAATGAAAAATATGGCATCCACGCGATACAATATGGCTGCTATGTTCTGCATATTACCGTACATATCATTACCACATGGACCCTCACACTCCCCGTGTCTACGTGGGTTTTCTCCGGGCACTCTGGTTTCCTTCTACATCCCAGAAACATACAGATAAGTTAATTGGCTTCCTCCTAAAATGGCCCTGGACTACAATACATACACTACACGATACATACATAGACATAGGACTATGGTATGGATTAGATTGTGAGCCCCTTTGAGGGACAGCTAGTGACTAGACAATAAAATATGTACAGCGCTGCGTAATATGTCTGCACTATATAAATAAAAAAAATCAGTTTTGCAATTTAATACAGTATCTCAACCCTCCTCAGGAATATCCTTTCAAAACACATCTGTCACTCTCCAACCTGTGAAATCTTTAAAGGATGTCTGAGAGGCGAGACATAAAAGTTAGCTTTACTCTCTAGGGCTTCTTTCAGCCCCTAGAGGTCACGTGGGTCCCTCACTGAAGCTCCGTGTTTTTCCTGGTCCGGCTAGCAGCCTCTACAGTATCGCGACCCTAGATAAGTCAGCGTCTTCTGCGCATGCACCGACATGTGACTGTGCCGCGTGCTCTCTTGCCCACATTATTGGGAGCGTACTGCGGCTGCACAATAGTACTGCACAGGCACAGTACGCTCTTGGTGACGTGGTTGCGGGTGGGCGCCCGTGCATGCACAGAAGACGCCAACTAATCGGGTTGTCAATACTACTAAGGCTGCTAGCGGGACTAAGAGAGGAGCAGAGCTGCAGCAAGGGACACACGTGACCTCTAGGAGCTGGAGGAAGCCCCAGGTAAGTAAAACTAACTTTAATGTCTCACCTTGGATATCCTTTAAGCACTCCCTGAAAACTCACTTTTTTACAAAAGGCAAACACTTCAAGTTAGACCATTCCTAATTCAACCTCTGGACAAGTTGTACGCCTTACTAGATAACCTAAAACCACACTGCCACTAGGTACTCATTATTATTTTTTTTCAACACTGACTTTTATTGAAGATAAAGAAAAAGCGTATTACAAGAGTACAAAAGGTTAAACCTGTGTAGAGTTTCTCTAGGAGATGGCTTAAAGAGGAACTCCAGCCTAAACTAACATACTGTCATTAAGTTACATTAGTTATGCTAATTAAAATAGATAGGTAATGTAATCTCTTACCCACGCTGTTTTAAAAGAACAGGCAAATGTTTGATTTCATGATGGCAGCCATCTTTTTGGTTGAAAGGAGGTGACAGGGAGCATGAGACACAGTTCCAACTGTCCTGTGTCCTGATCACCTCTCCCAGTTGCTAGGCAACGTGAACAACAACATAGGAAATCCCATCATGCTCAGCACAACATCAGGGAAAAAAAGCCCGGGCTTTTTTTCTTTGATGGGTGGAGCTTAGGTAAAAATGCAGCTAAAAAGGATGCTTTGGTAAGAAAAACAAAGTTCTGATGCTGTGAAACTGTTAAAGAAACACCAAGCCTTTTCAGTTTTGCTGAGTAGATTTTTAGTCCAGAGGTTCACTTTAAAGGGAAGGTTCAGGGACTAGCTAAAAAAAATAAAAATCCATTTCCACTTACCTGGGGCTTCCTCCAGCCCGTGGCAGGCAGGAGGTGCCCTCGGCGCCGCTCCGCAGGCTCCCGGTGGCTGACCCGACCTGGCCAGGCCGGCGGCCAGGTCGGGCCTCTTCTGCGCTCCATGGTGCGTTCCACGCCGGCGCGCTGACGTCATCGGACGTCCTCCGGGTTGTACTGCGCAGGCTCAGAACTACTGAGCATGCGCAGTACAGCCCGGAGGACGTCCGATGACGTCAGCGCGCCGGCGTGGAACGCACCATGGAGCGCAGAAGAGGCCCGACCTGGCCGCCGGCCTGGCCAGGTCGGGTCGGCCACCGGAGACCACCGGGAGCCTGCGGAGCGGCGCCGAGGGCACCTCCTGCCTGCCACGGGCTGGAGGAAGCCCCAGGTAAGTGGAAATGGATTTTTATTTTTTTTAGCTAGTCCCTGAACCTTCCCTTTAAGGAGAGTTAGTGGTAGAGGGGACTATGTCGCCTTGTTAAGGTTTGACAAGATCTTCAGTCGGCAGTCCGAGACTCTGACAGTAAACTAGACGAGGAAAGTTTCTATTGTCCATGAGAAACTTATTACAGGATGCTTGGAGGTAAGATTATAAACATTTAACCTCCCTGGCGGTTTGTTAAAATCCGCCAGGGGGCAGCAAATACCTTTTTTAAAAATTTTTTTTTCATGTAGCGAGACAATGTCTCGCTACATGATAGCCGCTGCTGAGCGGCATCCCCCCAGCCCCTCCGATCGTCGCCGGCGAACGGAGATCAAGAGATCCCGTTTAAAGAACGGGATCTCTTGGAGGGCTTCCCCCGTCGCCATGGCGACGGGGCGGGATGACGTCACCGACGTCGTGACGTCAAAGGGGAATCCGATCCACCCCACAGCGCTGCCTGGCACTGATTGGCCAGGCAGCGCACGGGGTCTGGGGGGGGGCGGCTGCGGCGACGGGTATAGCGGCGGATCGGCAGGTAGCGGCGGCGATCGGAGGTTACACGCAGCTAGCAAAGTGCTAGCTGCGTGTAACAAAAAAAAAATTATGCAAATCGGCCCAGCGGGGCCTGAGCGGTGCCTCCCGGCGGCATAGCCCGAGCTCAGCTCGGGCTTACCGCCAGGGAGGT
The DNA here is from genome assembly GCF_040937935.1 of Hyperolius riggenbachi. Lineage (NCBI taxonomy): Eukaryota > Metazoa > Chordata > Amphibia > Anura > Hyperoliidae > Hyperolius > Hyperolius riggenbachi. The sequence goes on along the minus strand of NC_090653.1, from coordinate 27,992,766 downwards.
GAAATGGCAGTAAAGTATGAAGTATGAAAGACGAAAGGGTATGAAGAGATGAGAAATATAGTTAGAGAGTAGAGGAGTGGAAAAGAGGGAAGAAGGTAGAAATAAAGATACTGGGGTTTGTCATGAGTCACAGTGGTTATAGACCTCCCATAATGTTTTTAGGTTAGAATAGTAAGGGAAGGGGTCGAAGGGCCTGCTCAGGATATGTTGTATAATTGGGTAAAAAGGGGTAAGGGTGGAATATTGGGAAGCTTGGGGGAAGGTGAACAGTCGGTACGCCTTAGGATACTGGGATGGTAGAGTCAAGGGGGTCTATACTAGGTACTCATTTTATATACTACCCCACCTCTAGTTTTCTCCCTATTTTTTAGATTGTCAGTTTGCAAGGGCAAGGTTCTGTCACCCTTTTGTGTCTCAGAATTTGTTATAAATTTCATTTATAATGCTACATTTGTCCCTGTAATTGTTATGTCTGCCCAACTCTGTATTCTGTACCAACTTCTATATTTGGTTTATATCATGATATTATCATATACCCCATGTTTGCTTTAAAAATCAATGATCATTTAAGTGATTGGTCTTTCTTTTTGCCACTTGGAGTAAATTATGGTACAGGAATTTTTAATTCTTTAAAACTTATTTTTGCTGGGTAAATTAATCATTTTACTACATTTTTTTTCATTTTATTTTACCTAAGCCTCCTAGTTCATTGTTAAAGTGTTTATTTAGTAGATGCGAATTTAATTACTTGCCTCATGAGATATAAGGTTGGCCAGAATGACTACATCTTGTTAAAAAATAATTGCGTAGTCTTCAGCGCGATCTATGCCTTATGGGACAGAAATAAGCTACACAACCCTTATAAATGGTTTCTGTGAAATAAAAAGAATGAACGATAACAAAGGTAATCACAATTTTTACAGGCGAATAAATGTCACTGCTTGAATTATAAGGCAGCAGCAGATTTCTCAGACAAAAAAATAAAAATAAAAATCTAAATTCACCTAGAGCACGACACTTTCTCCGAGAAGCACAAACTTTATTTAGTTGCAAGAATACCACCTGCTTTCCAGTATTCCTGTATGTTTATGGACCTCTGCTGCTCCTGACCAACATTTTTTTTTAATGTTTGACTTTTCTTACAAGTTGTTTTATTGGTGAAGAATTCCTACCTTTATATATGTTTCTGTATGTAGTAATATTATATTGCGCTTATATATTTTTTACAAGCTATAAAAAAAGTGTGTGTTGCTGAAACGGTACTTTCTCTGCATGGTAGTTGACAAAGTAATAAAAAAAAATAAAAAAAATGTGGAGAATGGCTATAGGATTAACAGTATAGGCAAAACCACAAGATGACGCTTTTGATTTAGATGGAAGGGACTTCACAGAGCGAGTTTGAAATGGAAAGTCCACAAAATGTTACCACAAGTTAATGAGAAAAAAAATAAAATACGGTTCTTATACAAGACAAGACAAATAACATTTATATCATGCTTTTCTCCTGGCGTACTCAAAGCGCCAGCCACTAGGAAGCGCTCTATAGGCAGTTGCAGTGTTAGGGAGTCTTGCCCAAGGTCTCCTACTGAATAGGTGCTGGCTTACTGATCAGGCATAGCCAAGATTCTAACCCAGGTCGCCTGCGTCAGAGGAAGAGCCCTTAAAGAGAATCTGAAGCCAAAATAAAAATGGCTTTTTAGCTTATTTCCCTATGAGGCATGTATGCCCCAGCTAAAACACCCCTATTGCTCTGCATAACGAGGGGTCTTTACCCCTAAAATCCCCCCTGTGCTGCCAGGGGAGAGCTTCCGTGTGAGGCAGGGCTATGAGCTGCAGCCCTGCCTCGCGAGCGTCTGTCAGCGGCGGATCTCCGCCTCTCCCCCGCCCCTCTCAGTCTTCCTTCACTGAGAGGGGCGGGGGAGAGGCGGAGATCCGCCGCTGACAGACGCATGTGAGGCAGGGCTGCAGCTCATAGCTCTGCCTCACACGAAAACGCACAGGGGCAGCAAAATCCACGACCAAGAAAGTCGTGGATTTTGCAGAGGGGATTTGGGGGGTAAAGACCCCTCATTATGCAGCGCAATAGGGGCTTTTTAGCTGGGGCATTCATGCCTCATAGGGATATAAGCTAAAAAGCCATTTTTATTTTGGCTTCAGATTCTCTTTAATCAGAACAATATCCTGCTCTATTTATAAATTCCCTGAAACCTAATAAAATACGTCTTTTTACCTGCTACTTATGTTAAGCAATATCAGCAGTGCTGAAACGCTGCATTCCTGTGGCAGAACAAGGCTTTTATACCCCCAAATCCCCGGGGCAAAATTCTGCAACTTTCCAGGTTGTGGATTTTGCTGCCCGGAGAGGCAGAGTTTTGCCCTTTAGCTCTGCCTCTACTGGAGTCAATCCTCTGCTGATCACTGCCTCTCCCCACCCCTCTCAGTGAAAGAAGAAGGAGAGGGGCGGGGAGAGGCGGCCATCGGCGGAGATTGACTCCAGTAGATACAGAGCAACAGGGCAAAGCTCTGCCTTTTACAGGCAGTACTCCCCGATTTTTGCCCCGGGGATTTGTGGGGTATAAAGCCCTCGTTCTGCTGTGGGAATGTGGCATTTCTGCACTGCTGATATTGCTTAACATAAGTAACAGGTAAAAAGAAGTATTTTATTAGGCTTCAGACTTCTGCTAGTGCACTTCTTTGTTTCCTGCACCAGTGATTACTTTTGCTGCGCAGTTCAGAACTTATGCATGCGCAGTTCAGAATCGCTTGAATATGGCTACTTCCTCTGGAATACTTGACTGAAGGAGCTGTTTAAACATTAAGGCCTGGGACACACTGGCAGCGCTTTTCTAGGCACTTGTGGTTTGTAAAGCTCTGGCTCATGTAAGGCTATGGGGGATTTTCACAAAATCTCTTAAAGGGGCACTACAGCAAAAAACAGTAAAATGTAAAATATGTGCAAACATATACAAATAAGAAGTACATTTTTTCCAGAGTAAAATGAGCCATAGATTACTTTTCTCCTATGTTGCTGCCACTTACAGCAGGTAGTAGAGATCTGACAGAAGTGACAGGTTTTGGACTAGTCCATCTCTTTATAGGAGATTCTCAGGGATATAATTATTTTCAAAAGCACTTAGTGAATGGCAGTTGCTCTGTCCAACTGCTAAAAAACTGTGTAGGGAGCAGGGAAGCTGCTTGTTTAAATACTTTTTAGGGAATATCTTTATAAAGAATAAAAGCCTTGCTGAGAATCCCCTATCAAGAGATGGACTAGTCCAAAACCTGTCACTTCTGTCAGATTTCTACAACCTACTGTAAGTGACAGCAACATAGGAGAAAAATAATTTATGGGTCATTTTACTCTGGAAAAAGCGTAATTCTTATTTATATATGTTTGCACATATTTTAAATTTTACAGTTTTTCGCTTTAGTGCCCCTTTAAGTGAGATCACACACATAGCATTACATTAGCAAGAGCTTTACAAATGACAAGCACTTAGAAAAGCCCTGTTCGTAGGTCCCAGGCCTAAAGGTACTTGGATTGATGAGCTAGAGGGACTGTTTCCTTAAAACCATTATTAGCAACTTTTTTAGGTGACCATTTTATAAATGATCATGATCGTTGCACAGACACATAAGCAGCCCTTTCCATTCTATGGTGGGGCGGAGGGGGTGGCAATAACAGTTGTTTACGTTGGTAATTTAGTGATCCAGCACAACACATTGCCAGACAACATCATGTACCGATACTAGGTTTACACTCAAGATGATCATGAGCATTTGTCTTATCCGCTTGACAGAGGTGCCAAGCGCATTTTTGACTCCGTGCTGTGTATCACTCCTGTTGTTTATCGTCTGAGGAAGCTGGATTTTGCCCGTGAAACGCGTTGCAACTTGTCTTTGGAGTATATAAATAAATTATTTATTACTTGAATCGACAGTACCTGTGTCTGTTTTGGGTTGGCTGGTCCACCACCGCATCCCGAACGTTTTAAACGTTTTAGTGACTTTTATCCTACTGGCGCCTCTGTACAGCTCTACACAATTTTCAGTTCAGGTTTTCTTTAAGGAAGCACTGCTGATTAATGTATATTAGAATATTTATTGGGCGTCCTTTTTTCTGCTTTGGGCACCGTATTAACAATAAATGCATGGTGGCGGCCTTTTCGTTCACCCTTTTTTCCTGCTTCCATTTTCCAGACCTTCTCAGGTGCATATTTTAAAGAGCAAATGCAGTCATCAGTTGAAACATGTAAATTTGCTCTGGGTTGGAGCAGGGCCGGATTTAGGCCAAGGCCACCTAGGCCATGGCCTAGGGCACCACAGGAGCAAGGACACCAAAGCAGCTGACTAAACTGGTGCAGCATTTGCAAGCTTGCAAATGCTGCAATGCAAGGAGATCAGGCGAGCACCTGATCTCCCTGCTGCCAGCCACTGGTGCAGCTGCCATCTTGCTCTCTGTGCACGTTGGTGTTGGTGCGGGTAGCTATGGACTTGGGCAGCATTGGAGACGGAGGGGAAGAGGAAGCTTCTGCACTGGAGATGAGCAGAGAAGTGAATGACACTGATGGCTGCTGTGGTGTGGAGGTAAACTGTACTGAAAGAGGGGGAGTGGGAAAGGGAGGGATTAAGGGAGTCATCAGGCTATCTATATGGGAGAGGGACATCAGGCTACTTATACTTGAGGGAAAGAGGGGAGGGGTCATCTGGCTACCTATACGGGGGGGGGGGTGGTCATCAGGCTACTTATACAGTAGGGAACGGGATAGGGGTCATCTCGCTAGCTATACTGAAGGGGGCAGCTGGTGACATTGGCCTTGGGGGGTAAAGAGTACAAATCCGGCCCTGGGTTGGAGTAGGTAGTCTGGGACCACTCTAGTTTGACTGCTTTTTTGTCTGCACTGGGAGGAAAAAGGATTTTATGCATAAGTTATGAAAACATCTCCTGTGAGAAAACTCAGGAGAAATGTTTATTGAATCAGGATGTGTATATTTTTTTAGTTTTGTTGATTCAAAATGCTTTCTGACTCTGAGATACTGTTTTACAAAAAGTCATTTAAGGAAGAACTCTATGAGGTTTATTTATTTATTGCATTTTATTTATGCCTTCTTTTTAATATTTTTCCTCACCCTTCAGAAATTACTAGATGCAAAAACTTTAATGTGTCTTAAGCCCTTTCTTTAACCTCCCTGGCAGTAACCCCGACCTGAGCTCGGGGTAGGAAAAATGTGCTAAGAGTGGTAATCCCGAGCTCAGTTCGGGGTAGAGAATTCAACGCTTTCCTATGTGATTAGGAGTCCCGTACGCGATTGTCGCTGCGCAGCGGGACTCCAGCCTCCCTCCCCAGTTCTATGCCGCTCTCTGCAGCTTCTCTTGCCGCCGGGATCCCCTTATCCCCGCTCTTGTTCCAGGGACCTGGCGGCCAATCAGTGCGGCGGTGGCGCGGCAACGCAACATCAGGGGTGGGACTTATTTTTAAAGTGGACACTGGGCAAAAAAAAAAGAGATGCACCCTATTATATGTATATACATATAGTTTAGTGTCACCTGACTGCCATGGCAGATAAGCTCATTTGAAAGCACAAGATGTCAACATTGTAGCCATTTGGTTCCCAACTGCTTCTGAGCTAAGTGCTTCCAGCCTTATTGTTACTTAATTTTACCTGGATCTTGACTACTCTCAACCTGCCGCCTGCACCAACCTCTGTCTGCATTTTGACTACTTTCTGCCTGCCGCCTGCTCCGACCTCTGCCTGGATTTTGACTACTTTCTGCCTGCCGCCTGCTCCGACCTCTGCCTGGATTTTGACTACTTTCTGCCTGCCTTATTTGTACAGTTTCACATTTTTCAGTTTATTCATAGATTTAATGAATTTAACAAATGTGTGTTCTAGTCTTTTATTTATACGCAAAATGTCTGCCAGGCTTTTATTCTGGCATATTTTGGTGAGTTATGACTATTGGAGGTCTAAAATTCTTGAAAAAATGTACCACTTTTGACTCATAATTCTAGACAGAAATGCACCGCCAGGGAGGTTAATTTGCTGTTCAACGTATGGCTCAGACTCAAACAGACCGGGCCTTTGTGAACTGGCCCACAGAAAGTCATTGTAGTCCTCAAACCATCTTTTAAGTCCAATGCCTGGTCAGTCCAAATGGAAGGCAGCGGACATGCGACCTGATCCAAATTCTTCAAGAAGATTTTTTGTATTGCTTTTTTTTTTAACATAATTTTTATTTACGGAGAGAGACATTACAACACAAATCCATGTTAAAAGCAAAAAGGAAACAAGAAAAGCATGATAAAGGTACCTGCGCAGGGGTCCGTAACACAGACAAGAGAAAACCGAAGATATAATAAGCATCCACTCCTCAGATTTTCTGCTAAACATCAGGTGAGGCAATACACCATGATATACAAGTGAAGCCACTGAAATTCACCTACTAGGCCAAACCTTGACCCAAACTAACTAAACATAACTATAGTATGGTATATTCAGGCTTTATAGAAACATATTAATAATAAAGGCAGGGATTTGAGACTGACAGACAAACGGACTTAACAGTGTATAACTTAAAGAGGAAATCCAGTGAAAATAATGTAATACAAAAAGTGCTTCATTTTTACAATAATTATGTATAAATGATTTAGTCAGTATTTGCCCACTGTAAAATCTTTTAAATCCCTGATTTATGTTCTGACATTTATCACATGGTGACATTTTTACTGTTGGCAGGTGATGTAGCTGCTGCTTGCAGTTTTGGCAGTTGGAAACAGCTGTAAACAGCAATTTCCCACAATGCCACAGGGTTCATAGACAGGAAACTGCCAAGAGTACGTACTCAGAGCTTCTTTGTGGGAGGGGTTTCACCACAATATCAGCCATACAGCGCCCCCTGATGGTCTATTTGTGAAAAGGAATATATTTCTCATGTAAAAGGGGGTATCAGCTACTGATTGGGATAAAGTTCAATTCTTGGTCAGAGTTTCTCTTTAACTTAGGATTCTCACGTATTCCTCAGATGATTGATAGTCTATCCAGATTGCCCAGGTGGAATAATATTTGTTATATTTGTCTTTACTTTCCAATACCATCTCCTCGATCCATTTGATTTCATTATTCCTTAGAAACTAATCCCTCACCGAAGGCACCTGGGTAGACTTCCAATTTAGTGCTATAAAGCTTTTGGCGGCATTTAACATATGCGGTACCACCGATTTCTTATAACTTTTGGATTTAGAAAGGTGTAAAAGCACGCACCATGGGTTGTCTTCTATTTTTTGACCGACACCTGCCTACTTATTCTAAGAACCTCAGACCAAAATCCCTGAAGCTGAGGACATTCTCAAAACAAATGGAGAAGCGTACCTCTAGCTCTGCAGCCACACCAACAACTGTCATCTGTTAACCCATACGTTTTTGCAAGTTGTACAGGCGTCCTATACCAGTGTGTTAGAGCCTTATAGTTAGCTTCTTGGATACTGGTACTGATAGAAGAGGTATGAACATTCTGTAAGATGGTCTCTCTTTGGGAGTCATCCAGGGTGTCCCCAGTTTCCCTTTGCTTTTTTTGTATTGCTTACCCAGTAGAAGGTGGGGATTTTCCTTTGAAACTTTCATTTTAACTCGTGCCATCGCTTAAGTTTTCAGTCCTTCCTAATAGATTAATATCATTACTATATATATTATTATTCTTTGTTATCCTTTATACATAAAGTGTTGGCATTTTATGCAGCACTGAGATTTTGAAGGACCACTGTCGCGAAAATAATAAAATTTTAAAATATATGTAAATCTATATAGATAAGTAGGTTTCTTCCAGAGTAAAATGAGCCATAAGTTACTTATCTCCGATGCTGCTGTCACTTGCAGTAAGTAGTAGAAATCTGACAGAACCAAGAGGTTTTATACTAGCCCATCTCTTCATGGGGAATTTAGTGTTTTCTTAATTTTCAAAAGCGCTTAAAAATGGCAGTAGCTCTGTACAACTGCCAGAAAAGTGTGCAGCGAGCACAGAGGCTAGCCAGTATATTTGTATAAATCTTTTTTCAAGGAGTGTCTTTATAAAGCATAAAGGTCATGCTGAGAATCCCCTATGAAGAGATGGACTAGTCCAAAACCTGGCTTATTGTAATTTTTTTTGTTCATAAAAATGTTTATTTGGGTTATTTTTTTGGTGCTGGGAAATAAACAGTTAATTTTTAATGTTATAATATGTGTAAATTGGCATGAAAAATGTATGTAGATGTAGTTTTACTATTTTGAGTTTTTTTTTTCCTCCTTGTGCTTCTCACTTACCGGAAGCACAAGGAGGACAGGGGACATTTTTTTTTTCAGAAAAACTGCGGTCTCATAAGAAAGCGTTGGTTTTTCTGCCTGCAACTTAGATCGGTCAACGGGAACCATGTTCCCGTTCACTGATCCCAGGGCTACCATGGGACAGCATGGGGACACGGGGGCGCGCTCGGTAGCACGCCGAAGCACGCCTCTGCATCAGAGCAGCCGCCTGGACGTGAGGATCACGTCCGGGCGGCTGAAATGGTTAAAGAGAACCCGAGGTGTGTTTAAAGAATGTTATCTGCATACAGAGGCTGGATCTGCCTATACAGCCCAGCCTCTGTTGCTATCCCAAACCCCACTAAGGTCCCCCTGCACTCTGCAATCCCCCATAAATCACAGCCGTGCTGTGAGGCTGTGTTTACATCTGTAGTGTCAGTCTCAGCTGCTTCCCCGCCTCCTGCATAGCTCTGGTCCCTGCCCCCGTCCCTTCCCTCCAATCAGCAGGGAGGGAAGGGATGCAGGCGGGGACTGGAGTTCTGCAGGAGGCGGGGAGAGCAGCAGACTGACACTATAGAGATAAACACAGCCAGCTCTGACAAGCTGTTTGTCAGCAGCGTGGCTGTGATTTATGAGGGATTGCAGAGTGCAGGGGGACCTTAGGGGGGTTTGGGATAGCAACAGAGGCTGGGCTGTATAGGCAGATCCAGCCTCTGTATGCAGATAATATTCTTCAAACCCACCTCGGGTTCTCTTTAAGGAAAATCTATGTAAAAAGAAATTACTTTTTTTTTACTGTTATTTATTGTGCCATGTAATTCTCTTGTTTTGGAGGGGAACAACTTCAGTTCAGTTTTATAAATAGCAAGCAATGATACAAATATTATTTCAACTTGTTCATATAACTTTTATGTATTTAGAAATATCCATTCCAAAGTCTCCCCCCCCCCCCCCAGCAAACTTAGGTGGGCGTGTCACAGCTTGCTGGCAGTCATTGGATTACTTTATGTGTGCAACAATAATAAGGGTGCCTGCTCCTGCATACATTCAAAATAGTTGTGTGCAAACGATAAATAAAAATGTAATTGGGGTAGTAGAATATTGGTAAATATACCAATATTCTACAACCTGATTCATATAGTGAAATATTGGCAACATTTGCCGATATTTCACTATAACCTAACATCTTCCTACTCTCACACAGAACCCTCCCGGTGGTGCCTAACCCTAAGACCTTCATGTTGGTGCCTAACCCTAAGACACCCCCCTGGTGGTGCCTAACCCTAAGACCCCCCTGGTGGTGCCTAACCCTAACACCTCCCTGGTGGTGCCTAATTCTAAACCCCCCCCCCCTAGTAGTGCCTAACCCTAAGACCCCCCCTGGTGGTGCCTAACCCTAAGACCCCCCTGGTGGTGCCTAACCCTAACACCCCCCCTGGTGGTGCCTAGCTCTAAGACCCCCCCCCCCCTGGTGGTGCCTAACCCTAAGACCCCCCTGGTGGTGCCTAACCCTAAGACCCCGCCTGCAGGTGCCTAACCCTAAGACCTCCCTGGTGGTGCCTATCCCTAAGGCCCCTCTGTGATTAATAAGTCTCCCTCGCTATACCAATATTCTACAACCTGATTCATATAGAGAAATATTGGCAATATTTGCCGATATTTCACTATAACCTAACATCTTCCTACTCTCACACAGAACCCTCCCCGGTGGTTCCTAACCCTAGGACCTTCCTGTTGGTGCCTAACCCTAAGACCCCCCCTGGTGGTGCCTAACCCTAAGACCCCCCCCTGGTGGTGCCTAACCCTAAGACCCCCCTGGTAGTGCCTATCCCTAAGACCCCCCTGCAGGTGCCTAACCCGTTTGTTGTACACCACACAGAATATTGTTGCCATTGTTGCAAAATTGTAGGTTTCAGTCTATTTGGTAACATTAACTGCCAGCTACAAATTGAAATTGGAAGGTAATTTTTAATAACCTGAACAAATTGTAGCATTTATGCTTTTTTATTGTTTTTTGTTGATTGATTTTATATTGTTGATTTTTTTACCTCATCTTTTTACAATTAAAGAGAACCCGAGGTGGGTTCTGACAATGATATCAGCACACAGAGGCTGGGTCTGCTTATATTGCCCAGCCTCTGTTGCTATCTCGATCCCCCCCTAAGTTCCCCCTGCGCTCTGCTATGCCCCATAAATCATCAGCTGAGCTGTCGACACGCAGCGTGTCGCAGCCAACTGTGTTTACCTATGTACTGTCAGTCTCTGCGCTCCCCCCACCTCCTGCATAGCTCTGGTTCCCGCCCGCGTCCCTTCCCTCCCCACTGATTGGAGGGAAGGGACGCGGGCGGGGACTGGAGCTATGCAGGAGGCCGGGGGAGCGGTGAGAGTGACACTACAGAGGTAAACACAGCCCGCTGCGTGTCGACAGCGTGGCTGTAATTTATGAGGGCATAGCAGAGCGCAGGGGGAACTTAGAGGGGATTGAGATAGCAGCAGATGCTGGGCAATATAAGCAGACCCAGCCTCTGTGTGCTGATATCATTCTTAGAAACCACCTCGGGTTCTCTTTAAGAGAGGGGCCATTTAAACATGCTTAAAATAGACATTAGTCTATTTGATGAAGAAAAATCCAAAAGAGCGGTGTCTGTCAAGCTGTGCACTGAAAAGCTTGAAGGAGACTATTAATTGCCAGATAATGGATGGAAACAGTTTGAGTGAATTTATGGATAAGGTCTGGAATTTAGGTGGTACACAATTTATGAATTTAAGGCAACATGTAGTAATTTAAACTTTATTCTCAGGGGGACTGGAAGCCAGTGAATGGATCAGTTACCATAATTACACCATGGCTGTTTAAATATTTTAACTATTTGGCATAATATTGATGTCAAATTATTTTTAGCTGGATCTTGAAATACGCATATAAAGCTTAGTGTCCATAATTCTGATATTCCTACAAATATGAATGAGCAAAATAGCACGTCAGTGGCCTTTTTCGTGATCAAGGGGATTTCAGATGTCGCAGTGCTCCAGATCCTCGTCTTTGTCTTTGTTTTTCTCATATATCTCATCACATTTACTGGGAACTTGACCATTTTTATGCTGGTTTGCCTAGAACCACACCTTCACACTCCAATGTACTTCTTCTTGAGTAACTTGTCTGTCATGGATCTCTCGGCTTCAACCATCGCTCTACACAAACTCCTTCTGATGTTTGTAAGCGGGAACAACACGGTATCCTTTATCAGTTGTATGTCACAAATGTTTATTTTCTTGTCACTGACATGCTGTGAAGCTATTTTGCTGACCATCATGGGTTACGATCGCTATGTGGCTATATGCAACCCGTTACATTACTACATGGTCATGAAATGGAGTAAGTGTGTCCAGTTGGCCATAGTCTGCTGGATAATAGGCTTTGTAGAAATTATACCTAACCTTTGGGAAGTTGTCCATTATTCCTGCTACAAGTCCAATCATATCAACCACTTCTTTTGTGATATAGTCCCTCTCATGAGCATTACATGCAGCAGCACGTACATTTTGAAGATGTATATATTGTTCGTAGGAGGATTACTGTGTGGTTTTACGCCGCTCTTTCTCACCTTCCTCTCTTACGTGTTTATCATCTCGAACATACTTGGAATCCGTTCTAGAGTTGGAAGACAAAAGGCCTTCTACACGTGTTCCTCACACCTTACGGTTGTGATTCTGCTCTATTTCACTTTGTTTTGTCAGTACCTGAATCCAGGCTATGTGGAGTCTTCGAACTTCAAGCTTTTTTCTTTGGTTAATACGGCCGTTGTTCCAATGCTAAACCCGCTAATCTACAGCTTGAAAAATAAAGACGTTAAAATAGCCTTAAGGCATATGCTTAAACACAATAAAGCTGTTTTTTAAAAGGAAATATTTATCTGTTGTTTATAAGGTACTGATGTCACTGCTGGACTCATTTTCATAATATTTCAGTTCTCAGTACAGTCAGCCTCAGTAAGGATGAGCACCAAGATTGGGTATTGAAGTGTACCCAAGCCTAAGCTTGGGTACAAATTGAGATACTTACCTAAAGAGCAAGAAGTTTTGAATCAGTATGATACCTAAAGAGAGGGAAGCCTCAGGATCCTATTGAGGCTTCCCTCCGTGTTCTGTTGACCCCCGTTGCTGAGCATGGCGATCCGTAAGATTTGCGATAAGCTGGAGCTTAGATTAGCTGGAGTCGTGGACTTCATGCTACTGCGCATGTACGGCCGATGTGGAGAGGGCCTGCACTTAGTGACAGGGGACATTGGACCACCGAGGGAAGCCTCAATATTATCCTGAGGCTTCCCATCTCTTCAGATGAGTAACTTATTCTGCTTATCCCGAAGCTCGCTTTAGAGAAAACCTGAAGTTAAAAGAAACTTATGGGATAATTGTATCTGTAGAACTAATCTCAAACAGAACTTTCCTGCAGTCCCGAATTCTTAAAGGGGCACTGTGACGGTTAATGCCACTACTCAGATGACTGATTACTGGTGATCTGCGGGATCACCAAGAATACAGACGCTATGCTCGATTATGTGTGATCCGCAGAATCACCAATAATGCCAGTATAGCAAGAACGAGAGCAGAGCGTAAGTGTGTGTCTGGTGCCACCGTAACTCTAATGGTTTTACAGGACCTTACCACAGGAGTTAGTAAGGAACACTCAGGACACCAACAGAACAGACTAGACACAAGGCCCCCCAGTGGGGCTGGAAGGTACGGACAGATAAATACGGTTCTAACGGTCACCTGTGGAGCAGGTGATTCAGACCTTACTGCAGTCGCAGAGATACAAACAACACAGCTCTAATGGTCACCTGTGGAGCAGGTGATTCAGACCCTACTGCAGTCTCAGAGATACAAATAGCACAGCTCTAATGATCACCTGTGGAGCAGGTGATTCAGACCTTACTGCAGTCTCAGAGATACAAATAACACAGCTCTAATGGTCACCTGTGGAGCAGGTGATTCAGACCTTACTGCAGTCTCAGAGATACAAATAGCACAGCTCTAATGGTCACCTGTTGAGCAGGTGATTCAGACCTTACTGCAGTCTCAGAGATACAAATAACACCTCTAACCTGTGGAGAGTGTAAGTGTAAGGTGCAAACAGTAATACCTTGAGGACCGCACCTAGAAGTAGAGTTGGGCCGAACGGTTCGCCTGCGAACGGTTCCATGCGAACTTCCATGGTTCGCGTTCGCGTCCCGCAGGCGAACGTTTGCGGAAGTTCAGTTCGCCCCATAATGCACCATGGAGGGTCAACTTTGACCCTCTACATCACAGTCAGCAGGCCCAGTGTAGCCAATTTGGCTACACTAGCCCCTGGAGCCCCACCCCCCTTATATAGGGCAGGCAGCAGCGGCCATTACGGTCACTCGTGTGCCTGCATTAGTGAGAGTAGGGCGAGCTGCTGCAGACTGTCTCTCATAGGGAAAGATTAGTTAGGCTTAGCTTGTTCCTGGCTGCATACCTGTTCTGTGAACCCACCACTGCATACCTGTTCATTGAACCCGCCACTGCATACCTGTTCTGTGAACCCACCACTGCATACCTGTTCAGTGAACCTGCCAGGCTGCCACTGCATACCTGTTCTGTGAACCCACCACTGCATACCTGTTCAGTGAACCCACCACTGCATACCTGTTGTGTTCAGTGAACCCGCCACTGCATACCTATTCTGTGAACCCGCCACTGCATACCTGTTCTGTGAACCCACCACTGCATACCTGTTCAGTGAACCCACCACTGCATACCTGTTGTGTTCAGTGAACCTGCCACTGCATACCTGTTCTGTGAACCCGCCACTGCATACCTGTTCTGTGAACCCACCACTGCATACCTGTACTGTGAACCCACCACTGCATACCTGTTCAGTGAACCCACCACTGCATACCTGTTCATTGAACCTGCCACTGCATACCTGTTCTGTGAACCCACCACTGCATACCTGTTCTGTGAACCCACCACTGCATACCTGTTCAGTGAACCCACCACTGCATACCTGTTGTGTTCAGTGAACCCGCCACTGCATACCTGTTCTGTTCAGTGGACCCGCCACTGTATACCTGTTCAGTGAACCCGCCATTGCATACCTGTTGTGTTCAGTGAACCTGCCACTGCATACCTGTTCTGTGAACCCGCCACTGCATACCTGTTCTGTGAACCCACCACTGCATACCTGTTCAGTGAACCCACCACTCACCACTGCATACCTGTTGTGTTCAGTGAACCCGCCACTGCATACCTGTTCTGTTCAGTGGACCCGCCACTGTATACCTGTTCAGTGAACCCGCCACAACAAAAGAAAAGGCATGTACATGCGCCCATTCCCCTTCGTGATCATTACCTTGCCGTGGTGAAGGGGCTTGCGTATCACAATGAAGCAATGACCGGCGCCTAGATGAGTGTCTCGGGGGGCACACAAAAGATAATAAGGTCGTTGCTTCATTGTGGTCAGACCAAATTTGATCAGCTGGACAGTCACTGTTCTGTCATTCAGCTACATCAGCCAGGCGACCATATGGGCTGTAAAGCCACCAAAACCTGCACTCTCGCCATGGTGCGCACCAGTCCAGCACGGCCGTCACTACACAAATAGCTGTTTGCGGTGCGTTACACGGTGAGTTTGGTGTGTCAGTGTGAAGCAGTACCTTAATTACACTACCTAATTGATGTATACACATGCAAGATGTTTTAAAGCACTCTAGGCCTGTCATTTAGCATTCAATGTGATTTCTGCCCTTAAAACGCTGCTTTGCGTCAAATCCAGATTTTTCCCGGGGACTTTTGGCGTGTATCCCACTCCACCATGCCCCCCTCCAGGTGTTAGACCCCTTGAAACATCTTTTCCATCACTTTTGTGGCCAGCATAAATATTTTTTTTTTCAAAGTTCGCATCCCCATTGAAGTCTATTGTGGTTCGCGAACTTTAACGTGAACTGAACCTTCCGCGGAAGTTCGCGAACCCGGTTCGCGAACCTAAAATCGGAGGTTCGGCCCAACTCTACCTGGAAGACAGGTGCAAGAGCCAATAGGAACACTGCTCAGCAACAAGTTCCTTCCGTAGTCTGGACTCTCCACGGGGAGGAGTCAGACAGGGAGAGGGAAGGACAGAACGTGAGTGACACCAGAGAGAGGGTGTCACTAACAGGTCTGGCGTACAGTAACGATCGGTGTAACACAGAGAGGGTCTGATTACCGGTGAACTGCAGTATCACCGAGAATGCAGAATATACCCGATTATTGATGATCTGTAGTATCACCGATAATCAGATATATATTCTAACCTCTGGACACCTGAGTTACAAGTGAGTGTTTAGGCAATAGTAACACTTTGAGTATACACAGAGGACAGTTCCTTCCAAGGCCTAGACTTTCCCGGGGGAGGAGCTAGGCTGAAGGTAGGAAGGACAGAGCGTGAGTGACACCAAAGAGGGGGTGTCACTTACAGGTCTGGGAACTGCCTCTAACAGTAAGGCCAGTTCTCGAGGTCGGACAAGCCAGGTCGTCAACACACGGACAGACAAAGTACAGACTCAGGAGACAGACACGGAATCCAATGAACAGGCAGGGTTTGGCAACGGTGTATCAGATTAGCAGGGTACAGAATCAGAAGGCAGATACAGAGTCCAGGAACGAGCAGAGTTTGGCAACAGGATATCAGAAATAGCAAGGTACAGAATCAGAGTTCACAAGATTAGTCAGGCAGGCAGAAAGTCATAACAAATAATACAGTTCAATTCCTAACGCTAAGGTGTGAGATCCTTAGCCGTCAACACCTTTGGAAACTATGCTAGTACACAGAAACAATTCAATTAGTACTTTAAGCTATCAACAGAATCTGGCTAAGTGTGGATCCCCGGCTCCGGCCGGTTCTAGCACACTTTGGGATCTGCCTATGGTCTGAGTGCTGACACACAAGTGTTCACGACGACAGACAAAGACAGAGTAACAACTCCAGGTTAAAACACTGACAACAGATTCAAGCAGCCCCGCCCGAGGGGCTGAACCAACCTGCAAGGAAGATTGACAGGTGAAAGTCAGCTGACCACAAAGTCAGCTGATCTGTCTCCTCTGCCCATAAATGTCCTTAAGCTCCATGTAAAGGTCCTTTTGCTCCATGTGCAGGTGTGTGGACCCAAGCTGCTGCAACAGAGATCCCTGTCCCAGCTGAGTCGGGAAGCGACACCCGGGATGGCTTGGCCAGAGAGGTGACATCAGGTGTGAAAGCAGCTGCGCTGCTTCCCACCACAGAGGTAACGTTTTAAATCGTTACAGGCACTATGGCAAAAAATTGTAATATTTAACCACATAAGGACCACAGTTTTTTCGCCCCTTAAGGACCAGAGCCTTTTTTTCCATTCAGACCACTGCAGCTTTAACGATTTATTGCTCGGTCATACAACCTACCATCTAAATGAATTTTGCCTCCTTTTCTTGTCACTAATACAGCTTTCTTTTGGTGCTATTTGATTGCTGCTGTGTTTTTTAGTTTTTTCTATATTCATCAAAAAAGACATGAATTTTGTCAAAAAAATTTTTTTTTTACTTTCTTTGATAAAATTTGTCAAATAAAGTAAAATTTCTGTATACATTTTTGTCTAAATTTATTGTGCTACATGTCTTTGATAAAAAAAACATTCAGTGTATATTTATTGGTTTGGGTAAAAGTTATAGCGTTTACAAACTATGGTGCAAAAAGTTTTTTCCCATTTTGAAGCATCTCTGACTTTTCTGAGCACCTGTCATGTTTCATGAGGTGCTAAAATTCCAGGATAGTATAAATACCCCCAAAATGACCCCAAATGACATCCCAAAGTATT
The DNA here is from genome assembly GCF_040937935.1 of Hyperolius riggenbachi. Taxonomy (NCBI): domain Eukaryota; kingdom Metazoa; phylum Chordata; class Amphibia; order Anura; family Hyperoliidae; genus Hyperolius; species Hyperolius riggenbachi. Next base: position 27,975,637 of record NC_090653.1, on the reverse strand, counting down.
CACTGAGAGGCATGGTGAGTTCATAGAAGATTTTATTTTTTGTCACAAGTTAGCGGAAAATGACACTTTGAGACAAAAAAAAAAGTTTCCATTTCTACTAACTTGTGACAAAAAAAAAATTTAATCTGCCACGGACTCACCATGCCCCTCTCTGAATACCTTGAAGTGTCTACTTTCCAAAATGGGGTAATTTGTGGGGTGTGTTTACTGTCCTGGCATTTTGGGGGGTGCTAAATTGTAAGCACCACTGTAAAGCATAAAGGTGCTCATTGGACTTTGGGCCCCTTAGCGCACCTACGCTGCAAAAAAGTGCCACACATGTGGTATTGCCGTACTCAGGAGAAGTAGTATGTGTTTTGGGGTGTATTTTTACACATGCCCATGCTGGGTGGCAGAAATATCTCTATAAATGGACAATTGTGTGTAAAAAAATCAAAAATTGTCATTTACAGAGATATTTCTCCCACCCAGCATGGGTATGTGTAAAAATACACCCCAAAACACATTATACTACTTCTCCTGAGTATGGCGATACCACATGTGTGACACTTTTTTACAGCCTAGGTGCGCTAAGGGGCCCAACGTCCTATTCACAGGTCATTTTGAGGCATTTGGTTTCTAGACTACACCTCACGATTTAGGGCCCCTAAAATGCCAGGGCAGTATAGGAACCCCACAAGTGACCTCATTTTAGAAAGAAGACACCCAAAGGTATTCCATTAGGTTTATGGTGAGTTCATAGAAGATTTTATTTTTTGTCACAAGTTAGCGTAAATTGATTTTTATTGTTTTCTTTTCACAAAGTGTCATTTTCCACTAACTTGTGACAAAAATAAAATCTTCTATGAACTTATCATACACCTAACAGAATACCTTGGGGTGTCTTCTTTCTAAAATGGGGTCACTTGGTGGGGTTCCTATACTGCCCTGGCATTTTAGGGGCCCAAAACCGTGAGGAGTAGTCTGGAAACCAAATGCCTCAAAATGACTGTTCAGGGGTATAAGCTTCTGCAAATTTTGATAACAGGTGGTCTATGAGGAGCCGAATTTTGTGGAACCGGTCATAAGCAGGGTGGCCTCTTAGATGACAGGTTGTATTGGCACTGAAGTGCAGGAAGTGCAGGGTGTTCTCAAATCATGACCTGGACATGGCAGCAGAGAACATGGGCATGTGATGTATTGGGTGCGTAGGCCAATAAGACCGCAATACATTCTTTTTGACTAGACCCATGTTAAGGAGAAGGCCCCCAAAAATGTTACATTCGGAAACTTGGTGTGGTTTCCACTGAAAAGGCTGGGCATGGTAGCTTCTTGGATTGGCGGTTGCGTATTGTGTGGCATAACGGTTGGTCTCAGCCACAATTAAGTCGTAGAGACCAGCAGTGATCAGGAAAAAAAAAATCTGTCACTGCGGTGGGGCAGGTGAAGGATTGACCGGGTGATCAGAAGCCCGTAGGGGGCAGATTAGGGCCTGATCTGATGGATAGGAGTGATAGGGGGTGACAGGAGATGATTGATGGGTATCTCAGGGGGTGATTAGAGGGGAGAATAGATGCAATCAATGCACTGGGGAGGTGATCGGAAGGGGGTCTGAGGGGGATCTGAGGGTTTGGCCGAGTGATCAGGAGCCCACACGGGGCAAATTAGGGCCTGATCTGATGGGTAGGTGTGCTAGGGGGTGACAGGTGGGGACAGGAGGTGATTGATGGGTGTCTCAAGGTGTGATTAGAAGGGGGAATAGATGCAAGCAATGCACTGGTGAAGTGATCAGGGCTGGGGTCTGAGGGCGTTCTGAGGGTGTGGGCGGGTGATTGGGTGCCCAAGGGGCAGATTAGGGTCTGATCTGATGGGTAGCAGTGACAGGGGGTGATTGATGGGTGATCAATGGGTGATTAGAGGGGAGAACAGATGTAAATAATGAACTGGAGAGGTGTTCAGGCGGGGTCTAAGGGAGATCTGAGGGTGTTTGCGGGTGTTTGGGTGCCCACAGGGGGCAGTTTAGGGTCTGATCTGATGGGTAGCAGTGACAGGTGGTGACAGGGGGTGACGGGGTGATTGATAGGTGATAGAGGGGAGAATAGATGCAAGCAATACACTGGTGAGGTGATCAGGGCTGGGGTCTGAGGGCGTTCTGAGGGTGTGGGCGGGTGATTGGGTGCTCAAGGGGCAGATAGGGGTATGATCTGATGGGTAGCAGTGACAGGGGGTGATTGATGGGTGATCAGTGGGTGATTAGAGGGGAGAACAGATGTAAACAATGCACTTTGGAGGTGATCTGAGCGTGGGTCTGCGGGCGATCTGATGGTGTGGGTGGGTGATCAGATGCCCGTAAGAGGCAGGTTAGGGTCTGATCTGATGGGTGGCAGTGACAGGGGGTGATTGATGGGTGATTGACAGGTGACTGACAGGTGATCAGTGGGTGATTACAGGGGAGAATGGATGTATACAGTACACAGGGGGGGGGGGGGGAGGTCTGGGAGGGGGGTCTGAGTTCATTCTGAGGGTGTGGGCAGGTGATTGGGTGCCCAAGGGGCAGATTAAGCTCTGATCTGATGGGTAGCAGTGACAGGGGTGATTGATGGGTGATTAGTGGGTGATTAGAGGGGAGAACAGATGTAAACAATGCACTTTGGAGGTGATCTGAGGGTGGGTCTGTGGGCGATGTGATGGTGTGGGTGGGTGATCAGATGCCCGCAAGAGGTAGTTTAGGGTCTGATCTGATGGGTGGCAGTGACAGGTGGTGACGGGGTGATTGATGGGTAATTGACAGGTGATCAGTGGGTGATTACAGGGGAGAATAGATGGATACAGTACACAGGAGGGGGTGTCTGGGGGGGGGGGGTCTGGGGAGGATCTGAGAGTGTGGGGGGTAATCAGGAGCCCCCAGGGGGCAGTTTAGGACCTAATCTAAAAAATAGCGTTGACAGATAGTGACAGGGAGTGATTGATGGGTGATTAGGGGGGTGATTGGGTGCAAACAGGGGTCTGGGGGGTGGGCAGGGGGGTCTGATGGGTGCTGTGGGCGATCAGAGGGCGGGGGGGCAGGATCAGTGTGCTTGGGTGCGTACTAGGGGGGCTGCAACCTGCCCTGGTGGTTCCTCGATCACTGGGACCACCAGGGCAGGAGGCAGCCTGTATAATACGCTTTGTATACATTACAAAGTGTATTATACGCTTATGTCGAGGCAGATCCGGGGTTAACAACCCGCCGGCACTGCTAATTGGCCGGCGGGTTGACGTCGCGGGTGGGCAGAGCCTATTGCCGGCGGATGTGCACGTATACAGCGCGCGATCCCCGGATAGCTTGTGCAGAACGAGCCGCCGCCGATGGGCGTATTGGGGTCGTTCTGCACACCACTTTGCCGCCACCCATGGGCTGTGGGCGGTCAGCAAGTGGTTAAAGGAGAATTGTAGTGAGAGGTACATGGATTGCATACGTGCATTGATCTATTGATCTATTGACTTACTTAGTAAATGTAAAATTACTGTTGTAGGTGGTGCCCAATGCTGGCTTTTTCTATTTAATTTACTTAGCACAATAAATTGATACATTGTTAAGTTTTAATACAATTCCCTGGTTTGTCCCCCAAGTATTAAATCCAACAAATGTAGCACATGTTTTCTCTATTTGCCTATGCTCACCTCTGTTGCCTACTATAACCAATACCAAAAACCTCCCTGTGGCTGGGTTGCCTGTGTGGCCTATGGTGCCATAATGTCAGGGTGCAGTGAGGTAATAAGACAGAAATGGATGGAGTTGACATGAACACTGATTTTTTTTACTTTCAATTTTACCTCAAGGAAGGGACAATGATGGACAACGTCAGATTCCAACTGGGAGATGGGATTTGTTTGATAATAATCAGATCTTGGCTGACTGGCTGGAGGAGAATGGAAGGAGATATAGCTATGTAAGAGGCAATTGGACTACAAGGGGTTTGCAATGTGGCCAATTGAGTTTTTATATAGCTCAATAGAGATGGAAATGTAACAACATAGAGAAATATGGCTGAAAGAGGAATATGGTTTTATGTTGCCCATTTGACTAGAAGCTGTCTAATGTTGATAAATTCACCACACACAAGCAATAGAACACAACAGTACATGCATCCAGCTACATTTAAAAGTGGTCAGCAGGTGCTCGTCAGCCAATCAGGATGCACTGTAATACACCCTTTACCTGCCATACCACATCTAGCAGCCATTAGCATTCAGGTGGGAGGCTTCAGTTGGACGCCATCGCAAGATTGCGTCGCTAGCAGGCCTTGGGGCCCCGGCCAGTGAGAGAGGTCCGGGGCCCCTGGCCATCGTGTGAACCAATCGTGTGTTTTTAAACGTTTTCTTTCAGCTCTAGGACATGGCGGACAGGTGAGCGGTTAGGGAGGGACCCCTGTGGGAGGGATGCCTGCACGGGGCGGTCCTGCTAGCAACGCAATCTTGCGATGGCGTCCAACTGAAGTCTCCCACCTGAATGCTAATGGCTGCTAGATGTGGTATGGCAGGTAAAGGGTGTATGACAGTGCATCCTGATTGGCTGACGGGCACCTGCTGACCATTTTTAAATGTAGCTGGATGCATGTACTGCTGTGTTCTATTGCTTGTGTGTGTTGAATTTAGCATTCAGTATGGAGGCAGTGTTGGTGGGTTTTCTGGATGTGAGAGGGCTAATGTTGATAAATGTAAGGAATGTAGCGAGTAGGAGGAGACTAAGGCAGGGATCACACTTGAGTCAGCAGAAAACAGCAGCAGTTTATGCAGATGAATCTGTGTCTGTTCAGTTTGGGTCGACAGCCAGATGACAGCAGCTGAATTTCAGCAATAGGGAGTCGCACGTGATGTGCGAGAAAAAGTAATGCTGCTGGTATTTTTTCCCACAGTGGCAAAATACACATTACTCCCATTGCACTGTGATTCTGTGTTGGGAATCATCATGAGCATTTCCCTATGTTTCCAACATTTCCCAACTGAGGCACTTAAGATGGCTACTGATGAAGCGGGACCCATGAAACGCATTGCAAAAATCATGAATAAAGAGATTTTTTTTTTGCTGTTTAATTGACTGGTGTGTGTCTACTGTGTGAGGTTAGTCCACTACTAACTCCCTTTATAAACGGTTTTTAAATATTTTCTTTAACTTTGGCACCTTTGTTGTATTTATTATTTTATTATTGTTTTTTAGATAATTTTTATTATTACTTTTTATTTATTTTAATTTTTAGACACCCACATTTTATACTAATATGTAGAATCTAACATTTTTAGAGTCTAAATACTACATTCTATTATTTTCCATTGTCACGTGTTGTTTTGGCTTAACACTATATATTTATTTGGGTTCTGAGCCATCCATCTCTGCTTTACAGATACTGATCCATTATATTACCTGATGAAGCAGGATCATACCTGCAAAACACGTTGCAAATTTAGAATGTTATGAATTAATTGTTGTATGTTTAAAACCAATGATTTTTGTTCCTTACTGAATAGGTGCTGGCTTACTGAATAGGAAGAGCCGAGTTTTGAACGCAGGTCTCCTACGTCAGAGGCAGAGGACCTTAACCAGTACACTACCAGTGGCTGGATAATGTACTGGTTAAGGGCTCTGCATCTGACACAAGAGAGGCAGAGCCCTGTTCAGTAAGCCAGTACCTACTCAGTAAGGAAACCTTGGGCAAGACTCCCTAGTACTGCCAGCGCCTATTCAGTAAGGAGACCTTGGGCAAGACTCCCTAACACTGCTACTGCCTCTAGAGCGCACCCTAGTGACTGCAGCTCTGGTGCTTTGAGTCCGCCAGGAGAAAAGCGCGATATAAATGTTATTGTCTTGTGTCTTGTCTATCCAAGCTCTGCACGTGCCACAACCAATGAAACATGTGACACCATTCAGATAAATGATCAGACTTGAGCATACTATATGTGCTCTGCTATGAACATGCCATATTTAATAGATCTTCTTCAGCCTCTGATTAGTGGAAGGGCCCCTCCCATCAGCCCAGAGGCCAGACAAGTGAGAGTCTTGCTCCACCCACTCTGAAAAGGAATCGCCACACTGTAGCCTGGAAGCAATATAACTGTAAGAATTTGCTTGTCATTGTTACGCAGCAGGAGGAGTAGAAACACTGTATAAAGTTTCACTAAATTCACACGACGGCACACAGTATTTGCAGAAGCAGGAAATGACATTTTTATTGGTCGTTCAAAGCAAATTATACAAAAGGCAAAAGAACATATCAAATAATTGCAGTTGCCGATTTGTCTAATTACAGAGATCCGCTGCCTGATTTGTCTATGCTAAATATTGATGACATTTATAAGAATAAACTCCTGCACCGGTTGGAAATGGAAGAGTTCATCAATTTTATGGAGTAACTATTAACTCTGCAGTAATGGCTTTACCAAGTTCAGAATCTGGCTTGACTGTTTCTGGATCCTGGAATCCCTCCAGGTCAGCATTTTCTGCGATGACAAGGTTGGCCTTCCCACAAGCAATAAGGTTTCTAGCTGCATCCTGTGCTGCTTTAAGGGGGGCTGTATCTGCATGGAGGAGACAAGCACAGTAACAGGTCATTAGAATGAAATGATCATTTGGTGGATCGTTTGATGAATACAGCCTCATACACATGTTTGTACATAGTCACCTAATGTAGAGATACATTAAAACTGACTGTGCTCAGGGCTGGATTTGTATTTTCTACTACCATCTGTTAGCAATCCCCCCTGCCCCCAGGCGGTGTCATGGCGCTTGTTTCTCACCTGGACCTACTCCACGTGTAGACTCAGGGTCCTTCCTGACCTGTCTGCCGTCCCCGACTTTTATTACCCTGATACACACTTTCAGGGGGAGAAAAGAAAGCGCTGTGCACCAAAACGTGTGCTTGCAATTTATTCCAGAATCACATACAGACAGCAAAAGCGAGTAGGGGTAACAAAAGGCCTAACAGCCGTTTCGCGGGATAAAAGTTGCCCGCTTCCTCAAAGACCAAGATATAAGCACAGGCAGTCCCCTTAAATACAGTAAATGTAGTCACTCACCTACCGCAAAACGCCGTCTGCCATAGCGCCCAGCACGCGGATTCATGGGGTGGTAGCAGTCTGGAATTTTTGGATCTTACAATTTTTGCAGAAAAAGGGAAACTCCTGACTAAGGGGTACCGCAAACCAATGGCTACTAATAGTCTTGCTGTATTCAAGTTTCCACCCTAGACATGTGATAGACTCCATCCCATACAGCCAGTTTGTGCATTTGAAGCACAATAACAGTAAGGAGGAGGATTTTATGAACCAAAGCTTTGAACTGGGTATAAGATTCTTGATGACAGGGTATCCCATACATTTGATTGTGCAGGCTTTTAAGAAAGCTAAATTGCGGAGCAGAAATGAGCTGATAGAAAAAGGGGGGAGGAGAGATAGGAGTACACCCACGAACCATAGAGAGAGTAAGGGGACAGAACATCAAAATCCCATTTGTATTTGATTTTTCCCCAATGGCAAAACAGATCGTCACATCAGCTCATAGAAACTGGGGGGATCTTAAAGGAACCTCAGATTTGAGCCCACTAATCCAGGAGAAACCCCTGGTTACTTTTCATAAGGCTCGGACAAATGGCGATTTGCTAATCAGCAGTGAACTGAGGGAGCAGAGGCAGACGGACTAGATGGACTAGCCATGAGAGTGCTTGCTAATTAATCAGCATATTTATGTCTCTTGGCTAATTCTGATACTGTAAAAAACCTGTATTGACCCAGGAATCGCATGGTGTAAGTATCTATTTGCAGTGGAAAATATCTCAGTTTCCCCACATTCTATACGATGAATATATCTAATTATGTGGTCACACATACATATTTTTTTGTGATTTTGTGTCAGGAATGGAACATTACTGGAAGGTAAGTCATTATGTTTCTGTGTTACGGGTTGATTCAATGAGCTTACTTATTTTTTACCTTAAATGGGCACTACAACGAAAAACTGTAAAATTTAAAATATGTGCAAACATATACAAATAAGAAGTACGTTTTTTCCAGAGTAAAATGAGCCATAAATTACTTTTCTCCTATTTTGCTGTCACTTACAGTAGGTAGTAGAAATCTCACAGAAGTGACAGGTTTTGGACTAGTCCATCTCTTCATAGGGGATTCTCAGGGATATATTTATTTTCAAAAGCACTTAGTGCATGGCAGTTGCTCTGTCCAACTGCCAAAAAACTGTGTAGCGAGCAGGGAAGCTGGCCAGCATCATTGTTTACATGCTTTTTAGGGAATATCTTTATAAAGAATAAAAGCCTTGCAGAGAATCCATATGAAGAGATGGACTAGTCTAAAACTTGTCACTCCTGTCAGATTTCTACTGCCTGCCTACTGTAAGTGACAGCAACATAGGAGAAAAGTAATTTATGGCTCATTTTACTCTGGGAAAATGTACTTCTTATTTGTATATGTTTGCACATATATTACATTTTACAGTTTTTCGCTTTTCTCCTTTAACTGTAAGGAGAGCAAACACATGAGATAAACAAATAAGGAGAATTAAACCATGATTTAAATCAGTTAAAGGACATCCGAGGTAAAAATAAATTAGAAAAACAATTGTACAGTAGCTATCCTGCTTCTTCTAAAAATGTTTTTTTTTTGTTTTTTTTTAGATATCCCATAGTTTTATTTTATATTTAAATTTACTTTTTACGTTTTTACTCTTTTATTGCTTTTGCTCAATGACACTTTCATTGAAGTATGCCAGAGCTAAAATCTATGAACTATTGAACCTTTTTATCTCTTTCCTAATCTCAGAAACCATTAACAGTTTTTAGTGTATTTTACCCTATGCTGGCATCTCTGTTATAATTATTTTGTACTGTTTACCTACCCTTGGTGGAGAGGTGTTGCCCCTTTCTTCACTACAGAGAGTGACTTCTTAACCCAAGTGTGGTCGGGTTTATTTTCCCAAACTGCCAGCGTGTGATGTCCCACACGTGCCCACATCATGCCGGTAACCACAAGGGGTGTGTGCATACGGCACAGAGACAGAGAGAGGTAAAGTATACTTAGCCGGGCACCGTGGGGGCACAATTTACATTAGGGGGGACAGTACCAGGGGTTCCGTCATGTTGATCATCCTGAAATCACTCGCTGTTACCGCCGTGCACTCAATCAACCATGACGGCCTGACATCCTGCAGCATGTCCGTTCGATACAGCCAACCAACTTTGGCCCAAAATAGGTTGCATGCTCTTGGCGGCATAGATTTTCAACCTATTCAATAATAATTATCGAATTGGATGGTTGATCGGCTGCCAAGTTGAGAGGTGTATGGCCACCTTAATTTATGGAGAGATAAACTGTGAATTAATAAGTAAGGTGAGATAATTTAACAGAAAATCTTTGTGAATCAGCCACGCAGTCCTCTGAGAATACGGTGCAGTACTACATACCTTTGAAGTTTCCTATGAAGGCAATACTAATGACGCCCTTGTCATAGTATTTAGCATAATATCCCAGTGTTACCCAGCCACGACCTTCATACACATTGCCATTGTCATCGATTAGGAAGCTGTGTGGAAAATAATAAGAGACGTTCAGTGAGCCACACACTATACTAATGACACTAAACAGCTTCTGTCACTATCTTACCTTACTGTTGTGAAACAAGAGATAAAAGCTCCAGACATATGTAACTTGGGATGCCAATTCGGATCCCTGTGGAATTTAAATCTCCGCATTTCCAATCAAAAACACACATTTCCGGTCAGAATTCGGAAATCGGAAAAATGGAAATCGAAACTCTCTGTAGAAATCCGATTTACCACAACTCGGTAATTTTAGCCAAGTCACAGGACTTGGAAGCATTGGACCAACCCGAGAATGCAGAATTTTTCAGCAAACTTTTACTTGTAGCCCAATTACAAGACCATTCTTCCGATTTTCTGACTTCCTATTTTCTGATTTCCGTTTTTCAGATTTTTTTTTCAGATTTTGCATTCTCTGATGCAATAAAGTGACTAATAAAATACTCCAAAAAAAATTGGAAAAAATGAAAATCGGAAGTTTGGAAAATCGGAAAACCGAAAATTAGACATTAGACATAGAATTGGAAATAGGCATTTTGGACCACCCCTATATGTAATCATATAACAACCTCAAGGGTGAAAACTAAATGTTCCAGCTACAACTTTTTTTTTTGGAGCAAACAAGTTTTGGAATTGGACTAATCAAAATGGCAGAACGTTCTTTTGATTGGCTGAGTGCCAAACTGTGTAAAAATTGCATTAAATCTACATGCAAGATGGAATTCTTAGTATCTTGTTGGCCATGTCTGGTAAGCTGTATTGCATTTAGTATGATGTGTTCACTTCAAAAGGAAATTAACTGTAACATAATTTAGCAGCTCCTCTAGCTCCGCAATAGGCTATTAATCAGCATAGAGGTGTGGCTTCAGGTGATAGAGCAACCACTCTCCCCTCCTCCGCATGCCTGTGGGGCTAAATGAATGCTTGCTGAGGTGAAGTTGAGTATTAATAAAATACAATAGTTAGTTTACTCATTTTGAAAATTTTATAAATATATTTAAATCTATATAGGCATAATGAATGTAAAATATTGTTCAACTAAAGGCTGTACAATGACAAGCTGAAATGATTTGCATCTCACTGACCATGACTAATCATGGAGTAAATATACTTCATAGGGGTGCTGCATTTATCTGTCCTAGTAAGGTGAATCATTGACCTGGCATTAATGTTTCAATGTAAAGCGATGTATGGGCAGATTCGACAAAAAGACACATTTATCTCTAATCAAATCTGATTAGAGATAAGTTTTATTTGTTGGTTCTGCCCATACACTACAGAGCGATTCCCGTCCGATTTCAGCATGAAATCTTCAGGGAATCGGCTGAGTCCGCACCGCCACTGCCCCCCCAATGTAAAATGTGCCCCCCGTGTGTACATTTATATGTCACCTGTCCTGCAGCAGCCTCCGTGCGGGGTCCGTATTCCTCTGGTCAGCTATCCGTACACGTTACTGGCGCATAGCGTCTAATATCAGACGCTATGCGCCGATGTCAGTCACTATGCACCAGTAGCGTGTACGGATAGCCACCCAGAGGTTACGGGACACAGCGCGGAGGCTGCTATAGGACAGGTGACGTATAAATGCACACACGGGGCACATTTATACATTGCGGCAGGGGTTTCGTTGCCTCGTCGCTCGTTCCAGAAATCGCCGCCATACCTTCGCACACCTGACCAACCAACTTCGGCACGACATCTTGCGGCATGCGCGATCGACCATGCGACCAATTTCCATCCCAAAATTGTCACGTTGTCGGTCGGGCCTGCACTTGGCAGAACCGATTTTCATCCAGTTAGATTATAATAATTGAATTGGATGGTCGATCGCCCGCCAAGGCACCTGATGTATGGCCGCCTTTAGTCTTGAATCACGATGATACCATTTATTGACTAACTTAGAGATACATAAACATAAAATAATAAGCGTTCGTCGGACTTGGTTCCTGACCAAATGTGAAGAACACAGCTTATATATACTGACATGCAGAGGAGAAACATTGTTTAGCAAACATAAATAAATGTAATTCGATGCCTTAACTGTTACTTCAGGAGGCTTTCTCAGGCATCCTGGCTAAATAGATAAGATGACCAGTCTCCTAAAACATAACATACAACAGACTGATGGTGAGACATGGTAAATCCCGAGTTCAAATGTGACTGGGCAGACTACATGCACCATTAGTTCTAAGCTAAAGAGAATTGTGGCATTTATAACCATCTTCCCAGCACATGAAATAAAATGAATAGTGGCATTAAACACCATCTTACCAGCCTATCAAACAAAAAATGAAAAATAAAAAGAATTGTGGCATCTAAAACACATCATACCAGCACATAAAATTAGAATTCTTCTACAGTTTTGAACCAATGTATAAATTGTGTTTCTTGTGTTAGTCTCTCTTTATGAGATTTAAAGCCACCCTTTAATACAGTGAGGAGAAAATCACTTAAACTGTGTAACAAAAGTGTGTGGGTAATGGGAAATCAGTTTATTTATTTTTTGCTGTTAATAGTGAACCTGTGGTGGTTCATGCTATCACCTAGAGGTTTTGGACTAGTCCATCACCTCAAAGGGGATTCTCAGAATTTTCTTTGTTTTCAAAAACATTTCCTGAGTGGCAGTTTAACTGCCAAATTGTGAGAAAACGCGGAAGCAACACCGCATGCACTTCTGGCAAGGCGGCGGATTCCGCGTCCAGCGTGACCACTGATGTAGGTGATCACTCGTCTTTGTGTCTGCCTGAACGCGGAGGAACCGCCGCATGCGCATTTCACAGCAGGGTTCTGGTGTGGCTGGGAGCTGTAGTCCACATAGGTTTAGGTGGACTGAGAGGAAGAGCTTTATACCAGTCAGTGGGGGATCAGCTGACCAGGCTGGTCAGCTGACGCCAGAAACGGTTTCCATTGGTCCAGCACTTGGGGGAGGCGCTGGAGAGCGCTGAACTATATATACTGGTGGCTGGGCATTTGCTGGTTGTCTGCCGTTGCGATCACTACATGGTAGCACTCAGACCTTGTCTGTATCTGTGTTTAGACCAGTTTCCAAAGGTGTTGATGGTCAAGGATCTCACACCTTAGTATAGGAATTCTGTTATCTGTATTGTAATCTAGACCAGTTTCCAAGGTGTTGACGGCCAAGGAACTCACACCTTAGTCTAGGAATTCTGTACCATCTGTATTATTCGTATTATCTAGTCTAGTTCCTGGAGTGTGAGAATCTTGGAGCTCACACTCAAGTCTAGGCATTGTTTATTATCTGTTATGACTTTCTGCATTCCTGACCATTCTCCTGATCTCTGATTTTGTACCTTTGTCTTCTGATTCCCTGTTGCCAAAACTCGGCTAGTCCCTGGATTCTGAATCTGCCTACTGTCTTTGTACTTTGTCTGTCTGTGTGTGAACGACCTGGCTTGTCCGACCTCGAGAACTATCTCCCCGGTTAGGAGATAGTTCACAGATCTGTCAGTGACACTTCTCCATTGGTGTCACTCACGTTCTGTCCTTCCCATTCTCTGTCTGACTCCTCCCCTTAGAGAGTCCAGACTACGGAAGGAACCAGTTGCTGAGTAGTATCCCTATCTGCTCTTGCACCTGTCTTCAGGTGTGGTCTAGTGTTGGGCGAACATCTAGATGTTCGGGTTCGGGCCGAACAGGCCGAACATGGCCGCGATGTTCGGGTGTTCGACCCGAACTCCGAACATAATGGAAGTCAATGGGGACCCGAACTTTTGTGCTTTGTAAAGCCTCCTTACATGCTACATACCCCAAATTTACAGGGTATGTGCACCTTGGGAGTGGGTACAAGAGGGAAAAAAATTTAGCAAAAAGAGCTTATAGTTTTTGAGAAAATTGATTGTAAAGTTTCAAAGGAAAAATTGTCTTTTAAATGCTGAAAATGTCATGTTTCTTTGCACAGGTAACATGGTTTTTACCGCCAGGCAGTCATAAATGTAATAAAGAGAAGAGGTTCCATAAACAGGGACCGGTAACGCTAACCCAGCAGCAGCAGCAGCACACGTGATGGAACAGGAGGAGGCGCAGGAGGAGAAGGCCACGCTTTTTGAGACACAACAACCCAGGCCTTGCATGAGGACAAGAAGCGTGCGGATAGCATGCTTTTTACCGCCATGCAGTCATAAATGTAATAAAGATAAGAGGTTCAATAAACAGGGACCGGTAACGCTAACCCAGCAGCAGCAGCAGCACACGTGATGGAACAGGAGGAGGCGCAGGAGGAGAAGGCCACGCTTTTTGAGACACAACAACCCAGGCCTTGCATGAGGACAAGAAGCGTGCGGATATAGCAGCAATGCTTTTTGCCGCCATGCAGTCATAAATGTAATAAAGAGAAGAGGCTCAATAAACAGGGACCGGTAACGCTAACCCAGCAGCAGCAGCAGCACAGAGCACACGTGACGGAACAGGAGGAGGCGCAGGAGGAGAAGGCCACGCTTTTTGAGACGCAACCCAGGCCTTGCATGAGGACAAAAAGCGTGCGGATATAGCAATGCTTTTTGCCGCCATGCAGTCATAAATGTAATACAGATGAGAGGTTCCATAAACAGGGACCGGAAACGCTAACCCAGCAGCAGCAGCACACGTGATGGAACAGGAGCAGGCGCAGGAGGAGAAGGCCATGCTTTTTGAGACACAACAACCCAGGCCTTGCATGAGGACAAAAAGCGTGCGGATATAGCAGCAATGCTTTTTGCCGCCATGCAGTCATAAATGTAATACAGATGAGAGGTTCAATAAACAGGGACCGGAAACGCTAAACCATCCCAGATGTTCATTGGTCATGTTACTTGGTTGGGGTCCTGGAGTGTTGCGTAGTCATTTCCAATCCAGGATTGATTCATTTTAATTTGAGTCAGACGGTCTGCATTTTCTGTGGAGAGGCGGATACGTGAACCTTGCAGGCAACGGCATTCTTCAAGCTTCGGGTTATTTTGCTGACCACGTGCTCATGCAACTCAGGCACTGCAGAGCGCGCAAAGTGGTAGCGGCTGGGAACCACGTAACGTGGGATGGCCACTGACATCATGCCCTTGAAGCTGTTTGTCTCCACCACTCGATATGGCAGCATTTCGCAGGCCAGAAGCTTGGCTATGCTGGCTCTTACTGCCACGGCCCGGGGGTCATTTGCTGGCAATTTCCTCTTGCGCTCAAACATCTCCGAGACAGACAACTGAACCGTAGGGCTGCACAACGAAGGGCTGTTGGTTGTTGTGTTTGATGAACACTGGGAGACCTCAAGAGCACTACTCCGGAAAGTGACAGTGTCAGCGTCATCTGATTTTTTGGAATGTTTTGAACCACGCAATGGCTGGGCTACTGCTGCTGCTGAGGCGGGTCTGGTGGTGAGTCTGGTGAACCCAAGGGAGGCAGTGTTGCTGGTGGTACCCTGTCCTGCCGCGTTTGCCCACAGAGTGGGATGTTTGGATAGCATGTGGCGGCTCATGCTGGTGGTGGAGAGGTTGTTAATACTTTTCCCCCTGCTCAGGCGGGTCTTGCACACCTTGCAAATCGCCATGGTAACATCCTCAGTGCAGTCTTCAAAGAAAGCCCAGAATTTGGAGCACCTGCCTTGCTGGCGATTTCTGTTTGCGCCTCTTTTGCCTCTCACTTGAACTTCCACGCTTGTGGTGCCTGAAATTGCGCGCCGCCTACCTTGTGGCACAAGGCGAACTCGTGCAGCAGTGGGTTCTTCAACAGACTCATCTGTGCTGCTGCTACGACGGCGATGTTCTCGTTCACAAACAAAATCTGGGTCTATGTCCACATTGTCCATACCCTCCTCTTCCATCTCCTCAAACTCGTCATATGTCATTGTGGGGGGCCGCCGCCGTGGAGTACAGCTCCCCAGCACAACCGTCAGGGGAAACACCTCTTCCCTTGCCCCTCCCTCTTTCACCGGATTTCTTCCTCATTTCACTTATCCTTACAGTACACGCTGACTGGCAGCAGTACAGTGGCAGTACAGAAATGCTATACAGTGGTGGGTGAGCGGTGTACCACTATTGCCAGCAGCGACACAGAGCACAATGCTATACAGTGGCGGGTGAGCGGTGTACTACTGTTCCCAGCAGACAAAGAGTGGCAGTAAACACAATGCTATATAGTGTGGCTGAGCCGTGTACACAGAGTGGCAGTAAACACAATGCTATATAGTCTGCTATATAGTCACCCCGAACGGGGTGATGTTCTGCAGCACCCGAACAGTGGCGAACACTGTTCGCCCAACACTACTGGGAACGCAGATTTTAGTACCTAAACACACGATACAACATGTTTTCCGGGGTCGGACTCTGAGGCACATACAGATGGTCCCGATCATCATCCTCATCATACAACTCTTCTCCTGAGTCTGACCCACCCACCACCTCTGCCACCCCAACATCCCCAGACACAGTCACAGACCCCTCATCGTCCTCAACATTAACTTGGGATGCTGGCCTGAGCCCGACCTCCTCCTCCACATCAGGCCCCATCATCCCCTCAATGGCAGCCCTCATTAATCGCTCTGGCGCCGGACCGATGGACACAACGTTCTCCTCCGGGGAGGGCTGCTGCTGACCACTGGCTGCTGGGGTGGATGTTATAGCTTGCGTGGGGCGTTGGCTGTTGCTGTTGTTGGGAGTGCTGCTCACAGCGGAGGTCTCTGAGGAACTCATGGTGAGCTCATATAGTGGTTGACGGTGAGTGGAGTATTACTGATCCCAGCAATATACACACTGACTGGCAGAGTACGCAATGCTATATAGTCTGGCTGAGCCGTGTACACAGAGTGGCAGTGAACAATGCTATATAGTCTGGCTGAGCGGTGTACACAGAGTGGCAGTACACACAATGCTATATAGTCTGGCTGAGCCATGTACACAGAGTGGCAGTAAACAATGGTATATAGTCTGGCTGAGCGGTGTACACAGAGTGTCAGTAAACAATGGTATATAGTCTGGCTGAGCGGTGTACACAGAGTGTCAGTAAACAATGGTATATAGTCTGGCTGAGCGGTGTACACAGAGTGTCAGTAAACAATGGTATATAGTCTGGCTGAGCGGTGTACACCGAGTGTCAGTAAACAATGGTATATAGTCTGGCTGAGCGGTGTACACAGAGTGTCAGTAAACAATGGTATATAGTCTGGCTGAGCGGTGTACACAGAGTGTCAGTAAACAATGGTATATAGTCTGGCTGAGCGGTGTACACAGAGTGTCAGTAAACAATGGTATATAGTCTGGCTGAGCGGTGTACACAGAGTGGCAGTACACACAATGCTATATAGTCTGGCTGAGCGGTGTACACAGAGTGGCAGTACACACAATGCTATAGAGTCTGGCTGAGCGGTGTACACAGAGTGGCAGTACACACAATGCTATGTAGTCTGGCTGAGCGGTGTACACAGAGTGGCAGTAAACACAATGCTATATATAGCGTGGCTGAGCGAGGTGCACAGTGGCAGTACACACAATGCTATATAGTCAGGCTGAGCCGTGTACACAGAGTGGCAGTACACACAATGCTATATAGTGTGGCTGAGCGAGCGGTGTACTACTATTCCCAGCAGACACAGAACAGTAAACACAATGCTATATAGTGTGGGTGAGCGAGCGGTGTACCACTATTCCCAGCAGACACAGAACAGTAAACAGAATGCTATATAGTGTGGCTGAACGAGCGGTGTACCACTATTCCCAGCAGACACAGAACAGTAAACAGAATGCTATATAGTGTGGCTGAGCGAGCGGTGTACCACTATTCCCAGCAGACACAGAACAGTGAACAGAATGCTATATAGTGTGGCTGAGCGAGCGGTGTACTACTATTCCCAGCAGACACAGAACAGTAAACAGAATGCCTTATAGTGTGGCTGAGCGAGGTACACAGAGTGGCAGTAAACAGAATGCTATATAGTGTGGCTGAGCGAGCGGTGTACTACTGTTCCCAGCAGCGACACACAATGACTGGGGGGGACCCTGGCTAGCGTGGCTGGAGAGCGAACTACCCTGCCTGCCTACCCAAAGCTAAACCCACAGAGAAATGGCGGAGATATGACGTGGTTCGGGTATTTATTTACCCGAACCACGTGACCGTTCGGCCAATCAGAGCGCGTTCGGGCCCGAACCACGTGACCCGTTCGGCCAATCACAGCGCTAGCCGAACGTTCGGGGAACGTTCGGCCATGCGCTCTTAGTTCGGCCATGTGGCCGAACGGTTTGGCCGAGCACCGTCAGGTGTTCGGCCGAACTCGAACATCACCCGAACAGGGTGATGTTCTGCAGAACCCGAACAGTGGCGAACACTGTTCGCCCATCACTAGTGTGGTCCTCAAAGTATTACTGTTGCACCAAAACACTCTTATCTCTCAGGTGTCCAGAGGTTAGAAGATATATCTGATTATCGGTGATACTGCAGATCATCAATAATCGGGTATATTCTGCATTCTCAGTGATACTGCAGATCACTGGTAATCAGACCCTCTCTGTGTTACACCGATCGTTACACAAATCAGATAGAAGCCCACCTCCCTACTCACTTGCACACTATTTTGGCAGTTAGACTTATCGACAGCTGTTCAGGAAATGCTTTTGAAAACATTGAGGATATGGACTAGTCCAAAACCTGTTGGTTCTGTCAGATTTTAACTGCTTACTTTTTTTCGCCCAAGGGGTCTTTTAAGAAAGGCTTCACACTTACCTCCATGGAAATGATTTTCCCATTGACTAACATGGACAGTTACATCTAATGTGATTCTGCATGTGGTGAAACCACGTGCAATGTCCTCTGTAAGAATTTAGGGATTATATTTTTGCAATATAGAATCCCTCATTCACTTTAAAGAACCGCTGTTCAGCAAGAAGACTGGATATTCAGAGTTCTGCTTTAGGACACATTTCTAGAGAAACAGTTCTGGGTTTTAGCAAAACATTTTGCTTGAAGGGAAGGTCACGGAGCAGATAAAGATGCTCTATGTACAGACAGCCAGCAAGCAGAATATCAACAAACTCGCCTCGATTCCAAAACATATGAAAACACATGCATTCCGGGAATAGGTACAAGTCACCTGAAGCTCCAATTTTGGTTATAATTTCTGGTGCACGTGCAGTGAGTCTCGACATGTCACATGCTCCTGACAGCCAATCGCAGGCTTAGGAGTGTGAGGTGTAGCTGGCCCACTCCCACCGGATGATGTTAAAGTTAACTCTTGGGAGGAATTCTAACTTCCTTAAACTTCCTGTATCTTCACTCCTACCTACCTTCACTTCACTTTTGCTGTAGTCTCTGTCCTAGTGTAATGTAGTGTGGACTGTTCTTAAGAGAAACCTGAGTTATTCACAAGGACTATCTCAAGCTCCATGAAACGCCTTTAAGAACAAGTGACACCCATGCTAACCTGGTAATAAAAAACACGTGTATAAGTAGATAAATACTACTTCTAGTTACATAACAGATGTATTGTGCTATCCACGTAATGATTCCTGTGAATTTTATAAAGGCAAAGCAGAAAATCCTATTGCAAGCAGTGGCCATTTTGCCAAGCTAATGCTGACATCATATCCTCCCTGACTCTTGTTTCCCCCCCCCCCCTCCCTTCTCTTGCTCATTGTGTATTCATTAGCTGCCCTCCTCCTAGAGTCTTTTTTTATTTACACATCCAATCGCTGAGTCACCTCAGCCTTGCTTGTAAACACAAGTGATCAGCTAGGCAGGGAAATAAATGGAAGAGGAGGAATATATTATAGATAGGAACTCCCAGCATTCAAAAGAACTCCCAGCATTCAACTTTTTGGCACTGTTTGGCACTAGGGCCAGTGCTCCTAAAGTATGTGATAACTCCAAACCATAACAGCAGAAACAGTTTTGAATGCAGGATTAGCATTTTTATCACTTAATACACTCAGACCAGTTGCTGTTGAAATCTGATTTTTATGGTGACAATACAGCTTTAAGATGAACTACTACAGATTCCTAGCTTTGTTGAGGTGATGGCAATAACTGATGTACACACCTGTATGCCTTCATTTGCCAAATAAATGTTCCCTAAAACTTAAGGCATCTGGAGTCCAAATTTGAGATATCTGTCGGGCTGTGAGAGTGTCGAACCACTAGGTGCGGCCATTCGGGCTGCTGGTGCCGAAGAACAGTGTGGTAACCCCTAGCAACCGTAAATCACGTTTTAACACCATCATGTGTGTCATTGAATGATCCCCCTGGCAGATCAACTCAGCTGAGCCCTGGCTAAGGACATTGTTCTTTCACTCGCCCTGCCTGCTCCATTTTGTGCTGTGCTGTAAGCCCTCCTCCCCTGTATGGTAGCAGAACTGTACTGTATTGGCCCCAAACCTTCACCCCAGGGAACAAATCCCATTCCTTTCCGGGGGACAGTCCTCATACATATGTACACTAGAGATGGTCCGAACAGTTCGAACGTCGAACTATATGCGAGTTCGACCCGCCCCCTATACTACATCATTAGGGTCAACTTTGACCCTCTACAACACAGTCAGCAGACACAGGGTAGCCAATCAGGCTACACTCTCTCCTAGAGCCCCCCCCCCCTTATAAAACGCAGGCAGCGTCAGCCTTTTCACTCACTCGTGTGGCTGCAGTAATTAGAGAAGGGAGAGAACCTGCTGACATAGGGAAAGCTTAGTTAAGCTCTTGTGTTAGGCTTGTTAGGTTGCTCCTTCTTGCTGATACTTATTGCTAAAAAGCACTCCTCATCCTCAACAGCTCTTTTGAGAGCTAATGTTGTTCTTGTGATCTATTTTTTTTTGTGTCCCACAGACACTTGTGTTGCATGTACAGCCCTGTTAGTCAGTCACAGCTGCTGGACCTTGGCCCCTTGGTAATTCCTACTGTGCTACTGCCAGGCCCAGCACATTCAGTGACTACCTGTGTGTGACAGCTGCACAATTGTAATACCAATCACTGCATACCCACCTGTTCAGTGCACCTACCTACCTACGTGAGCGCATGCAGTGTTATATACCACCAGTCACTGCACATTGTATACATGTCACTGCATACCTGTTCACTGCACCTGTGTGACTGCACATTGTATTAGTCAAGTCATACCTTTCACTTCATCCCCCCCCCCCCCAATATGGGCAAAACAGGCAGAGGCAAGCCACCCGGCAGCTCTGTTCGAGGTTGTGCTGTCGTGATTTCGTGCAGCCCTGGACCAAAGTACAGTGTTCAGAAGGCGCATGCCATCAACCCCCAAGATTGTCAGGACGTAGTTGACTATTTAACACAGAACACCTCATCTTCCTCAGCTTCCGCACAGAAGCGTGACATATCTTCCTCCTCCTGCTCTGATTCTGGCACCCCACTTAACACTCAGTCGGCCGCCTCCACCAAAGTGCCATCACCCCAGGGCTCAGCGGTGTGGGCATATTTTTGTGTGTCTGCCTTAGATGAGAGCAATGCAATCTGTACTCTCTGCCACCAAAAATTGAGCCGTGGAAAGACCAAGACCCACGTAGGGACAACTTCCTTACGAAGGCACATGATGACAAAGCACAAACTGCAATGGGATGACCACCTGAGGAAAAGCAGATCACAAAAGCAAAGCAAAGCCATACACCGAAGTGGAAGTGGAAGATACCAGGCCGCAATTATTTCTCAAAAAAGGTGATACCCAAACTGTACCGTGATGTTCAAAGGCAAGTGGTGTCATCTCTGGCACACAGCATTGGGTCAAGGGTCCATCTGACCACGTGGCCAGCAAAGCACGGTCAGGCCTGCCCGAAAGACTAAGTCAGTCCTCACACACAGCATCTCTGCCTGCACACCGTGTGACTGCCTGCCCCAAGACCAAGTTGCTCCCCACACAGCATCTCTGCCCGCAGGCCGCTTGACTGCCTTCTCTGCCACCACCAAAAGGGTCCAGGACTCCAGGCGGATTCTTGAATCTTTAAGGCCGCTGCTAGCCTGCCTAATTTTTCTGGCTGCACTGCGGCTGCAACAACAAAACAAAAGGACAAAAGGCATGTACATGTGTCAATTCCCCTTCGTGATTGTTACATTGCCGCGGTGAAGGGGCTTGCGTATCACAATGAAGCAATGACCGCCGACTATATGAGTGTCTCGAGGGGGGCACACCCAAGATAATAAGGTCATTGCTTCATTGTAGACAGACCAAATTCAATCAGCTGGACAGTCACTGTTGTTCTGTCATTGAGCTACCTCAGCTCGGCGACCATATGGGCTTGAAAACCGCCATCGCCTGCACTCTCGCCATGGTGCGTACCAGTCCAGCACGGCTGTCACTACACAAACAGCTGTTTGCGGTGCGTTACACAGTGAGTTTGGTCTGTCAGTGTGAAGCAGTACACTAATTACACTACCTGATTGATGTACACACATGCAAGATGTTTTAAAGCACTTTAGGTCTCCAATTTAGCATGCAATGTGATTTCTGCCCTTAAAACGCTGCTGTGCGTCAAATCCGGATGTTTCCCCGGGACTTTTGGTTTGTATTCCACTCCGTTGAAACATCTTTTCCATCACTTTTGTGGCCAGCATAAATGTTTCTAGTTTTCAAAGTTCGCCTCCCCATTGAAGTCTATTGCGGTTTGAAAAGTTTGCGCGAACCGAACTTTTTGCGGAGTTCTTTGAGTTCAACTCGTTCTTATTAATGTTATTATTATGTTGGCTTGCTGCCAACACATTGTTCTACAAGTTCAGCTGGTTCTTCTTCTTATTAGTGCCCCCACTTTCTATACGCTACAGTTTTAGGGGTACAAGCGCCACATTTTTTACATTTATTCGTCTTATAGCAAAGTACATTACTTGTGCTTTAATAAGTGACCCACCGCGTCTGTGCGGCGGACCACCAAAGACCACTTTTTCGCCATTGACTTTGACAGAGAAAATTTACAAATTCCTGCCACTCGTACGGTTTTGAAGCTTCACTCCCCAAACTCAGACCACATATTGTTAGTGGTTTGTTTTGGGTGTAAGACACCCTCTAGAAAAATACACAGGAGACAAAAAAAGGGACGGAGCCCAATGGTGTAGTATGTCAAGATTATGTGGTAAATGTGGAAGTAAAAAGAACTACTCACAAAGGTGGGTTGCAGAGGGGCAACCGACCGCAGGAAGAAGGTGGAGACAATAAACCCAACTTCACTCGGGGGGTCGCCGGGGACCTGGATGTGGTCGCACTCCTTAGGAAAAGGAAGAAGACAGATCTCTACCATGGTAGGACCACGGATGCTCTGCCTCCGCCCCTCAGACTGGTGACGTGTGGGGGTATTAGATGCACTATTTGGGTAAAAGAGGCGCCGTGGTATATGGTAAAAGCGTTTAAAAATGAGGTAGCTTACCTCAATGATGACAAAATCTTTGTAACAACAAAATATTTTATTAGTGATAGCACAGGCAGCACGTTTCGCGGGTCTGAGCCCGCTTCCTCAGACACTGCTATTGGCCTGAGGAAGCAGGCTCAGACCCGCGAAACGCGTTGCCTGTGCTATCACTAATAAAATCTTTTGTTACTAAGATTTTGTCAATTGAGGTAAGCTACCTCATTACCTTTTAGTTTTTAAACTGTTTTTAAACGCTTTTACCGTATACCAGGGTGCCTCTTTTACCCAAATAGTGCATATATTGTTAGTATCACCCCAAATAAAAATATGAATTTTGGGGACAGACAAAAGTGGGCAGAGCTAGCAGAGGCCAATGAATATTTTGCAATTTTCTATACGCTACTCCTCCTACAGTTTTAGGAGTACGATTTTGAAACTTTGCACACTTGTTCGGCTGATACCCGAATAGGTTGCTTGTGCTCAGGGCAAAGGCGAGAGAGGCTCCAGCCTCTGGGCGCAGTGTAGGAGGGGGCGCACAACTTACTCAGCTATCATTCCCCTATTGTATTTGAAGCAGAGAAAAATAAGAAAAGGGGATACATGGCGGTGACTGCAAGCCAGATAACCAGAGATTAAGGTGTTGGGGGCCTCTTAGTCTAATAGCAATCAGTGTGTGTGACGGCTGGGGTGGGAGGGATGGAGGGCGCACTTTGGTGTGTCAGCCTTGGGGGGCTGGAGGACCTTGTTCTGGCGCTGCTTGTGCTCTGTTAAAGTGGATCCAAGATGAACTTTTACTCATTGCATAATTGTGTTCCTTTCCTATTGTTTATAGGGCATTCCTTAAGCCAAATAGTTTTTTTGTTTTTGTTTGAATACTCTAATTTATTATAAACTAAATGAGCGCCGCCCACTTTTTTCAGAGAGCCTTGGCAGTAGCAAGGGCTCATGGGAGCTCAGTCTGGGCAGGAGGAGGGGGAGGTATTACTAGCCAGAAATTTCAGAGGCAGAGGGGAGGAGGGAGGAGGAGGGGGGATCAGGTTTTTTTCAGTCTGTGCTGATGGTGCAGATAAGCCTGCTTCTGTGTAATGTTTACAAACAACATGGCTGCTGTCATTGCATCACAGCAAGAAATAATCATATTCTCTTAAAGCTGTATGCAGACAGATTTGCTGTTTAAACCATCTAAACTTTAGATAAGATATATAGACAAGTTACTTGTTATAGTTAGTTTTTCATCTCGGATCCGCTTTAAGCAATTCCACCCTCTATGCACCTGTGGCGGCCCACCAAAGACCCCATTTTTCCTATAGACTTTCATTGGAAAATTTGAAACGTTTCCCACTCGTACAACTTTGAAGTTACACTCACCAAACTTGGGTCACTTAGTCATGGGGTGAAGGTAAAACATTCTGTCACATTTTGGGGATCCAAAAAGTGGGCAGAGCTGCAAACAACCAATCACATTTTCCCTATTGATTTCAATGAGAAAATGTAAAAAGCTCTCATTCTTATAGCATTAAAGTCAGAGACCCCAAACTTGGAACAGTGGGTCACTGGGCTAAAATCTTGCAAGGTGGGTGAGTCACAGACTCGGCACTTCTCATGTCTTTTACCATTTTATGAAGATTGAATAAAGTATTATTTTAGATGGTGCGGATCATTTTGTGAAGAAAGTTACATACCTTTTAGGCCTCTTTCACAGTGGGACGTTGCATTTGATGCAACGTTAAGGTCGCATAACGTGACTCTAATGCAACACATTGAAAGACTATAACTTGGACGTTATAGTACAATCTTTAGCCCTGCGTTTGGTGCGTCGTTTTCATTGCACAGTGATGGAACGAAAACGGTGCATGCGTTACATTTAAAAAAAAAACATTACTGAGCATGTGCAACACACATAACACAGCAAATGTATTGCTAAACGCACAGCATGCAGCAGCTTTCTAAATATTGCTACACGTTGCACACAACGCAACGTGTGCACTGTGAATGTCGCACAGACTTAGTATTGCTGTGCGTTAGTCTGTGTTGGAACATTTTCTAATGTGCGGCTTTAACGTCCCACTGTGAAAGAGGCCTTAGAGCAGAGAGGAAGTTCTGAGTTCAGGTCCGCTTTAACATGTATCTACTAAATCTAATAAATACACAACTGGACTAAATGGAGACTTCATTGGGCATATGCAATTCACTTTTTCTCCCAGGTGATATTTTCACACCTTGTTATAAAATGCCTTTTAAACCACCAGCAAGCAAGAAAATACGTAAAATAATTTTGATAGTGCTTTTTAACCAAGTTTTGGTTACTTTTTAAGTTATTTTAACCACTTAAAGGGAACCTTAACTGTGGACCCCCCAAAAAATTCACTTACCTGGGTCTTTCCCAAGCCTCCTGCAGCCGTCCTGTGCCCGCGCCGGTTCTTTGGTGCCCTCCGGTCTCCCTCCGCGGCTAAGTTTGTTTTCGGCCGACTGCCAGTCGTCCTTCGGCAAAGCATCCTCTTCTTCCGCATTCCCCGTCGTAAAGAGCCGTAAAGCGCGTCCGCATGACGCGTCTTGCGACATGCGGACGCGCTTTACGGCTCTTTACGACGGGGAATGCGGAAGAAGAGGGCGCTTTGCCGGAGGACGACTGGCAGTCGGCCGAAAACTAAACTTAGCCGCGGAGGGAGACCGGAGGGCACCGAAGGACCGGCGCGGGCACAGGACGGCTGCAGGAGGCTTGGGAAAGCCCCAGGTAAGTGAATTTTTTTGGGGGCCCACAGTTAAAGAGACACTGAAGCGAAAAAAAATATATGATATAATGAATTGGTTGTATACTATGAATAATTACTAGAAGATTAGCAGCAAAGAAAATATTCTCATACTTTTATTTTCAGGTTTATAGTGTTTTTTCTAACATTGCATTATTCTATAATATGTGCAGATTACACAACACTCAGCATTCAAAATGATTCTTTCAGAGCAGTCTGTGAAGTAATGACCTCTCCTCTAGCAGAGAAAAAGTAAACAGTTTACTTACAGTTGAGATAATAAAAGTCAGATAATAGCCCTCTCCACGACTAATTTAGTCGGAGAGCTTAATGGCTTGTTTACATAGAGATAACAACTGGAGTTTCTCAACTCTTCCTGTACTGGAAACAATTAGACTGATGTATCTGATCTTAATGTTTTATTTCTTAGCTGTACTACACATACAAATCATAATATCATAATTTTTTTTCGCTTCAGTGTCTCTTTAAGGTTCCCTTTAAGGACCAGGCCATTTTGATCTGATCTGTGCTGCGTGGGCTCTCCAGCCCACAGCACAGATCAGCAGACAGTCAGGGTGACCAGACTTCCCCCCTTTTCTCCCCACTAGGGGGATGTCTTGCTAGGGGGGTCTGATCGCCGCCGGCTATTTTCGCCTTGTGGGGGGGCTCCTCAAAGCCCCCCTCCGCAGCGACTTTCGGCCTCCCTGTCCTTCCCTCCCTCTCCTCTTTCCCCTGGGCGGCACAGGACGGCGTTCCATCCTGCGCCACCTCTGATAGGCTTTAGCCTATCAGACTGCGGCGATCCCCGGCCAATCAGAGGCAGAGGCAGCAGCGCCGTATGATGTAAACAGCGGGATTTCTTCCCCGCATGTTTACATTTTGCCTGCGAGCCGCGATCGGAGGCTCGCAGGTTGTTCACGGAGACACCCTCTGTGAACTGACATGGAACGGCCGTTTCCATGTAAAACCACTTAACACCTAGGTTTGCCGATCGGCTAAAATATGAAAATGATCTCCTAGGAAATAGCTCAGGAGAAACCAAAGAGAAGCATATGGGCCCCAATGTCTTTCTGAGCAGACTTGATTTGCTTCTTACTTGTAGGCAATGTCTTTCAGATTTCTTTCAGCCATGTGACTGTCCCGTATTCCCTGGAGAATGGTATCACAGGATGTTTCTGGACATGAGTTTCCACCTGTCTGATGGATGATTACTTTTGATGCTGCACCGATCAAGGGTTTTCCACAGGTTGGTTCCTCTGTTCCGAATCCCCACCCATCACGCGCTATAACAGCGGGTGTGCACACTATTTCTAGAGACAGAGAAAAGACAGACATTAAACTACACAATAATATACCGGTATAAAGCAAAGGAGAGAAGCCAGCACATCCTATAACCGCTCACATCTGAAATGACTAGCAGCTCTAATAGGTTAACTACACACATTGCATTCAAAACAGGTGCAATTCATATGCATTAATGGCCCTAGTTTTAATTGAACTGAACATTAACATGCAAGCTTGAATACAGGCTGAGAACAGCTAGCCTTGTACTTACATTGTATATAGCAGACACAGAAAGGAAGGTGGGGCTGTGCATCCCAAAAACGGATATGCCGCATCTGAATGGTTAGGTTCCATTTATGCTTAATCAGTTGGTACGCGTTTTTTCGTTCTTCTCCATAGCAGTGCATTATGAAAAATCTTTCAGTTAAACCGCGTATAGTGTGAACTGAGCCATTGGGAAACATGGACATTACTTTGAAAATCAGTTATCCTTTCAGTTATAACTACGAGCAACTGATTAAGTGTAAATAGGGCCTAAAGGTGGCCACACACCATACATTTTTTTAAATATCTGTTCAATTCAAGAATAGCAATCAATTTTTCTGACTGATCGTAACAATTCAAAAATCTGACCAATGTACCACACACCTATGTTCAATCTTTCCCCAATCATGAATAAAATAATTGAAAGCTCAGAAAAAAATTGATTGGAACTGTACATCGAGTAATTGACAATCCATCACACCCCATACAATTCTTGATAAAGTTGGTCTGAAATTTCAAACATGACCAATCTCCAAAAATCGAAAAAAAAAGAAGAAAAATAAATTTGATCGGATTTATTAATCGAAAACAATGAAAAATTCTCGATTTTTCGAGACAACCGATCAAAATTATCGAATTGGTGAAAAATTAGATCATTAATTATATGGTGTGGGGCCACTTTTAAAATGGATAAACGCCCAGGCGTGCACCCCCTAACAGGCTAAATATACTCTCTGAATACAAACAGATCCTGCATTTATTTACACTATGGAGGAGGCTATCCTCAGATGCTGCATGCCCATTTTTGGAATGCGCAGCCCCCCGTTTCTGCAATGTACCTGTATAATACAAAGTACTTTAATCCTTCCCCAAGAATTCTGACAGACAAATTGTAGGCCATACAATTTGTCTGTCAGAATTCTTGGGGAAGGATTAAAGGAGTTTGTGCATTATTTTGCTGATTGGTGCCCGGATATTTGTATACTTTCTTGTGCCATAAATTGTACCTACTCTTCCGGAGGCACGGTCTCTAACCCCTGTTACCCCCCTGGGGCTGCCTACCAGGGCATCTAGTGCCACCCTATCCACTCTTCTGGTTGCTGATAATACAAAGTACAAATGTGCAGAAAGATGGTCTCTGTGTTTTCTCTTTAAGCCAGAAATTCGAGCTGCTGTTTTTCTATTATAATCGGAAACATTAAGGACTAGTATACACAGATCACAGTGCAAATGCAACCTAAATGCAATATGAACTGCATTCATACTGCATTTGTGGCTTTCCAAACATAAAAAACACCATATGGTACATTTATTAAACCAAACAACTAAATCATTTCAGTGGCATTTTTGTATTTCTAAAATATAACTAAACCAGTGGGTTGTATTTTTTTTCTTTAATCAGAACCACAATATAATCTCCCTGGCAGTAATCCTGAGTGTAGCTCGGGCTAGCCGCTGGGTGCTCAATGCAGAGTATAGCGCACACCGTGCACTTTTACTCACCTCCCAAGGGATCCAGACATTGGTAGTCATTCTCCTTCCTGTTTCTCTGAGACTCTGAATCACTCTGGCGAGATCGCCGTCATTGATCTCACGACAGAGTTACAGCGCCACCTGGAGGATGGAGGGAAAATTGCAGCACTGGAGCCCAGGGAGGTGAGTGAGAACCACTGCAGAGATTATGGCGGCATGAATTTTTTCCTGATTTTAGGGTCTGAAACATTTTAAAAAGACCTTGAAATCCGGAAATAACCATACCACCAGGGGAGTTAAAGGACCACTGAAGTGAGAGACATATGGAAGCTGCCTTTAATATTTCCTTTTAAACAATACCAGTTGCCTGGCAGCCCTGCTGATCTATTTGGCTGCAGTAGTGTTTGAATCACACCAGAAACAAGCATGCAGATAATCCAGTCAGACTTCAGTCAGAAACCTTTTATCTGCATGCTTGTTCAGGGTCTATGGCTAAATGAAATAGAATAAATAGTGCAACCTTCATATTCCTCGCACTTCAGGTTCCCGTTAACTGATTTTGAATGTCCTTAAAGTGAACCTCCGGACTAAAAATCTACTGAGCAGAACTGAAAAGGCTTGGTGTTTCTTTAACAGTTTCACAGCATCATAACTTTGTTTTTCTTACCAAAGAATAATTTTAGCTGCATTTTTAGCTAAGCTCCACCCATCAAAGGAAAAAAGCCCAGGCTTTTTTTCCCTGATGCTGTGCAGAGCATGATGGGATTTTTCTATGTTGTTGTTCACGTTGCCTAGCAACTGGGAGGGGTGATCAGCACACAGGACAGTTGGAACTGTGTCTCATGCTCCTTGTCACCTCCTTTCAACCAAAAATATGGCTGCCATCGTGAAATCAAACATTTGCCTGTTCTTTTAAAACAGTGTGGGTAAGAGATTATATTACCTATCTGTTTTAATTAACATAAGTAATGTAACTTAAAGGGAACCTAAACTGAGAGGGATATGGATGTTTCCTTTTAAACAATACCAGTTGCCTGGTAGTCCTGCTGATCTCTTTGCTGCAATAGTGGCTGAATAACACACCTGAAACAAGCATGCAGCTAATCCAGTCTGACTTCAGTCAGAGCACCTGATCTGCATGCTTGTTTAGGGGCTGTGGCTGAAAGTATTAGAGACACAGGATCAGCAGGAGAGTCGGGCAACTGGTATTATTTTAAAAGGAAAAAAACATGCCCTTCTCAGTTTAGGTTCCCTTTAATGACAGTATGTTTGTTTAGGCTGGAGTTCCTCTTTAAGTATAAGTACACTAGCACATTACTAACACAGCACTTTAGCTCCCTGGAAATGTCTTGTTAGTGAGGTAACGGTCCAGGCTCCCACACTGTGCAAGAACCGGCCGCCAAGTTTTTTATGACCACATTTCACCATTATTTGAAAGAAGTGGAGGAACAAAGATAAAATTGATTTAAAAATAAGCTTCATAGTTGCCCTGTGGCTTTGAAGTTAGATGCATAGGGCTATATGCCAGCATTAACTTCTTAGGGGGAAGGAAACCCTGCTGGGAAATTCAAAGATATTTGTGTCGAAGTTCCTTGTACAGCTGCAATAGGAAACTGTATAGAGCCGTGGATTTTTTTTTTTTTTAAATAAGTACCCGTGGTTTTTTAGAATTTGCTTCTGGGATCTCTATTAGAGATGATATTTAAACTGACCAGTGAGTATTCTTCAGTGCGAGGACTCTCATTGGTAAGGAGTTCTGGCAAAAGATTCAGGCTGGATTCACACTGCACGCATTATAATGTATGTGACCTGCAATGGAGGCTGGACATAGACTTTAATACAATGCCTGCATGCAGCCCCCCCCTAGTGTTTCCACCTCTCCCTTTAGATTGTAAGCCTCTGGCAGGGTCCTCCACTCCCTAGTGTAATCTACAGGATCATGTCTTCTGTCCTATGACAGCCTGTACTTGTATTACTGGGCCTACCTAACCAGCCCATATTGCATGATCGTGTATTTTGTACAATTTGTATGTATAACTTTGTTCTATGTGTATAACCCTATATATGTCATCCTTGTATCATTGTATATATTTATTGTCCAGCGCTGCGTAATATGTTGGCGCTTTATAAATACAATAAATAATAATAATAATAATGCAGCGAGTTAGAATAATGCGATCAGTTGCAATGCAGTATTAACCTGCTGAGCGGTCTGGACGAGCTCAGCTCGTCCAACACCGCCAGAGGCTGCCGCTCAGGCCCTGCTGGGCCGATTTGCACCAAATAAAAAGCAGCACACGCAGCCGGCACTTTGCCAGCCGCGTGTGCTGCCTGATCGCCGCTGCAGCGCGGCGATCCGCCGCGTGCAGCGGCGAAAGAGGGTCCCCCCAGCCGCCCGAGCCCAGCGTAGCCGGAACAAACAGTTCCGGCCAGCGCTAAGGGCTGGATCGGAGGCGGCTGACGTCAAGACGTCGGCTGACGTCGATGACGTCACTCCGCTCGTCGCCATGGCGACGAGGGAAGCGAAACACGGAGGGCCGCTCATTGCGGCCTTCCGTGTTATCTCTTGCCGCCGGAGGCGATCGGAAGATCGCCTCCGGAGCGCCCTCTAGTGGGCTTTCATGCAGCCAACTTTCAGTTGGCTGCATGAAATAGTTTTTTTTTTATTTAAAAAAACCCTCCCGCAGCCACCCTGGCGATTTAATCAGAACGCCAGGGTGGTTAAGAACAGGCCCATAGGGCGAGCACAGGGAATCCAGCGCAGGAGACTTGGGCTCACAGAGAGTAACTCCGGCGCCGTCAGCAGGCGGAGCTGAAGTTACTTTTAAAACACAATAATTCGGCCTCCAGCAATCGCTGGAAGCCAAATTATTTCATTCCCCACCATCCATGGCGGCCTGGAGAGGGAATAGTATTTAACACGGCCGGGACTTGTGCAGCAGCAGGATCAGCCATATACCGGCTGTATCCTGCGCCCAAGTCTCCCGCGCTGATATCTCTCGTACGCCTATAGGATTGTATGGGCAATGAGTTGAATTGCTCTGCAATCAGGGGTGTAACTAGAGGAGAGCAGCCCCTGCGACTGCAGGGAGACTCAGAGCTGTAAGGGGGACCCAACTACTACTTCACTCCCTCCGATAAAGACGTCCATCCTTCAGATTAGCTGTTTTGGGCATCACTTGTTACACTTGTTATGGGTGTGAAGATCATCATGTCGACACTTGTCACATGACCCTTGTGAGATGGCCCCCCCGGGCTGTCCTGGTGACCAGGAGTAGGAGAGGAAAAGTGTATAAAAATTGGAAGACCCTATCAAAATTTTGCAGGGGGGGGGGGGGGGGGGCATGATTTGTAGGTATGGCCCTGTCTGCAATGCAACTGATTGGGTAGTTACCCTCACCTTTAAAGAATAGAGGTGAGTATGAGCCCCTTCTCCTTGTCAGAAGCAGGAAATTTGGGCGCAAGAGGCAAGTGGACAAAAAGGGTGTTGCCATTGACTCTCATGTTAAATATCGTTTAATTGGTTGCCAACCCCGTCACGCCAATGGAGGCTATGTCCAGCCTCCATTGCCAATGGGCGTGGCCGTGGCGGCAGCCGGCAGCCCCAGGACCACCTAACGCTGATCGGCGTAAAGTCCTGGGGCTTCAGTTTGCAGGAGATCATGCACAGGCTGCGTGCGCATCTCCTGGTTGGTAGGTGGAGCGGAGTTCCGCCTTCAGTCTCCCAGCGGCGTTTGCAATTGGTGCCTGGTAAATAATAACGTTTACAATGGGTGCCTGGTGAATAATAACGTTTACAATGGATTCCTGGTGAATAATAATGTTTACAATGGGCGCCTAGTGAATAATAACGTTTACAATGGGTGCCTGGTGAATAATAATGTTTACAATGGGTTCCTGGTGAATAATAACGTTTACAATGGGTTCCTGGTGAATAATAACGTTTACAATGGGTTCCTGGTGAATAATAACGTTTACAATGGGTTCCTGGTGAATAATAAAGTTTACAATGGGTTCCTGATGAATAATAACGTTTACAATGGGTGCCTAGTGAATAATAACGTTTACAATGGGTGCCTGGTGAATAATAACGTTTACAATGGGTTCCTGGTGAATAATAACGTTTACAATGGGTTCCTGGTGAATAATAACGTTTACAATGGGTTCCTGGTGAATAATAACGTTTACAATGGGTTCCTGGTGAATAATAACGTTTACAATGGGCGCCTAGTGAATAATAACGTTTACAATGGATGCCTGGTGAATAATAACGTTTACAATAGGTGCCTGGTAAATAATAATGTTTACAATGGGTTCCTGGTGAATAATAATGTTTACAATGGGTTCCTGGTGAATAATAATGTTTACAATGGGCGCCTGGTGAATAATAATGTTTACAATGGGTTCCTGGTGAATAATAACGTTTACAATGGGTTCCTGGTGAATAATAACGTTTACAAAGGGTTCCTGGTGAATAATAACGTTTACAATGGGCGCCTAGTGAATAATAACGTTTACAATGGGTGCCTGGTGAATAATAACGTTTACAATGGGTTCCTGGTGAATAATAACGTTTACAATGGGTTCCTGGTGAATAATAACGTTTACAATGGGTTCCTGGTGAATAATAATGTTTACATTGGGCGCCTGATGAATAATAACGTTTACAATGGGTTCCTGGTGAATAATAACGTTTACAATGGGCGCCTAGTGAATAATAACGTTTACAATGGGTTCCTGGTGAATAATAACGTTTACAATGGGCGCCTAGTGAATAATAACGTTTACAATGGGTTCCTGGTGAATAATAACGTTTACAATGGGCGCCTAGTGAATAATAACGTTTACAATGGATGCCTGGTGAATAATAACGTTTACAATAGGTGCCTGGTAAATAATAATGTTTACAATGGGTTCCTGGTGAATAATAATGTTTACAATGGGTTCCTGGTGAATAATAATGTTTACAATGGGCGCCTGGTGAATAATAATGTTTACAATGGGTTCCTGGTGAATAATAACGTTTACAATGGGTGACTGGTGAATAATAACATTTACAATGGGTTCCTGGTGAATAATAATGTTTACAATGGGCTCCTAGTGAATAATAACGTTTACAATGGGTGCCTGGTGAATAATAACGTTTACAATGGGTTCCTGATGAATAATAACGTTTACAATGGGCGCCTGGTGAATAATAATGTTTACAATGGGTTCCTGGTGAATAATAATGTTTACAATGGGTTCCTGGTGAATAATAATGTTTACAATGGGCGCCTGGTGAATAATAATGTTTACAATGGGTTCCTGGTGAATAATAACGTTTACAATGGGTGACTGGTGAATAATAACATTTACAATGGGTTCCTGGTGAATAATAATGTTTACAATGGGCTCCTAGTGAATAATAACGTTTACAATGGGTGCCTGGTGAATAATAACGTTTACAATAGGTGCCTGGTAAATAATAATGTTTACAGTGGGTTCCTGGTGAATAATAACGTTTACAATGGGCGCCTGGTGAATAATAACGTTTACAATGGGTTCCTGGTGAATAATAACGTTTACAATGGGTTCCTGGTGAATAATAACGTTTACAATGGGTTCCTGGTGAATAATAACGTTTACAATGGGTTCCTGGTGAATAATAACGTTTACAATAGGTGCCTGGTAAATAATAATGTTTACAATGGGTTCCTGGTGAATAATAACGTTTACAATGGGTTCCTGGTGAATAATAACGTTTACAATGGGTGCCTGGTGAATAATAACGTTTACAATGGGTGCCTGGTGAATAATAACGTTTACAATAGGTGCCTGGTAAATAATAATGTTTACAATGGGTTCCTGATGAATAATAACGTTTACAATGGGCGCCTGATGAATAATAACGTTTACAATGGGTTCCTGGTGAATAATGTTTACAATGGGTTCCTAGTGAATAATAACGTTTACAATGGGTGACTGGTGAATAATAACATTTACAATGGGTTCCTGGTGAATAATAATGTTTACAATGGGCTCCTAGTGAATAATAACGTTTACAATGGGTGCCTGGTGAATAATAACGTTTACAATGGGTGACTGGTGAATAATAACATTTACAATGGGTTCCTGGTGAATAATAATGTTTACAATTGGTGCCTGGTAAATAATAACGTTTACAATGGGTTCCTGGTGAATAATAATGTTTACAATGGGCTCCAAGTGAATAATAACGTTTACAATGGGTGCCTGGTGAATAATAACGTTTACAATGGGTTCCTGATGAATAATAACGTTTACAATGGGCGCCTGGTGAATAATAATGTTTACAATGGGCGCCTGGTGAATAATAACGTTTACAATGGGTGCCTGGTGAATAATAACGTTTACAATGGGTTCCTGGTGAATAATAATGTTTACAATGGGCTCCTAGTGAATAATAACGTTTACAATGGGTGCCTGGTGAATAATAACGTTTACAATAGGTGCCTGGTAAATAATAATGTTTACAATGGGTTCCTGGTGAATAATAATGTTTACAATGGGTTCCTTATGAATAATAATGTTTACAATGGGCGCCTGGTGAATAATAATGTTTACAATGGGCGCCTGGTGAATAATAACGTTTACAATGGGTGCCTGGTGAATAATAATGTCTACAATGGGTTCCTGGTGAATAATAATGTTTACAATGGGCGCCTGATGAATAATAACGTTTACAATGGGTTCCTGGTGAATAATAACGTTTACAATGGGTGCCTGGTGAATAATAACGTTTACAATGGGTTCCTGGTGAATAATAATGTTTACAATGGGCTCCTAGTGAATAATAATGTTTACAATGGGTTCCTGGTGAATCATAACGTTTACAATGGGTTCCTGGTGAATAATAATGTTTACAATGGGTTCCTAGTGAATAATAACGTTTACAATGGGTTCCTGGTGAATAATAATGTTTACAATTGGTGCCTGGTAAATAATAACGTTTACAATGGGTGCCTGGTGAATAATAACGTTTACAATGGGTGCCTGGTGAATAATAACGTTTACAATGGGTGACTGGTGAATAATAACGTTTACAATGGGTGCCTGGTGAATAATAACGTTTACAATGGGTTCCTGGTGAATAATAACGTTTACAATGGGCGCCTGGTGAATAATAACGTTTACAATGGGTTCCTGGTGAATAATAATGTTTACAATGGGTTCCTAGTGAATAATAACGTTTACAATGGGTGACTGGTGAATAATAACATTTACAATGGGTTCCTGGTGAATAATAATGTTTACAATTGGTGCCTGGTAAATAATAACGTTTACAATGGGTGCCTGGTGAATAATAACGTTTACAATGGGTTCCTGGTGAACAATAATGTTTACAATGGGCGCCTAGTGAATAATAATGTTTACAATGGGTGACTGGTGAATAATAATGTTTACAATGGGTGCCTGGTGAATAATTTGTTTACAATGGGCGCCTAGTGAATAATAATGTTTACAATGGGTGACTGGTGAATAATAATGTTTACAATGGGTGCCTGGTGAATAATTTGTTTACATACATACTTACTATAGTTATCGTTTGTATCTACGTAAAGTTTAATAACTAAAACAATATTATCTGGAAAATGCAAATATTCCTCAAATAACTAAATATATTGATTTAAAAAATAATTTGATAAATGATATGGGAGTTTTAGGGTTAGGCACTACTAGGAGAGTTTTAAGGTTTAGTAAAGTTTGATAACTAAAACGATATTATCTGGAAAATACAAATAACTAAATATATCAATTTTAAAAATAATATGATAAACAATACGATATAGGAGTTTTAGGTTTAAGCACCACCAGGGGGGTCTTAGGGTTAGGCATCAGCAGGGGGGGGGGGGTTAGGGTTAGACACCACCAGGGGGGGTCTTAGGGTTAGGCACCACCAGGGGGGTTTAGGGTTAGGCATCAGCAGGGGGGGGGGGTTAGGGTTAGACACCACCAGGGGGGGTCTTAGGGTTAGGCACCACCAGGGGGGTTTAGGGTTAGGCACCACCAGCGGGGGGGGGGGGGGTTAGGGTTAGGCACCACCAGGGGGGTCTTAGGGTTAGGCACCACCAGGGGAAGGGTTAGGATTAGGCACCACCAGGGGGTCTTAGGGTTAGGCACCACCATTTGGGTTTTAGGGTTAAGCACCACCAGGGGGGTTTAGGGTTAGGCATCAGCAGGGGGGGTTAGGGTAAGACACCACCAGCAGGGTCTTAGGTTAGGGTTAGGCACCACCAGGGGGTTTAGGGTTAGGCACCACCAGGGGGGGGAGTTAGGCTTAGGCACCACCAGGGGGGGGTTAGGGTTAGGCACCACCAGGGGGTCTTAGGGTTAGGCACCACCAGGAGGGGTTTTAAAATTAGACACCACCAGGGGGGTTTAGGGTTAGGCACCACCAGGGGGGTTTAATGGTTAGGAACTGCCAGGGAGGATCTTAGAGTTAGGCACAATCAGGGGAAGGGTTAGGCGCCACCAGTGATGTGGTTAGGGTTAGGCACCACCAGGGAGTGGTTAGGGTTAGGCACCACCAGGGGGGTTTAGGGTTAGACACCACTAGGGGGGGTCTTATGGTTAGGCACCACCAGGGGGGTTAGGGTTAGACACCACCAGGGGGGGTTAAAGGTTAGGCACCACCAGGGGGGTCTTAGGGTTAGGCACCACCAGGGGAAGGGTTAGGGTTAGGCACCACCAGGGGGTCTTAGGGTTAGGCACCACCATTTGGGTTTTAGGGTTAAGCACCACCATGGGGGTTTAGGGTTAGGCATCAGCAGGGGGGGTTAGGGTTAGACACCACCAGCGGAGTCTAAGGGTTAGGCACCACCAGGGGAGTTTAGGGTTTGGCACCACCAGGGGAGTTAGGGTTAGGCACCACCAGGGAGTCTTAGGGTTAGGCACCACCAGGAGGGGTCTTAAAATTAGACATTACCAGGGGGGTTTAGGGTTAGGCACCACCAGGGGGGGGGGGGGTCTTAGGGTTAGGCACCACCAGGGGGTTTAATGGTTAGGAACTGCCAGGGAGGATCTTAGAGTTAGGCACAACCAGGAGAATGGTTAGGGTTAGGCGCCACCGGTGATGTGGTTATGGTTAGGCACCACCAGGGGGTGGTTAGGGTCAGGCACCACCAGGGGGTGGTTAGGGTTAGGCATCACCAGGGGGGTTTAGGGTTAGGCAGCACTAGGGGGGGTCTTAGGGTTAGGCACCATCAGGGGGGTCTTAGGGTTAGGAATCACCAGGGGGGGTCTAAGGTCTAGTGCACACCAGAGTGGTTCGGCAGCGTTTTCAGATCCGATTGTGGATGTGGAAACGCTAGGGTAATGTATTTCAATGGGGTGGTGCACACCAGAGCGGGAGGCGTTTTGCAGAAACGCATACTCCCGGGCTGCTGCAGATTTTGGATTGCGGAGGCGTTTCTGCCTAATTGTAAAGTATAGGAAAAACGCAAACCACTCTGAAAAATGCTACATCAGAGCGGTTTGCCAGGCGTTTTTGTTACAGAAGCTGTTCAGTAACAGCTTTACTGTAACAATATCTGTAATCTGCTGTACCAAAAACCGCAGCACAAAACCGCAAAACGCTAGCAAAACGCTTCAAAATAAGAAGAAAACACGCAGCTAAAAATGCTAGCGTTTTGCGGATCTGCTTGCAGTTTTTGGTGTGCACCAGGCCTAAGAGTTAGGCATAGGTAGAGGAAGGCAGGGCCAGGCCGACACATAGGCTTGCGAGGCATGTGTATTGTACAGTGCTGCGTAATATGTTGGTGCTATATAAATCCAGTAAATAATAATGCATATTACGTGCCAGTTCAAGGATTATATTTATGAGGTTAAGTTATGTACACAGTACATCCCAAAGCACTAGAATGAAAATGACTCAAAAACTTACCCAGGGCATTTAGTGTTGTGCACAGCACAGACAGAATAACAAGAAAGAGAATCATGATGACACCAGGAAATACAGGAAGTTAGATGACTCTGCAAGAGGAAAAAGACAAAAGTAGGCAATAAACTTTTGATATGTGTAATAAGTCAATAAACCAGCAAAGGAACATTGTCCATCCACGTTTTCTGCCTCTAGGCTAACCTTCCTGTAGCTCCCATTCCACGTACAGCAGACCCCCACCTATTCCATGTGCAGGTCCCTCTACTATATGTAAAATCCATATACAGCAGCTCCTCTTTTTAATGTACAGCTCATTTAGGTGCCAGCTTCCCTCTTCCATATTTTCATCCCTACTTGCCTCCTCCCTTTTCCATTTGCAGCCTCCTTTTCGAAATGTAGCAAACTCTAGTGTTGATCGGATACCTCATTATCCTATTCGAGTTTGGTCGAATTCGGATAGTAAACTATCCGAATTCACTCGAAGTTCAATATCCGATGTAATCGAATATCCGATTCGACCTCGGATATCCGATGTCACTATCCGAGTCTGTATTCGAGTAAAATATTCGAGCTGGCCTTAAATAGCTTGTAAAACTTGTATTGGAGGTCAATGATGCATGAAACCACCTTTTTTATGAAGAAAAACATCAAGATTATGTGGTGATGTAGTAGTTATAAAAAAAGGTCTCAAAAATAGTAAATTAACTTCATGAAAAGTTTTTGCATGAGAAGATGTGTCCAAAATGGTTGTTGTAACAGTCTTCATTTTACGTTGTCTTCATCTTTTTCTTCTATATCTCCTTCTTCTTCTTCTTCTTCTATATCTTCTTCTTCCTCTTCTTCTTCTATATCTTCTTCTTCTTCTTCTATATCTTCTTCTTCCTCTTCTTCTTCTATATCTTCTTCTTCCTCTTCTTCTTCTATATCTTTTTCTTCTTCTTCTATATCTTCTTCTTCTTCATCTTCTTCTATATCTTCTTCTTCTATATCTTCTTCTTCTATATCTTCTTCTTCATCTTCTTCTATATCTTCTTCTTTTATATCTTCTTCTTCTATATCTTCTTCTTCTTCATCTTCTTCTTCATCTTCTTCTATATCTTCTTCGTCTATGTCTTCTTCATCTTCTTCATCTTCTATATCTTCTTCTTCTATATCTTCTTCTTCTTCTTCTTCTTCTTCTTCATCTTCTTCTATATCTTCTTCTTCTATATCTTCTTCATCTTCTTCTATATCTTCTTCTTCTATATCTTCTTCATCTTCTTCTTCATCTTCTTCTTCTTCTTCTATATCTTCTTATTCTATATCTTCTTCATCTATATCGTCTTTATCTTCTTGATCTTCTTCTTCTTCTATATCTTCTTCTTCTTCATCTTCTTCTTCTTCCTCTTCTTCTCTATCATTATATTATGTGTCTTGGTTTTCCTTTCTTTTGTAATATTTTTTTTTACTTCATTTGTGGAAATATTTTATTTTAATAACACCATAATTATGGTTGTGTTGATGGCACAATAGGTAGGTAGTGGCACATTGCAAGCCACAGCACCTTTTTCTGTGTACCCAGGCGGTGGTAAAACACAGACATCAGCAGGAGGAGGAAGTAGTTGCAGGCTTGCAGCTATTTGTAGTGTGTGGTAATAGTCGGTCGGTACTCGGTAGGAGAGTGGGTGGGCAGGTGGCAGCAGAAAATAGTTCTTCTTCTGTTCTCCCTGGCAGTGGTAGCAGCACACAGACAGCAGAAGCTCAATGCAGCTACAGGATGAGGAGTAATGTGTGTCAGGCAGTGTGATGTGACTGACATAATAGGCCCTGGTTCCTAGCGGTGGTTCCAGGGCCATAAATGAACATCATGAGGTTCCAGACAGCGGTCGTGAAGCCCACATTGTGTCCAATACACAATTGGGACAGCACAGTTTTCAACCCGGACACCTCTAAAATAATTACAATTTTTTTTAATTATTGCAACTATTGTTGAGCGTAACAGCTGGTGGCGCATGGGCAGCAGCACCTTGTAATGTGTTCCCTGGCAGTGGAGAGGAGACACAGACAGCAGGAGGAAATATAACAGCAGGCAGCGTGAGGAGGATAAGTGTGTGGCAGACTGGCATTTGGCAGCAGGCAGGAGGGCAAGCAGCGAGACATAGTAAGCCCTGGTTCCTAGCGGTGGTTCCAGGGCCTTAAATGAACATCATGAGGTTCCAGACAGCGGTCGTGAAGCCCACATTGTGTCCAATACACAATTGGGACAGCACAGTTTTCAACCCGGACACCTCTAAAATAATTACAATTTTTTTTTTAAATTATTGCAGCTATTGTTGAGCATAATAGCTGGTGGTGCATGGGCAGCAGCACCTTGTAATGTGTTCCCTGGCAGTGGAGACACAGACAGCAGGATGAAATACAACAGCAGCAGCAGGTGTATGTGTGTGTGCCAGTCGTCACTTCATGTCCCCCTCTCGCCGACAACAGGGGCCATGAATTCGCCTTCCACCCAAGCCTGGTTCATTTTGAGAAACGTCAGTCTGTCCACAGACTTGTGAGACAGACGAGATCGCTTCTCAGTGACGACTCCACCGGCTGCACTGAAGCAACGCTCTGACAGTACGCTGGAAGGGGGGCAGGAGAGCACTTCCAGGGCGTACTGCGCAAGCTCGCTCCAGATCAGCAGGTGCTTGACCCAATACTCCATGGGATCAACAGGGGCCACGCTGTCAAGCCCGCTGAAGGACTCCAAGTGGTCAGCCACCATGCGGGTCAAGCGCTGCCTGTGACTGGAGAAGGATGCTGCTGCAGGCACCTCCTCTCTAGTCCTTGGCAGCTCTACACTCATGTAGAGCTCTTGGGTCAGAGACAGCAGGTCTGTGGTGTGCGTGCGCTTGCTGCTGGTGGATGCAGGCACCTGCTGCTGCCTCTGTGCTGGCTGGACAGTGGGGGTGGATGTCTAAGGGAAGGCTTCCTCCAAGCGCTCAACAAGGGACAGCTGCAAATCCCTCATTTGTTGCGCACGGTCTCCTCCTGCAGGCAGGAACTGGCTGAGCTTCCTCTTCAGACGTGGGTCCAGCATCATGCAGATCCAGATGTCCTCCCTCTGCTTCATCTGGATCACTATTGGGTCCTTGCGCAGGCATGTGCGCTGCCATTGAGAAGAGTCTGGCCACGTCTGTTGGCACATCATCGGCAGCCCCAGAGCCGACATTGCTGTCCTCCTCTGCCTCCTCCACCTCATCCTCTCTCCACCCCCGCACCAGTCCAGCTGCGCTCTGCTACTCCCCCTCATCAGCAGCAAGGTCAGGGACCTCGACCAACTCCAAGCCCTCCTCCTCCTCAGAGGTGGCCTGTGAAGCTGCCTGCAGCTCCTGCTGGTCCAAGGCTGCCGCTCCCTCTTCCAGCAGTGCATACAGGGCCCTGTCCAGCACACACACCAAGGGGACCCACTCGCACACCATTGCATGGTCCCTGCTCACCATGTTGGTGGCCTGCAGGAAGGGTGCCAGGACTGAGCACACCTGCTGCATGTGCCCCCAGTCCTCCGTGGAGATGATGGACGGGAGGTTGGTGGCGGCACGCCCAGTTGCAGTGAGGGAGGCAACTGTTGCTCGTGCAACGTACTGGCTGACAGCCTGCTTCTGTTCAACCAGATGCTCCAACATCGCCAGGGTGGAGTTCCAGCGAGTTGGAACATTGAGCATGAGCCGGTGCTGTGGCAGGTGCAGCTCCTTCAGCACCTCTTCCAGGCTCGCCACGGCTGCAGGCCGGTGCCAGAAGTGACACACAACCTTCCTTGCCGCCTCAAGGAGTCGGTCCATCCCCTGGTAGGTCCGCAG
Source organism: Hyperolius riggenbachi (assembly GCF_040937935.1). Taxonomy (NCBI): domain Eukaryota; kingdom Metazoa; phylum Chordata; class Amphibia; order Anura; family Hyperoliidae; genus Hyperolius; species Hyperolius riggenbachi. The sequence goes on along the minus strand of NC_090653.1, from coordinate 27,933,262 downwards.
GAACTTTTGGACTACCAGGTTCAGGACGTGCGCCAGGCAGGGGATGTGGGTCAGGTCTCCCCTGCTGATGGCAGCAACCAGGTTTGCCCCATTGTCGGACACCACCTCTCCGACTCTGAGGCCTCTGGGGGTCAGCCAATTCCTCTCCTGCTCTCGGAGTTTGGCCAGGACGTGGTTCGCCGTCAGTTTGGTCTTCCCCAGGCTGACCAATTCCAGCAGCGCTTGGCAGTGGCGGGGCTTCACGCTGCTGCTGAGGCGGGGGGTTTGGGCTGGTGTGCCGGAGGATGGAAGCGGATCAGAGTAACCTGCTGCTGTTCCGCTGACCCTGCATGGTGGCACCACCCACTGCGTTGTTGGTGCTGCTGCTCTGACAGTGCCCGATGCTGCTCCCCCCTCCTCACCCCCTTCCACCAAGCTGACCCAATGCACGGTGAAGGACAGATAGCGGCCTGTCCCAAACCGGCTGCTCCATGAGTCCATGGTGACGTGAACCCGTTGACCCACCGCCTACTCCAGCCCTCTCCCGACATTGGCCATCACAGAGCGGTGAAGTGCAGGGATGGCCATGCGTGCAAAATATTGTCGGCTGGGGATTGGCCAATCGGGGGCTGCACACATCAGGAGCGCACGCATGTCGCTCCCCTCCTGCACAAGGGAATAAGGCAGGAGTTGGGAGCACATGGCCCGTGCCAGCAAGCCGTTCAGCTGACGCACGCGACGGCTGCTGGGAGGCAGAACCCTGACCACCCCCTGGAAGGTGTCGCTGAGCAGGGTCTGGCGAGGCCTTTTGCTGGCACGGGAAGCAGTGGAGGGAGCAGAGGAGGCCACTGAGGACTGGCTGCCAGAACAGGCCTCAGTGTTGGCGGCAGGAGTTGCAGAGGGAGGAGGATCAGTGACGCACTCCTGCTGCCGACGGCTTCGCAGTGGTGGCGGGTCTGCCACTGCCAGTTTCCTTCAACTTCACGAACTCCTCATGCTCGTGAAAGTGTTTCCCTGCAAGATGGTTTGCCAGAGAGGTGGTGCCAAACGCAGAGGGCTCCTTCCCTCTGCTGAGCTGCTTGCGGCACTGGTTGCAGGTGGCATACTTGCACTCCAAATATGGAAGGGTGAAAAAATTCCATATTGGGGAGGTGAAGTTGCCCCTTCGGTTGAAGGTGCTGCTGCCGCTGGTCTCCCTGTGGTGGTTTGGGGGGGGGGGGGTTCTTGGTGCGGCTGGTGGTGGCACTGGCAGAACTCGTCTCCTGATCAGCACGCTGTGTGGCCTGCATACAGGGCCGGGCCGAGGCATAGGCTGGAGAGGCTCCAGCCTCAGGGCGCAGTGTAGGAGGGGGCGCACAATTCATTCAGCTGTCATTCCTAATTGTGTATGAAGCAGAAAGAAATAAGAAAAGGGAATACATAGCAGTGACTGCAAGCCAGATAACTAGAACAAGATGGCGCCTGGATAGGTAGCCACGGCCACAGGGGCTCTGGCTAGTAACCACTTTTTTACTCACTTTCCCAGCCTGGTCCTCTGGTCTAGCCGCCTCCTGGCTCACCCAAGGGAAGCCCGACAAATTGAGATGTCTGGCAACTCCAGCACAAGCCCAGTCCCGACTTACTAAGCGGGGCGACTCCAATTCCAGCAGCGGCCATGAGAGCTCCAGCAGCGGCCATGTGCTCTTCCACCGGTACTCTTCCATCGCTCCTCTGCACTCTGCAGCAGCAGACCCCAGGACATCGGATCAGTGGCGGCTTGCAGTCCAATCTCGGCAGGTGACGCACGACTTCGGCTCCAGCGGCGGCTTCTCCGTACCACGTGGGAGAAGCTTCGACCCGATGGCGGCTCTGATCAGGACACCACCGCTACCCCCTCATGGCGCCGTTTTGGAGAGGCCCAGCACATCACATGGGGAGATCACTTTAGGTCATGCCACTCTACCGCCGACCGCCATCCAGGACACTCCGTCGCTCAGCCTCTTGCTGCACAACACTCCTGCTGCCGATGTGGGCCTGTGCTGGGGAGTTGGGGGCTGAGTAACGCCACCATCGGTGGCCTTGTTCTGCCGCTTACCGCGGGAGTCAACCTCACGCCGCCCGGCTTCACCATTGCAGCTGCTGCTGCAGCTCTCCAACTGTCCTTGTCGCCCTGCCGGCCAATTCACTGCGGCCCGCTCATGGAGGTCGCAGCGGCGTTCCCATCGGGCCGGTCCCATGAATTTTTTTGCCTGCAAATGCCGCATGCCCGGGCACCCATGCCACCGATTCTGCCCCTGGCTGCTCTGATGGAGTCTGCACCAACACGGACCTTCTGCCTAGGAATGGGGTATGCAAGACCGGGACAGGTATTACCATCCCCCAGGGGACTCTTGGACTCACTGGCTACCACTTTTTTTTTCTTTTTTTTTTTCTTTTCCAATTATCTTTTTTATTTCTTTGACCTCTCTCTTCCATCTTCTTGTTCAATAGCATACTGCGGGGCGTCCAAATGTGCTGCAGAGCAGTTGAGCGCCACACAAAGATTGCGGCAGCTCCGCTCAACATAGCACCAGACGGTCCCCCTATATGACTACTATGTGTATTTTCATCTGTATTTTCACCTGCATTCTCATCTGTGTGCTTGTTACTGTACCATCGCCAACCCTGTATGTGGCAAAAATAATTCCGGGTTCAACCCCTGTTGTACTTGGCGAAATAAAGTATTCTGTATTCTGTATATTAAGGTGTTGGGGAGGTTGTGCTCTCTTAGTCTAATAGCAATCAGGGTGTGACAGCTGGGGTGGGAGGGATGGAGGGGCGCACTTTGGTGTCTCAGCCTTGGGTGCTGGAGGACCTTGTCCCTGCTCTGCCTGCATACCATGCCCACTTGTGATCCTGCCCATGCCTGCGATGCTGATCCTTCTAGCAAGGCCCGCAGACGCATCCTCCTCCTCCTCCTCAGAGCTGATGACATCCCCACTCCCAGGACCTGGCAACCAGTCTTTGTCCTTCACAGTGTCATCATCATCCTCCCCTCCGCAAACATGTCCTGCTGGGATCCCCCAAACTCCCCTTCTGCATGCATGGGCGGATGGACAGTCACCACTGTCTGAATGTCCAAAGCACCATCCCCCAAAGTGCCCATGAGCATTCCTTCCTCCGCCAATTCTTCCGCAACAGCATTCCATAACCCCACTGCGCTTGGGGATAACAAGGTGCTGAGTGACAGGGTGCTGATGTCGCCCGCTGGGGCTGGAGAACTGCACTCCTCCTCCTCCTCCTCCTGCTCCCCAGGCAGTGCTCGTTGGCTACTGCTGCTCTTGCGAACAGGAGTGGTGGCGGGGGTGGAGGACTCGGTTCCAGAGCTAATGGTGGCCTGCTCATCCACCATCAGTTCCACCACAGCGTCTGCGTCCTTCTCCTCAATAGGACGGCTACGACCTGGCGGTGGGAGGAACATCTGGGCCACACGCTGCTGCTGCTGCTGCTGTATCTCTGCAGCGTGACTCCCAGCTGTTGGGCGGCCAAGGCGTCCACGGCCAGTGGCTAATGGCGGAATAGCCACTGGTTCAGACGCAGAACTGTGCATGGTGGTGGTGGCGCGGCTGCCACGTCCATGACCTCCTCTCTTGGCGATGCCCTTGCTGCCCTTGCTGCCCCTGCCCAAACCGCGGCTGCCAGTGCCAGACATTGTATATTTTTAATATTATACAAATGAAAAAAAAAACATATGTATGTAAAGGCGGGTGGGACAAGTGGGGTACTTTAATGGGGTGGGACTGGTGGTGGTGGGTGTGTGAGGTGACGGACAGGTGTACTGTACAGCAGAGACCGGTGTAGCACTAACGAGAGAGTGCGCACTGCGCACACAAAGACCCTAGCTGACGCTGACTGACGGTGTCCCTATACACAGACTACAGTACAAGTCAGCAAATACACAATAGAAGTAATAGAAAAAATAGGACGGGTGTAGCACTAACGAGAGGGTGCGGACAGCGCAGATGTGCACTGCGCACACAAAGACCCTAGCTGACGCTGACTGACGGTGTCCCTATACACAGACTACAGTACAAGTCAGCGAATACACAATAGAAGTAATATATAAACAATAGAACGGTGTAGCACTAACGAGAGGGTGCGGACAGCGCAGACGTGCACTGCGCACACAAAGACCCTAGGTAACGCGGTGACGGATGGTACCTATACACAGACTAGAGTACAGTACACTACAGTACTACTAACTAAACAATAGAAGAATCTAGCTAAATAATACAACAGGTGTGACTAGATTACAGAGAGCAGATACAACAGGACAGGTATAGCAGTAAAGCTGGGCCTTGCTAACTACAAAATAGTACAAATCTATCTAACACAGAAGTAGTAGTAGTACAGGAGTAGAGTAGGACAGGTGATAGCACAGGTAAGGTAACTAGAGACTAGAGCACAGAGCAGGGCAGGCTGCCTTGCCTAGGCACAGGGCCTAGCTGCTGGCTGCAGGCCTGCAGCAGCACCAGTGACAGTCTCTCTCCCTCCCTAGTCCCCCTAGTAATCACCCAAACTAAACTGCCTAAAATACAATCTATCTACAATACAAAGCAATACAGTTGAAGATCAAGTGTTGGAGTGTAAAAACGCTAGGTTTAGAACAATAGCAATGCACTTGCACACAGACAAAAAGCACTGGAGCAGTCTCTCAGTACTATCAGTCAGTAAGTCGCAAGCAGGACGAGTGAGGCAACATGGCGCCCGCTATTTATAGAGGGGGGCTTGGCCAGGCTCCCCCTATGTGATTGGCTGCAGTCAGAGGGCTGGGAGCCCTCTGATTCACTTGTGAGGACTCGAGGTGACGTCTGTCGTGACGCTATCCGAGCTCGTGACGCTATCCGAGCTCGGATAGCTAGGATATCTCCGGATAGCTGCTTGCGCTAATACTATTCGAGTTCGGTATTCGAGCTCGAATAGTGAAAAAAGAGCTAGGATATCCGAGACCGAGTAACTCGGATATCCTAGCTCAGATAAGCATCACTAGCAACCTCACTTCCATGTCCTGTTTTCCCCTTGAGCAGTAGCCACCCTAGTCTTGGGTCTGTGTGTTCTTCACAGAAATCCAGCCCTAATCTATCTAAAACAACAAGGGATTTTTTAGCTTTCTCTTGGAAAAAAACACTTAAGCTTTTTGCAATTACTAAAACAGACAAGGTAGATGAGGTTACTTTTGGGGGTGGTTAATTTAGAGTTTTCTGTCAGTGTAAGGTTCAGACTAGTGTGAAGAAATTTGTTTTGGTCACAGTGCTGGGATATGACAATACTGATTCTGGTACCTACTAGGTGAAGGTACTTGGTTTCAGATGGCAGATAATGGAATTTATTGCTGTGGATGCTTGTATTATGCCTCAGATAGGGATTCCAAACTCGTAAGAATAGAAAAAACACACAGGCACCAGGAGCTCAATCTGATGTAATAAAGTCTGGTAATGGGCACAAATATAACAGTAGGTAAGTATACTAACAATTGTGGGTTGCTAAAGGAGTCAACCGCTCATAAGAGCATGTGGGGAAGTACCATCTCCACTTTGCCTTGTAATAGGATGTGAGTTTTCATTCTATGAGTAACTTGTTGAATGCGTCTCCCAGTGGGCCAGATTTATCAAAGCATTACCAACAGTTTTTTCTTCTTAAACAGTTCTAACCAGCAGAGGAACTGTTCTGCATGATAATAAGAAACTTCTTAAATCCTACTTAATAGTGACAGTTTAGCGTCAATTTCTAGAGCTGCTCTAAAAAAGTGGAAATACATCCCTAAACTGTCACAGATTAAGGAGCGCTTTATAGTAGTTCTACAGATGGTGCAGCAGTGCAGGCTAGACACGATTTGTGAAGGGTTCCTCCCCCTGCTGAATTCCTCACTGAATCAATACAGCAGATGTATTGGTTACCTCAGCAACAGCAATTTCCCTCACACACTGCACTGTCTGAGAAACCTATTTTACAACTGTTTTAGAAGGAAACTGCACTATCTAGTTATGTCTTAATATGTCTGAGACAGTTCTGCACAGATTTCTAAAAACTTACCAATATTTTGTCACAGACACTCTTGATAAATGTCCCCCTCAGGGACAGATTTATCAAAGCATTACTGACAGGTTTTTCTTCTTAAACTGTTCTAACCAGCAGACGGACAGTTCTGCATGATAATAAGAATATTTCTAAATTCTACTTAATAGCATCAGTTTAGCATGAATTTCTAGAACTGCACTACAGTTAAGAAAAGTGCAAATCCATTCCTAAACTGCCACAGATTAAGAAGTGCTTATTAGCACTTCTACACAGCTTGTGCAGTGCAGGCTAGACATGATTTGTAAAGTGCTCCGCTATTTCAATTCTAATACATTTATATCATATACTTATTTACATTACATCTTGTCAGATAACCTAAAATAATCTACCGTAAATAATATATTTATGCTATTATAACTTCTCTTTTCTGTATCAATATAGCAGATGTATTGGTTATGTCAGCAACAGCAATTTCACTCACACACTTCACTGTCTGTGTTACCCAATACATCTGCTGTATTGATACAGAAAAGAGAAGTTATACTAGCATAAATATGTTACCTAAGGTAAATTATTTTAGGTTAACTGACAGGATCTAATGTAAATAAATATATAATATAAATGTATTAGAGCTAAAAAAAAAATCAAGCTTAGGAATTTGCAGCATCAGATATTGTTTTCCCCTTATCTTTCTCATCTCTCACACACACTCTTTTTCTGAGAGAGGAATTCAGCAAATCATGCCTAGCCTGCTCTGTGCAATCTGCAGAAGTGCTATTCAGTACTTCTTAATCTGCAGCAGTTTAAGGATGGATTTGCACTTTTCTTAAATATAGTGCAGCCACTATTAAAGGACATCCGAGGTGAAAATAAACTGATGAGAAAAACAATTCTGTCTATCCTCCTTCTCCTAAAATGACTTTTTTTTACATATTACCCCAGTTTTATTTTTTATTTAAATCTTGTTTTTAAGTTTTTACTGTTTCATCATCTCTGCTCAATGACACTTTATTGACGTATGCCAGAGTTCAAATCTTTGAATTATTTTTATCTCTTTTCTGCTCTCAGAAGCAATTTACTGAAAGAAAAGTGTTTTATGGCTGTAATTACTTATCACTGAGGGTTATGCTATAATCTGAACCAGTCCGATCCGGTCCCGACTGAGACATAAACTGTCACTTGCACACCTAATGTTTAACTCTTTCAGGCAGAGAAAGAAAAAAAGGAACACAGCCTAGTTATATATGGGCTTGAAAACCGCCACGGCCTGCACTCTGGCCATGTTGTGCACCAGTCCAGCACGGCTGTCACTACACAAACAGCTGTTTGTGGTGTGTTACACAGTGAGTTTGATGTGTCAGTGTGAAGCAGTACTCTAATTACACTCCCTGATTGATGTATACACATGCAAGATGTTTTAAAGCACTTTAGGCCTGCAATTTAGCATTCAATGTGATTTTTGCCCTTAAAATGCTGATTTGCGCCAAATCCAGATTTTTCCCCTTTGGACTTTTGCTGTCTATCCCACTCCGCCATGCCCCCCTCCAGGTGTTAGACTCCTTGAAACATCTTTTCCATCACTTTTGTGGCCAGCATAAATGTTTCTAGTTTTCAAAGTTCGCTTCCCCTTTGAAGTCTATTGCGGTTTGCGAAAGTTCACGCTAACTGAACTTTCGCGGTAGTTCGCGACCCCGGTTCACAAACCGAAGATCGGAGGTTCGGGCCATCTCTAGCTGTCCCAAGCAATGTCAACTGAACTCGGACAACCGTAATGACAGTGATATGGAGGCTGCCATATTTATTTATCTCCTTTTAAGCAATGCCAGTTGCCAGGCTGCCAGGCAAATGGTATTGTTTAAAAGGAAATAAATATGGCAGCTCCCCGTCCCTCTCATTACAGTTGACCCCCCCCCACACACACACACAAATATCTGCCACCACGTTTTACAGTTAAAACACAATGGGCTTGATTCACAAAAGAGTGCTAACTGTTAGCACGGCTGTTTTCGCGCAAATTTTCGCATTGCCTGCGATCGCGAACTTTCGCGTGAAACGATAACGGTTTCGCGCGCAAATGCGAATTTTCACGCGAAAACGATATCGATTTCGCGGTAAAATTCGCGTTTGCGCGTGAAAACGTTATCATTTCACGCAAAAATTCGCGATCACGCGCAATGCGAAAATTCGCGCGAAAATGGCCGTGCTAACAGTTAGCACTCTTTTGTGAATCAAGCCCAATCTCTCAACAGTCAGCAGGCTAACTCATTCTAGCCCTGTTCTAGCCCTTTGTAAGAAATGTCTGCAACCTCCGACTGCCACGCTCCTGGCAGAAATGATGAAAGGTTGCATACACAATATTTTACAGTATATATGTTATATACAGTAAGTTTTACAGTAGCATTACTAGTATCATTACCCGGTTCAAAACATCTGCTTCAAAATACAAAGATATTTACATGTTTGAGAGCTGAGGCTATTTTTCAGGTTATGTCAGTGATCTGCAAACTTGGCTCTCCAGCTGTTAAGGAACTACAAGTCCCACAATGCATTGCAGAAGTCTGACAGCCACAGTCATGATTCATAAAGGGAAATGCATTGTGGGACTTTTAGTTCCTTAACAGCTGGAGAGCCAAGTTTACACATCACTGGGTTATGTCTATAAGTGTCTGTGCATAATGGCCCCCAGAATGAGAAGGAACATCATTTTCCTAGAGGACCATCTGGCAGGCTCATTAGGAAAAACAAAAAGATGACTTCTGACTTTTTACAAACTTACATGAAAGACTTCTCAGAGGAAGATATTAACTATTTGAGCAGAAAAAAAGATCAGGAGAGGTGGGTGAAAAATACAGAAAGATGAAATAAAGGGCAGTGAGACTATGAGCCAGAAATCCTACCAAATGAGGTGGAACCATGGAGGTTTTTTCAAACTGTTAAGGTTAAAGCATCATTCATTATCTGCACGTTTAATTGGTACGATTGCTGCTTCCTCTTGCAAAGTCTGATTTACAATCTCTGACTGCAATCATTATCTGCACGTTTCATTGGTACGATTGCTGCTTCCTCTTGCAAAGTCTGCTTTACAATCTCTGACTGCAATCATTATCTGCACGTTTAATTGGTACGATTGCTGCATATATTGCTACTAAGATTGTTTAATATTAAATTAAGTAGTTCAGCAGTGTTTGTAAATTTCCATATTACATTTGTGAATCCTCGTGTTCCAGCCCAGTGAGCAGCAATTATTTATTGTAGGGCTGCTCTTGGTAGCCACACCCATCCTCAGCTGAACTGTTTTTCCCAATTTCTAATTGAGAATCACTTCCAATTCAACCATGGCAGCTATCATACCTATTTAAGCGCTGGAGCTTGGTCACTTATGGCCTAGGTCACTTGGTGCCATTTAATTCCTAAGTGCCATTTATTACAAAGTGCTTTACAACTTAACAAGAATTTACCAAGAATTCACCCAGGAATTAAAACAGGATTCAATAGCCACAGGACTCTGCTGGAAACTACTACTCTGCATCCACACCTGCCTCCAATGATGTTGCTAAAAATGCCACTGCTGGACATATGTTGCACAACCAAGTAGACTCTGCTTCTTTATTTACACAGGTTTGCTTGTACTAACTGCATACTCATATAAACTGTTTAGTGGTTGGTTCCTGGTTATGATATCGTTACCATGTTTAAACCCACCCTCCGTTTCCTCCCTCTCTGCCACAGATTTAGCCACCCTCTTTACCAACAAAATTGTATCCATCCGTCAGGAAATATCCAATCTTCACCTCCCAACCCCTCCCAACCAGCTCCTCCTTCACCCTATCCTCCCCTCACCTCCTTCACTCCTACTACCAGAGAGGAAGTCAACCACCTACTGCAGACTTCCCATTCCCATACCACTACTTCCCCCCTTGACCCCATCCCTTCTGATTTACTCCAGCCTCACTTCACGGAATTGGCCCCAGTCCTCACTACCCTGTTTAACCTCTCCCTATCCACAGGCACCTTCTCCTCAGACTTCAAGCAGGCCACTGTACTACCCCTGCTCAAGAAACCCTCCCCCGACCCCTCGCTACCCTCCAACTACCGCCCTATCTCCCTCCTCCCCTTTGCCCCAAAACTCCTTGAGCATCTGGTTCACAAACGTCTGACCCATACCTCAATGTCAACTCACTGCTAGATCCACTGCAATCTGGATTTTGGCCTGCCCACTTAACCGAAACTGCTCTCACCAAAGTGATCAATGACCTTGCCTTAGCTAAAGCTGAAGGTAAATACTCCATTCTCCTCCTCCTTGACCTTTCAGCAGCTTTTGACTCAGTAGATCATCCCCTACTCCCCCAGTCCCTCCAGTCCATGGGCATTCACAACCTTGCCCTGACCTGGCTTTCATCCTACCTCTCCAACCGCTCCTTCATGACTGCCTTCAATGAGTCCTTGTCCACCCCCAACCACCTCTCGGTGGGAGTCCCCCAAGGCTCGGTCCTTGGCCCCCTACTGTTCTCCCTATACACATCCTCCATTGGCAAGGTTATCTCATCCATGGGTTTAAACTATCATCTGTATGCAGATGACACCCAGATCTACCTCCACACCCCTGACATATCCACCACTACCATGGACAAGGTCTCCTCCTGCCTATCAGCCATCTCCTCCTGGATGTCCGCTAGGTCCCTGAAACTAAATCTAGACAAAACGGAATTTATGATCTTCCCAGCCTGGCCATCCATGAACCTCCCAGATGTGCATGTCACTGTTAACCACACTACCATTCGCCCTACCTCTCAAGCCCGCTGTCTGGGTGTCACCCTGGACTCCGCACTCTCCTTCACTCCCCACATCCAAAACCTCACAAAGTCCTGCAACTTCCACCTTCGTAACATCTGTAAGATTTGCCCTTTCCTGACCTTTGCCACCACCAAACTCCTCATCCATGCCCTCATAATTTCCCGCCTTGACTACTGCAATGCCCTTCTGTCTGGTCTCCCTATGACCCGAATAGCCCCACTGCAGTCCATCATGAATGTGGCAGGCAGAATTATCCACTGCTCCCATCGCTCCACCACAGCAGATCCCCTCCTTGAATCCCTCCACTGGCTTCCTATCCAGTCCAGAATCAGATTGAAGATACTGTGTCTGACCTACAAATCTGTCCACAAAACCTGTCCAACCTACATTTCCGATCTTACTCAGAGGTACACACCTAGCCACTCACTCCGCTCTTCCAATGAACTTCGCCTGCCCCCCCACCCCGCATCACCCAGTCCCATGCACGCCTCCAGGACTTCTCAAGAGCTGCTCCAACACTATGAAACTCCCTACCTCCACCCATTAGGGCAACCCCCTCCTTCAACATCTTCAAGAAGGCCCTTAAAACTCACCTTTTCACTCTGGCCTACTACCCCTCACAAGTGCTCTAAACCCACAGCTGAACTCTGGTCCCCTACCTCTCGTGTCCCTACCTCTCCTTCTAGATTGTAAGCCTTTGGGCAGGGTCCTCCTCCTTTTGTGTCCTACCTGATCATGCACCTCCATTACTGTGAACCCATGCTATGCATCTGAGTGAACCTAACTTGCCTAATCTCCATGCTCCCATCCAGTGACTAAGCATTACCTTGTATTAAAATAAATAACTCGCACACCATGCAAAAAAGTAAATGCAAAAGATTTGTGTATTTAAATACAAAAGCTACACAGTAATTTATAGCAACTGGTCATATAAGGCAAAACATCACAGAAAGTGGCAATTACAATACAGCTCCTATGGAGTCAGTGTGCAGCATAAACAGGGCTATGCATCTAATGCAACAGGCAACTATATTACAGACAAGACAGAGACAATAATGCAGCTATGCACAGCAATCAGCCTAAAGGCGGCATAAGCAGTGGAGCAATAAGAAAGTAAATATGCATGTCAAAACAGAGACTCCATCGTGAGGATATACCCCGACAGCGCGCTGTTTCGGTACCACCCTTCGTCAGAGGGTATATGCCAGTATGCTCCTTCCCAGGGGCGTAGCAATAGGGGGTGCAGAGGTAGCGACCGCATCGGGGCCCTTGGGCCAGAGGGGCCCCGAAGGGCTCTCCCTCAACTACATTATTAGCTCTCTATTGGTCCTGTGCTCATAATAATCACTTTTGTAGATGCTTTGAATAGTAGTAATCACTAACACACTGTTCCCCATCCCCTTCTTGCACCCCTGACACTGTAGTTGTCATTTGCAGGTTTTGTTGCGCCGTATCAATTGTTATGTATAGAGTGCTTGGGCGGGCCCCAATGTAAAACTTGCATCGGGGCCCACAGCTCCTTAGCTACGCCACTGCTCCTTCCTCTGACGAAGGGTGGTACCGAAACAGCGCGCTGTTAGGGTATATCCTCATGATGGAGTCTCTGTTTTGACATGCATATTTACTTTCTTATTGCTCCACTGCTTATGCCGCCTTTAGGCTGATTGCTGTGCATAGCTGCATTATTGTCTCTGTCTTGTCTGTAATATAGTTGCCTGTTGCATTAGATGCATAGCCCTGTTTATGCTGCACACTGACTCCATACGAGCTGTATTGTAATTGCCACTTTCTGTGATGTTTTGCCTTATAGGACCAGTTGCTATTAATTACTGTTTAGCTTTTTTATTTGAATACACAAATCTTTTGCATTTACTTTTTGCATGGTGTGCGAGTTATTTCTTTTAATACCGGATTATATAGGGCTACTCTGGTGGCTCGGTTTATTTACTCAGCACCCAACAATTGTTTTGGTCGCTTTAACTTCAATGCAGGGAACACACTTGACTGTTTTCGTGCGAGTTTTCTGCACAGAAAAACTGAGAACTCATGTTAATCAATGGGCTAGTACACACTTAATATGTTGTCCGCGCGCAGAAAAAAAACTGACATTCTGCATGATGACTTTGCACATTTTGTCTGTTTTCTCTATCAATTACATCAGCTGCTGTGAAAAAACGCACGCGTTTTCCTGCATAGAAACACACTTAGTGTGCAGAAAAAGTATGCAGGAAAACGCACGCAGAAAACTGAAAGACAAGTGTGTTCCCTGCCTTAAGGTTTATTGGGTGTGCATACTTCTTTTGTAAATAAGCATTACCTTGTACTCATACTGTGCTGTGTGATCTGGTTTTTCTTGTATTCCTGTATTGTCATATTTCTGTATGTCACCCCTAAATATTGTCTGTAACCTAAACTAATGTCCAGCGCTGTGTAATATGTTGGCGCTTTATAAATACAATAAATAAATAAATTAAATCCTCATGTTACGAGATCTCCTGATAAAGAAGACATGGTAGTTTTTTCCTCGTTGTTCACTGGCTTACATAACAGAGCATGTTTAATCCTCCTTCGCACACAATTATGAATTAACGTATAATTGGAAAGTCTTTTATTTATTGTATTTATAAAGCGACAACATATCATGCAGCGCTTTTAATACTGAAAAACACCTTTTTGGATAAGCAGATGCGTTACAGACATTTTCGATCATTGTAGGGCTCTTTTCTAGTGTTGGGCGAACAGTGTTCGCCACTGTTCGGGTTCTGCAGAACATCACCCTGTTCGGGTGATGTTCGAGTTCGGCCGAACACCTGACGGTGCTCGGCCAAACCGTTCGGCCATATGGCCGAACTAAGAGCGCATGGCCGAACGTTCCCCGAACGTTCGGCTAGCGCTGTGATTGGCCGAACGGGTCACGTGGTTCGGACCCGAACGCGCTCTGATTGGCCGAACGGTCACGTGGTTCGGGTAAATAAATACCCGAACCACGTCATATCTCCGCCATTTGTCTGTGGGTTTAGCTTTGGGTAGGCAGGCAGGGTAGTTCGCGCTCCAGCCACGCTAGCCAGGGTCCCCCCTGTCATTGTGTCACTGCTGGGAACAGTAGTACACCGCTTGCTCAGCCACACTATATAGCATTCTGTTTACTGCCACTCTGTGTACCTCGCTCAGCCACACTATATAGCATTCTGTTTACTGCCACTCTGTGTCTGCTGGGAATAGTAGTACACCGCTTGCTCAGCCACACTATATAGCATTCTGTTTACTGCCACTCTGTGTACCTCGCTCAGCCACACTATATAGCATTCTGTTTACTGCCACTCTGTGTCTGCTGGGAATAGTGGTACACCGCTCGCTCAGCCACACTATATAGCATTCTGTTCACTGTTCTGTGTCTGCTTGGAATAGTGGTACACCGCTCGCTCAGCCACACTATATAGCATTCTGTTTACTGTTCTGTGTCTGCTGGGAATAGTGGTACACCGCTCGCTCAGCCACACTATATAGCATTCTGTTTACTGTTCTGTGTCTGCTGGGAATAGTGGTACACCGCTCGCTCAGCCACACTATATAGCATTCTGTGCACTGTTCTGTGTCTGCTGGGAATAGTGGTACACCGCTCGCTCAGCCACACTATATAGCATTCTGTTCACTGTTCTGTGTCTGCTGGGAATAGTGGTACACCGCTCGCTCAGCCACACTATATAGCATTCTGTTTACTGTTCTGTGTCTGCTGGGAATAGTGGTACACCGCTCGCTCATCCACACTATATAGCATTCTGTTCACTGTTCTGTGTCTGCTGGGAATAGTGGTACACCGCCCGCTCAGCCACACTATATAGCATTCTGTTCACTGTTCTGTGTCTGCTGGGAATAGTGGTACACCGCTCGCTCAGCCACACTATATAGCATTCTGTTCACTGTTCTGTGTCTGCTGGGAACAGTAGTACACCGCTCGCTCAGCCAGAGTATATAGCATTGTGTTTACTGCCACTCTGTGTACACCGCTCAGCCAGACTATATACCATTGTTTACTGACACTCTGTGTACACCGCTCAGCCAGACTATATACCATTGTTTACTGACACTCTGTGTACACCGCTCAGCCAGACTATATACCATTGTTTACTGCCACTCTGATTCTGCTGGGAACAGTAGTACACCGCTCGCTCAGCCAGACTATATAGCATTGTGTTTACTGCCACTCTGTGTACACCGCTCAGCCAGACTATATACCATTGTTTACTGACACTCTGTGTACACCGCTCAGCCAGACTATATACCATTGTTTACTGAAACTCTGTGTACACCGCTCAGCCAGACTATATACCATTGTTTACTGCCACTCTGATTCTGCTGGGAACAGTAGTACACCGCTCGCTCAGCCAGACTATATACCATTGTTTACTGACACTATATAGCAGACTATATAGCATTGTGTGTACACCGCTCAGCCAGACTATATACCATTGTTTACTGACACTCTGTGTACACCGCTCAGCCAGACTATATACCATTGTTTACTGCCACTCTGATTCTGCTGGGAACAGTAGTACACCGCTCGCTCAGCCAGACTATATACCATTGTTTACTGACACTCTGTGTACACCGCTCAGCCAGACTATATACCATTGTTTACTGCCACTCTGATTCTGCTGGGAACAGTAGTACACCGCTCGCTCAGCCAGACTATATACCATTGTTTACTGACACTATATAGCAGACTATATAGCATTGTGTGTACACCGCTCAGCCAGACTATATACCATTGTTTACTGACACTCTGTGTACACCGCTCAGCCAGACTATATACCATTGTTTACTGCCACTCTGATTCTGCTGGGAACAGTAGTACACCGCTCGCTCAGCCAGACTATATACCATTGTTTACTGACACTCTGTGTACACCGCTCAGCCAGACTATATACCATTGTTTACTGCCACTCTGATTCTGCTGGGAACAGTAGTACACCGCTCGCTCAGCCAGACTATATAGCATTGTGTTTACTGCCACTCTGTGTACACCGCTCAGCCACACTATATAGCATTGCGTACTCTGCCAGTCAGTGTGTATATTGCTGGGATCAGTAATACTCCACTCACCGTCAACCACTATATGAGCTCAACATGAGTTCCCCAGAGACCTCCGCTGTGAGCAGCACTCCCAACAACAGCAACAGCCAACGCCCCACGCAAGCTATAACATCCACCCCAGCAGCCAGTGGTCAGCAGCAGCCCTCCCCGGAGGAGAACGTTGTGTCCATCAGTCCGTCGCCAGAGCGATTAATGAGGGCTGCCATTGAGGAGATGATGGGGCCTGATGTGGAGGAGGAGGTCTGGCTCAGGCCAGCATCCCAAGTTAATGTTGAGGACGATGAGGGGTCTGTGTCTGGGGATGTTGGGGTGGCAGAGGTGGTGGGTGGGTCAGACTCAGGAGAAGAGTTGTATGATGAGGATGATGATCGGGACCATCTGTATGTGCCTCAGAGTCCGACCCCGGAAAACATGTTGTATCGTGTGTTTAGGTACTAAAATCTGCGTTCCCTCCCAGTAGTGTTGGGCGAACAGTGTTTGCCACTGTTCGGGTTCTGCAGAACATCACCCTGTTCGGGGTGACTATATAGCAGACTATATAGCATTGTGTTTAATGCCACTCTGTGTACACGGCTCAGCCACACTATATAGCATTGTGTTTACTTCCACTCTGTGTCTGCTGGGAACAGTAGTACACCGCTCACCCGCCACTGTATAGCATTGTGCTCTGTGTCACTGCTGACAATAGTGGTACACCGCTCACCCACCACTGTATAGCATTTCTGTACTGCCACTGTACTGCTGCCAGTCAGCGTGTACTTTAAGGATAAGTGAAATGAGGAAGAAATCCGGTGAAAGAGGGAGGGGCAAGGGAAGAGGTGTTTCCCCTGACGGTTCACGTACAGGCCACAGGGGAGCACCCAAGAAAACCCACTCAATACTGCCCATGTTGTCCAGGACAACAACCCTCACAGATCCAAAAGAACAGGACCAGATAATTACTTGGATGACCTCTCAAGCGTCCAGCAGTGGGTTAAGCAGCACCAGCACATCACGCACGAGGTCCGAGTCCTCAGCCAGTTAAAGTCTGGGCTTTCTTTGAAGACTGCACTGAGGATGTTACCATGGCGATTTGCAAGGTGTGCAAGACCCGCCTGAGCAGGGGGAAAAGTATTAACAACCTCTCCACCACCAGCATGAGCCGCCACATTCTATCCAAACATCCCACTCTGTGGGCAAACGCGGCAGGACAGGGTACCACCAGCAACACTGCCTCCCTTGGGTTCACCAGACTCACCACCAGACCCGCCTCAGCAGCAGCAGTAGCCCAGCCATTGCGTGGTTCACAACATTCACAAACATCAGACGATGCTGACACTGTCACTTTCCGGACTAGTGCTCTTGAGGTCTCCCAGTGTTCATCAAACACAACAACCAACAGCCCTTCGGTGTGCAGCGCTACGGTTGAGTTGTCTGTCTCTGAGATGTTTGAGCACAAGAGGAAATTGCCAGCAAATGACCCCCGGGCCGTGGCAGTAACAGCCAGCCAGCATAGCCAAGCTTCTGGCCTGCGAAATGCTGCCATATCGAGTGGTGGAGACAAACAGCTTCAAGGGCATGATGTCAGTGGCCATCCCACGTTACGTTGTTCCCAGCCGCTACCACTTTGCGCGCTCTGCAGTGCCTGAGTTGCATGAGCACGTGGTCAGCTAAATAACCCGAAGCTTGAAGAATGCCGTTGCCTGCAAGGTTCACCTCACCACTGACACCTGGACGAGTGCGTTCGGCCAGGGTCGATACATCTCCCTTACCGCGCACTGGGTGAACCTTGTGGAGCCTGGCAGCGATTCCTCACCTGCTACGGCGCGGGTGTTGCCCACGCCGCAAACAGCTGGATAACAACAGCAGCACCTACCTCTCTGACTCCTTCTCCTCCAACGCATCTCAAAGCTGTACCTCATCCGGAAATGCTAACCCAGCACCAGCAGCAGTAGGATCGTGGAAGCAGTGCAGCACAGCTGTTGGCATGCGTCAGCAAGCGTTGCTGAAGCTGATCTGCCTTGGGGATAAGCAGCACACAGGGGAGGAAATTTGGAGGGGAATAAAGGAACAGACGGATTTGTGGCTGGCACCGCTGGACCTGAAACCGGGCATGAAGCTAGACACCTGGCACGAACTGGCAATGTACGCAATAGAGGTGCTGGCTTGCCCGGCAGCCAGCGTTATGTCGGAACGCTGTTTCAGTGCTGCCGGAGGCATCATCACAGATCGGCGTATCCGCCTCTCCACAGAAAATGCAGACCGTCTGACTCAAATTAAAATGAATCAATCCTGGATTGGAAACGACTACGCAACACTCCTGGACCCCAACCAAGTAACATGACCGATGAACATCTGGGATGGTTTAGCGTTTCCGGTCCCTGTTTATTGAACCTCTCATCTGTATTACATTTATGACTGCATGGCGGCAAAAAGCATTGCTGCTATATCCGCACGCTTTTTGTCCTCATGCAAGGCCTGGGTTGTTGTGTCTCACAAAGCGTGGCCTTCTCCTCCTGCGCCTCCTCCTGTTCCATCACGTGTGCTGCTGCTGCTGCTGCTGCTGCTGCTGCTGGGTTACCGTTGCCGGTCCCTGTTTATGGAACCTCTTATCTTTATTACATTTATGACTACATGGCGGTACAAAGCATGCTATCCGCACGCTTTTTGTCCTCATGCAAGGCCTGGGTTGTTGTGTCTCACAAAGCGTGGCCTTCTCCTCCTGCGCCTCCTCCTGTTCCATCACGTGTGCTGCTGCTGCTGCTGCTGCTGGGTTACCGTTGCCGGTCCCTGTTTATGGAACCTCTTATCTTTATTACATTTATGACTACATGGCGGTACAAAGCATGCTATCCGCACGCTTTTTGTCCTCATGCAAGGCCTGGGTTGTTGTGTCTCACAAAGCGTGGCCTTCTCCTCCTGCGCCTCCTCCTGTTCCATCACGTGTGCTGCTGCTGCTGCTGCTGCTGGGTTAGCGTTGCCGCGTGGTCCCTGTTTATTGAACCTCTTATCTTTATTACATTTATGACTACATGGCGGTACAAAGCATGCTATCCGCACGCTTTTTGTCCTCATGCAAGGCCTGGGTTGTTGTGTCTCACAAAGCGTGGCCTTCTCCTCCTGCGCCTCCTCCTGTTCCATCACGTGTGCTGCTGCTGGGTTAGCGTTGCCGCGTGGTCCCTGTTTATTGAACCACTTATCTTTATTACATTTATGACTGCATGGTGGTACAAAGCATGCTATCCGCACGCTTCTTGTCCTCATGCAAGGCCTGGGTTGTTGTGTCTCAAAGCGTGGCCTTCTCCTCCTGCGCCACCCTCCTCCTGTTCCATCACGTGTGCTGCTGCTGGGTTAGCATTACCGGTCCCTTTTCCTGGAACCTCTTATATGTATTACATTTATGACTGCATGCCGACAAAAAGCATGTTACCTGTGCAAAGAAAACAGACATTTCCCGCATTTAAAAGACAGTTTTCCCTTTGAAACTTTAAAATCGATTTTCTCAAAAACTATAAGCTCTTTTTGCTAAATGTTTTTTTCCTCTTGTACCCACTCCCAAGGTGCACATACCCTGTAAATTTGGGGTATGTAGCATGTACGGAGGCTTTACAAACCACAAAAGTTCGGGTCCCCATTGACTTCCATTATGTTCGGAGTTCGGGTCGAACACCCGAACATCGCGGCCATGTTCGGCCTGTTCGGCCCGAACCCGAACATCTAGATGTTCGCCCAACACTACTCTTTTCCACTGAGTGCAATTCGATCCGAATTGTAAAACGCCAGTGACTTTTAAATTGCTAGGGTTGCTAGTTTAAAAAAGGAATCGCGGAAAAGTATTAACCATTTCCACAATTCGATTTTATGTGAAGCGCAAACGCTTTTTGAAGCGATTTTACCTGCAATTGCGCTTCTGTGCTAAAAGATAAATGCATAAATGCAATCACACATATGAAATTGATGAAAAATTGCAACATGTTTGTGTTTGCATAGGTGATTGCTAGTGGAAGAGAGCCCTAATTCCCAATTAAATATTCCCAGTAAAAAAATAAATAAATAAAAAGTTGTGACCGCCTTAAGAATACAATAAAATGATTGTCAGGAAATATTTTAAATATGGCACATGGAGATTACCTTGGGGCTATTAACATTATGACAATTTCAGTCACATAACTGTGTATAAATATTATAAAAAGCTAATTGGCTATTAAAAATGTTTTAAAGTGACATAAAAAAAACAAACATACTTGCAGACATTTTTGAATAGCTTAGTGCCTGCTGCAAAGTGCTTCTGCATAGTTAAGGTATTCATAAACAATGCAGATTTGTAGGAACAAAATCATTATTAACCTATTTTGGTTTCTGGACGTAGAAACTACGTCCAGAAACCATGTGCGCTACCGCGCGCCCCCGCGGCCGATCGCGCGCGTGCACGCGCACTCCCGGCCGCGGATTCGGTAGCCAGGCAATCAGTGAATCGGGCTATGAAGCCCGATCACTGATTCCTCTCCCCCGCTGAAAAAGCGACAGCTTCTCTCGGAAGCTGCGCCTTTTCTGGCCGTTCCCTTCCTGATGCGCCACTCTAAGCGTGTGTTACGCTTAGAGTGACGTCATGTAAACAAACTCATGGCTGCCATCTTGTGGCCAAAAAGTAATACTACACCTGAAAATAAAAATAAGTTAAAATCAACACACATTTACATTATAAATCTATTGTTTACCCCCCACCCTCCCAAAACTACCCAAATAAAATGTTTACTATGAATAAAAAAAACCATTACAATAAAAAAACAAACAAACATGTAAATATTTACCTAAGGGTCTAAACTTTTTAAATATCAATGTAAAGATGAAATATTTCTATATTTTTTTTATTTTAAACTTGTTAATAGTGATAGATGCAAAATGGAAAAAATGCACCTGTATTTCCAAATAAAATATTGTCCCCATACATTGTGATAGGGACATAATTTTAACGGTGTAATAACCGAGACATATGGGCATATACAATACGTGAGTTTTAATTATGGAGGCATGTATTATTTTAAAACTATAATGGCTGAAAACTGAGAAATAATGAATTTTTCCATTTTTTTCTTATTCTTCCTGTTAAAATGCGTTTACAGTAAAGTGGCTCTTAGCAAAATGTACCCCCCCCCCAAAGAAAGCCTACTTGGTGGCGGAAAAAACAAGATATAGATCAGTTCATTGTGATAAGTAGTGATAAAGTTATAGGCTAATGAATGGGAGGTGAACATTTCTCTCGTGAAAACCACGGAACCTGAATGGGTTAATATAGTAGATCACTAAGGCAGCAGCAATGCTCTGCGGGGGGTGATGAGTGCGACCAGGAGGTGAGATAATCTGCTGTAGATGCCACTTACCTCTCCTGAGATCTTCTGATGGCTCAGCTGCCTCCTCTCCTTCCCTTTATACCCCTCTCTGGCCGGGGTTGGGCCATACAGAATTAATGTATGTAATGTATGTAACAAAATGTAACCAATTCCGCATTTGGGAATTTCTCGTAAAGTTTAGCTGAATTGGACAGTTATAGGTTGTTATGTTGTAAATGTAGCTGTTAAGAGTCTCCGTCACATGCTCTGTCAGCTAGATATACTTTGCACGTCCATACGGGTGAGAGGACTCTATATCACTATTGTGTAACATAAGTCCCCTTTCACTTAGTACCGATCATTTCTGACCCAAAAAAACAGTTCATACAGCTGATCAAATTGTGCACAATCCTGGCCTGTAGAAGCCACTTAATGCTCAACATTTACATGATGATCGGATGTTTTTCAGATATGCTTTAACGGAAATGTTGTCCATAATCTCAATAAATATGTATATTTATTTTTATATACGCTTCAGGTTGACACATCCGTTTTATTTTGTGGGTATCAAGGTTTGTGAAATACTTTATGGTAGGCCAGCAAAATACAAATAATAATACGTTTTCTGCAAGGGAAAGAAGTTTGAGAATAAACATAAGAAAATCTGATCAGTGAAGTAATGAAAAACATCCAAAGTTTCTATCTCCCAATTCTGAAACATGTAGTGTATGTTGTTAAAGTGTACCAGAGACGACCTGTTTAAACATTTTTTTACTTACCTGGGGCTTCCTCTAGCCCCATAAGCACGGATGCGTCCCTCGCCGTCCTCCTGAGTGCCTCCGTTAAGCCACAATCTTCTCTGTTATTCATCTCAATGACGTCAGTGGGAGCCTTCTGCGCATGCGCGGACTTTCCCGGCTGACGTCACTCAGTCAGACTGAGCCCGACTGAGCCGAGTACCAGGGGCTGATTGCGGCTGAAGAGAGGATTGCGTGAGGACTGCAGGAGGACGGCGAGGGACGCATCCATGCTTATGGGGCTGGAGGAGGCCCCAGGTAAGTAAAAAAATGTTTAAACAGCTTGTCTCTGGGTAACTTTAAGGTGGGTACAGATGAGGTACTTCTATTTAACTACCATGCCAGTACACAGAGGTTACTTTTTCACTCTACCTGTTTCTAGTAAGCCTTTTTCACTCTACCTGTTTCTTGTAAGCCTCTCTGGGGGTACAAAATCCAGAAACCTTTCTTGCAGGAGATGCTTTCTCATCTTAGCAAACAAAATATCTTTTCAGCATCCAGCAAGGTAAAAAGCACCAAAAGGTATGCAAGAAAGGTAATATCAAACTTGAGATAATTTGGGACAATTTATTTTACTTTCAATGTTTTTTATTGAAACAATTTGTCATTACAAGTATAACAAAGGTTGATTATAAATGACAATTTCTATGCTTTCCATAGACAAAGGTGATATCAAAACCATTACTAAAAGCAGGATATATCTAGTACATCTATCAATGTTCTATTACTTTAAAATTCAGGCGATAGACTTACACTAAGTTTGCAGAACCAATGTGTCTGATTATGACGTTTTTCGAACAGTTAGAACATCTCGAGATTTTGAGTGGTGGAGGATGCAGCATCTAAATGATAAGGTAGCTTTACCTATGGAGTAGGTTGGAACAGGAAGTAGTTCAGTTGGGGGGTAAAAGTTGTATTACTAAGTAGTCCTTTTGCGGACTCTGCTTCAGCACCAGACCATGTCTCTTTCATTGACATGGGCGTGCTGTTTCCAGAAGGGCCTGCCAAGCCAGAGGAGGGATAGAGGAGGGATAGAGGAATGGGGGGGGGGGGCAGGAGGGGGGGGGGGCAGGAGTTGATTGGTGACTTTAGACTCTAGACTCTGTTTGTGAGGGTGTTAACTTATTTTAGCTTAGTATAGTTTGTGTGGCTCAAGGGGCTGTGTATGGTTTCTATGGGTCGTCGGTTGGGGTGAGACAATTTCCCCAGTCTATTGTTAAGTGGTCTGAGGTTCTTCCAGGGAAGTGGCGTCTAAGGAATAGGGATTCCATATGGAGGTTGAAATCCACTAGATTTTTTAATTGAGTGGAGGATGGGATTTGGTCACTCTTCCAGGCGGTTAGAAGGAGTTGACGAGCTGCACAGATTACATGGGTGATCCTGGCCCTATATTGTGTCTGGAAATTGTCTAAGCCGATTAGAAATAGCCCTAAGAGAGGGTTTATATTGACCTGTGTCTTTACGATGAACGAGATAATTTGGAATATTAGAGCCCAGTATGGTTGGATTTTGGGGCAGGTCCATAGGATATGGAGGAGCGAGCCCTCTTGATGACAAGATCTCCAGCGTAGTGAGGATGAGGAGGGGACAAATCTGGCCATTGTTTTGGGAGTGAGATACCAGTTGTAGATGATTTTTTTTTGTCGTTTCAACATGGGTTATACATCTTGTGTGTTTTTTTTGCTCTAGTAACGCTTTTTGTAGTACGTTTGTGTTTAAAGGGATTTTGAGGGATTTTTCCCATGAGGTTGCAGAATTAGCCATAGGGTCTGTAGAATTGCTATTGATATATTTGTACCAGAATGATATGTTACCTGTTGAGCTCTTAGTGAGTGTCGGAGGAAAAAGTGTTTCCCATATTTCAGTAGGGAGATTAATACGTTTTATGGGTTTTGTTTTGTGGAGATGGGAGATTTGGAGGTAAGTGTAGAAGTCTTGATTTTTAAGTTTATATTTCCATTTAAGAAAGTCGAAGGTGACTAAAGCAGATTGAAGCAGTAGGTCGTTCACTACGTGGATGCCAGCCTCAATCCAATTCTTCAGATTGATCTGGGGGATAAGCGACTTTAGTAATGATACTGGAATATTATGTGCTTTAGTGGTTTTGGAGGATGCTGTGGGGATTTTAATTAAGCTCTTCCATGCTGTAATAGTTGCCTGGATGGACGGGTGGGTGGATTTCTGAGGGGTTTGTGAGGCCCATATGAGGTATAGGAGGTCATGAAGAGGGGGCGTTGATTGGGCTTGTTCTAAGGGGACAATTTATTTTGAGTACTTATCTTGTTGCTGGGGACTGAAAGTGTATTTCATTGATAAGGTGCATACGTTTATTGTGTAAAACTACTGCACATTCTGTGCATATTAAATCAGTGTCCAAAGAATAATACCTTTAATAAAAACATTTTTTTTAAGTATTTCACCATTAGATATCTTTAAAGTCAACTCCAGGAAATTATTAGGATAGTGTCCAAAGTGACTAAGCTTAATTTGGCTTTATATCTGTTCCCCATATGCATTTAACTTTGTCTCGTAAATTATCTCCTAGGAGATAATATTCATATTCTCTTTAAAATAACTTTTCAGCCTTTTACTATTAAAAAAGTACTTAAAAGTCTGTGAAAAAGTACTATCAAAATTATTCTGAGTATTATTTTGCTTGCTGGTGGTTTAAAAGGTGTGTTTTGACAAGGTGTGAATATATCACCTAGGAGAAAACTATGGAGAAAAAGAGAATAGCATATGGGCCTGTATCCACAATGCAGAGTTTTACTTGTACTTCCTGTTAGAAAATTGTCAGTATCTTGGTATACCTGTTGCGTTATTGTACTGCACATAGTTTTACTGGCCACCACTAGAGACAGTAGAGATTGTCAGTGAAATGCTCATACATTCAGCTTGCATGCTAGTCTAATGCAGATTTGTATGCAGCTTGGAATGAAGGTGGGGCCACACACCATACAAAAAAAAAATATTTACTATAATAAAATCAATTGGCTGTAAAGAAAATCGAAAGATTTTTCTCTCCTAGGGTGAAACCTGATCGAATTTCCAATTTTTATCGAAATAAGTTGATCAGAAGTGGCTCATATTTTAATACATTTTTATAAAAATTGAATGGTGTAAGAGAGATTGTTAATTTCTGTATTTACCACACAATCCAAATAAATTGTAGAAGGGGGATAAATATGCAACACCTGTTCCACTGGACTCAGCCCTATTTGTACATAAATCGGTCTATTATACAGATCAGATTAGTATACTGCATTAAATCTAAAAAGACTGATAGCACAAGTCAGTCATGACTTGAGTTTGTGGTGCAGATATTCCTATGAGTTTGTGCACAAAGGAGACGTGTACACAGGGCTTGTGAGCAAGTCTCTCTAAAAAGAAGAAAGTGTCACGCCTCAGGCTGGTTTCATACTACAAATTGGCGTTAGTGTTGCAGTGCACTGCATCGCACCACCAAAAAAACAGGCCTTCAGGGAACACTACGTTAGTACAGAGTGTTCCCTGTCTGGCATCCGTCCACACAGGAAGTGATGGCCATTTGCGGTCACTTCCTGTTTCAGACATGCAGAAGTGCATGGAAGCGTATTGTAAAAATACGAGTTTAGTAATTTAGTAACTTAAATTTGCATAATTACTATTAGAAACAAACTGAAGTCCATTTTCGTAATTAAAATGAATTTGTTTCTATAGAAAACACTAAATTACGAAATTTCGCTTTAAACAAACATTTTCAGCAGAACACGAAATTACACAATGGAAATTACATTGACGGAATTATGGATTACCGTTTGTATGGCAATTAGGAAATTATGAATTTGCGTCGTAGTGGCAAAATTCATGTCTGTAATTACTGAAACGTGAAATTACGCAAATTTCGGCTCAACACTTACAGCCTGAGCCCACTAACGCAGTTGTGTCCGCTTCTGTCCGCTTTTCAGCATCTGTAACATTGATGTGTAACTGAAAAGCGGACACAACTGCATCAGTGGGCTCAGGCCCTAATGAACAATTGACCTTGTCCTATCTCTCCCCTATCCTCAGAAGCTGTATTCTGCCAATAAAACTTTTATGGCTGTAATCTGCTTAACAGTGATATTTACTATATTACCAACAAGGTACTGACAAGACAAAAGCTGTCACTTCCATGCCTAAAAATGAACTCTTTCAGGCAGCAAAATAAAGCAAGTAAAACAGCCTGGTTATTAATATGTTATGTACTGTACATACACATGTTTATCTCATAATGTCACATGTCGCCTACACTTTAAGTTGCATCTGCCTTCTTCATCAGTGAAATTCAGAGTTTGGATTACTGGGTATCAACTACATCTGACGTCCAGGGTTACTTGGGTGAGAAGACATGTGAAGAACTCTGTACCACAGCTATGCGTTTGCTTTGGTAGAGCTGTGATCTGGGTGGTCAAACATCTTATTCACCCAATCACAGATATTGTTGAGAAGGTTGGGACTGTTCGTAGATGCATAACGATGCATGAGTCAGTAATGTCTGAGTAGGCTACCAATAATAAAAAGTTGTTGTTCTGATCCTAAAATGTTCCTCTGATATCAGACTTTCTGTGCTCTGACTGATGATGCTGGCTAGTTGTTCAATAGTCAATAGATAGTTCAGTATTTTAGTAGCACTACTGGCACAGAATGCCCCTTATGTTCCCCTTTAACCCTAGTTGATGTTTAGATAAGCCTGTAAGAAAATGCTTTGAGCAGAATTTGTAACTCTAAATCTAAGTGTACTTCTTGATGTCAGTCCTGCAATCAAGTCATCAGAGAAGATAAATTAATCATCCTTTATCACAATGGCACCATATATCACTTTCAGCATTTTACCATTTCTAATACTGAGGGTGTTATTTGCCTTTTACAGTGCCCCATGGGGCTTTTAATGTCTTTAAAACAAGATGCCCTTTCATTAATGAATCTAAAGCATATCTGTGGTATCCGTACTAAAAACTGGGAATCTTCATTGGTAAGATGATTTGTGAAGTTTCATTATGGCATCGGGGGATACTTCAACATGGAAGCTATTGTTTAGCTTTAGATTGAGTATACAGCGGGCTTTAGAGGTGGGCACTGGGATCACTCCCTGTTACAGCTTGAGTTGAGTCATCCTGGATTTAAATGACTAGTGTATGTTGACCCTCGTGTTAACAAGGGAGTTGACATTGCACGCTTCCTATAATGTCAACCACATTAAAGTGTTTTTGAGTATAGTGGTCTGATTTTCTCACAGGCCTAGGATGATTGCCCTGGGATGGTTTTGGTCGCTCGGCTCTCCAGAAGAAGCACAGTTGTAGGTACTTAAAACAATAAACACCCAACAATGGATTTCCTCGTAGGGGTTTGAAGGGTGATGACTGGAAGGGATGTGCTTCACAAAAATAAAATAATAAACTGTTTAAAAGTTAAGAATCAACTTACCTCAAAAATGAATAAAAGGCCAATTCATGGGAGTAAAAAATTTATGTAGACACAAAAACAAATGACGTTTTGTGGACCAGAACCTGCTTCCTCATGTCAATATACAATGTCCATAAATGTCGGCGCTATAGAAATACTAAATCATAATAATAATTGCAATAATGATCTTTATCCAAAAACTCAGCTTATAATTACTCCAAAAGGATCCATGTACAATATCTCCAACCACAATCCTTTACAGCCTGTAGCCACCAAGTGCAGATCGATGATACTCACAAAACAAGTGGCTGCCACCACTATCAAACATAAACTGGCATCAGGCTGTTATTGTAAAGAAGGTTGTCATATTTTTACTCTATACACTTAAAAACAGAGAAGTTTGACTTATATTGCGGGCACAGGAACTCCTTCCCCAGTCTGTTCTCCTCCTGAACTCTAGCCACCTCCTCTGCAAAAACATCTAGCCACCCACTACTGCCTCCATGGGCGTCCGCACGTTGGGCAAATTGGGGTGCCTGCCCCTTTGGCCGCCAGCTGCCCCCGCCCCTGCTGCCTAATCACAAACGCTGCCCATCTACCATGTAGACCGCACCAGTGCTCCGCAGAAGATTCCCCGGACGGATCTACAACACTTGAAAAGTTGAAGGACCTCGCTCCCCTGCCCTCTGCACCTGTTTCCCAGTGATTAAAAAAACTCTGCGTATTTCAGTCAGGTGCTGAGGGGACAGCCTGCAGAGTCCTGGCTATTCGTATGCACGCTGGCATGTGCGCTCTCCATACACATGTTCTTAATCAAGCCGCTACATGTGTGCATCTCCTGTAATATGTGCATGCCGGGATTCCTGCAGCCAGCACAGTGGCTCCAATGGAAGAAGTGAAAGCTGCATATGCTATGTGTGTGTGCACTGATCGCAGAGGAGCACAAAGCCACAGCTGTCATATGGAGGGGGAGCGAGGTCCTCCAACTTTTCAAGTGTTGCAGATCCGTCCAGGGAATCTCCTGCAGAGCGCTGATGCTGTCTAGATAACAATGATGGATGGGCTGCGAGGCTTGGTAAGTCCAAGCTGTATTGTGCAGACAGGCTGGGAATATGGGGGTCTGTTATCCTGCTGACAGCAGAGTGCGTGTCCCATCTTACATGTCGGCAAGCTGTACATGTGACACTGCTCTCCTGCCTGTGTGTACTTCATCTGCATTTGCAGAATACAGATAATTGCAAGAAAATTGAGTATTGTATAAAAGGAAGGGGAGGGGGTCATGTTTGCAGTGTACTGTGGTGCTATGTGTGCTTTGCAGTAAAACTACTCTACTAATCCTGCAGATGGAACAAATTCATAGCTCCCCCTGTCCCTCATTCTTCCTCATTTGTCACTCTATAGTATCAGGACTGAAGTACAGATCTGTGTAAATATATGTTTTTCTACTGGTGTGGTTTGAGTTCTAAAACATATTATTCCTATGAAATCTTAAAGTGAACCTCCGGACTAAAAATCTACTCAGCAGCACTGAAAAGGCCTGGTGTCTCTTTAACAGGTTCACAGCATCAGAACTTTGTTTCTCTTATACAAACCTCATTTTTAGCTGCACAGAAGAAAACTGCCCGGGCTTTTTTCCCCTGATGCTGTGCAAAGCATGATGGGATTTCTGATGTTGTTGCTCTCGTTCTGCTGTTTTGGTGCAAATTTTTTTTTTTTTTACATTTTGAATTTGACATTTGAAGCCTAGCGTGTGCAGCTGGGAGGGGTTATCAGGACACAGGACAGTTGGAACTGTGTCTCCTGCTCCTTGCCACCTCCTTTCAACCAAAAAGATGGCTGCCCCCATGACAAAGATGGCAGCCCCCATGAATCACAAACATTTGCCTGTTCTTTTATAGCAGGGTGGGTAAAAAATTATATTACCCATCTATTCTAATTAACATAACTAATGTAACTTAATGACAGTATGTTTGTTTAGGCTGAAGTTCCCCTTTAATATGCGTGAATATGGCTGTGTTGGGGGTGTGGCAGGGGTGTGGCCTAAGTGTCCCTCTTTCTGATTTCAAAATGTTGGGAGGTATACAGCAGGCAGCCCAGCGTCAGACCCCCGATCAGTCGGCGACCAGTGAGTGCAGGCGCTAGGATCTCGCAGACACCGCACTGATATGCGGAAGTGACATCACTTCCGCATATGCATCACGGTGTCCACGGAGTACCGTGCGCCCGCTCTAACTGGTTGCCGGCTGATTTTGAGGTCTGATGCTGGGCTGCTGCTGTCACTACAGTGAGTGGGGAGACCCTGTGGATTCCTATCGCTACTTAAACTGGGGGGCCCTGTCACTACCTAAACTGGTGGTCCCTGTCACTACATACACCCAGGGGCACCTGTCATTACCTAAAATGGGGGTCCCTGTCACTACATACACTGGGGGGCACCTGTCACTACATATACTGGGGGGCACCTGTCACTACCTAAACTGGGGGGCACCTGTCACTAACTACACTGGGCGCTCCTGTCACTACCTGAACTGGGGGGCACCTGTCACTACATACACTGGGGGGCACCTGTCACTAAATACACTGGGGGGCACCTGTCACTAAATACACTGGGGGGCACCTGTCATTTCCTAAACTGCTGGTCCAGTCACTACATACACTCGGGGGCACATGTCACTACCTAAACTGGGGGTCCCTGTCACTACGTACACTCGGGGGGTCCCTGTCACTACCTAAACTGGGGGTCCCTGTCACTACATACACTCGGGGGGTCCCTGTCACTACCTAAACTGGGGGGCACTCGTTTCGGAGACGCTCGTGTCGGAGGCGCTCTAATTCCTACCATAGTCCTAGTCTAATGTCCCACCATTGCTAAGTTCATCTAAATTTTGCTCCACCCATGACCACACCCACATTCTGGTCCATGACCACACCCAATTTTCGGCATGGCGTGCAAAGTGCGCCGCACAGCATGCGCCCCAATTTTTGGTGCGGTGCGCTAAGCATGAGGTAAATGCATGAGGTATTTCAGTGGTAAGCCTGCAGCAAATAAGTAATAGTCTTTAATTGTCTTCCATAAATTAGGATAGTCTTTGGAAGATGTGTTTTTTTGTTGTTGTTTTTTTGAGGAGGGAAGGTGTATTTGATTATGTAGCAACCTATGAAAAGTAAATTTATAGGCATCCATTATAAAAAAAAATAAAAATAAATCCAGCTCATTTACCTTTAGAGGCTGGGGGTAGGGGGGTAGGAGCACTTTTAGAGGCTGGGGGGAGGGGGGGTCAGAGCACTTTTAGAGGCTGGGGGAGGGGTCAGCACTTTTAGAGACTGGGGTGTGAGTACTTTTACTTTTAGAGGCTGGGGGTCTGGAAGGGGGGCTACAGAACTTTTACTTTTAGAGGCTGCTAGGGGGGGGGGGGGGGGGTCTCGGAGCACTTTTAACCAGAGGAGGAGGGGAGGGGAAATCGGTGTTTGCCGCAGTTTTACTTACTTTTTTTTAAAAAATAGAGGCTGTGGGTTGGAGCATTTTTACTTTTTTCCCCCAACCTCTGGGCGAGGGGGGGGGGGGGGGGGGCGCGGCAGATGAAGAATTGTACAGGGTTTGGAGCACTTTTTCTTTTTTAAAACAAAATGGAAGCTGGGGGGGGGGGAATTGTTGGTCAGATCACTTTTACTTATTTCAGCAAAATATGGGGGCCTTGAACACAGAACAAGCTGAAAAGGCTCCATGTTATGTGACAGATATCACAATTCTATTACAACACTGCATTTATCATGTGGTAGAGGTAGGTCTAATTATGTGAGGTAAAAGACATGCAAACAGGTACCTTATTTCACTTCAGAATTCAAGTGTGAGATATTTCACTACTAAATACCACCCATTTTTAGTAGAAAATTACCACATGAATTACCTCATGAAATTACATGAGGTCAAACTTTACATAACCACCTGAGCGGTCTGGACGAGCTCAGCTCGTCCAACACCGCCAGAGGCTGCCGCTCAGGCCCTGCTGGGCCGATTTTAATGAAATAAAAAGCAGCACACGCAGCCGGCACTTTGCCAGCCGCGTGTGCTACCTGATCGCCGCCGCAGCACGGCGATCCGCCGCGTGCAGCGGCGAAAGAGGGTCCCCCCAGCCGCCCGAGCCCAGCGTAGCCGGAACAAACAGTTCCGGCCAGCGCTAAGGGCTGGATCGGAGGCGGCTGACGTCAGGACGTCGGCTGACGTCCATGACGTCACTCCGCTCGTCGCCATGGCGATGAGGTAAGCGAAACACGGAAGGCCGCTCATTGCGGCCTTCCGTGTTACTTCTGGCCACCGGAGGCGATCAGAAGAACGCATCCGGAGCGCCCTCTAGTGGGCTTTCATGCAGCCAACTTTCAGTTGGCTGCATGGAATAGGTTTTTTTTTATTTAAAAAAACCCTCCCGCAGCCGCCCTGGCGATCTTATCAGAACGCCTCCAGAATTCAAAAGTTGATTTCTCTAATGAGGTAAACCCAATTCCATGAGGTAATTATTTACTAAACGCTATGTGGCATGGTGAAGAAAGAGTTAATGGGAACAGTGCTGGAGGGGAGGTACTTTTCTCCCAGGTCTCTCTATTATGCAGGTTTGTTTGCATAATTAAGGCAGCTGGAGCTGACCTGGGAGATGAGTTAAAAGAAAGGAAAAGTGGGCGGGCAGCTGCTCACTCCGGGGCTGCTGGTGTTAGAGCAGGAGCTTTGCAGGTCTGCTCTGTGAGCTCAGAGAAACCGAAACAGGTATTGTTCTGGTCAGTGTGCTACTTTTCTGTTCATAGTGCAATAGACAGCCTTACTTATTTTGTTTAAGTTAGTTAGCAGCCAGACGGCTAGGATTTTATTTTGGTTTTGTTACCTGCCTGTACATATTGTAAACAGCCTTGCACGTGTGCCAATAAAGGTGTTGGTGAACCTGAAAAGAACTGTGTCGCCTGTCTGACAGCTCTGAAAGCCCACCCCAGAGGGCAAAACGCAACCCATACCCTGTTCCCGTTACATATGGTGGAGGATGCGGGCACTATAAGGTTGTGTGCTGTCAGACTAGGCCCAATACCAACCGAAGATGGATAAGCTGGTGGAGCAGTTAGTCCTCTCAAAC
Source organism: Hyperolius riggenbachi (assembly GCF_040937935.1). NCBI lineage: Eukaryota > Metazoa > Chordata > Amphibia > Anura > Hyperoliidae > Hyperolius > Hyperolius riggenbachi. The sequence continues at coordinate 27,900,712 of NC_090653.1, read as the reverse complement.
ATGGTCCAGAGGGAGACCCAGCAACAGCTGATCCTCGCTAATGCTGAGCAACAAAAGGCGACTGCTGCACAGCATGAGATGATCGTGGAAATACAGCGCCAGTCACAGGCCATGTGTGAAAGTCTGGCCGCAACTGTGGAAGCTGACCGGAAAGCAGTTGCGGAGGACAGGAAAGTGTTGAAAGAGCTGGCACAACGTCTTGCTGACAGCACACCACCAAACCCCAGTCCTGTGTCACTCGTCCACGTGGGGCGATATCTGCAGCGAATGACCACTGATGATGATACCGAGGCCTACCTCTCAACTTTTGAACGCACAGCGGAAAGAGAGGGATGGCCTAAAGAACAGTGGGCTGGACTGTTGGCCCCCTTACTGACAGGGGAAGCGCAGAAAGCTTATTTTGACCTAGAGGAAGAGGTGGCCCGGGTCTATGACAGCCTAAAGAAGGAGATTCTGGCTCGGCTTGGGGTGACACTGGCCCTCCGGGCACAGCGGGTGAATAACTGGAACTTTCGCACAGACAAACCACCCAGGTCCCAAATGTTTGACCTCATCCACCTTGCTAAGAGGTGGTTACAGCCAGAGACTCTGACCGGTCCGGAGATTGTGGAAAGGGTAGTGGTGGATCGCTACCTGAGGTCACTACCTGTTCGCCTACAGAAGTGGGTGAGCCATGGGGACCCCAAATCGGCAGATCAATTGATTGAACTTGTGGAACGTTATTTTGCCGCTGAGGACCTGGTGTCGATGGACTCTCGGAGTAGGACTGCCCAACTGAGGAGTACACCTCCCCCGGCATTCGGTAAGCCTGAGAATGGGGTAATGGGCGGGCGGTCACTGAAAGAGAGGACACTGGGAGAGACTGCAGGTGCAAGCTCTAATGAATGGCGTTCCCGGCCAGGAAGGGTTGTACCAAAAGACTATGAAAGATATAAATGTTTTCGTTGCAGGGAACTGGGACATATAGCTGCAGACTGTCCTTTAGTGGATGAGGCCATGCAGTGTGATTTCGGTGCTAGAAAACTTTCTTTGTTTGCCAACCCGGCATGGTCAGCAGTGGCAGCTGAAAAACATATGGGACAGCTATTTATTAATGACAAAAGTGTACATGTTTTGTTTGACTCAGGTAGTTTGGTAACATTGGTGAGGGCCGATGTTATTTCTCCTGAGAATCTGCAATCAAAAAAAGTTGGGGTGATATGTGTACATGGGGATACTCGGGAGTACCCAGTGGCAACCGCTGAGTTTGCTACCCCGCTGGGACAAGTAACTCATGAGGTAGGAGTTGTACCCCATTTATGGTATGCAGCTATAATAGGGAGAGATTTTCCTCATTTTTGGCAGTTGGTGGGTAATGACGAAGTGTCCCCCAGAGTCGGACGTTAAGCATTCTGAGGGGGTTCCCCACGGTCCTACTGCTTTTCCTTTGTCAGTCATGGCAGGGGAATTAGAGGACCCTGGAGAAGTTCCCTCTACCTCCAACGGTGAACAGCCCCTGGCGGAGTCGGGGAGTGGTGTAACTTTTGGGGATTTAAATGTGCGTAGAGACAATTTTGGAACAGCGCAGTTGAGGGACCCCACCTTAACTAAAGCACGCCAGAATGTAATAATGATTGATGGGCAGCCGGTTGACCCCGGTGATAGAGTAGCCTATCCCTTTATGGCCATAAATCAAGAATTACTATATCGTGTGTGTAAAAAGAGTGAGGATATTATAGAACAGTTAGTGGTTCCAAAGCCTTATCGCCAGTTGGTTCTGGACCTGGCCCATGGTCATGTGTTGGGGGGACACCTGGGAACCGAAAAAACCACAGAGAGGGTGCTGCAAAGATTTTTTTGGCCTGGGGTGCACCAGGACATAAAGAATTTTTGTGAGTCTTGCCCGATATGCCAGAAATCGGCACCCCAATCTCATTTTCGGAGCCCATTGGTTCCCCTTCCTATTATAGAGACCCCTTTCCAGAGGATTGCCATGGACTTGGTGGGCCCCCTGATCAGGACGGCTCGGGGACATCAGCATATCCTAGTTATTGTCGATTACGCAACTCGATATCCGGAAGCCATCGCCCTGCGGAATACCTCTGCCAAGACAATTGCCAAAGAATTGGTTCAGGTATTTAGCAGGGTGGGAATACCTAACGAAATCCTAACTGATCAGGGGACCCCATTTATGTCCAGAGTAACCAAGGAATTATGTAAATTATTTAAAGTGACCCAATTGCGCACCTCAGTCTACCATCCACAGACAGATGGATTGGTGGAGAGGTTCAACAAAACTCTAAAAAGTATGCTGAGAAAAGTGGTGGATAAAGATGGGAAAAATTGGGACTGCTTACTTCCCTATCTCCTGTTTGCAATCCGGGAGGTACCTCAGTCTTCTACGGGGTTTTCACCCTTTGAGTTGTTATATGGCAGACACCCTAGAGGCCTCCTTGATATTGCAAAGGAGACTTGGGAGACAGAACAGACTCCCTACCGCAGTATCATCCAGCATATAGCGGATATGCAGGATCGCATTGCGGCAGTAATGCCTATTGTAAGAGACCATCTAGAGCAGGCCCAGCTGGCTCAGGAAAGAGTGTACAACCGGAGTGCAAGAACCCGTACTTTCTCACCAGGGGATAGGGTGTTGGTGTTAGTCCCTACAGTGGAAAGTAAGTTCTTAGCCAAATGGCAGGGACCTTTCGAAATAATTGAGCGGGTGGGCGAGGTAAACTATAAGGTCCTACAACCTGGGAAAAGGAAACTTGAGCAGATTTATCATATAAATCTGCTTAAACCATGGAAGGAGAGAGTGTCCCTGGTGGCTGATCCTGTCCCTTCTTCCTCTGAGGCATCCGAGGTGCCAGAAGTTACAGTGGCTGAGACCCTGTCACCTGTACAGAAACAGGAGGTTAAAGATTTTCTTCTCAAGAATAAAGGGGTGTTCTCAGAACACCCTGGACGGACGACGGTGACGACCCATGACATTGTGACAGACCCGGGGGTCACTGTAAGACTGAAGCCTTACAGGATTCCAGAGGCCAGACGGAAAGCAGTGTCAGCAGAGGTAAAAAAAATGTTAAACTTGGGGGTGATCGAGGAGTCCAGTAGTAACTGGTGTAATCCCATTGTGTTAGTGCCAAAACCCGATGGGAGTTGGCGTTTTTGTAATGATTTTCGAAAACTCAACTCCGTAACAAAGTTTTAAGTGTATCCCATGCCCCGGGTAGACGAATTGATCGATAGGTTGGGAAATGCTCGGTATTTGACTACTCTAGATTTAACAAAAGGGTATTGGCAGATCCCTTTAAGCGAGGAGGCAAGAGAAAAAACTGCTTTTGTAACCCCAGAAGGGTCATTCCAGTATCGGGTAATGCCTTTTGGGTTACAAAATGCTCCAGCCACGTTCCAGCGAGCGATGGACAAAATTTTGAGGCCCATGCAGCAGTTTGCTGCTGCTTATTTGGACGATGTGGTCATCCATAGTGAAGACTGGGGTACACATCTACAGAAGGTACAAATGGTGCTTGATGCCCTTCGAGAGGTGGGGTTTACTGCCAATCCAAAAAAATGCTCCATAGGGTTGGAAGAGGCTAGATATTTGGGGTACACGATAGGACGGGGGGTAGTGAAACCCCAGTTAAACAAAACAGAGGCCATTAAGGGCTGGCCTCGCCCTTCCACTAAGAGACAGGTCCGCACTTTCCTGGGCATCACAGGATATTACAGACGCTTTATTCCACACTTTTCCACACTCGCAGCTCCCCTGACTGACTTGACTAAAGGCAAGGAGAATGTGACTGTAAGGTGGACTTCTGAAGCAGAAGAGGCATTTAAAGAATTGAAACAGGCCTTGTGTTCCCATCCTGTGTTGTACTCCCCTGATTTCTCTAAGGAGTTTGTGGTGCAGACGGATGCCTCAGGGGTAGGGTTAGGGGCAGTCTTGTCTCAGGTCCATGGTGAAGAGGAACACCCAGTAGTTTATCTGAGCCGGAAATTAAATAAGCACGAGAAAAACTACGCGGTGATTGAAAAGGAGTGCTTGGCGATAAAGTGGGCCTTAGAGGAGCTAAAGTATTATCTTCTTGGGCGCCACTTTATCCTGATAACAGACCATGCACCTTTAAAGTGGATGGCTTTAAAGAAGGAGACCAATAGTAGGGTAAACAGGTGGTTCCTTACCTTGCAGGATTTCTCCTTCAGCGTTGAACACCGCCCTGGAACTCTCATGGCAAATGCAGATGCTCTCTCCCGTGTTCATTGCCTGGTGGCAGGCGGTGTTTCAACACTGAGGTTGAAACAAGGGGGGGGGGGGGGTATGTGGCATGGTGAAGAAAGAGTTAATGGGAACAGTGCTGGAGGGGAGGTACTTTTCTCCCAGGTCTCTCTATTATGCAGGTTTGTTTGCATAATTAGGGCAGCTGGAGCTGACCTGGGAGATGAGTTAAAAGAAAGGAAAAGTGGGCGGGCAGCTGCTCACTCCGGGGCTGCTGGTGTTAGAGCAGGAGCTTTGCAGGTCTGCTCTGTGAGCTCAGAGAAACCGAAACAGGTATTGTTCTGGTCAGTGTGCTACTTTTCTGTTCATAGTGCAATAGACAGCCTTACTTATTTTGTTTAAGTTAGTTAGCAGCCAGACGGCTAGGATTTTATTTTGGTTTTGTTACCTGCCTGTACATATTGTAAACAGCCTTGCACGTGTGCCAATAAAGGTGTTGGTGAACCTGAAAAGAACTGTGTCGCCTGTCTGACAGCTCTGAAAGCCCACCCCAGAGGGCAAAACGCAACCCATACCCTGTTCCCGTTACAGCTACCAGAATTGAGCCCACTGCGACAAACCAAAAAACTTTGAATAAGAGTCTTCTGACATTGTAAAAAGTGGGCTGCTGGAGGATTTTTTTTTTCAGTTATCCCTTGTTTTTTTAAGTTGATAGATGTTGACTAGGCTTTGAATTTAGGGGAACATCTAGCAGCATTACTAAGATGTATGATAGACCCCCATCCTGATGCATTCTACACGCCAAACATTTAAGAAAATAATGTCTTAAAAGACCCCTTTAGCAAAGTTTACTTGCTGCTGAAGAACCACAGCAAAACTGCCAACATTTTGTTTTTGTAACTCCATATAACGGCCCTGCACGCCAAGTGGAATGTGTAACAAAATCTGTAAAACTATGCCCTGTGGTTTTGTGCTTTTTCAACCATGGACTGTTTAAATTTCTGACTGCAAGTGTTCTATTTACCTTAAAGTGAACCTGATCTGAAAATAAACTCTAGAGATAATACTGTAAATTTTATGTGTGGTAGCAATGGTAAATAGAACTTTACTAAAGTCTAACATTATTATTTTCAATGTAAGGAGTTCAGTTTTAACTGTGAGGTGCACGCAGCAGCCATGTCGGTGTGATGTAAATTCTGGTTCATTCAGCTCCCAACAAAAATAAATAATTGAGCTTGAGAGTACCCTGTTGTTATGCTACAAGGGTTTTGTTACTTATTACATTATATAACCATTGATAAGCCAACTTTTTTACACACAAATGTGTGTGTGTGTGTGTGTGGGGGGGGGGGGGGGGGGATTGCAGCTTATCTGTGGGTGATTTACTATGACACATTGATAAATGTGTTTGGGCCCCCACCCCCCTGCAAAGTGCACAATGATAGTGCACCGTAAAGCATAGCGACCTGTCCTCACTCCAGCTTGCATCCTTGTGTCTCCCCAGCAGCATCTTACCTTCCTGCTAGAGCTCTAGGCTCACTGCAGTCACATGACACCTATCCATGGTGATATATAGAAGTGGCCCGAACTTCCGATTTTAGGTTCACAAACTTCCGCAAAAGGTTCGGTTCGCGTGAACTTCCGCGAACCGCAATAGACTTCAATGGGGAGGCGAACTTTGAAAACTAGAAACATTTATGCTGGCCACAAAAGTGATGGAAAAGATGTTTCAAGGTGTCTAACACCTGAGTTTTTTCAGTGACTAAAAGAGGGGGAAAAATTCAAAAAGAGCTTATAGTTTTTGAGAAAATTGATTTTAAGGATCTCCTTCTGACCGTGGGAAAATTAAACGCCCGCCGAATTTAGCGGTTAATAGCAAAGCCCCTTTAAAGGCTAGAAACACCAAAATTGCTGGGAATGTTAAGTAGAGCAGTGGGAACAAGAGGAAAAAAATGTTCAAAAATACCTTATAGTTTTTGAGAAAATCGATTTAAAAGTTTTGATGTAAATTCTCCTTCTGACCGTGGGAAAATAAACCCCCACCGACTTTAGCGGTTAATAGCAAAGCCCCTTTAAATGCTAGAAACACCAAAATTGCTGGGAATGTTAAGTGGAATAGTGGGAAAAAGAGGACTTTTTTTTTTTTTTTTAAAGACCTTATACTTTTTGAGAAAATCTATTTTAAAGTTTCAAAGAAAAGAGTCAATTTATTAAAAAGATCCGGCTCATTCATGAACCGTTAGTATAGCAGAGAATGCGTCCTGAGCAGGACGTGAAGCTGCCGGCTCCGCTGCTGTCTCTCCCTGTCACGGACGGTTGCGTGGCCGCCAACGGTGTCCTTAAACCGCCCTTGAAAAAATGCGATCGCAATCGATTTTCTGCATCGTTTGCGATTAAGATTGATAGAATCTGGATTGGTTGTGTAGGGGCTACCTGGAGCAACCTAGACTCTCTCTTCCTCTCAGCGAGTTTCTTTTCATAAGAGCAAGTATGCTCACTGAATAGACCTGTGATTTGTAATTAGCATATGACTAGGATCTGGGCCTTCACAGAGGTGCCAAAGCTTGTCCAAGCTGATCTCACGCTTAGATGTCAATTAGCCAGAGGTGTAAAACACCAAAAGTTTGTTCATTTAGAAGAAGCTTTTCCTGCTCAGGCTCAGACTTGCCGGAGCCATTCAGCCAGCTTAAGAAGTACATGGATTTTATGATTTTTTGCATGTTTTAGGAATACCATTCATAGGAAAGATGTGAAAGTTATCTCATTCTGCTGGTCCGGATCTTGTGAATATTTTGATACTAAATTGGGGCCACTGACATAGCCAGAACTTTAGGTATTCTACTATTCCGTAACCGGGCATGCAAACTCGCCCAAGTTTGGTATCTTATGAACTGTCATATTCTGAGGAATATAAATCTGTGAAGGTCATGTGTGTGCAGAAAGCGTAAGCCGAGATATGACAAATGTCATATTTGGTGGGCATGGGACAAAGTGCTTGATGCTTTCGCAGAGTTACCTGCGGAAAAAGATAATGATTATGCAGCTATAAAAGACTCTATCATTACTAAATACCAGCTGACGCCAGAAGCATATCGCAAAAGGTTCAGGTCCTGGCAGAAACAATCTTCTGACTCTTATCGAGATGTAATCATCAGTCTACTCACCACACTCCGCCAGTGGACTCTAGGCCTCACTAAAGGGTCTTATGATGTCCTGGAGGACTTGATAGTTCTACAACAGTTTCTGAACATTTGCCCTGCTGATGTACGACAGTTTGTGCTGGAGCGCAAGCCTGCATCAGCAACTGTCGCTGCAGACCTTGCTGAAACCTTTGCGACTACCCAGGTGCCTGACACACGCAGGACTGCACCTTCCAGCTGGAGAGGAGGTCCGCCCAATATTGTGGCAGACTCTCCTGCCCCTGTGAACCGTCCGCCACAGAGGCCACCCAGCGCAGCTGCTACGCCCAGGCCTGCAGCACCTGGTGGGATCACCTGTCACTACTGCCGCAAGCCCCGACACCTGAAATTCAACTGCCCAGAGCGGAGGAAGACAACGCCAGCACCAGCACCGCCAGCACCTCGCCCACGGCAAACACGGCCAGCCAGCGCACCCGAGCCTGGAGTACCCACCAATATCATGTTCGCTGGTGGGGAAAGGATCCACTCCACCACAAGCAATCACCAGCTGGTTACAGTGAATAACCAGCTTGTCACCGGTTTCTGCGACACTGGAGCGGATGTCACTCTGGTGCATGCGCACCTAGTCCCAACAGAAAACATCATCCCTGACAAATACCTTACCCTCACTGGAGTGGGGGGCACTCTTTCTCACATTTCCCAGGCTCGGGTGTCCATCGACTGGGCGGTGGGGGTTCAAGAGAAGGTTCTGGACCAACTGCCGGTCCCAGTTTTGTTGGGGACCGACCTGGGCAAGCTTGTGTCCTATTATGAACCTGCCCCAAGCCCCTCAGAATGCCAGGACAGAGACGGGCTCTCTGACCACACCCAGGTACTTTGCACCCGGGGGCAAGAACGGGGGGAAGGTGGGTTGAACGTGCCCAGTTCAAGGGTACCGGGTTCAATAGTACCTGAGTCAAAGGTACCTGTGTTTGATGTACAAACTGTCTGTGATGAAAATGTTCCTATACCTGTCACTGTCATTAATGCCTGTAGCAATGATGTGAGTAATGCCAATCTGTGCCATTTTGAAGGTATACCTGTGCTAGCAGTAACACGCAGCCGTACTGCTCAGAACCTGAGCTCAGAACAGGTGGAGGGGGTTCTGGCCTCCTCCCCCTCCTCTGACCACAGGGATGGTACCATTCGGCCACTGACCACATATGCAACGGGCCAGCTGGCTGAAAGCGAGAGTGCTGCATTTGTGCAAGCACTCCAGACTGACCCTAGCCTCGAGGCACTCAGAAGACAGGCTTCTGAGCCCCTCACAGACGAGGCTACATTCAAGGTATACTGGAAAGGTGGGAAGTTGTACAGTGAGCCTATACACCCCACCGAAGGTGAAATGAGTGTGGGTGCCAAGTTGCTTGTGGTGCCTAGTGCCTTCCGGGAGCATGTGCTGAAGTCCGCACATGACATTCCCCCGGCAGGGCACTTAGCAATCCGCAGGACACTTGATCGTATCCAGGGACATTTCTACTGGCCTAGAATGCGGATAGATGTGACGAACTACTGCCGCTCATGTACCATTTGCCAAAAGGTAAAGAGGGCTGGGAATCCCCGCAAAGCTCCCTTGTGTCCACTGCCAATCATAGGTGAGCCCTTTCGCAGAGTGGCAGTCGACATAATTGGACCATTGCCCACTCCCAGCAGCAGTGGCAAAAGGTACATCCTGACGGTGGTGGATTACGCCACCCGCTATCCTAAGGCCATGGCACTTTCCTCCCTGAGGGCGGACAAGGTAGCGGATGCGCTACTTAACATCTTCTCCCAAGTCGGGTTCCCTGCGGAAATGCTCTCTGATCAGGGATCCCAGTTTATGTCCGAACTCATGGAGGCCCTGTGTACAAAGATACAGATGACGCACATTGTTTCCAGTCCCTACCACCCGCAGACCAATGGACTGTGTGAAAGATTTAAGGGGTCGCTGAAGCAGATGCTGACCACGTTTGTTGAGTCGCAAGGTGGGGACTGGGAGCGATACCTGCCTCATCTGTTGTTTGCATACAGGGAGGTGCTGCAGGAATCAACCGGGTTCTCCCCGTTTGAACTCCTGTATGGTAGGAATGTCCGAGGACCCCTACAATTGATGCGGGAGACGTGGGAGGGCAAGGGTGACCCCACAGATGTCTCCGTAGTTGATTATGTTCTCAAGTTCAGGGACAAAATGGAGTCCCTGACAGCAATGGTGACCAAAAACCTGGCCCAGGCTCAGGCCAAACAAAAAGTATGGTATGACCACACTGCTGGAGAGCGGTCATTTGAAATAGGTGACAAAGTGTATGCCCTCCTCCCCGTGAGACAGAACAAGTTGCAAGCTGCCTGGGAGGGACCCTACACCATAGTGAATCGTTTAAACCCCCTGACGTACCTAGTGAACATGGGAGGCAGGAAACAGAAAAGCTTCCATGTCAACATGCTGAAGGCCCACCATGACAGGGTCAACTATGTGTTGCCAGTGTGCAGCCGGTTAGAGCAGGGAGAGGCAGACCCCCTTTTAGATCTGCTGGCTGACACCCACGAGTTGGACGGTGACATAAATGTCAACCTGCAACTCTCTCCATCCCAGACAGAACAGCTACAAGGGGTGCTGGCCCCATACCAGCACATCTTCTCAGGTATCCCAGGGCGAACCCGTCTGGCAGTTCATCAAGTGGATACAGGAACCCATCCCCCCATCAAGCAATCCGCTTACCGTGTCTCTCCGGAGGTGCAAGCAGGCATGCAGAAAGAGGTGAGGGAGATGCTAGAGCTAGGGGTCGTTCAAAAGTCCTGCAGTGCCTGGGCAGCCCCAGTTGTCCTGGTCCCCAAAAAGGACCAGACAACTCGGTTCTGCGTGGACTACAGGAAGTTAATTGCCATCACTACTACAGACGCCTACCCCATGCCTCGCATCGATGAGTTGTTAGATACCCTGGCGGCCGCCAGGTACCTCTCAATCATGGATGTGAGCAGGGGGTACTGGCAGATACCGCGTGCACCCAACGCGTGCAAAAGTCGGCCTTCATCACCCCTTTCGGCCTCTTCGAGTTCACGATGATGCCTTTTGGGATGAAGAATGCACCTGCCACGTTTCAGCGGGCCGTGAAGGACCTGCTGGAGGGAATGCAAGGGTTCGCTGTAGCGTACCTGGATGATATTGCAGTGTTCAGCCCCACCTGGGAAGAACACCTCAAACACCTGTCTCGGGTACTAGAGAGGCTGGCCAGAGCCAATCTGACGGTTAAGCCGAGTAAGTGTCAGATTGGCATGACCGAGGTGCAGTACTTAGGTGACCGGGTGGGGGGGTAATACCCTGCAACCTGACATGGGAAAGGTCGACGCCATCCTGGCATGGCCTTGGCCTATCACAAAGAAACAGGTCCAGGAGTTCCTGGGGACTGCGGGCTACTATAGGAAATTTGTTCTAGCCTATAGTACCCTCGCAAAGCCCCTGACCGATGCCACTAGCAAGAAACACCCCAAGATTATTAGCTGGACCCCTGAGTGTGAGAGTGCCTTCCAGGCCTTGAAGCAGGCGCTCGCAAGCGCCCCTGTGCTGCAAGCCCCGGATTTCAGTCGTCGGTTCATTGTGCAAACCGATGCCTCAGACTACGGTCTCGGCGCAGTCCTCAGCCAGGTGGATGGAAAGGGAGATGAACACCCTATCCTTTACCTGAGCCAGAAGCTCCTGCCCCGAGAGGTAGCCTACTCCACTACTGAAAAGGAGTGCCTAGCGATCGTGTGGGCCCTACAGAAACTGCAATCATATCTGTACAGCCACTCCTTCACGATCATTACCGATCATAATCCCCTGAGTTGGCTGAACCGCACTGCTGGGACCAATGGCAAGCTCTTACGTTGGAGCCTGTCATTGCAGCAGTACGACTTCATGATTCAACACAAGGCAGGCAGCCAGCCGACACCAGAACGCCGACGGGCTATCCCGTTGCAATGGGGAACTAAACCAGATCTCGCAGGTTAGCGGCAATGCCACACATCTTGCGGGTTTTTGTCTAGCCTCCGTCAAAGGGGGGGGGGGCTGTCACGGACGGTTGCCGCCGATGACGTCCTTGAACCGCCTGTGAAAAAATGCGATCGCAATCGATTTTCTGCATCGATTGCGATTAAGATCAATAGAATCTGGATTGGTTGTGTAGGGGCTACCTGGAGCAACCTAGACTCTCTCTTCCTCTCAGCGAGTTTCTTTTCATAAGAGCAAGTATGCTCACTGAAAAGACCTGTGATTTGTAATTAGCATATGACTAGGATCTGGGCCTTCACAGAGGTGCCAAAGCTTGTCCAAGCTGATCTCATGCTTAGATGTTAATAAGCCAGAGGTGTAAAACACCAAAAGTTTGTTCATTTAGAAGAAGCTTTCCCTGCTCAGGCTCAGACCTACCGGAGCCATTCAGCCAGCTTAAGAAGTACATGGAGTTTATGATTTTTTGCATGTTTTAGGAATACCATTCATAGGAAAGATGTGAAAGTTATCTCATTCTGCTGGTCCGGATCTTGTGAATATTTTGATACTAAATTGGGGCCACTGACATATCCAGAACTTGAGGTATTTCACTATTCCGTAACCGGGCATGCAAACTCGCCCAAGTTTGGTATCTTATGAACTGTCATATTCTGAGGAATATGACTCTGTGAGGGTCATGTGTGTGCAGAAAGCGTAAGCCGAGATATGACAAATGTCATATTTGGTGGGCATGGGAAACCCACCCAGGAGATTAACCGCCCCTGTCCAGCCCCTGGGAGACTCCACCCAAAGATGTACCTTATTCAAAAGTGTCTGCGAGGGACTCCTCCCTCAGTCCTCCCCTATGTACCATCACCTGATCAAGCCAGCCAGAGGACCATGTGGATGGCGGCCATTTTCCTGAACTGGAACAAAGGACATTTTCCATGTGCTCAGATTTTCCCAGAAAGGACATATTTCCACGAACTTTAAGTATCCGTTTTTCTCCATTTTTATTTTCTTTACTGTGTTATCATTTGTCTCTATAATTGTTGATTTTAACGATTTTCTGTATATATTAATTATTTATATTGCATTTTAATAAACCGACGCTAACGTCAGTTTGTTTATTCCGCTACCCTATTATTCAGCCATACACAGAACTGAACCCGGATCTCTGGAAAGACGCTACTATTGTCGCTAGCTAGACAGAATAGAGTGTGTTTAACCGTTTTTATTTGCAGGTCTAGACTTTCTAGCCAGTCAGTGGGCTCCTCTGTCCCATGGTAACAGAGGTGGTGGCAGTTATACCCTGAAATAGTGTGTAATTTGTAATTACCGTAACTCACAGGCTCCCTTCTAGTCGGTCTGCTGCCAAAATTCCAGTGGTTTCTGCGCACCGCCTGTGACCACAGCTTGCATGGTCTGTGTGCTGAAACCGATTGGAAGGCAATTTGCGTTCCAGTCACTAGGGGTCCTGTGACACTCCCCACCTGCCTGCACCTGTCAACCCCCACCTAGGCTGGCACCCAGTGCACCCATGGGTGCACTGGGTGCCAGCCTAGCTGAGGGTGGCAGGCGGGGAGAGACAGCAGAGCCGGCAGCTATGCGTCCCAAAGGACGCATTCTCTGCTATGTGGGGGGCATCGGAGATCTTCAATCAACTTAATTGAAGATCGCAACATAAAGGGATACATTATTCGTTGGATCATTTACATAGGATATTGGCGTGGGAAATGTTTTTTAAAGGTTTTTTTCAGATTTCCCACACTCAGCACATAAAAATAATATATTTTTTTTTATATAGGACTTCCGAGGCCACAAATGTGAAAAAAGTTAAATATCTTTTCATAATCCAGATCCATGGAGGATGCCATCTGCGCCCTCCCGTTCATTCCGCCATGGCTCCTGCAGTAATACCGGCCCCGGTCAGGTCCCGACCCCTCCGAACGGGTTGGGTTCTTATTTTCCCCCTAAATATGGCCGCACCGTGCGCCGGGTGCCAGGCTAGCTGAGGGTGAGAGGTGAGGAGGTGGGGAGAGACAGCAGGAGCCGGCAGCTATGCGTCCTGCTCAGGACGCATTCTAAGCTAAACTAACGGTTCATGAATCATCCGGTTCTTTTTAATGAATCAGTTCTTTTTTTTAATGAATCGACTCTTTTTTCTTTGAAACTTTAAAATCGATTTTCTCAAAAAGTATAAGGTCTTTTTTTTCCTCTTGTAGTCACTGCCCTCCTCTACATACCCTGCAAATTTGGTGTTTTTACTATGTAAGGGGACTTTGCTATTAACTGATAAGTTCGACGGGCATTAAAGTCTATGGGCGAACCAAACTTTTTTGAAAAAAAGTTCCTGGTTCACTGCGAATGCGAACCACCCAAAGATCGCCTGGAACCATTTGCGGTGAACTGTTCGGGCCATCTCTAGTGATATATGGTACTTTTCAGTAGAGATGCCACTGCAGTTCAACTGCCTCAGTTGCACAAATAAAGTACTAGTGCATTAGCCTTTAGCTATAAAAAAAAAATGAACACAGGCAAGTTCTAAATGGGCTTAATAATATATGTGCCCTTGTTTATTTAATCATGTCACATGTCAGTTCAAGTACACTTTAATGGAAACCTGAAGTGAGAGGGATAAGGAGACGACCATATTTATTTCCTTTTAAACAATGCAGATTGCCTGGCTGTTCTGCTGATCCTCCATCTCTAATTTTCTTAGCCATAGACCCTGAACAAGCATGCAGCAGATCAGATGTTTGTCTGAAGTGTGACTGTATTAGCTGCATGCTTGTTTCAGGTCTGTGATTCCGACACTACTGCAGCCAGATAGATCAGCAGGACAGCCAGGCAACTGGTATTGCTTAAAAGAAAATAAATATGGCAGCCTCCATATCCTTTTCAGTGCAGGTGTACGTTAAAGGAAACCTAAAGTGAGAGGGATATATAGGTTTTGCATGCAAATCAGGTGCTCTGAAGTCAGACTGGATTAGCTGCATGTGCATACTTGTTTCAGGTGTGGGAAACAGACACTATTGCAGCCAAATAGATCAGCAGGACTGCCAGGTAACTGGTATTGTTTAAAAGGCAATAGATATGGAAGCCTCGCTTTAGGTTCCCTTTAAGAAAGCAAGAGGTACACAGAGATGCCATGGGCAGTTCTCTGGCTGCTCTTTTTCTACTTTATTTAATTTATTTCAGCAAATTATCAGGATTGATTTAAAAGTTAAAATGACGAGCAAAGAGGAGATGAATCTCATTCTTCAAATTATTCCCAGTTTTGAACGGCCTCATAGAGCTTCACCCCAGGGCAGTCAGGTCCTAAGGTCTTGTGTGCCTTCAGGACAGAAGTAGAGTCAATAAGTCCTTTGGCTGTGCCACAAGCGATAAGGTCTTTGGCTGCTGTCACAGCTGCAAGCGTGGGATCATCCTCTGCAGGAATAGAGAGTGAGATGGTGATAACTGATTATTTTGTAAAAACAACAAACTAAAGATTTACATTTTAAATGTCTTCTGCAGACAGCACCATGATCCATGCTCTCACATTAGCAACTTAGCAGATTTTATTTGGTTGGGATATTGTAAAGTATAGTGCTGGCTTTTTGCTTTCTTCAGTTCAGATTATAGATGCCCATTAATAGTGCAATTTTTAGAGAACACTTTTATTTTCAATCACATTATACAGATTGTATTGTATGAAAACAGAGAGGCTGGTGGGCCAAATCAAGGTGTAATGATACAATGCCATATGATCGTTTATGTATTTATTTACATAGCGCAGCGCTGTACAGAGTATATATTGTCTTGTCAATAACTGTCCCTCAGAGGGGCTCATAATCTAGTTCCTACCATAGTCATATGTCTATGTATTGTGTAGTGCCTGTATCATAGTCTAGGGCCAATTTAAGGGGAAGCCAACTAACTTATCTGTATGTTTTGTGATGTGGGAGAAAACCGGAGTGCTTGGAGGAAACCCACGCAGACACGGGGAAAACATAAAAAACTCCATGCAGATGTTGACCTGGCTGGGATTCAAACCGGGGATCCAGCACTGCAAGGCGAGATCGCTAAACACTAAGGCCTCGTTCAGACTATATGTGCTGCTGTGTGCATTTCAGCAGCGCTATACGCGCGTGACACGCAAGAACGGTAGAAGGGCATAGACAGCACTTCTACCGTTCCCATCATCTGCGCTGCGCAGCAGTGCGATGCGCTATCACACATGCTGAATGCATTTTTCGGGAATCGCAGTGCAGATCCTATTCCCTGTAGTGAATGGGATCTGTAGCGCATAGTAGTACTGATGGCATGGGATCATACGCGTTGCGTTCCGATCGCACGGCCATCTCCGTTAAATGATGTAAATGAGCCCTAAGCCACCATGCACAGTGGTTATTCATATGAACGATCAGAAATGATCTTTTGGGACCACTAATGGACAAAAATCTCCTAACCAATCTGATCAGATTAACGTGGTCGATTGTTGTTCTCCTGGGTCCCTCCGTTTCTCCGCCCTGTCCTCTGGTATATATCCCACTCGCGGCCAGGGTTCACCATGCATGCGTGGCCCAGCCACAGGGAGTGTTCTGTGCCTGCGCAGCTAGTACTGTGCAAGCGTAGAATGGCCTGGGCCACAGTTGCCCACAGCTGAGCTATATACTGGAGACACAGCGAGGAACAGAGAGGCCCAGCAAGATGGTGATGGAACCCACGGCCAGCATGAGGCTGGAGGAAACCTCCGGTAAGTATAACAGCTGCTTATTTAATCATCTCTGGTACACTTTAAAGAAGTGATCAATCGACATGGCACATTTGTTCAAAAATACAATTGTAACTAATTTTGATTTTATAGCAAGTTGAATTTTTTAATACCTTGAATCAGTAAATTAAGTCTTTTTCTCTCAGTTTGAATGATCTTATGGGTTTATAGATAAGGGCAGTTAGTGCTGTCTTTTTCATGTTTGCCATCAATAAAGATGATGACCAGCAGGCTCACAAAACATGTACAGATTACATGGAATGTATCAATAATTTCTTGATATATCTCCTATTTTTTAACTTCTCACTTTGCAATGTCTTGATTTTTTTCCCTACGCTAAAAATGCTTCTTAACCCCTTGCATACCAGTGGTCTCTGCCCCCTTAAGGCTCCACAAAAATAAATGTATCGGTGGATCGCCACACAGACCCACAGCACTCATCGGTCACACACTCACCCATTGCAGCAGGCGTCTGCCGTCACTATGACGGCAGAGCTCTGTGAGCCGGTCAGGAGCCAATGAAATCGGCTCTTGACAGGCTCACAGAGCTCTACCGTAATATTGATGGCAGGGCAAGTGAGCTGCGAGTGGGCAGAGTGGTGCGATCGGCGGGAGCAGCAAGAAAGCGTGGCAACGATGTTGAAATCTACATCCTGTCAGAAATAAGCAGCCACAAACAGGACGTAGATTTCAACTAGCGTGGTCTGGAAATGGTTAAGGTGGGCCATCAAATGTTATTGGTCATGGCTTAGCTGGTAACAAAGCAGCTGATCAGATGATTTGTTTACTTCCTAAGGCCTTAATATTATAGGGCATACTGGATAGCACTCTTGCCTTGTAGTGCTCGAGTCCCAGTTCCCAATCCCCAATTCAAATCTTGCTCAGGACACTACTATCTGCATGGAGTTTGTATACTTTTTCTCTGGTCTTTTGTGAGAGTCTTTTGAGCATTCTATAAAGTGGGAGGAGGTGCCCCAAATTTAAAGGACAGAATGTATATGGAACAAATCAAAATGTCCTACCTCAATACATAGGTTTGAACATATATTTACTGGACAACAACATTTTTATTTGTGGGACTCGCCTGCTTCCTCAGGCCAATTTATCAGTGTCTTAAAGAGAACCCGAGGTGGGATTTACTCATGCTAGTGGGGCACAGAGGCTGGTTGTGCACACTAACACCAGCCTCTGTTGCCCCATGGTGTGCCTCCAAGACCCCCCTGCGCGCCGCTATACCCCCTGCAGTGCTAGCAACACACAGCGCTATACCCCCCGCGTCCCTTTTCTCCAATCAGCAGGAGGGAAGGGATGCAGGCGGGTAGCGCCGATACGGAGGAGGCGGGGGAGCGGCGCTAACAGACAGGTGAGAGGTAAACATTGTGCTGGCAACATGCTGCGTGTCGCCAACACTGCGGGGGGTATAGCGGCGCGCAGGGGGGTCTTGGAGGCACACCATGGGGCAACAGAGGCTGGTGTTAGTGTGCACAACCAGCCTCTGTGCCCCACTAGCATGAGTAAATCCCACCTCGGGTTCTCTTTAAGGGATAGCAGCACAGACTCTGAGTCTGTGGCTATAACCGGTTCAGCACTGCAGTGCCGAAAATCTCATGCATCCGAGCAACGTTCACCTCCCACTCATTCGCCTATAACTTTATTACTACTTATCACAATGAATTGGTCTATATCTTGTTTTTTCCGCCACTAATTAGGCTTTCTTTGGGTAGTACATTTTGCTAAGAATTATTTTTTTCTAAATCCATTTTAACAGGAAGATTAAAAAAGAAATGAAAAAAATTCATTATTTTTCAGTTTTGGCCATTATAGTTTGAAATTAATACACGCTACCATAAGTAAAACTCATGTATTTTATTTGCCCATCTGTCCCGGTTATTACACCGTTTAAACAATGTCTCTATCACAATTTATGGTGCCGATATTTAATTTAGAAATAAAGATGCATTTTTTCAATTTGCATCCATCACTATTTATAAGCTTATAATTTTAAATACTATAATAACATACTCTCTTGACATGCATATTTAAAAAGTTCAGACCCTTGGGTAACTATTTATGTTGTTTTTGTTTTTTTGTTTTATTGTATTTTTTTTTCAATTTTTTTTTTAATAAAAAATGTATGTGGGTAATTTTTGGTGTGGGAGGGAAACTGCTAATTTTAAATGTAAAATAATATAATTGCTTAATTAAAAATGTATGTGGGTGCAGTTTACTATTTGATAGTGAAAAAAGTCCTGCATGCGAACGATCTCGCATCCAGGAACTAAAAAACAGAGGAGAAGTTTCCTGGGGGCAGAAATACCACGCTCTCTGGATAGAAAGCGTCAGTTTTTCTGCGGGGAAGTTAGATCGGTGAATGGGAATCATATATATTTATAGGCTAGCGGCGGGCGGCGGGAGCGCACACCATGCGGCGGGAGCAGCAGTGCCTATCTGGACGAGGAAGCTCGTCCAGATAGGCTGAACTGGATAATCTGTACAGTGCTGTGGAAGACATACTTTATAAATACATATCATTAATGATGCAAGATGTTAAAAAATTAACAGTAATGGTCCATTAATTAGGAGAGGGTTTTTCACATCTTAGAATGAAAAGTCAGACTCAGGACAGACAAATTAAGTTTTTTATCAGATTTGTAGTTTTCCACAGAGGTCTTCGGACTGAGCAACCATTTCACTAATCACATAATCATGCAAAAAGCATGCTTTGACTGTCATAAAAACTTAAAGATAGTGGGAACTGGGAAGTTACTTCTCTTCTCTTAGTAAAAAGGAGTTTGTAAATAGTGGCCACACACCATACAATTGTTTTAATATTTTTTTCCATTTAAGAATTGCAATACATTTTTTTGATATTTTAAACATCTGACCAATGTACCACACACATATTAAAGTTCTCCCCAGTTATGAAAAATTGATTGAAAACTCAGAAAAAGATTGCTGGTGTCTGTACATCACATAATTAAAAATCGACACTACACCATTCAATTTTCATAAAAATTATTCAGAAAAATCAAACATTTCCTATCTTCTTCTATTGGATTGAAACCAGAAATTCGTTTAGATTTCTCAAACAAAAAGAAAACCACTTTCGATTTCTTCGAACGACCAAATGGTTTTATTGAATTGCTGTAGAATTGGACCATTTTATTGTATGGTGTGTGGTCACCTTTAGGCCTATCTATATATATAATAGACTAAGGGCCATATCCTATTCAAGGTGATAAGTAGCTTGCAGATGCGAGCTACTTATCACCTTGCCATCGCGCGAGGATTACCGGCAAATCCTATTGCCCATATCCTTCGCGCGATGGCCGATCGTTAGGGTGCATTACTCAGGCGAAAGCCTGAGCGATGCTCCCTTTTACCGAGCGATGGGGAGTGAGGTTTACGCTGTGGTGCTGTCCATCAGCAGCACGGCCTCACTCCCCACACATGCGCACTCGACCGGCTAACATCCTCCGCCATCTTCCGCCGCAGTATCTGGGGGTCTCCTTTAATAAGGAGACCCCCAGAACTCCCCGTCGGGTCACCGCACAGTTTAGAAGCCAGCGCGCAGCTCTGCCGGGCTCCTCTGTCATACGTACCGCCGCCGATCACCCGCCGCCTCTCGCCGCAAAATCCGTCATGTAATTACAGTGTATCTACACTGTAGTTACTGTCCGCATAGAAGGAGCCCGGGCAAAGCATCTTTGAATCTGCAGCCTGGGCTCCCCATTGGTCCGCTGTCTGAGCCATTTTATTGGTTCAGATAGCGGACCAATGGGGAGCCCAGGCTGCAGATTCAAAGATTTTGCGGCGAGAGGCGGCGGGTGATCGGCGGCGGTGTGTATGACAGAGGAGCCCGGCAGAGCTGCGCGCTGGATTCTAAACTGTGCGGCGACTCGACGGGGAGTTCTGGGGGTCTCCTTATTAAAGGAGACCCCCAGATGCTGCGGCGACGACGTGCATTAGCTAGTTTAGACCTGCTTTTTGCAGGTCTAAGCTAACGCTCATGTCTGCCGGGAAGCATCGCTTCCCGGAGACATGATATGGGTAATTGGATTCCGTGTTAAGAACTCGCTGGGCGATTATATCGCCCAAGCGAGTTCTTTTCCGCCTGGGGGGGTCTAAAGTTTAATTAGATTAGGCGATGCCCCCATCGCCTAAGTTAAGAACATGCCAGTGCTTAGCGCTGGCGAGTTCAGGAATAGAATATGGCCCTAAGTGCCTCAACCTTCAAGCAAGAAGAAGAAGTAGCGCCCTGCCCCCAGGGCCGGTCCAAGCAAGAAGAAGGGGCTGGTCCAAGCAAGAAGAAGAAGTAGTGTCATATCAAACCAAGGGCAAAGAGGGATAATTTGCATATTCAGTAGCAGTGCATTGTGGGTAACCACAAATGTTCACTTATAGCTGAATTATTGCAGATTTGCTTCTGTTTTAAGAAGGAAAATTACACCAAGCTTTGTTTTTTTTAGTAGGAGGGCTTTTTGGTCTCTTTTATCCTCCTATACATTCTTAGTAGTTTGGGTCACCCTGAGCTGCTTGGTTACTCTGTTGTACTGGTCCAAGCCCTATCTCATACAGCCATATCAATCCCTGCTATGTACTGATGAGGATCAAAAGTCTGAAATATGCTGTCACATGTGGGTTTGGTATGACAGTGTAAAATTTAAAGCTATAGGGCCTGATTCACAAAGCGGTGCAAACTGTTTAGTATGGGTGTGCCGTTCGTGGACTTTTGCGCGCGCAACGTGCTGCGATTTGTGGCAAATCGTGGCACTTTGCGCGCGCAAAAGTCAGCGTCCTGCGCTAAACAGTTTACACAGCTTTGTGAATCAGGCCCATAGGCTTGCTTGACTTACCAAGGGTGAAAAGGAATAATTTGCATATTTAGTAGCTTTGCATTGTGGGTAACCACAAATGTTTACTTATAGCTGATTTATTGCAGATTTTCTTCTGTTTTAAGAAGCCAAATTACACCAAGCTTTGATTTTTTTAGTAGAAGGTCTTTTTGGTCCCTTTTATCCCCCTATACATTCCGAGTGGTTTGGGTCACCCTGAGCTGCTTGGTTACTCTGTTGTACTGGTCCAAGCCCTATCTCATACAGCTGTATCAATCCCTGCCATATACAGATGAGAACCAAAAATCTGAAACAGGCTGTCACATGTGAGTTTGATATGGCTGTGTAAAATTTAAAGCTATATGCTTGCTATACACCAGCGACTCTGGATGCTTGCTTGGCTTACCAAGGGGGAAAAGGGGTAATTTTATATTTAGTAGCAGTGCATTGTGGGTAACCACAAATGTTCACTTATAGCTGAATTATTGCAGATTTCCTTTTGTTTTAAAAAGGCAAATTACACAAATACAGTGTGCGGCATTGCAGGAAGTGACAACAGTGGAACGCACGCTGGAACACGGAAGAGGTGAGTCATCCCTGCCCGCTGCCTCTTACTAATAGTGGCGGCTGCTACTGTGCTTAAGCAGGAGGGGGAGCGCACATGGGGGACCCAGGTGAGAGAGGGGGGTTCCTGCTGAGCTTAAGCTGGAGGGGGAGCACACATGGGGGACCCAGGTGAGGGGGGGGTTCCTGCTGAGCTTAAGCTGGAGGGGGAGCACACATGGGGGACCCAGTTGAGGGGGGGTCCGACCCCCCTCCCCGCCCCTGTGCCCAATACCCCCTTCCTGCCCTCTACCCCTTATGCGGCTTATGCTACGCCGCGGGTCGGCTAGTTACAATATAATAAACCAGGACTTACCAGTAAAGGTTCCTATAAAACAGATTCCAATGTACCCGTCAGGATAGGCTTTTTTATGTGGCCCAAGAGTTGTCCAGCCACGGCCTTCATACTTAGATCCATCTCCTCCAATCAGGAAACTGTGTGGAAAATATTGAGAAGTGTTCAGTAATCAAAATATACTACAAGTCTTCTGTATACTACACATCTTTTTGCCAATTTGCACGATTTTGGAAGAAAAAAAAATACTTCAGATGTGTACGGGTTGAAGTGCATTTTTTTGCAGAGCTCCCATATAAACATTGTATTTCCAGAGCTTTTTTTAGGAGCTTTTTAATTTTTATCAGTGCACTCATTGTACAAGATTATAGTTTGTAGTTTCCTGCAATACATGAAAAATAGCCAGGGACCTGCAATTAGTATTTCATAAGGATAAATACTTTAAAGGTCATCTATCACTAACATTAAATTACTGGAACTAGTGGCAGAGCTCTTTAAAGTGAAGGAGGATCAGGGGCATAACTAGAGGAGATGCAACCACTTCAGTCGCAGGGGGGCCCGCCCAGGGCTGATTTGAGGGGCAGAAGTGCTGTGTGCAGGGGGAGCACTGATTGTAGGACCCTCCAGGTGTTGAACTGGCCGCGACATTTAATAGACTCCCGCTGCCCACAGCTCACTTTAGCCTGCGGGAGTCTTCCGAGAGGCAGAGCAGGGCTACGGGAAGATGGCATCCAAAGCCCTGCACTGGAGACTATTTGTGTCTCCAGTACAAGGCTTTGGGCACCATCTTCCCGTAGCCCTGCTCTCTGTCTGTCAGCATGGGAGATTTGCTGCAGGAGGATTGTCGGGGGAGCTGCGCACCAGAGGCCAGCCAGGAGAGGAGACTTCTGCCAGGTGAGTGAATTGTTTTTTTTACAGGTGCATTATTTTCTAGTGAAATGCTGCCCACATTACGATTTTTTTCTGGTGAAATGCTGCCCACTTTAGAATTATTTTCTGATGAAATGCTGCCCACTTTACGATTGTTTTCTGATGAAATGCTGCCCGCTTTACGATTCTTTTCGGGTGAAATGCTTATGCTGCCCACTTTCTGGTGAAATGCTGCTCACTGTACTAATATTTTCTGGTGAAATGCTGCCCACTTTACGATTTTTTTCTGGTGAAATGCTGCCCACTTTACGATTATTTTCTGGTGAAATGCTGCCCACTTTACAATTAATTTTTGTGAAATGCGGCCCACTTTACGATAAATTTTTGGTGAAATGCGGCACACATTACGATTATTTTATGGTGAAATATTGCCGCATTACGATTATGTTTTGGTGAAACATTGCTGCATTACGATTATTTTATGGTGAAACGCTGCCCCATTACAATTATTTTATTTTATAGTGAAAAGCTGCTCCATTACGATTATTTGGCACCTATGGAGGAGGGGCCCATCCAAATTTTTGCAGGGGGGGCCCAGTGATTTCTAGTTACGCCCCTAAGGAGGATCCTCAGTTAGAGTGGAGTATAAAATTAAACATTAGAGCAGACAGTGTCATGGGTTTCGTTGCGTTCATTG
The DNA here is from genome assembly GCF_040937935.1 of Hyperolius riggenbachi. Lineage (NCBI taxonomy): Eukaryota > Metazoa > Chordata > Amphibia > Anura > Hyperoliidae > Hyperolius > Hyperolius riggenbachi. Next base: position 27,877,333 of record NC_090653.1, on the reverse strand, counting down.
CTAGCCCCGATATCACGTGCTGTTACTGCCACACACCTGATCGAGCAAGTTGGCCCTACAGCATGTCCGACTGATTAAGATGACCAATTTCGGCCTGAAATTGGTCACATTGTCGGTCAGGCATGCACTTGGCAGTGCCGATTTTAATCCAATTATTGCAATCGAACCGGATAGTCGATCGGCTGCCAAGTAGCCTGATGTATGGCCACCTTAAATCTGTGGCTGGAAACAGCTGCTTTAATGGTCATTGCAGGCATTATGTCTACAGAAAGAGTTGCACACAGCTGTGGTCCAGATGTTTTTAGAAATTCCACAAGCTTGGGCTCTTAGGAACATTTTAGACGGGCGCTCAGGCACGTCACCTTTAGCCGATGCTAAATGCTTCTCTGCAGAGGAGCATTTGGCAACGGTTCCGGTTCTTCAGCAAATGCATCATGTTTTGACCCCCACAGCGGGACACAGAAGCACCACGGTTAGCTGATCCTCTGTGCTGTATGTAGCATCCAGGACAAAATGAGATGACGGAGAACAGCAGAATCAAGCATGGCGTTTGCATGAATGACGGTTATCGGCTGCACCCATGGCTATCCATTCATTTGAATGGACATTGCTCAAGTGACAATTGCCGTGAACACCAGTTCAGCACCCATCTGAACAGGACTAAACATAGCTCTATCACTAGCCTGTCTAGGTTCAGGAGATATTCCCAGATTTACCATGTTTTTCCAATGGACATTTACCAAGTTTGCAGACTGATGGCCAGATGCAGTGACTTGCGGTAATACTGCCTGCCATGCACAGAGCCCACGGCAATATTTCACTTATTTCTGCAGCAAGTACCATGAGTGAAGTTATAAGCGGCCACAGATGACCCACAGATGACCCACAGAACTCGAGTAGCACAATTGTTGTAATGGTAACATGAGTTACTAATGAGCATTACTGTATACAGATTATACAGATTATATTTCAGGGCTAATTAGATATTGGCTGTGATAAAAAGTATGTATGCAATTCAATATAACAGTAATGTCTAATTTTATAGGGGGGTATGGATCTACAAATCAGTAACTGAGTATTTTTGTAAAAAAATAAAAATAAAATGTTGAAAATTTCAGTTGATATTTTGGTTTGCAATCCTTGTTACTGTTGTTATTATGGACCTCTATGTGGACCTCCTGAATGCCAATTAAAGTGAACTAAACACCATTTTAGCACCCAGGGCACCTTAATAGCACACTTAATATGCATGCCAACAATGTGGCTCATTCATTTAAAAAAAATGTACATTTTACCTCTTCTTTTTTACATTTAAAAGTTTAGCAGTGGGTTTTATTACCCTACCTGCCTGACCACAGAAGCTTCAGGCAGATTAGGAATGATGTAATTATGTTATTGCACACATTAGCAGAGAGTAAACACACACTTTCATCAGTGAGGGGGGGGGGGGGTTGATGGGGTCGATTGGCCGACAAATAATTGGCAGCTAGAAGGTAGGGCAGCTCCTATAGATTTTAGAGACCAGGAAAAAAAGTGGTGCTCGGTTCCCTTTAACCAGAAGATCAACTTCAAACTTCTAGCTCTAACGCACAAAGCTCTCCAGAGCCTCCTCCATATATCTTCTGCCTACTTCCAGATACCAAACCAACTGCAATCTCTACTCTGCACATGACCTTCTGTTGTCCTCCTCAAGAATCAGCTTACCATATTGTCATAAACAAGGCTTTTCACAAGACTCAGCTTAACTCTGGAATTCCCTTTCAAAATACATCTCTTGTTTCAGACAAGCATACGATCTTCCCCTTCAGTCTCGGGTCAAGCTGTTTCTTGCTGAACATAATCAGAAAATGAATTGCCCCTGCATACACACCTTACATGTTGCCCCATCTCTTGCTGCTTACTTTTTCCTTAAGTATCCTGTGAACTTACAAGGTCTGTGCTCTTTCATTTTTGTAAATTGCTGTACATTTTGCCAATTGCAATATATTTGGCACTGTAAGCATTATCAGCCAACTCTGTGTTATGTACTAATACCTGTATTATGCACATAGGTTTCTTACTCTATCCTATGCCAAGAAACATGAGTGAAACCTGAATTCATAATAATCAATAAGAATAACAATACCAAAATGTATATGTATATATCATTATTATTATTGTTACTATTATTATTATTATTGTTTTATTATATACTGTTTGTGTGTTGTTTTGTTTGTTTGTTTTAGGAACGTGGGAAATATACATTTGGTGTTAAAAATGTTGTTTTCTTGGAGTTCAGTTTTAATTGATCTGACACATAAGCCTGTTTCATTTCTCACTTGCATCCGATGTCATTCCAGTTTTTGTCATCCATGTGAGAGGTCTGTAGGGTCTTGACTACTGTCTTACACGTTGGTTCAGTATCACAAGTTTCTCCACCTGTGTTGAAGATGACTATGAATGGTACTGGGGTCAGGTCATCCAAGGACTTTGGAGTTGTACATTTGCTGTCCACGGCTCCCCATGTTTCCCGATCTATAATAGTTAGAGTAGGGCAGTCTGGGTCTAGTGGTGAAGAAGAGGTAAGATTAGTAACTTACTTGCACAAAAAGTATCTACATTGTCTATATTAAGAAACTGTAAAAAGAATGTTTTATGTCTCGCCTATATCAAGTAGACAGATTACAGTTGGCATTTACATTTGTATTAAAGCACACAAACAACACATGGAAGGTGAAGTGGCTTAGTGTAGGCACCATCCATTGTTCTCCTAATGAGGATCCCCGACACATACAGGAAATGGTTGTCAAAAGCTACCCACTTCTCATTAGCTCCCATTCTTCTTGTCACAATTTATATAATTACTGCATCCATTGACGCAGCATAATGATAGCTATTTAATAGCCTCTGATGATTGGCCCCCAGGAGTTGCAAAATGCACGTCTGGCCAAGTTTACCTTACTGTCACTGAAATGTACTGTGATGTGTAAAGTATACCGTCTATACTCATATATAACCTGAATGTTTGTGATCAAAAAAGTGTCCAAAAGTGTTTGTTTGTGTGTGGGTGGAGAGGGTCGGCTTATATGTGAGTCAGATGTGTGGGATACCATATACAGTGCACACATTGGAAGCATGCACTGTATCTCTCCTTGACTCTGGGCAGCTATCTTCCGTTCTCCCTTCCAGCTCTGTACACACTAGAAGTCCAGGCTGCACTGTCCTCTCGTCTCCAGGCAGCTATCTTCCTGTCTCCCTTGCAGCTCTGTTTTTACCACTAGAGGTCAGAGGCAAGTAGAGAACTGCATGGGAGATGTAAAGATGGCTGCCAGGAACAAGTTGTAATAAAGTAATCTGAGTTATATTTTGAGGGTACTACAATAAGCATCCAGAACATTGCTTGCTTTTGGTTTTGTTTTATATACTGAATACAAGGCATTCATAATCGCTGTGCATTGATATACAGTACATGATCATTCAAATCAACAAGGATACTCTTAAAGTAATCAATAAAAAAATCCATCATCAGACTCCATTCATCTAAAACTTAACATTTCACAGAAGTGCTAAAAGTGTACGCACACAATAATTGATCAAGGGGTACCACATGTATTGTGGATGTATATATTTATATGTAAGCTAACATCTGCCAGCAAGGAAAACATTTAGATAACAAGATTGTTCAAGCTTGAGAAATGTCAAGAAAATTTTGTATTGTCCTGGCAAAAACTTCCTTCCAGAAAGAAAAGTTCCCCTTGTTAAAAAGAATTCTTGTCATTCAGGTAACTTGTCCAGAATATGCACACATCCATATGTTCAAATTGAAGCACCATGTACTGTAAGGGACATGCCCGCAGTGAATAGTAAATAAACTCCACATAAATCCATGGTGTAATAATATCGTTTGTACAGTCCAACAGCAGAAAAAACACTAGCTACAATTTGTTCAAAAATCAGGTTGCAGCCATCAATGCCAGGCAATCACATTGCTGACAGATAATATTGCTCACTGTGTCATATTGTGTAGGGTATGGAATGATTTGGAATGATTTCAGCAGCACTCCAGATGGACTTTTATTTGTTGTTCCAGACAGCCAGTGCCCATGGGAGTGTTATTGGGTAATACATGCCAACCAGTTTTGCCAATCCCGCTTTCTCAAGGCTGGTTCTTGAAATGATACCTTAGCTTTACAGACATTGATGTCGATATTATGTACAGGTTGTAAGAAGCGATCAGATTCTTGCAATATGGAATTCCTCATTTACTTTAGATAACCATGGTTTCATAAAGAATACTTTATACAGAGTTCTGCATTAAGACACAGAGGCCAACATGCAATTCACTTTTTCTCCTGAGTTTTCTCCTAGGTGACATCTTAACAACTTGTCATAAAATGCCTTTTAAGCCACCAACAAGCAAGAAAATACTCAAAATAATTTTGATAGTACTTTTTCACCAACTTTTGGGTACTTTTTCAATTGTAAAATGCTAAAAATTTACTTTAAAGAGAAGATAAAAATTATCTCCTAGGAGATAACTTCGGTGAAAAAGTTAATTGCCGAAAGACCCGAGGCCCATATGCAATTCACTTTCTCTCCTGAGTTTTCTCCTAGGAGAACAATTTTCATCTTCAACTTACAATAATTTTTTAGCACTTTACCGAAAAGCAGGTGAAAAATTGCTATCAAAATTATTTTGAATATTTCTTGCTTGCTCGTGGTTTAAAAGGCATATTATTGACAAGTTTGAAAATTTCACCCAGGAGAAAACTCAGGAGAAAAAGTGAATTGCATATGGGCCAGAGAAGTATAATTCTGAGGATCATTTTAGTGGTACATTGTGCTTTGTAGGAAAGGTCAAAAGTGCCCTTATCTCACTTTCGGGCAGACATACTGTCTGGAATGGGGCTACAAAAATGTAAATGTACAACAGAGAACATAAAAATCAGTTCATGGTAACATGGAAGGAAGCGCCATATACGGCTGGGAACATTCACAGCTGTGTAGTGGGTCCTGTCAGTCACATGCTCATGAGAGCCAATAGCAAGCTCCTGATGTAATTGACAGGCACCACATTCACAGCACACCCATAGTGTGACGTAAGGAGTAACCTTTGGTAAATTGGTATATAACAGAAACTCATAGTTTACTGGGGACTTCACCTTCTTGCTCTCTTTCTTTCCATTTTAACAGACCTACTTCTGCTGTTCCTGTTCTCTGCTTCAAGTAGTTTAATTAAAGCTGAACCTTAACCTTTAATTAAAGCTGAACCTAGGTCAGTTGCCTAGTGCTTGGCGCTTTGAGTCCGCCAGGAGAAAAGCGCAATATAAATGTTCTGTGTTGTTGTTGTTGCAGTGCTGACTTACGAATGCTATGCAACGCCAAGACTTGCACTGAAGTTCATATTCTTGCTTTTCTGACGTAATGAAGATTGCTGATGAAACATGCACCTGGATTCCTGATTGAAGCCAAATCAATTTCCCTAACTGCTTGAATGTCCATGGTTTACATTGATATCTGCCATGGCTGCTAGAATTTCAAGCTGCTAAGTGAAATTATTTTGGCTGCTGGTGCCGAAAGGTGGTTACCTAGGAAAACCACTCTTGTCAATTCTTTCACAGGTCTGCAGTGATCCAGTCTGACAAGTGCATGATCACCTCTGATTTATAATCGATAAGGAAGTAGTGATCAATTTTTCAACTTGCACCACTGGAACATGACCAGAACTTAATAAAGGAGCAACCAGAAAGTAGTGTGATGCTGTCTAAAGTTATTTAGCTGGAAGCTTTACTCTCCACCCACTTGAAAAATAATGAATGCTATATCTGATCATGGTTTTGTCAGTAAACTGTCTATATTTGATTGAAATATCTTGCAGGGGCGTGTGGATTACTGGCATATGCAGTGAAAGTGATCTAAGCTATCAAGAAATAGAATAAAAGTATGTTGAGATTGAGACTTTGTTACTCAAAATGATGATCCATAATTGTTTTTTAGAGCCAGACTTCAATTTGGCTTCTCAAAGAACATATATAACATATTAGCTCACTGACATATCCTGCCCAGATGAGTGGGAGGAGAAGGGAGAAATAAATGCTTCTTGTTGAAGATGGAAAAAAAAAACTAATTTGATGAAGGAATACAACATTTACCCAAATTATGTTAGGTGTGTGAAAAGAGATATGACTGTTAGCTGAAGTGATCAAAAGGAGACATTTTAGCCAGTAGAACTTTAATGTCTGTGAAGCTTCAAATTTGAGAGCACCCAGGATGTATACCGTGTGATAGTTCATACTATAATAATGAATAAACGGAATAATAAATAAGTTATAATAAATGATTGCATATTTACCAGCTGCATGCAGAGTAGTGCAGAGCACGGACAGAAGGACGACAAGGGGAATCATGGTGACACCAGGACACACTAGAACTCGGGTGACTCTGCAAGAGGAAAAGAATATTCAGGCATAGTCAGTCCCACTAACCAAGATGAATACCAGTAAATGGGAAGTAAACTTTTTGATATCCAGAAGAACAAAAACTCAGCACAGAAATCTCATCCAACGGAGCCTGCAAATATATATTTTTTTTAAAAACAACTTTTAGTTTTAATGCTCACTTGCCCAGAGGAATTCCTCATCCCCACAAAACAGTTCAATAGGGGACTCATACATCAGGACTTCCTGTCCTAAGGTCCTAAGTGAGGAAGATCAAGGCAAGTTACTACTAGGGTAGCTTAGCTTTTGCATGACGGCTTCAGACAATGTTGATATCACATTAAAGTGGTATGAAACTCAAATTTAATCTAACGTCTAAGACACGGGTGTCAAACTCAAAAACAAAGTGGGCCGAAATTAAACACACCCAACCTTAATGTTTAGTGGCCTTCTCCCTGCCTTTTAACGTTCCCTGGTATCTAATGCCTCCTCCCTCCCCTATACTGTTTCCTGTGTTTAGTGATCCTCATTACGTGCCCTATACAGTTCCTTAGTGTCTAGTGCCCCCTCCCTCCCCTATACAGTTCCCTGGTGTCTAGTGCTTTCCCCTCCGTCCTAGATATGGATTAGCTGGTGATCTAGAGCATCACCACCAATAAGGCTTCCCTGGTGGTCTAGAGTGGTCTAAACATAATGCAAAGTTGGGAAACCCTTGCGGGCCACATTTAAAGGCTCTGTGGGCCAGATTTAGCCCCAGGGTCAGAGTTTGACATGTATTGTCTAAGCAATAAAAACAGCATAACTAACAGGGAAAAAAGATATTGCTTTCCAAGTTACTCTAAGGGATAATAATTCATATTTTCACTTATGGTATCTCAGATGTTAGTTGGTAAGATTGTCATTGCCAATCCAAAATTATGAGATTGTGTTAAGCTGTTATTTGTTGAGTGAACAATGTACAAAAGCTCCCCCTGTATCCAGGGGAAAGCAGAGGACTTTCTCTTCTTTTATTTGCTCAGCAATAACAAAATTACTAGACAATCTGATAATTTGTGTTTTTTTGTTCACTTGTGTGATCATTAATGTTTTAGAGCAAAAATGAAATTGTGAGTTTCATACCACTTTAAGGGTAATGTAGGGTTAGTTGTTAAGTTATATAAGGCTAGGTTCGCAGTGGGACGTTGCATTGTGATCCAATGTTAAAGTCACAACGCAGCATTGCAATGCAAAAAAAATAATGTTGCATTACCATTGCATACAGCAGATAAAGTGGAGCATAAAGGCAATGAAAAGTATGCTTCTCTGTGTCTGTTAATGCCTGCACTGCAGCAGTGCATTACCGTAACACAACATTTATAAAAGCAATGCTAATGTCACACTGTGAACATCTCATAAACTTATCATTGCAGCGCGGTATCTTGCGTTATAAGACTTAATTAACGTAGGACAATAACGTCCCACTGTAAACGTAGCCTACAAGTATTATTATTATCTTTATTAAGTGCCAATGTATTATAAAGAAATGTTCAATAAATAATTGGGTGTGCAAATTACAAAGTTGCATGATAGCTACAAGCCAAAGGAGGAAAAGAGGATTTTGCCCAATCAGGCATAACATCTTGGAGGCAAGGAAATATAGAACGACTAGGAATGTAGTGATGAGCAAAAAATGTTCCCAACATGCCAATTATCTTCTCTTGATCTTAACTTGGTATTGCAATTCACTTTAATTAATACAGATGTTGGTTAACTCAGCCAGTCCTTATTTGCTAAACCCAAATTCTACTTCCTTGGCTTGCTCATTAGCATATAATAATATATTGTTTGCTTGTTGTGAGATACAATAGGAAGAAGGTATGGAACTGGGGGATGGAACTAAGGTTACTTAGTAATGCCAGACTAGGAGGGACAAAGGAGAACAGTAGATAATTTTATCAAGGTGGGTCTTGAAGGCGTGTACTATGTACAATTAGAATTAAATCTAACAAGGAAGAGACAAGACATAAAGTTACAGAGGTCCGAAAAGTAGAACGGAATCTGGCATTTGATTCGGGAAAACACTTTTATTTAACATGGTACAAAATGACAGCAGGTTAAAAAAAAGGCCACCTGTGTCGACAGCTGTTTTGTGTGTCACCTCGCCTCCTCAGGACAATTAGGCCCAGTTACAGAGGGTATGGGTACCTCTCTGACATCTTGGAGCTCTGGAACTGTGCATGGGAAATGAGGGCAACAAAGGAATTCTAGGCTGAAAGCATTTCCATGAATGGAAATGGAGGATCTTGATATACTGAACAAAAGATTACTTTGTGTAATAAAACACATAATAATATGGGTAGAAAGCTCTTGGTTTTCGAACATTATCCACCCCATTTTTCCAGAACCTGTATGAGCCAAAACCCCCCTTCATTTGTACTTGGCAAAATAAATTATTCTGATTCTGAGATATTTATGAATGAATATAAGTTACTCAAAAACCCTTCTGGTGTGATCACTCTTAAAAAAAAAAAAAGATATTGCAGAACCAAAAGATCAATAAAATATGAAATTCCCAACTTTAAGTGACAAGTATAACTGAAAGAAAACCTGAACTGAAAATTAAAAGTCAAAATAAGCATACACAAGTCATACTTACCTTCCATGTAGTCTACTCCTCAGTGTCTTTCTCCTGTCCCGCGTCCTGTTTGGTCACTGTGATCAAGGGAATTTTCCGTCCTCCATTTTGAAAATGGCCATTACCTATAACGGCTTTCTGGTCAGCACACAGTTAAACTAACATCGCCCACTTGAGCCATAGGGAAACATGGACATTACCTGGTACATCAGTTTTCCTCTCAGCTATAACTGACAGCAACTGATATTTTACTGACAGCAACTGATATATTTCAGATCTGACAAAATATTGTCAGAACTGGAAGGGATTATTGTCAGAAGAAAATGGTGAGCTTCTGAGAGGAACTGATGGCAAGGTAACTATGGAATGTTCATTTGAAGTTACCTCATGTGTTTATTTTAAATATTTTTACTCAGTACAGGTTCTCTTGAAGGAGTAGAGCCGCACAAAATCAATAAACCGCATACAACTTTTAACATTGAATGGTAAGGGTGGGTCTTATCACCATGGATGTAGTCAGGTGAATTCCAAGAAAAATGTTTATTAGCCCACTAAACAGCATGTTTTGTGAATCAGCAAATATGCCCCAAAAAGGAGAGATGCTGACTTTTTTTCTGTTTAAATCATATCACTCCATTGAGAACACACACATAACATTACATTAGCAAAAGCTTTTTAAAATCTGTGGCAGTAAGAAAAGCGTTCATGGTGTGAACCAGCTCTGAGTGCAGCACTTTAACTACTTAAAGACCGACCCACATCAATGGGCGTGGTCGCGGCAGCAGCCCCAGGACTGCCTAACACCAATTGGCATCAAGTCCTGTGGCTGCATTTTGCAGGAGATTGCGTGCAGGCTGCACGCGCATCTCCTGCTCGGGGGGGGGGGGGGGGGGCGGAGCTCCGCCCCTCTTCAGTCTCCGAGCGGCAATCGCTGCTCGGGAGACTGTAAGATGGCGTGACCGCCGTCTATTTACATGTACAGTGCTGCAATCGGCAGCAGCGCTGTACGGGGGACAGCCGTGTGACACGGCTGTCCCCTCCTGAGACTGGGGAGTGATCGGTTGTCATAGGCTGAAGCCTATGACAGCTGATCACCCTGATTGGCTGGCGGGGGGGAGGGAGGGAGCAGGGGAATATAAATAAAAAAGAGCAACATTTATTAAAAATAAATAAAATAAATATTTATAAAAAAACAACAACAACTGTGGAGTGATCAGACCCCACCAACAGAGAGCTCTGTTGGTGGGGGGAAAGGGGGGGGGGGTGTCACTGGTGTGCTGTGTTGTGCGGCCCTGCAGCTTGGCCTTAAAGCTGCAATGGCCAATTAACAATAAAAAGGCCTGGTCTTTAGGGGGGGTTTAACATTGCAGTCCTCAAGTGGTTAAAAGGCTTTATTTTCACACTTCAGTTTAGATAAGTAAAAAACTTTCATCATGGACCCATAGCCTCAGAACACATTAAAAAGTATAGCTTTCAAAACTTTACCTAAGATTGCAGAAGATTATATTGAAATAGGTGCATTCATGTCGGTACGTTGGCAGTGCAGTGCGGCAAAATCATGGCTGAGATACACTGCAGATCGTTATTCAATCTGTCAGTGTTGCATTTGCGTTTTTAAAAACACACTACCATTGACGATTTTTGGAAAAATTGTGATCGCAGCAATTTTACCACAGTTTTACCATCAGTGGAAGTGTGTTTTTAAAAATGCAAATGTAGGTCTGACGAAAAGTACTCTGTAGTGTGTCTCAGCCCTTACAGCACATCCACAACACATTTGTCACACTCCAACTTTTGATATCTTTACATGCTCCCTCAAAACTCACTTTTTCCATCAAGCTTTAGTCTGTTCCCACTTTGTCCCCTAAGCCAAGTCATTAAGTTAGTTGTGATTTTGCTTAGCAAAATCGTTTCTAGTGCCATAATGTCTACTTGCAATGTTTCAGTTGACAAGTTCACCACCACATTTCTCAGGCTATCAAGCACTCTCTGCTTAACTTGTAGAAGCTTTTGATGATGGCATGATGGTACATCTGGAATACAGTAGATATTTTACACTTCTTCTAGGCCAGTCATGCTTTTTGGTATAACAAATGGTCCTCCTAATGCTGGGAAAAGTTGGCAGCAAAGGAAGAATGTATACATACCTGGGGCTTCCTCCAGCCCCCCTCGGCCTGATTGGTTCCGCTCCGTCCTCCTCCGCCCCCTGGATCCTCCACTGAGGCTCCTGTTAATTCAGCCAGTTTGGGTCAGTCGACACAGATGAAGTCCGGCCGTGGATGCTCTCCCATTGGGCTTCCAGATGCGGGAGCACGACGGGGCATGAGGCCAAGCAGTGCATGTGCACTACGGCCCGACAAGCCAGATTACCGAAAGCCATAGAAGAGGTTCCAGGAGACAGAGGAGGACTGCGAGGGACCAATCAGGCCAAAGGGGGCTGGAGAAAGCCCCATGTATGTGTACATTTTTCCTTCAGCACCATCGCAGGTTCACTCTAAGAATGGTGAAGATATTACAAGAATTACGATATCACTAAAAACTGTTTAAAAAGGGAGTTTAAGGTTGACTTACTTTAGCCAAGAAAACACTAATTGAGAGGGTGATAACAGTATTATTTTTAATTATTGAAAAAAAGTGTACCCGCATGTGTCAGGTGTAGCCCCTTTAAAGAGCAGAGCCTTTTTTCATTTTGCCATCCGTAATCACAGTGATTGGTTCACAGTGATCACCTGATATGGAGCCAATAGAACTGGCTCCATACCCATAGCAGGAAGCTCATTGATTACATGATAGTCGAGTCTGCGGGCGCAGCAAACAGTGATCGGCTCTGGATCACGGAAAGCCTTGGCATAGAATATATGCCACATCAGGGATAGAGAGCCACAATACAAATGGTTACAAGCCGTTTATAGGATACAAGGGATCTGTGCATTAAAAGATAAACACAGAGACAACAGGAGCCCCGATTGTGCAGTATGTCAAGTAATGTGGACGTAGGATGGAAAATGAAGAATGATACTCGCAAAATAGGGTTGCTAGATAGGCCAACCAACCAATAAAGCCTGAGGAGAATAACGGTGTCCACTCGAGTATCAGTATCTTTCTGTACACTTTGGTTGCTCTCTTGGAAAAAAAGAGATTCCACCAGCTCCATAGAGCTGACAGGTAACTGACCTCCAAAGGAGGGTGTAGGAGGCAATGGGGAAAGATGAGCCCCAAAAAATTAATTAAAATCAATACATTTCGATAGAGAAGTGGCTTACTTAAAGAGACACTGAAGTCTCTTAAAAACCCTTTTTTTATCACAAAATATTGTTTAACATATTAGCCCTAACTAAACCGCCGCATTCCTGCTGCTGTACACTATCTAAATCCCCCCAAACTCGCCCTCCCTCTACCCTACAAAATTCACGACTTTCTTGGTCATGGGTTTTGCTGCCCTAAGCGCTTCCGTGTGAGGCAGAGCTATGAGCTGCAACTCTGCTTCTACACGAGTCTGTCAGCGCGTATCTCCACCTCTCCCCCGCCTCTCTCAGTAATGGAAGGAAGAGAGGGGCGGAAGAGAGGCGGCGATCCGGGCTGACAGACGCGCTGAGAGGCAGAGATGCGGCTCATAGCTCTGCCTCTCACGGAAGCGCTGTCCGGATTGCCCCCCGGCGAGTTAGGGGGGAATTAGATAGTGTACAGCAGCGGGAATACAGAGGTTTAGTTAGGGCTAATATGTTAAACAATATTTTGTGATAAAAAAAGGATTTTTAAGAGACTTCAGAGTCTCTTTAAAGGATTACACAAAGTTTTAGTGGTAAGAACAGAGAATGCATTTTCACTATTGCACCATGTTTCGTGAGTACTCAGGACTCAGGACTGACTTTAGGCCAAATTTCAGTGCCAGAAATTCTCTACACCTGCACAGTTAGAAATATGGCTTTTAGTGATCAGCTCAGATTTCGCATAGTAGTAATTTTGCAGCGACATTTCAGAATTATGATGCTAAATCGTAATGCAAAATTTCAGACTTGTGAAATTAATTGTGCATGTAATCGTAATGATGATCTGTATTTTTCAAAATGATGCCTAATTTCAAAAAATATATAACTTTCTCATGCCCACAGACTTTATTAAATTATGCAAAAATGTGTTTTCTTATATGTTAAAGTTTGTTTATTATCAACTCTAGTTCAGTGTTGCCACTACAAGGTAATCAAAAAGCTCTGGTGAGAAGTTTATCCATAACTGGATCCTCAATCACAATGATAATTGAATAATTAAAAGAAATGACATTCAAATTGAGGGTGGAAGGCGAATTAAGGTGTTTTCCACACAGAAAAGGGGTAGTATAGTTTGTAATTAGTCCTTAAAGCGGAATATAACCCTGCATTTCAACTTTGCTCTAAAACATACAGCATATTATATGCAACCAGCATTTTTTTTTACTAGACCAGCATTGGAAGGGTTACACACAGAGCTTTAAAGTTCCGTCGAGAGAAATGCTGCCGCATCTGAAGTTTAGATAGATGCATTTAAGTAAACAAAATGTATCTAAGGCCTGGTGTACACCAGAGGAGTTTTTTTGAGCGTTTTGAGTTTTTAAATCTGCTGCTAATGTTATCCTATGTGTCTGTGCACACTGGAGCAATGAGGTTTTGTGAAAAAAAACCCATAGCATTACATCTATAGAGTCATCTATCATCTCCGCACAGAACAACACAACTCACACAACAAGGAACACCTACACCTCAGAAAAGCTTTAAAGTAAACCTGAAGTGAAAATAAACTGATGAGATAATGAATTGTATGTGTAGTACAGCTAAGAAATAGAACATTAGTAACAAAGAACAGTGTCTCATATTGTTTCCAGTACAGGAAGAGTTAAAAAAAACGTAATTTGCTATCTATGCAAAAGAGCTTCTCTAAACTAATCGACCCACTGAGTCAAATACAGCCCTGTTTTCTGAAGCACTGTTTCTGAAACAGCCAAGAAACAGTGACAGACAGCTTGCGATAAGGTTTTACTGCACGGAAGTTCAAAGGGTCATTATTTCTGCTTTGTTTTGTAGCTTAAATGACAGAGTGTGGTTTCTAAACTGCATATATGAAATAATGATTTTATAAATAAAGCTATATAACTGTAAATGAAAATATGACACTGTTTTATTTGCTTCTACTGTTTTATTCATTATCTGTACTACACATCCAATTCATTATATCATAGGTTTTCACTTTTATTCGGTTTAGGATTGCTTCCGCTCCTTCCTAGACTTTCATTTGTGAAAAAAACAGCAAGGTCTAAATAAAGTATTAATCCAAAGAGCAAGGATAGAATTAGAATTTAGGCTGCCAGATGGTGGTCCCGTACATAGCTGTTGAATTGGGGCCCGTTTCCACTACAGTGCATGCGTTTTCTGAATGCAGATTTGCATAGCCAATGATAGTAAATGGGCCTGTTTCCACTTGTCAGAAAAAATCTACACAGCAGAGCCATCAGAATTTGCTTGCCGCACACACCGTGTGCGACTAGCCTGTAATGTATTTAATAGGAAATTTGCATGTGAATTTGCATACGTTTTCGCGTAAAAATCAATGTAAGAGCACACCGGCATTGACGTGGTTAAAATAGCATACTTGCAAAAATACATACGTTTTGCGAATTCGTTTACATGTCCGCAACAGTATCGCACCGAACTAGTAGAAACGTGCCCTCAGAGAAACACAAGAGAATCTTTAACAAACATCACATCCCTGATTTCTTCTAAACACTGAGCAAGAATCCTGCACAGCCTAGAGATCCATTACCATAACACCAGCAATTCAACTTGGTGCATGCAGTCCATTTCACCGAGGAGCGTAAAGATTTGTATACTAGGGAAATCGGGCAACATCTCAGTAAGGACTTAGTCTAGCATTGGATGGTTAAAGTTCTAAAGGCTTCCTACATCTCAAGGAGAAGAACTCTTTTGAGGATAAATGAGAGCACATTTGCACAGAGAAAAAAAATGGATCCCAAGGAGGGGGAAGGGGAAGTGGTGAAAGAAGATATAAGTTTTAGCCTACAGTTTAGGTCTAGTAAATGTGATATAATAAAGCCTGCATTCATCAGGAATCTAAAAACTGTTAATGAGATCTAACAGACATAGGCGTCAATTCACCAGAGAGGGTTTACTAAGAGAAAAAAGGTAGGTAGTTTATCTCATGAGGTATTTTAACACTCTGGAGTCAATTCACCAGTGTGAGAGGACAGAGAGAAAAGTGTTCGATAGCAGGGGATAATAATGGAGAGATATGCATGAGGAAAGTGTGAGAAAGCAGAGAGTTAGGTAATCGGTATTAATGATTTACATGGGATACTTTTCCTCTCTGTAAGCTTGAAAGTGAGGCATTGTGGGTAGGAGGCGGAGTTTTACCACTACCTGACCAGAGTATTCCCGCCTTTTACTGCCGGATCATATCATAAATCATATCACGAGTGAGTCTGAACTTCTTCACCACCTCTGTCTCAGTAAAATTATCAAGAACTGTTCTCTCACGAAAAATACGAGGGGCGATTAAACAGACCCTCCTCCTGCGCCTTCGTCTCCTCATAATAGAAGCAAGCTCTAAGGCCTAGTGCACACCAGAGCAGTTCGGCTGCGTTTTGCGATCCGCTTGCGGGTGCGGATCCGCTAGGGTAATGTATTTCAATGGGCTGGTGCACACCAGAGCGGGAGGCGTTTTGCAGAAATGCATACTCCCGGGCTGCTGCAGATTTTGGATTGCGGAGGCGTTTCTACCTCAATGTTAAGTATAGGAAAAACGCAAACCGCTCTGAAAAACGGCACTTCAGAGCGGTTTGCCAGGTGGTTTTTGTTACAGTAGCTGTTCAGTAACAGCTTTACTGTAACAATACATGAAATCTACTACACCAAAAACGCTTCACAAAACCGCAAAATGCTAGCTGAAACGCTACAGAAAAAGAAGAAAAAGCGTTTCAAAATCTGCTAGCATTTTGCGGACCTGCTAGCGGTTTTTGGTGTGCACCAGGCCTAACAGAGTAAGCTCAAAAGGCTCCATCTTCCACAGCAGCAGCTGCTGCTGTGTGAAAACCACGATATGGGCAGCACGGTGGCGTAGTAGTTAGCGCTCTCGCCTTGCAGCGCTGGGACCCTAGTTCGAATCCCAGCCAGGGCACTATCTGCAAAGAGTTTGTATGTTCTCTCCGTGTCTGCGTGTGTTTCCTCCGGGCACTCCGGTTTCCTCCCACATTCCAAAAACATACGGAGAAGTTAATTGGCTGCCCCCTAAAAATTGGCCCTAGACCACAGTACTTACACTACATAATATAGACATATGGCAATGGTAGGGATTAGATTGTGAGCTCCTTTGAGGGACAGTTAGTGACAAGACAATATATATATATATATACACTGTACAGCGCTGCATAATATGTCGGCGCTATATAAATACTAAATAATAATAATAAAAAAAAAAAATCTCCAGGTTCATTCAGGGGATAAAGAGATGAAAAAATAATGAATGGCCACACCCCCTTTCTTCCCTGGTGAATTGTGATTTGGAGAAAAACTAACTACTAACTATCACTTATTTATCTCACATTAATCTCTTGCATTTCTCTCTGTCGATAATTTCCCCTATACTTCTGGAGAATTGCTATTTGGAGATATCACAGGAGGTAAATTACCTCCCAAGAGATAAATAGGTTGGTAACCTCTGGTGAATTGACGCCATAATGTTTAATTCTGGTGTAATTAACAAGTTCACCTGAATATAGAGGATCTAGCTGAAGCAGGAGCTAAAAAGTCAGTTTGATGTTAGATGAAATAAAACAATGTTTGTTCTTTCAGCTACAGAGTGTTCCACAAAGTTGTCTGTGGAGCCTATGTAGAATCCGGCAAAAAAAAAAAAAAGAGTTTTGCCAATTTTAAAAAACCTTTATTTGTTTTTTTAGTTTTGATGTTTTTTTTTTTTTTTTGTAACGTGAGCTAAACTATGTTCATTTTTCAATTGTTTAACTGTTTAACTGTTTAACAATTTGAAATTTGAAACTAATGGGTGAATTCAACATTTTGTTGGAAAAGTACCATCTTTGTGTAGCAGAAAAAATATATTCTTCACCATAAAATGGAGAAGAAAGTGATCTGTGAGACAAGTCTGTATAGAAATTGGAGCTAATATGGCACAGGTTTCTGAGGCATATCCTACCTTGACTTAGCTTTCTCCCTACTCATAGGGTCTTTTGATGTCTCAAGACAGAAAATAAATCAGGATTTTTTTGGATCTGTTTTCCAACCCATATTATAACCCATATTATAATTGAAGAAAAGTAAAAACAGCCAATTAAAACCTTTGAAATATTTCCAGCAGAAAGTCAAAAGGACTCTTAGGGCTGGTGCACACCGAGCGGCTTTTTGGGCGTTTTCAGATCCGCTTGCGGCTGCGGATCTGCTTGGTCAATGTATCTCAATGGGGTGGTGCACACCAGAGCGGCAGGCGTTTTGCAGAAACGAAAAATGCCTGGGTGAGGCATTTTTTGGATTGCGGGTGCGTTTCTGCCTCAATGTTAAGTATAGGAAAAACGCAAACCGCTCTGAAAAACGGCACTTCAGAGCGGTTTTGCAGGCGTTTTTGTTACAGAAGCTGTTCAGTAACAGCTTTACTGTAACAATATATGAAATCTACTATACTGAAAACCGCAGCAGCAATCCGCAAAACGCTAGCAAACCGCCTCATAAAAATAAAAAAAAGCGTTTAAAAATCTGCTAGCGTTTTGCGGATCTGCTAGCGGGTTTTGGTGTGCACCAGCCCTCAATGGAACATTTTCAGAAAACCCTTCAAATTTTTTTACTAGTTTTACTATTTTTTTACATTTTAGTAGCCTGTGTCTGGTATTGTTTGGTACCCACATACACAATAAAACTCATGCGCCTCTGCATATGAAATAAAATGCACTCTTTAATAAAATTCGTCACAAGATAAATGGATTTCATATTTCTGCATGCAGATCCATTTATCTTGTGACCAATTTTATTAAAGAGTGCATTTTATTTCATATGCAGAGGTGCATGAGTTTTATTGTATATGTTTTTTGATGTATAGTTTACGGATTCTATATTAACTTGTTGCTGCCAGTTTTAATTGTATGCACTAGCACTACAATCATTTTAGCAATTTCTGGTACCCACATACAACTGACTTGGAAACACTTTCCTGTATTAAGTTAGAGATGTAGTGCCCTTCCGAACCAGAAAATGGTCTCAAAATACCTTGGGTAAAACTTGGTGACCCCGCGGTATATGCTGACCCCCCAAATCCCCTCAGTTGAAAATGTAGGTTCTGCTTCTTGTCTACTTTTCACCAATTCTTTGTTACTTTTGCTATTTTAATTACCTGTGAAGATTTAATTTGCTACTCTAAGAGAGTCTAAGCACTGTCCTGGTCACCAGTAAAAAAAAAAAAGCAAGGAAAAAAAAAACAGAAAAAAACAAACAAACAAACAAATAGTTTGCTCCTTTAACCACTTCTGTGCCAGGGGGTGGTTTGCCTGATCGGTGCTGCGTGGACTCTCCAGCCCGCAGCACCGATCAGATAGCAGCCAGGGCGATCAGACTACCCCCCTTTTTTCCCCACTAGGGGGATGTCCTGCTGGGGGGGTCTGACCGCCGCCGGCTGTTTGCGCTTGCGGGGGGGGGCTCTTGAAAGCCCCCCTCCGCAGCGCTTCCTGGCCTCCTTCCCCTTCCCTCCCTCTCCCCCCCCCCCTGTGAGCGGCGCAGGACGGAATTCCGTCCTGCGCCGGATAGGACAGGCTTCAGCCTATCAGGTGCCGGGGATCGCCGATCTCCGCTACGGCGCTGCTGCGCAGCAGCGCCGTATACATGTAAACAGCGGGTAAGATCTTCCCCGCGTGTTTACATTTACCCTGCGAGCCGCAAACGGCGGCTCGCAGGGTGTTCACGGAGACACCCTCCGTGAGCTGACATGGAACCGTATCCACTTCAGGATTCAGGGGCGTAGTTAAGCGTACGCCGAATCCTGAAGTGGTTAAAAATTGTGATTAGGGTTTATAGATCTTTCAATCAAGCTTGTACACCACTATCAGCATTACAAAATGTATAAATAGTTTTTAATTGTAGCAGTAATATAATGATTCCGATTAAGGTCTCTTAAAGTTTTAGCTGGAATTTTGTATCACCTCTTTAATAGCATTATTATAGCTACTGGGCACTATCTTTTTTCCTGAGTTTTCTGAAAGTAGAGATGTTTCAACACCTTATCAATAAAGTATGTTTTAAGCCCTTAGCAATCTAGAAAATTCCAAAAATTAGGTCAATTTAACATTTTACTTACTTCTTAGTGCTTTTTCAAGTATTAGATAATTAAAAACTATTTTGTAGATAAGATTAAACATTATCTAATTTCAGAAAACTGGGGTGAAAGGTTAATTGAATAGGGTGAGAAAAAAAATAAAATATAAAAAAATCATGAATAGCAGATGTATTAAGACCAAAGTAACTTTTTAGTAACTGGAATAGTAAATTTGCTTAATAATGCATGTACTTAGAAAAAGTTGAGCAAATGTGCTGCACCAAATAACTAAACAAAGTGTGTGAAAAGAGTGATTTTTGTTTTTGTTTAGTGCATTGTCTTTGTTACATTTTATAAACTATTTTTTAAATTATATTTGCAAAAAAAAAAAAAAATCATATAAATATTCTAAAGAATAACTAGTTGTAATTATAATATTATAATGTTATACATGATTATAATATTATTATTATATGCTCCATTTAAGATATCTGTAATGTTCTGCTGGGGCGTTGTGTGTGAATGAGAGATTAAATAACTTGCTAATGGCTGTAGACTTACCTTTGCTGAGATCTTCTGATGGATCAGCTGCCTTTGCGTCTTCCTTTTATATCGCTCTCCGGCGGGGGCTGGACACAAGTAACGAATTACGTAACAACTCTACACCAGGTAGTTTCCACATTCCAGAATTCTCTATAAACGTTTGTTGCTTCTGGTCATCTCTATGTTTTTAACTTGTAAATGCATCTGTTACGAGACTCTATTGCATACAATACTAGTCAGATGCAGTTCCAAGGTCTGTACTGTACAAGTAAAAGAGCGCTAGGAATCCATCACATAACATAGGCACTGTAAATTATACCAGCAAAAGCTATGTCCCTGCTTTTCCTCCTTCTTAGGAGAAGTACAATATATTTATACAAGTATTTTTCAACTTTTCATGCATAAAAGTATTGAGGGATAAAAGTCTCCCCTGAATCTCACTCTTAGGGTTCACACTTACAAAAAATTGTTAGAAAAATGGGGGAGAAACCGAGAGCCCAATATGGTGCAGTATGTTAATATGGAGAGATCTGTTGTGAATAAATGAGATGATTATACTCACAAGGGTGGGTCGCCACAAAGGCAACCACTGGACAGGCCGGCGGGGAAAACTGTAACCTGACCCCGCTCAGGTTTAAAAAATCGCTCTCTGTAGATAGACAGAGGCGCTCTATCTGGTTCATGACCTGATTTTGCACCCTCAAAAAATCATTTGCCTGAAGAAGCGGGACTGTTACCCGTGAAACGCGTTGCACTTTTGGAGTTACTAATAAATGTTACTTTAGACTGTAAATAACCTGTCCATTGTCCGGCCTTTTTTTCAGAAGGGAGGTGAGTCCACCCACTTCCCCCTTTTTAACAATTTTAACTAATTTTATTTTGCTTGGCGCCTCTGTTATCGTATTTCAAAATTACAAAAAATTGTGTCCAATTTGAGAATTTGAAAAAATGCATGAATTGCACATGTAATGTATTTCATTGGCATCACATTCTATTTCTGATTATGTATAATTATACATTTGAAATTTTCCTGCATTTTTCATTTGTAAGGCAACTCTGCTTATTTTTATTTGCGCTATGCGATTTGTGTTTCAATACAAATCAATGGGAATGCAATAAAAAAAAACACAGAAAACTGGGTTTTGCACAAAAACATTGCATGCAGGTGTTTTGTTCATTTAAATTAGCTTCATTGGTATTTCATGCAGGATTCGCCTTATGATATTTTTGTATCACACACAAACATTTGTTTAAAAAAGAATATAAAAGTCACAAGTGCAGCATTGCGGACCTGAAAAATCATATGCTAAGTGTTTGAACACTGAAGCTCTTTTAACCCCCAATAAACAGCAGCATTAACTAGTTAAAGCAAATGGGACTCTTTTTAACCCCTTGAGTAATGCAGGGCTAAACCGCCCTAGTGACCAGGCCATTTTTCGTAAAATTGGCCACTGCAGCTTTAAGGCCACGCTGCAGGGCCGCACAACATAGCACACAAGTGATCCCCCCCCCTCTTTTCTCCCCACCAACAGAGCTCTCTGTTGGTGGGGTCTGATTGCTCCCCCCCATGTTTTTTTTTTTTTCAATAAATATTAGTGTCGCCGTTTTTAAAGAAAAAAGTTTCTTTAAATATCCTCCCCCACTCCCTCCCCCCAGCAGGCCAATCATAGCGATCAGCTCTCATAGGCTTCACCCTATGTGAGCCGATCACTCTCTTGTCCCCCAGGGGGACAGCCGTGTCACACGGCTGTCCCCAGTGCAGCACTGCTGCTGATCGCAGCGCTGCACCATGTAAATAGACGGCGATCACGCCGTCTAACAGTCTCCTGAGTGGCAATAGCCGCTCGGAGACTGAAGGCGGGGCGGAGCTCCGCCCCCCAAGCAGGAGATGCGCACGCATCCTGCGTGCGATCTCCTGCAAAACAGAGCCCCAGGACTTTACGCCAATTGGCGTTAGGCGGTCCTGGGGCAGCCGCCGCAGCCACGCCCATCGGCGTGATGCGGTCGGCAAGAGGTTAAAAAAGAAAGCAGATACTTACCTAAGGAGAGGAAAGGCTCTGGGTCCTAATGAGCCTTCCCTCTCCTCTCCCGGTGCTCTCGTTCAGGGGGAAACTCCTCCGTTCAAATCCCCCGCAATGGGGGACTCCAGAAGTCTTCAGGAGCTGAGCCCTCCCAAAGACAGGCGGCTCCATACTGTGCATGTGCGAGTGCGTGAGAGAGGGCGCTTGCGCGTGGTATGGAGCTGCCTGTCTTCTGGAGCACTCGGGCTCCCGAAGACTTTCCGAAGTCACCTTCGCCTGGCGATACTTGCCTCTAATTAGGTAAGTATCTGGTTTCTTTTTTTAAGAAGCAGTTCCCATTCACTTTAAGCACTAACCTACAACTTTTACTATACCCACTACTCTGTTGTATATATAGTAGGGATGACTGCATGGAATTTGCGGACTTCCAACCTTCACATCACAATTTTGCAAGTTCTAGTTGACAAAACTCCGAATTTCAACAAATTTAGAAAGTCATGCAAAATTACTTTCTGAATTACAAAATAACTTTTTGAAAATTATTGTTTGCATAAATACCAGATATACTCAACTATAAGTCTAGATATTTAGGTCTGACTCACTAAATGAAAGTATAGGGGTCGAGTCACACACAAGTCACAAGCAACACTAAGCAAAGTGAATAATGTGTGTACTATTAGTGACAACAATTTACCCAGTGGTGACACTTCCTTGATAAAGGAAATGCCAAGAAAACACAGATCTGAAAGTCCTGGCCACAACGATTAACAAGGAAAGGGGCTGGGGGAAAACACTTGGCTGCAGGAGGGGGGTGAATAATTGTTGCACTTGGGGGCCTGGAGGAGGTATTGGCTGCCCTTAAGGGACAGAAGGGGTTAATGGCTGCAATACTATATGCAGTGCAATCGTTAACCCCCTCTTAGTCTCCAAGTGCAGCTGTTATTTCTTCCTGGTCCACGAGTGCAGCCATTAACTTCAGTGGGTAGACTAATAGTTGAGTCAATAAAAATTTCCACCTGAAGAGGGTCAAATATTGGAGTCAACTTATAAACCAGGTTGACTTATGGTAGCAATCTCAAATCTCTACTGAGCATGCTCAAGGGACATGATAAATGCAAACATTCTATGTGAAAAAGTGAAAATGCCAAAACCCTAACTAAAATTGTAACCTATTGTGAACATATTTTCACAAATTTGCACTAACCATAATTATTCTTGGAAAATATATTTGCAATAAATTGCAATTTTAGGATTTTGCAATGCAAACTTGTAATCTGTAATTTTGTTTGGAACTCCATGCAAATTTTGGGAATTAGACAATCCAGACCAGGGGCTTGATTCACAAAGCGGTGCTAACTGTTAGCACGCCTGTGAAAACCCCCTTAGCACGTCTAAACAAGCTTTTCGCGCATAAAACTTTACGCGCGCAAAACTTTATGCGCGTAAAACTTTATGCTCATACTGCACAGAGCGCAGGGCGCTCCGCGCGAAGTGCCCATTAAAGCCTATGGGACTTAGCGCACGTAAAACTTTGCGTGCGCAAAGTTAGCGTGCGACCTGATTGAGAAATCCGGTGCTAACCTACTTAGCACCCTGGTTAGCACGTCTAAAGACTTTAGACGTGCTAAGTAGGTTAGCACCGCTTTGTGAATCAAGCCCCATGTCTAATAGATAGTGGTTTAGCCTCAAGAAGAAGCACCGCCGTGCGAAACGGCCGTCAGGCTGCCCTATCACACCCTGCGCCCACTGCCAACTTTACACCCACGGTAGGACTGTATTGTACCAATTACGCTTTGCATGCTGTATGCACTTTATTGTTTGACTACAGTCGGAAATAAATGAAGTCTATTGCTACAAGTGCCGGATGTTTCCTGTATCCTCTCTGTGGTCTAATAGATAGTGATGTTTGCCATCTTCTCTTCCTGTCAGTTGTCTGCCTCCCCACTCTGTTAGGATCAGGGCACAGCTTTTGATTTCTGCCAGTCATGGCGCCTATCAACTAGTGTCAGGCCATGCACACACCACCTTGTGTTCACTTATGTACGCATCATTTATGAAAATTTTGTGTCAAGGGTTTTTAATCCTGTGTTCGGTCAACCCAGATAATCCTTGCACTATTGCTGTGCCTACAGTTAACATTTATAAATCATTCCACCCTCTCCTCTCTCTATAGAACAGAACAGACTGCTCCACAGATAGACAAGCAGCAGCATGTATGTACAGTGTTTGTTCCTAAACTTAACAGTGGGTAGGTAAGGAGCTTACAGCATAGTGCCAAGTCTTATGATGTCATATCAGCAAGCACACTTTCAATCAGTTTCATACAATCAGATGAGTTTCATCATTCCAGTATGTTGGAGCGTCTAGGGATCCCTTTTTCAAGGTAAATACAGATCAAGGAGGTATAACACCCCAAATCTCAAACAGCATTTGCATGTGGCCAGCTGTTTGATATTGGGGTGTTATACTTACAGTACCTGATCTGTAATTGACTTAAGAAATGGAACCCCAGAGTAGTAGGATATTGTAATTTTACCAATATTCTACTATCTGCTGTAGTACAATATTGGTAATTATACCGATATCGTACTATGCCCCTTTGTATCCTGACTTTCAAATTAACCTACCCCTATCTATGTCTAACAGTAACCCTCTCCTATCTATGTGTAACACTAACCACTTCCCACCCCACTTCTAACCCACCCCCATGTGCCAAAACGTTGCACTGGAGTTAGGTAACAGTATAACCAAACTCTGGTGAACTACTGCTCCCAGCATGCCCGCCACCTTACTTGTAGACTTATTTTACTTTACTTTTGCGAGCACAATAATGTAACTATTTTATTATGGACTAGTGACCTTAGCCCGTTTAAAAACGGTCTGTCTCCACGCTCCTGCCGCGCGCATGCGCGCCTCCGCCCGTCGCACGCGCGCACCCGCCACACACCCGGCCGCCTGCTTGCATGCCCGCCTGGCTGCATCCCTCTCGTCCTCCCTGTGTGAGGCTGGGTCCGTGCTGCACACATGCGCAGTAGCAAAAAGCACGGACCTAGCTACACTGAGACAACTGTCCCTGCTATGCAGGGACAGTTGCCTATTATTATAGAGGATGCCTGTGGTGATGCCCACATTTTTCATTTTCCCCAGAGACCTCAAAATGTTGGTGACATTGGTAAAATGGTTTACAGTGATGGGAAGGCGTCATTTTATGTGGCTTTCAGAGAAATATGGGAGATGCATTAGTACTTTAAAGTATGATTTTATGGGGTCCATCCGAGGCAAAGCTACCTAAGGTAAGCACAGAGTAATCTTCATGCTGGATCCACATACCTCTGTGCATTGTCCATTTCTCTCTTATTTCCCTGGTTCCTGTAATCATCACTCCTTGAAAAATGTCACTTTTGGCTATAGTCACATTTACAGACAGGAAGAGGTGGGCTTGCAGTGATGTTTCATTATTTTCCCCAATGGTTGGCTATCAGCTTAACATCTAGTAATTGTCTTACTATATATACAGCACCACTGCTTAATATTTTGAGGACTTGCCCATGAATATCTTTAACTTTTTTCAGCAGGTTTAATGAACTGTATTGCTATATTTTGGCACAAAAACTTTAGATGTAATTGAAGGATTATCTTTGGTGATGTATCTACTCAGGTATTTGTATCTGTATTAATGAGGATTTACATATTTCTTTCATACTTCCTGTATACCCAATTTATGTGGAAATGCTTACGCTTTGGTGTTCTGTTTTTTTAATTATTTTTTAAAGGAATACTGTAGGGGGGTCAGGGGAAAATGAGATGAACTTACCCAAGGCTTCTAATGGTCCCCCGCAGACATCCTGTGCCCGCGCAGCCACTCACCGATGCTCCGGGCTCTGACTCCGGTTCACTTCTCGAACTTCCAACTTTAAAGTCTGAAAACCACTGCGCCTGCCCGGCCGCACCCTCACTCTCGCTGACATCACCAGGAGTGTATTGCGCAGGGCCAGTATGGTCTAATAAAAATCTAGCAGATATCCTTACTCAATCTGAATATAGGACTAAAAAAAACCCCTCTTATTTTCAAAAACGCAATGGGATGACACCATGTAAAAAATGCTCAGTATGTCAATATGTAGACAAAACTGATATATGCACTGATTCATCAGGAGATAAAATATATAATATCAGAAGTCCTCTTGATTGTCTGAGCACATTTGTAGTATACCAGATGACCTGCCCTTGTGGCAAACACTATGTGGGTAAAACAGAAAGAGAATTGCGTATGAGAATAAAGGAACATGTGAGAGCTATTGTGGATTCCGCAAAGGAGGAAAAAAGAGACAAAACTCCAATAGCTTCTCACTTTGCGGAATTCCATAATTCTGACCCGATAGGGCTGAAATTTAAAGCTATATATCGGTTGGGTCCAGGAATTAGATACTGTAATATGAGATCTTAATTGATTAAAAAAGAAAGTTTTTGGATATACCAGTTAAAAACATTGTCTCCTTTAGGATTAAATGTGGATTTTAATTTAAAAGTATTTTTGAAGTAATTCTATTCTCTTGGTGTAACGATTGCGGAATTATTTCCGTGGTCAGCGCACAAGATGCGCGCCGACACTGCGGAAATCCTCCACAAGCGTGTAATTTGACAGAACCCAGCTTGGGTGCTATGCACCTGTAGAGGGCAATTCCCACCGGCAGATGGAGCTGTGGAGAACAGAGGAACACAGCCTCTGCACGGCCACAGATGCCAGCTGAGAATTGTACGAGTTGAAGCAATGCAGAGCAAGATAGCCCTTAAAGAGAGAGAGCACAGAGACAGGATGTATGTGTGTCCACCAATCTAGTCGCCACCCAGCGACGGTGAACACACAACAACGGAACTGAAGTGGGAAAGCAATCGCAAGAGTGGCGCTTGCCAAAAGTGACACAAGACCGAATTAGACAGAGCACAAGTGTAGTAAGAAAGACATAGCAAATAACAACGATCAGAACATCAAGGAAAATAACAAACGCTAGCTAAACGCGAGCACCGCACTCATTCGCAACAGCGAACGCGTTTAAGACACGATCACCGCGCGTTAGGCGCCCAGTGATAAGCAGGCCACCCTAACTATCAAATGAACCTAGAAACACAAACAAACAAACAACAGAAACGCTTGCTAATCGGCTGCCTTACCTCAGGCAACAGCAAGCGTTTGCTCCAGACAAACAGACAACAAGAACAAGTCAGATTGGATCCACTGCTCCTCCGCAAGAGCAAGTGCGATCCCAACAGACAAAATGATTCGCTAACGCCAACCGCTGGCGACAGCACAATCGCAAGAACGAGACACGACAGAATAGGCAGTACAAATATACAAATATACACAATCCTGACTGCACTAAACAGGAATGCAAGGAGCACTCCCAAAGGATATCTACTCTAAGCTAGCAATAGTACCAACAATGAGCAGAGGGCTGAGACTCCAGGCAAGTTAACAGGAACAAACTATCATGACCAGCAAGGGAGAAAATGGTATTTATACTGCAAGCCATCAAAAGAAGCAGCTAAGCAATTTGCATGCCAAGTGGATGCAAATTCCTCACCAGAACAGCAGCTCAGCAAGTTGCAGAGTGAAGACAGGTCTCCTTTCCAGAGACCTGCAATGCTCAGAGCTACAAAATGGTCAATAAGCTGTCTGCCTGTGCAGACAGCAGAGCAAATCATTACACTTTGGCTTGATAGTATATGTTTTTCCCTCCTCTGGTGCTAACCATTCATATGCTCTAGCTGTTGGGCTTATACCTGGTTAATATGAGGGGTTTGTGATTGTAGTGCCTTTTTTTGACCACACGATGTCTCCAATTTACATCACTAGCCTAAACCCATTTTTCCTCCACTAGATGGAGTCTCTTCTGGCTTGCTGGCAGATGAGACCTGGCAATATAAATACAGGAGGGTGGGATGGCATACGTGATGACGTAGCACGTCCTGATGAAGCTCCGGTGGGCGGGTCAAAACGCGTAGACGTCACGCTACGCTATACCTTGTACTAGGAGCTGCAATCTGACTGGTAGGAGCCGCCGCCATTGCCACATGCGGGAGCTCACTTCTGCTGCCATCCCAGAAGCCGGCACTAGCCTCCTTTTGCGGCGAACTTAATAATTTCTGCAAGGCTTACACGTCAGATAAAGATAAGTGCCTCTATGTTTTTTACTGTCTGGAAGCTTGTATCACTATTTGATCACAGCGCAGAGACTATGCATTAGCCACCTTTCACGGCATCCATCTTTGGAAGCTTGCATCATTACTTGACCACAGTGCAGAGACTATGCATTAGCCGCCTTTTGCGGCATCCATCTGTGTATTGCAACCTGCGCACGCCAATCGGCACAGACGCTTCCCAAACTCTCTTGGAACTGCACATGGTTAAATTATTGGAGTGCAATAAGGCTCAGCCTGGACCCTCTTGTGTTATATATGCCCATGTGGGACAACTATACAGTGTATGGCAGTTCGGGCTGATTTGCTTCAAGACATTCACAGTGAATAACTTAAGCTATTGTGCATGTTTATAAGCTGGAAATACACAAGCATGGCATCTCAAGGGATGTGAGCTCTATACCCTGCGCTTTACAAGCAACTGTACATGGGACTGAGAACTTTGTTATGAACAGGCAGTCATTACATTGCTACGCCCTATTGGTGCTAACATGGAGGCAATATCAGCTTAATATTATGCTGTGATAATTCATGGACTTTTTCCATCTATACTGACATTACAGCTTTGATCTAGGCTGATTTCCTTGTGAAGTGACCTTAATCTACAATATAATGGTCATCTTTTTAGTGCTATATATGCATGTGGCAATACTATTAGATAGCGGCTTCAATGCCTTGAGATTGATTTGCAGGCTCCTATGTATTCTATGAATAGTATATTAAGTTGATCATATTGGTTACACTTATTATCCTCTGTGAATGGTTATCACCCTTAAACTTTATTGATACCTATTGGGTTCCTCACAGTATTAGGATTTGGCGTTTTCAATATCCCTATTAATGACAGATTGGTATGTTTACTGTAATGGTCATTTTGTACCTATATTCCAATCTGTGTGATTAGGCTCCTTTAAGATAAGAGGTTTTGTGACTAGTGCCATTTGATCATATTGGTCACGCTCATTTATGCCCTCTGTGAGTGGTTAAGGCCTTATCAAATTATTCTTCACTTGGTCTCCTCACAGTAACCTAATATGGGCGTCACCAAAGTAAGTGTCTTATTAACTAGTAGACATTAGACATATTACTTGTGATAAGTGTTCAGTATAATTTGATTACGCCTATTTTTGTTTTCTGGGAGTGGTTATGACCCTATTGATTTTTTCAGTAGGTCTCCTCACAGTAATACAATATAGGCGTCACCAAAGGCATAGGTCACATGACCATATAAGCAGTTAATAGATATAGGGACCTATACTACGCTATAAGGGCTTTCTCCGCAGCTTTGAACAAGTTGCAGCACCTTGTATTGCATTTGCAATAATTTCTTAATGTCAGTTGATTTCCTGACATATTACAATTACATTAAATACATTTTTCTACAATAAAGTGCAGTTTTTGAGCAGCATATACTGGTTTGTGCTTTCTGGTTTGTTTGTTTTATTGTCACCAGTGCTGGTACCTGCACAAAAGACCACACAGTTTGTATCTATTCATATTTTATTATCCAGTATGGTCAGTGCCTGAACAGTACGCTCCTGGTGACGTCAGTGGGAGCGAGGACACGGCAACGCAGGCGCAGTGGTTTTCTGACTTTAAAGTTGGAGATTCCAGAAGTGAACCGGAGACGGGGCCGGAGCATTAGTGAGTGGCTGCATGGGCACAGGATGTCTACATTAGAAACCCCGGGTAAGTTCAACTCATTTTCCCCCGACCCTCCTACAGTATTCCTTTAAATACATATATTTTTGGTTCGTCATTTTTGACAGTGTTTTGTTCAAGCACCTTCTGATTTTATACTATTGAAGCTTCTAGAAAATGTTATAGTTTTGCTTCTATAACCTTGTTAATATTTTAAATTCTTCCTGTTTGAAACAAACATGCACATTTCCAGCTATAACACAATAGCTGTTTTGAATGCACTGGTATGCTACTGTTACTATTCTGTCACTATTTGGTACTTAACGATGTAGCATTACCTCTACTGTTATGCTAAATGTGTAACTGTTAATCTCTCTGATTATTGTTCAATAAACATTATTGAAACAGAAAATGTTATAGTAGGGATGGACACCTTGGGCCATATGCAATTACATTTTTCTCCTTACTTTTCTCCTAGGTCATATTTATACACCTTGTCATTGTTAACAAAATCTTAAACCATCAGCAAGGAGGCAAATACTCAAATTCATTTTGATAGTACTTTTCCACCTGCTTTATGGTACGTTTTTGATTGTAAAGTGAGAAAAGTTATTTTAAGCAGAAGATAAAAAAATATCTCCTAGGAAAAAAAACTTAGGAGAAAGAGTGAATTGAATAAGGGCCATTATCAGAAATGTGTTTTGCATGTTGGCATGAAATGTGATGGACTTCCGCCTCCCACCAGCAGGTGGCCGTTTCTAGCTTCAAGTGTAACTGTCGGGCATAGAATCAAAAAACAATTCTTTATTTTTATCTGGTAAACAAGTAATAAGGATGCTAACCAGGCAATGCAAAAGTTAAAATCACTATTACCTTTCTTGTTCATAAATGATCATTCCCCAGTTTACGTGACTATTATTTGGTACACACAACATTTGGTACACAAAAAAGGAAGTTGCATGGCATGCTGGGTTGTCCTTTTTTGTTTATATACTTCCCCCTCAGACTTAACTAATGCAGCCTGATTGGCTGAAGCCTCTTTCCTCCTGTTTTCCCCTCCCACACCTCTGTTCCTTTCTGATTGGCCAATATGTCTCATGCTGAGAAAATGCACTTTCTATAGTGAAGGGCGGGCAATGCATACATAATCAGGCAGAGGAGGGTAAGGGAGGAAATGACATCAGGATTGCCTTAAAAATGGCCACAGTTTAAATGAGAAATGCTAAGAAGGATTTTCTCATTTTTTACTGTAGGAAAATCACTAAAATCAAAACATGGACAGTGCAATACATGTTATGTAAGTAGAGCAAGTATTTATCTATTTATATATGTGTTTTTTTTCTGAAGTATGGCTGACAGCTCCTCTTTAAAGGACAACTAAAGGGAGAAGAATATGAAGGCTGCCATATTTATTTCCTTTTACACATTACCAGTTACCTGGCTGTCCTGCTGATCTATTTGGCTGCTGTAGTGTCTGAATCACATCAGAAACAAGCATGCAACTTATCTTGTCAGATCTGACAATAACACCTGATCTGCTGTATGCTTGTTCAGGGTCTATGGCTGCAAACTTTAGAGGCAGAGGATCAGCAGGATAGCCAGGCAACTGGTATTGATCTATATGGCAGCTTTCATATTGGTTTTGCTACAGTTGTCCTTTATGGACAAATACTGCAATTCTTTGTTTTGCCTGTGAGTGGTACCTGGAGCTCTATGAACTTGTATGCTTCCATCAGCAGGTGTTCCCCTTCAGCTTGGGTATTAATTATTCAGCATGTTTGGACTGCCTACTTCTGGCAATCAGGAATATTTTTTTTTTAGGTCTCAGTACTGCTGAGTTTTTAAGCTGCATGCACAGGTTTGATGGATGTTGCCGGGCTGCACACATATGAGTCACCTGTGTAGCTGACGATTCACTGTGTTGCTATGTGGGGGGACAACAGAGGGACAATAAGTGGCATGTGGTGCATGCCATCATGCGGCGGGCGGGGGAGTGGCGCAAGCAATGGGATCGGAGGGGTATCGGCGTCATTGGAGGTGAGTAGGGCCGCCGGGTGGATCATTTGTGGGTTGGGGGTTGGGCATGGGGGGATGCCGTACTCACACATGATTTTTGGCTGAGGCGGTCGTTATCAGCTGTCTCAGCCGACGTAAGCCAGACAAGTGAAGGGGCTTTAAGACACTCTTTCTGTAACCCGTGCTAATTTGAATCTTGATTTCCTAAGTCTAACCTCTTGCTAGTTGCTTCTACTCTTTGACTGATCTTTATCTGCTGACTTGGTAGTGTGTATTATTGTAGTATATTTCTGTAAAGGACAAGGGGAAAAAGGAGGGGGAGAGCGCACGCAATAGACAAACTGAGAAAACTGGTTAGCCAACCGTGGAATAATCTCACCTGATGTACTTGCCAATTAGCCCATATGGGATGGAGAAACTCCACTCTGCTCTGCGTGTCTTACGCAAGCAAGCAGCAGGCAGCTGCAGAGAGGTTTGGGAACTGACAAGCAGGTGCGTGGTAGAAAATATAAACACTGCCATATAGTGTAATTAAAAGTATTTATTCTAGTAAACAGTGACGCTTTTCAGAGAGATCAACTCTCTTTCATCAGGCTTTTAGTTCATCTTGTCAGCTCACAAACCTCTCTCCAGCTGCCTACTGCTTGCTTGTGTAAGACACACAGAGCAGAGTGGAGTTTCTCCCAGCCATTACCCCTCACACAAACTGAGCCAGCTCCTGGCTGAGCTCCTGCTGCCTGTGGCTTACAAGTGTAAAGCACACAGAGCAGCATGGAGTAATCTAGGCATGAATTTGGTTCCTCTTGCACATCCAAGACACCTCTGTGCAGACACTCCTATGCATAAATGCGGCCGCAATAGTGGTAGGTAGCATTTGCGAGGAGTGGAAATACATCTGGTCCAGGACTGAAGTTTAGTGGACGGAGGAGCATATGTGCCAGTACATCTTGTGGAGGAAGATCACTGGAAAGACCTGGTCCCCAGTTTTCAGTGGGACAAAAAGCTCTTCAGCCGACCAACCCATATGGGCTAATCGGCAAGAATCTCAGGTGAGATTATTCCAGGGTTGGCTAACCAGTTTTCTCAAATTGTCTATTAAGTGCGCTCTCCCCTCCCCTTCCTTTTCCCCTTGTCCTTTACAGATATCTTCACCACCCAGAGTGGCTTTTAAAAGCAGCACCAACTAATACACTTTGCTTATACTTTACATCGGTATTGCCAAGATCGCTCCCTCTGTTGAGTACAGAGGTCAAACAACCCTTTCTTCCTCATTGTAGTGTATTTGTATGTATTGTGGCCTGTTCTTTAGTAGATAATTTATTTAGATTTATGGTATTTGATAGGCTTGCTGCACATTGTAGTTCACCTTGTAGTGCATTGCTTTCACATGTATATAGTGCACTACCGTTTAATAACATATGTTTGAGGCTGGGAACACACATATCTTTGGAGAAAGCCATGAGTTTTCTGCCATGTGGTTTTGGATTTTTTTCTTCTGTGTTTTTCATGCATTTCTGTTTTGTGTTTTTAATAAATATTCATATCTAACAATTAAAAAACAGATTATTGAATCTTTTTCCTCTTATTTTTTTTTTTCAAAAATGAATCAAAAACTCATGTGAACCGCATGCATTTTTGATTTCCCATAGTAAAGCATTGTATGCGTGTCGCATGGGATTTGCATACAGTATGTAGGAAGCAGGAACTGCGTGATTTTAAAACACACGTAAAATTGCATGTGATATTTGTGCGGCCCATAGACTGACATTATGCGCAATTTCACATAAGTTATTTTGCTAAGCTGGTTTTTAGGATATTTCTGCAAAGAGTAATTCCTGGAAAAACATCAGAGCAAAAAAGAAAAAAAAAAACCTGAGCATATGATAATGTCCATAATAAGAAGAAATGGTAAGGTGAACTGATGAATCTTTACAACTAATTTATATTAGTGGGAAGTACTACTGATCCCAGGAGGTGGTCCCTCCTCATTTACCTCTCAAGCCTCACATCTAGTCCTTTAATGTGATAATGTACCCACCCATCTGGGCCCAGCCTATCTGCTCTTATATGATCCACCGATACCTTGTACAGCTTTTTGTAACGATTGGTGTAACACAGAGAGGGTCTGATTACCGGTGAACTGCAGTATCACCAAGAATACAGATATATACCCGATTATTGATGATCTGCAGTATCACCGATAATCAGATATATCACTAACCTCTGGACACCTGAGATATATGAGAGTTTGGTGCAACAGTAATACTTTGAGGACAATACCTGGAGGACAGGTATCAGAGCAGTAGACTATACTGCATAAGAGAACAAGTGCCTTTCTGAGAATCTCCCGAAGGGAGGAGCCAGGCTAGGAGAAGGAAGGACCAGAACGTGAGTGACACCAATAGGAGGGTGTCACTAACTGATCTGTGAACTATCTCTAAACTGAGGAGATAGCTCTCGAGGTCGGGCAAGCCAGGTCGGCAACACATGGACAGATAGGTACAAAGACAGGAGACAGATACAGTAATCCTAAGACACGCAGAGTTTGGCAACAGAGTATCAGATATAGCGAGGTACCAAATCAGTGATCAGAAGAGTGGTCAGGAAAGCAGAAGGTCATAACAGATAATAAACAATGCCTAGTCTTGGGTGTGAGCTCTGTGATCATCAACACCCTGGAACTAGTCTGAGGTATAACAGAATGATAACGCAAGTCCCTAATCTTGGGTGTGAGGTCCTTGATCATCAACACCCTGGAACTAGTCTGACAAATAACAGAATGGTTACTCAAGTCCCAAGTCTTGGGTGTGAGGTCCTTGATCATCAACACCCTGGAACTAGTCTGAAGTATAACAGAATGGTAATACAAGTCCCTAGTCTGGGTGTGAGGTCCGTGATCATCAACACCCTGGAACTAGTCTGAAGTATAACAACTGGTAACACAGATTCTGACAAAAGGTGCTTCCACATAGTGATCGCAACGGCAGACAACCAGTGAATGACCAGCACCCAGTATATATAGCACAGCGCTCTCCAGCACCTCCCCTAAGTGCTGGACCAATGGGAACTGGTTGAATTGTCAGATGACCGGCTTGGTCAGCTGACTCCCTTCTGGCTGTCATAAAAGTTCTGCCTCTCAGCGCGCGCGCGTGTCCTTCTGAACCTGTGTGGACTATCAGTCCCAGCCACACCAGCCATGTGTTGTGTACCACCCGCCGCGCTGGACGCGGAACCAGCCGCACCGCTATCAGGGCATGCGGCGGTTTCTCTGCGTTCAGCCGTATTGGTAGATGTAAGCCTACGCGTGCAAACCGCCGCGTTGGACGCGGAATCAGCCGCCTTGTTTTGAGCACACGCGGCGGCTTTTCCGCGTTTTCTCACAGTACCCCCCCCTGAGGAGTGGACTCCGGACAGCTCCTACCTGGCTTCTCAGGATGTAGGGCGTGGAACTCCCTTTTTAATTCATCCGCATGCATGCGGCAATCAGGTACCCATGTTCTTTCCTCAATGCCATAACCCTTCCAGTGAACCAAATATTGTACTGAGTTCTGTACAATAAGTGAGTCTAAAATCTTTTCCACTTCATACTCAGGTTGGTCATCCACCATCACAGGGGGAGGAGGAGTGGAATCTACATGCACTGCTGGCTTAAGCAGGGATACATGGAACGATCTCCCACCACGCATGCTGGCCGGAAGATCAATGGCATAAGTAACATTGTTGATTTTCCTGGTTACTGGGAAAGGACCCACAAATCTGGGTCCTAGCTTGGGTGAAGGCTGTTTTAAAGCCAAATGACGAGTGGACACCCAGACCAAGTCTCCTGGCTGGAACTTCCACTCTATGGAACGTTTCTTGTCAGCTTGTCCTTTCTGACTCTGAAAAGCCTTCTCTAGATTCTCTTTCACAATTCCCCAAATGTTTTTAAAAGACTTTTGCCAAGCCTCCAAAGCTGGAAACCGAGTAGAAGCTACTGGCAGTGGGGAGAACCTAGGCAACCTTCCTGTTACCACCTGGAATGGAGAGAATCCAGAAGAAGAGCTTTTCAAATTATTGTGTGCAAATTCTGCAAACGGCAAGAACTTGACCCAATTAGTTTGTGCATCCGCAACATAACACCTTAGAAACTGTTCCAGAGATTGATTAATTCTCTCGGTCTGACCATTGGTCAGTGGGTGGTAGCCCGACGAAAACGACAGTTCCATGCCCAACTGATGACAGAATGCCCTCCAAAATTTAGAAACAAATTGGACTCCCCGATCTGACACTATATTTTCCGGAATGCCATGTAGCCGGAAGATATGCAGGATGAAGAGATCGGCCAACTCCTGGGCCGAGGGGAGTCCTTTCAGGGGCATGAAATGGGCCATTTTACTGAATCTGTCGACTACCACCCAAATGACTGACATGCCCTCAGACCTTGGGAGTTCACCCACAAAATCAATGGACAAATGGGTCAATGGTTCACTTGGGGTGGGTAAAAGCTGCAATGTTCCCACAGGTGCCTGATGGGAGGGTTTACTTCTTGCATACACTGCACATTCTCTCACATACTCCTTGCAGTCAGTTGCCAATGAAGGCCACCAAGCACACCTAGCAACAAGGTCCTGTGTTCTGGTGGCCCCAGGATGTCCAGCATTTTTGTGGGAGTGGAACATCTGCAATATCTGGAGGCGAAATGGCAATGGTAAAAACATGACCCCTTCAGGCTTTCCCTCAGGGACATCCTGCTGGAAGGGACTTAAAGTTTAAGTCTAGTTCCTCCAGGTCTCTGTGGCTGCCAACACCACTTTCTGTGGGAGAATAGTCTCTGGGCCTGAGGGCTGTGCTGTCTCTGGCTCAAAACATCTGGATAAAGCATCTGCTTTAATATTTTTACTACCCGGGGTATACGTAATTATAAATCTGAATCTTGAGAAAAACAGTGACCACCGAGCCTGTTGGGGACTCAATCTCTTAGCCCCTTCAATGTATTCCAAATTTTTGTGATCAGTGTAGACTGTAATCGTATGTTCTGCTCCTTCTAGCCAATGACGCCATTCTTTAAAGGCCAATTTAATGGCTGGAGCTCCCTGTTGCCTATATCGTAGTTTTTCTCTGCGGGTGAAAATCTATGGGAAAAATAGGCACACGGGTGTAACCTTCCTTGCAACCCAGAACGCTGAGACAGCACAGCCCCTACCCCAACCTCTGAGGCATCTACCTCCACAATAAAGGGATAGGAAATGTCAACGTGTCTCAAAATGGGTGCAGTACAAAACAATTCCTTCAGGGTGGAGAAAGCAGCAAGAGCTTCGGGGGACCAGTGGTTAGTATCTGCCCCTTTCTTTGTGAGACTGGTGAGGGGTGCGATGACTGTGGAGTACCCCTTTATGAACCTTCTATAGTAATTAGCGAACCCTAAGAATCTCTGGAGAGCCTTCAGTCCCACTGGCTGAAGCCACTCCAGAACAGCAGAGACTTTGGCAGGGTCCATAGAAAGGCCCGAGGTAGAAATTATGTACCCCAGAAAGGCGACAGATGTTACCTCAAAAATGCATTTCTACAACTTGGCATATAACATGTTTTGTCTTAGCTTGTGTAACACAAACCTGACATGATCCCTATGCTCTGAGAGGTTGGCTGAGAAGATTAGTATATCTTCCAGATATACTAGGACAAATTTGCCCAAAACCTCTCTGAACACCTCATAAATGAGCTCTTGAAAGACGGCCGGGGCGTTACACAACCCGAAGGGCATAACCAGGTACTTGCAATGCCCATCGGGTGTGTTAAAGGCCGTCTTCCACTCATCGCCCTTTCTGATCCGTACCAGGTTGTATGCACCCCGCAAATCCAATTTTGAGAAAATCTTAGCATTGGTGACCCGAGTAAATAAATCATCTATTAAAGGTAATGGATAGCGATTTTTTACTGTGATCTTATTCAGGCCCTGATAATCAATGCACGGCCGAAGGCCTCCGTCCTTTTTCTTTACAAAAAAGAAACCTGCTCCAGCAGGTGACCGGGAAGGACGATTGAACCCTTTAGCTAAGTTTTCGCGGATGTATTCCTGCATGACCAACTTTTCAGGCCCAGATAAATTGTAAAGATGACCTCTAGGGGGCATACAACCAGACCGGAGATCGATAGGACAATCGAAAGGACGGTGTGGAGGAAGTTTATCGGCTGACTTAGGACAAAACACGTCCACAAACTCAGCATACTGATCTGGCAATCCCTCCACGTGAATCTTGGTCTCACCCAAGGTTACCTTCGCTAAACAATGATGAAAGCAATGGGAAGACCAGCTCGTTAGCTGACCAGTGGCCCAAGTAATCTGAAGCGAGTGAAGTTGTAACCAAGGCATGCCAAGAATGATCGTGGAGGTTGTCATTCGTAACACAAAAAAATGCAAATCTTCTCTATGCAACACACCGATAGTGACTCCCACTTCTGGAGTCTGTGACAGAGGACTGTTACCCTGCAGAGGGGAATCATCTACTGCAGTAACTTGAATCGGTGGTTTTACCGGGGTGACTGGAATACCCAACTTCTTTGCAAATTCATAATCCATAAAATTAGCCGCTGAGCCCGAGTCAATGAAGGCTTCAGTGACCTCAAACCTATCTTCCCATGAAATAGTCCAGGGAAGAAGCAAACGTTTATCATCTAGGGGTAAAAATTGCACGACTAGGGTATTACCCCCAACTACACCTAGGCAATAGCGTTTCCAGACTTCTTAGGGCAATTCTGCACTCTATGACCCCCCTCTGCACAATAAAGACAGAGCTGCTCTGATATCCTGCGTTTCCGCTCCACTTGAGACAATTTTGACCGACCAATCTGCATTGGCTCAGGCGGAGGTGAAGCGGGAAGAGGTGGAGTTACTGGAGGTGCAGCGTGGGACACCATTCTCACGTGGTTTTTACCCAGGGTCTGTCTCTGATAGCGCAGCCGGCGATCTATCCTGATGGCCGATGAAATGGCCTCATCGATGGACTTAGGTTCAGGCTGGCTTAACATAAGATCGGAGACCTCGTCTGACAACCCTGATAAAAAAACAATCTAAAAGGGCAAATGTGTCCCACCTGGTCGATACCGACCATCTCCTAAATTCAGCAGCATAATCTTCAACCGGACTCTTGCCTTGACGTAAAAGTTTGAGCTTCCGCTCAGAAGTCGAGGCAATGTCTGGGTCGTCGTAAATTATAGCCATAGCTTTAAAAAATTCTTCTACAAAGGTTAGGGCCAGGTGACCGAAGGGAAG
The DNA here is from genome assembly GCF_040937935.1 of Hyperolius riggenbachi. NCBI lineage: Eukaryota > Metazoa > Chordata > Amphibia > Anura > Hyperoliidae > Hyperolius > Hyperolius riggenbachi. Next base: position 27,838,339 of record NC_090653.1, on the reverse strand, counting down.
ACTGTACGCCCAGGTCTCAGAATCGCCTGATAACAAAGTTTTAATAAACGTAACGCTTTGGGCCATAGTTCCTGAAGAATTAGGTCTTAACTCAAAGTATGATAACACTCTACTTCTAAAATTTCGGAAGTCAGATCTGTGACCAGAAAATTTCTCAGGTACAGGTATACGTATGTCTGTGCTAGGAGGAGATCACACTTCATTCACAGCCGTCTGGAGGGTTTGTATAGATCCAGACAAAGCGTCAATTAACGTCTGGTGGCTGCCCAGCGCTTGGTTGATGTTATCCACCGAAGTGGTAAGTGTGCCCAGACGGCTGGTGAGTGCGTCCATTTGTATTTGGTCTGCCGTTCTGTAACGATCGGTGTAACACAGAGAGGGTCTGATTGTTGGTGATCTGCAGTATCACCAAGAATACAGATATATACCCGATTATTGATGATCTGCAGTATCACCGATAATCAGATATATCACTAACCTCTGGACACCTGAGATATATGAGTGTTTGGTGCAACAGTAATACTTTGAGGACAATACCTGGAGGACAGGTATCAGAGCAGTAGACTATACTGCATAAGAGAACAAGTGCCTTCCTAAAAATCTCCCGAAGGGAGGAGCCAGGCTAGGAGAAGCAAGGACCAGAGCGTGAGTGACACCAATAGGAGGGTGTCACTAACTGATCTGTGAACTATCTCTAAACTGAGGAGATAGCTCTCGAGGTCGGGCAAGCCAGGTCGGCAACACATGGACAGATAGGTACAAAGACAGGAGACAGATACAGTAATCCTAAGACACGCAGAGTTTGGCAACAGAGTTTCAGATATTGCGAAGTACCAAATCAGTGATCAGAAGAGTGGTCAAGAAAGCAGAAGGTCATAACAGATAATGAACAATGCCTAGTCTTGGGTGTGAGCTCCGTGATCATCAACACCCTGGAATTAGTCTGACAAATAACAGAATGGTAACTCAAGTCCCTAGTCTTGGGTGTGAGGTCCTTGATCATCAACACCCTGGAACTAGTCTGAAGTATAACAGAATGGTAACACAAGTCCCTAGTCTGGGTGTGAGGTCTGTGATCATCAACACCCTGGAACTAGTCTGAAGTATAACAGAATGGTAATACAAGTGTAACGATCGGTGTAACACAGAGAGGGTCTGATTACCGGTGATCTGCAGTATCATCGAGAATACAGATATATACCCGATTATTGATGATCTGCAGTATCACCGATAATCAGATATATCTCTAACCTCTGGACACCTGGGTAATAAGAGTGTTTGGTGCAACAGTGATACTTTGAGGACTGCACCTGAGGAGCAGGTGCACAGCAGTAAGGAGTACTGCACAATAACACGTTCCTTCCGCAGGCCTGAGACTCTCCCGAGGGAAGGGTCAGGCTAGGAGTAGGAAGGACAGAGTATGAGTGACACCAAGGAAGGATGTCACCCACAGGTCTGTGAGCTATCTCTTGACTGAGGAGATAGCTCTCGAGGTCGGGCAAGCCGGGTCGGCAACAGACAGACAGATCAGGGACAGAGACAGGAGACAGATGCGGAATCCTAAGACAAGCAGAGTTTGGCAACAGAGTATCAGATATAGCGAAGTACCTAATCAGAGATCAGGAGAGTAGTCAGGAAAGCAGAAGGTCATAACAAATAATCAACCATGCCTAGTCTTGGGTGTGAGCTCCTTGATCATCAACACCCTGGAACTGGTCTGAGTATAACTAGATGGTAAAGCTAATTCCTAGTCTGAGGTGTGAGATCCTTGGTCATCAACACCCAGGAACTGGTCTAAGTAATAACACAGATAATATACAGTTGTCCCTAGACTGAGGTGTAAGGTCCTTGATCATCAACACCCAGGAACTGGTCTAGATAATAACACAGATAATATCACAGATACTGACAAGGTCTGAGTGCTACCACGTAGTGATCGCAACGCCAGACACCAGAGAAATGACCAGCACCCAGTATATATACACAAGCGCTCTCCAGCGCCTCCCCTAAGTGCTGGACCAATGAAACCTGATAGAATTGTCAGCTGATCGGCTAGATCAGCTGACACCCTTCTGACTGTAATAAAGGTTCTGCCTCTTAGTGCGCGCGTGCGTCCTTCTGCTGGTTTGAACGCGGGGCCAGCCGCACCGCTGTCAGAGCATGCGGCGGTTTCCCCGCGTTCAGCCATACTGCTAGTGGTAGGCCCATGCGTGCAAACCGCCGCGTCGGACGCGGAATCCGCCGCCTTGTTCACTGGGCATGCAGCGGTTTCTCCGCGCTCCGTCAGGCTAGTGGATGCAGGCCCATGCGCGCAAGCTGCCATGTTGAACGCGGAATCAGCCGCCTTTCTCTGAGTACTCGCGGCAGCTTTTCCACGTTTTCTCACAACAAGTCCCTAGTCTGGGTGTGAGGTCCGTGATCATCAACACCCTGGAACTAGTCTGAAGTATAACAACTGGTAACACAGATTCTGACAAAAGGTCTGAGTGCTTCCACGTAGTGATCGCAACGGCAGACAACCAGTGAATGACCAGCACCCAGTATATATAGCACAGCGCTCTCCAGCGCCTCCCCTAAGTGCTGGACCAATGGGAACTGGTTGAATTGTCAGATGACCGGCTTGGTCAGCTGACTCCCTTCTGGCTGTCATAAAAGTTCTGCCTCTCAGCGCGCGCGCGCGTCCTTCTGAACCTGTGTGGACTATCAGTCCCAGCCACACCAGCCATGTGTTGTGTACCACCCGCCGCGCTGGACACGGAACCAGCCGCACCGCTATCAGGGCATGCGGTGGTTTCTCCGCATTCAGCTGTATTGGTAGATGTAGGCCTACGCTTGCAAACCGCCGCGTCGGATGCGGAATCCGCCGCCTTGTTCACTGGGCATGCGGCGGTTTCTCCGCGCTCCGTCAGGCTAGTGGATGCAGGCCCATGTGCGCAAGCTGCCATGTTGAACGCGGAATCAGCCGCCTTACTCTGAGTACTCGCGGCAGCTTTTCCACGTTTTCTCACAACAAGTCCCTAGTCTGGGTGTGAGGTCCGTGATCATCAACACCCTGGAACTAGTCTGAAGTATAACAACTGGTAACACAGATTCTGACAAAAGGTCTGAGTGCTTCCACGTAGTGATCGCAACGGCAGACAACCAGTGAATGACCAGCACCCAGTATATATAGCAAAGCGCTCTCCAGCGCCTCCCCTAAGTGCTGGACCAATGGGAACTGGTTGAATTGTCAGATGACCGGCTTGGTCAGCTGACTCCCTTCTGGCTGTCATAAAAGTTCTGCCTCTCAGCGCGCGTGCGCGTCCTTCTGAACCTGTGTGGACTATCAGTCCCAGCCACACCAGCCATGTGTTGTGTACCACCCGCCGCGCTGGACGCGGAACCAGCCGCACCGCTATCAGGGCATGCGGCGGTTTCTCCGCATTCAGCTGTATTGGTAGATGTAGGCCTACGCTTGCAAACCGCCGCGTTGGACGCGGAATCAGCCGCCTTGTTATGAGCACACGCGGCGGCTTTTCCGCGTTTTCTCACACTTTTACTGAGAAGAAATAACATCATCGTTAATAAAGTTGGAGGTAAAGAAACTTCTATTAAAATGCCATATACAATCACATTATGACTCAGAATCTTTGCATAGACAAAAGTTTATTTTAGTGATCTGTAAACCATATATGGTGAAGAAAAACATGCATAAGAAATCATTGCTGACAGGACAGAGTCATCCCAGCTGCGGCTCCCATCCAGTGCAGGAAGCTGCTATTGGCAGAAGAGGTGCTGGTTCTGGGGTAGAGCTCACCTCTCTATTGTCACATGCCTCAGAGCTAGTACCTCCCCCACATGTCACATGATAGCAGCTTCTAGTGCTGGATGGGAGCCGGGCTCTTCCTGTCCTTCCATTTCATTGTACAAAGCAAAATACATGTGCAGCTGCTATAACGATCTGCTGGCTAACATTCATTACATTGAATTGCCTAGAAAATGAAAACATCCATCAATTCCATTATCCAGTGGTATCCTATTCTTCAGGTACTTTCAACAATTCAATTTCAGCAATTAGGGCAGGCTTTGCTGGCGCAATTGTTTCCCCTTCGCTCAGATAAGCCTTTACAGAGTAAGCCCCTTCCGTGATGAGAGTTTTCTCCTCCGCACAAACCAAGAGCTTCTCAATAGCACCCTGCACGTCTTCATCAAGTTCTGTATCTGCATTAAACATAAATACATAGAAGAGATTAAAAATAAAAGTGATATTTGTAGAAAAGTCAAACAATAAAGCAGAGGACTCGCACCCTGTGATACGTATGTTGATTTAGTAGTTTTACCTTTGCTAATATCCTTACAATGAACCTGAAGTTAGCAAATCATGTATACTTAATATTATTAGACACGGCCGCCAGCTTCCCTGGGTGTAGAGTGCTGACAGAGAGGTGCATAATAGAAAGACAGAGTGGGTGGGATCAGTAGGAGAATGATGGACTCGGCCTGCGCTCTGCCAAGATAATTGACCTCACATATCGTCCACTAACACATCAGGCGGGATCAGAGGCAAACATATACTTGCTAGATTCCCTGCAGCAATGTCTCCAACTGGAAGTCTTCTTGGCCAAAAACCATCTAATGACAGTAAGACTTTAAAGTGACTCTGAAGCGAAATTTTTTTTAATGAATTGGTTGTGTAGTACGGATAATTAATAGAACATTAGTAGCAAAGAAAAAAAGTCTCTTATTTTTAATTCAGTTACATAGTTTGTTTCATAACATTGCATCATTCTCTAATATTTGCAATTTACACAATACACTCAGCATTCTAAATGATTTCACAGAGCAGCCTAGTGAACTTTTGAACTGTCCTCTGCAGAAAAAACAAAATACTGTGAGGGCTGGTGCACACCAAAACCCGCTAGCAGATCCGCAAAATGCTAGCAGATTTTTAAACGCTTTTTTTTATTTTTATGAGGCGTTTTGCTAGCGTTTTGCGGATTGCTGCTGCGGTTTTCAGTATAGTAGATTTCATATATTGTTACAGTAAAGCTGTTACTGAACAGCTTCTGTAACAAAAACGCCTGCAAAACCGCTCTGAAGTGCCGTTTTTCAGAGCGGTTTGCGTTTTTCCTATACTTAACATTGAGGCAGAAACGCACCCGCAATCCAAAAAATGCCTCACCCAGGCATTTTTCGTTTCTGCAAAACGCCCCCCGCTCTGGTGTGCACCACCCCATTGAGATACATTGACCAAGCAGATCCGCAGCCGCAAGCGGATCTGAAAACGCCCAAAAAGCCGCTCGGTGTGCACCAGCCCTGACAGACAGTTGAGATAATAAACTTCAGAAAACAGAGCTCTCTGGGACCTTGAAAGTGGGAGAGATCAGTGGAGCTATTTTGCATAGATAACAACTGGAGTTTCTTAACTCTTTTTGTACTGGAAACAATATAAGACTCATATCTCTGCTGCTAATGTTTTATTTCTTTGCTGTACTACACATGAAAATCTTTTTATCATAAGTTCATTTTCACTTCAGATTCCCTTTAATGTCTTTTGTATCGGTGTAATGTGGTCTCCTGCAGTGAAACCTGTTTGAAATGTAAAACAACCTGACTATAGTACAAAAAATTCCACTGCTGGCACCTGCAGGAAACTTTTGACTAGTATTTCAGTAATCTTTTAAGAATTCTCTCTCCAACCACATGGAATATATTTCTTACCAACTGAAGTCCAAACTACATGTATTTAACCAAATCTGGTCATACTGGCTCATGCGTTTCCCCACGGGTCAACATTCCGCCCCCAGCTTTCAGACTGAAAATCTTATTGTTTCTCCGTTTACCGTGATCTACAAGTTTAGTACTTTCACCTAACCTAATACTTTACTGCCTATCTATTGCCTGTAGACTGCATATTTTGATATCTATCCAACCCTCCACTCCCTCCACTTTTATGGTTTATTCTTACTGTTTTTGCTATTGTTATACATACATTTGCAACACTCTTTCTACTTATATTGTGACTGTTATTGCTGACACTACTATCGTTTGTTTTGCAAAACATAACATTCAATAAAAATGTAAGTAAAAAAAAATTAATCTTCTGTACAGCTTGATGTGACCCAGGTATGGTTTGCAAACATTGCCATCTAATGGTATATCATAAAAAAGAAAACAAGCCTCCAGAGCTGGCAGCGCAGTTTCCTTTGCTAAAAAAGTCCAAAATTGGCTTTCGATCTACCCTCAATTTTCAATACTGAGCACTAATAGCAGTAAGATCACCTCCTATCCCCCCCTTTATTTTCTTTATTTCTCCCCTCCCCCCCCTTCCCATTAACCTCCTTGGCGGTAACCCCGTGTGTGACACGGGGTAAGCCGCCGGAGGGTGCCGTTCAGGCCCTGCTGGGCCGATTTACATAATTTTTTTTTTGCTGGACGCAGCTAGCACTTTGCTAGCTGTGCCAGCACCCCGATCGCCGCCGCCCCGCGCCCGATCGCCGCTATCGTGTGTGGAGTGCGCCCCCCCAGACCCCGTGCGCTGCCTGGCCAATCAGTGCCAGGCAGCGCCGAGGGGTGGATCGGGACACCCAATGACGTCCCGACGTCGCTGACGTCATCCCGCCCCGTCGCCATGGCGACGGGGGAAGCCCTCCAGGAAATCCCGTTCTTTGAACGGGATTTCCTGATCGAAGAGGGTGGGGGGATGCCGCTGAGCAGCGGCTATCATGTAGCGAGCCCTGGGCTCGCTACATGATTTTAAAAAAGTAAAAATAAAAAAAAAATGCTGCGCTTCCCCCTGGCGGAATTTTTCATACCGCCAAGGGGGTTAATCCCCTTGGTGTTCTCCAGTGTTCTGTAGCAAGTCGTACTGGACTGAGAGTTCAGTATGTCTATCTACCTCCACGACCCAGCGGATTGATATTCCTATTTATTGTTCGTTAGGTTCTCAGACTTGGTTATATTTATGATTTGTGCTGTACAGTATATGTCACCAGGTTGTATATCATATTTGTGGAAAAAAAATATTCAACTGGTCTAGGCCTTCTACAAGATGACCTTTTGTATAACCATTCAGTTCCACATGCACTATGCACCAATTGTATTTATCTGTTGTGTTCTATGAAAACTCAATAAAAATCTATTAACCTCCCTGCCGTTATAAAAAATTGCTGCGCACGGCAGGGAGGGTGTTTTTTTGCAATTTTTTTTTAGCATGTAGCTAGCCTAGCTCTAGCTACATGCTTCCCCCCTCCCTGCGGCGTCCCCCCGTACTCGCCGATCGCCGCCGGCGCGTATGCCCATCTGGAAATCCCGTTCTGAACGGGATTTCCATGAGGGCTTCCCCCGTTGCCATGGCGACGGGCGCGAAGACGTCACCAACGCCATCGACGTCGTGACGTCAGAGGGAGTCCCGAACCACCCCTCGACGCTGCCTGGCACTGATTGGCCAGGCAGCGCACGGGTCTCGGGGGGGGGCACCCTCTGATGCGGCGGGTTACGGCAAATCGGCGCGGTGCGGCGGCGATCGTAAGTTACACGCAGCTAGCAAAGTGCTAGCTGCGTGTAACAAAAAAAAATTATGCAAATCGGCCCAGCAGGGCCTGAGGAATCCTCCGCGGCAGGTTACCCCGAGCTGAGCTCGGGATAACCGGCAAGGAGGTTAAAGTAATTAAAAAAATAAAACAAAAAAGAAAATCCTGTTCGGGTGTTTTGATCACTCAGGCGTCTTAGTACTCTGTAAACCATGGTCTGTGCTATGTTCATGTTATGTATATAGCTCATAGTTGTTTGTATGTACCGTATATACTCGCATGCAAGCCGAATTTTTGACCCCAAAAAAGTGGCCCAAAGTGGGGGACTCGGCTTTTATGTGAGTCACCTTCTTTTGCATTGTGCAGACTGACCTGTGCGTGAGCCCCCGAGTGCTGAGCTGATGAAGCCAGCGTGCAGCAGTGTAATCAGCATGAGTGGGCTTTGCGGGATTACTGTGACTGGCCTGCAGAGGGTTGGAGCAGAGTACAGCCTTCATGCTGTGAGTGGTCTGCAGAGTATCGGAGTGGAGCGGAGCTTGCAAGGACACTGGAGCAAGCAGATTCACTCCCTGCATTGTTTGGATGGAGCGGTAGAGAGACGGAAGACACGGCGATGACATCAGCGTAAGAAGCCTGTGTATCCTTTCTCTGTGTCACATCTCTATTACGCCCTCTAGCGGCATCTTGCACTAATAACACTGATGTCACTGCTGCATCCTCGATCTCCCCTCCACGCCATCCAATACAGGGACTGAATCAGCTTCCTCCGGTGTCCCTACAAGCTTCGCTTCACTCCGATACTCTGCAGACCATTTACAGTATGATGGCTGTACTCTGATCTCACGCTCTGCAGGCCAGTCCCTGGATGAAGGCTGAAGGCTATACTCTGCTCCGATACTCTTCAGGCCAGTCACAGCACATGTACTCCTCTAATAGAATTTCACTATGGAGTGTTCTGCCACGGTATGCCAATTAACTTTTACTTTTAAACTTGCTTCAAGACAGCAATTGAATTAGGAAATGGGAGAATGAAGTGTTTTGAACAAGACTGCAGCTGGACGGTTTTGGTTTTGTAGCTTCTGTACTTATTGTATGTTAAAGTATTTTAAAAGGAAAGTTCAGTTTAGTTGTGGATTGGAGTATTATAACTTCTTAATTGTGGCATGGGAAGCTATTGATTGGAGACTACCTTAAATAGAATCAGAGTGATATAAGAAGAAGCTGGATTGTCATTGGGCCAATACTGGGGGCACATCTTGCTATGGTGGGGCTACTGCATTTTCTACCCTCGGCTTATATGCGAGTCAATCATTTTTTCCTGGTTTCGAAGGTAAAAGTTGGGGGGTCGGCTTATATGCGAGTATATACCGTATATATAGTAGGTGTTATGTAATATCCTTCTACTATTTAAAAAAAAATGTATCTTGAATTTTTTTATTCAATTTTATGTATAAAACAGAAGGATAACATACTGTACATAGAAACATAACAAACATCATAAAATTAGAAAAAAAGACTCTCAAGCTTAGAGAGCATTGAGTCAGTCCACTGTAAGACGTAAGGAACAAATAGAAAACATTAAATAATATTAGTAAACAATTAGGAGTACATTACACTAGGCAAAGCAGATTCATCAAAAGGCAAAGTGCTTTAAAGGGAAGGTTCAGGGACAGTTGAAAAAAAAAAAATCTGAATCCACTTACCTGGGGCTTCCTCCAGCCCGTGGCAGGCAGGAGGTGCCCTCGGCGCCGCTCCGCAGGCTCCCGGTGTTCTCCGGTGGCCGACCCGACCTGGCCAGGCCGGCGGCCAGGTCGGGCCTCTTCTGCGCTCCATTGTGCGTTCCACGCCGGCGCGCTGACGTCATCGGACGTCCTCCGGGCTGTACTGCGCAGGCTCAGTAGTTCTGAGCCTGCGCAGTACAGCCCGGAGGACGTCCGATGACGTCAGCGCGCCGGCGTGGAACGCACAATGGAGCGCAGAAGAGGCCCGACCTGGCCGCCGGCCTGGCCAGGTCGGGTCGGCCACCGGAGAACACCGGGAGCCTGCGGAGCGGCGCCGAGGGCACCTCCTGCCTGCCACGGGCTGGAGGAAGCCCCAGGTAAGTGGATTCGGATTTTTATTTTTTTTCAACTGTCCCTGAACCTTCCCTTTAAAGGAAGATCAAAGGAGCTAAAGAGTTTGGTAATTACAGCTAAAATACTAAGATGTGGTCTTGGTAGTGGCAATTGGCCAGTCTATAGTCATTGCATAAGAAACTCCCTGGTTCATTCTTTTAAACTCTGAAGGATTTTTCCATCTGCAAGTTAAAGTCGGCCTGGCATTTTAACTGCAAAAGGGTTGGGGCGTTTAAAGCTCCCCAGTTAGCAGTGATCAGGCATCTAGCTGCACAAAGAATATGTGATGTTATTAGACGGAATTGAGTGGGAAATGACATGATACCAATATGCAAAAAAGCTAGTTGAGGAGTCAAAATAAACTGCAGTTGTAAAATTTGATTGAGCGTCTGGGAAATTTCCTTCCAGAAGCTTTGGATTTGGGGACATTCCCATAGGATATGGAATAGTGTACCAGGTCTGCTACAATTCCGCCAGCACAGCGGAGAGGTATTAGGAGAAAAACTAGCCATTTTTCTTGGTGTAAGATACCACCTTTTCAGTATTTTATTCAAGTTTTCTTTATGACAAAAGCACGCAGAAAAGTGGTGTATTGTTTTGGAAGCAGTAACAATATCTGAGCGTTCTATTGGATAATTTAGGTCGTCTGACCAGGATCGGATGTACTTAGTTAGCTGGTTTTGGCTGCCACTTATTAGTTCTTTATACCATAAGGAGATATGCCCTTTAGCTTCATTGGATGAAGATAGGTAGGATACAATACGTGTAGAGGCTGTAGGTACAGTAGTATACATTTATTTTCTGTAAGGAGGTGTTTAATGCGTAGATATTTAAATAACTCCCTAGTGGAAATTGCAAACCTATTCCTTAGGTTGGGAAACGCCATTATGTTTAGATGATCAGGAGAAATTAAATCCGTTATTGAGGAAAGACCAGCTGATTTCCAATTTTTTAAAATTTAAATTAGGAGTCATGAGGGAAAGTGACTCTATAGGAAGTCTCATTAATGAGATGCTAGAAGTGGACTTAGGGGTTTTAATAAAATGTGCCCAAGCAAGAAAGGAAGCCTGAAAAGTGGGGTAAGGTGATTTGTAAATTCGAGCTTTAATTACCTGAAGTGTGAGGAGATGCCAAAGGTTGGCTTGTAAAATCGAGTTTTCTATATGTACCCATTTTTTACGTGAGTAAATTTTTTATTTTAATTTTTGAATTACGTTCTCACAATTTATTCCATTGTAATACACTTGTTAAGTTTCTCTATCTATCCTTTTGGTTGTTGAAAATAAAAACTTACCAGGGAAGGTTCCTATGTAAGCAATGGAAATGGAGTCTGTTAGATATGTTTTATTGTGATATTCAGCAGAATTCCAGCCACGACCTTCATATATCTTTTTATCGCCTCCAATTAGAAAGCTGTAAATAAAACAAATTAGCCATACATTAATAACCTGTTATTCTTCCTGATACCATTGTCAGCTTTCAGTATATTTGTGCAGGTATAGAGCTCTGTTTGGAGAGAGACCTGTCCTCAACCTCTTTAGGGATCAACCTTTGTTCAGACCTAGAAACCACGAATCAGAATCGGTCTTTTATAATGGTGCCACCCTTGGTTGATCAGGGGGAACACACAGTAGCCTTCAGAAATAGGTAGCAAGTTGGGTTTGTCCATTAACATTCATTAGAGGCAACCATTAGCTGGTGGTTTCGAGAAGAAATCTAAAAGCATTGATGTTTATTATGAACAGAGCCCTCAGTTTACATACTATAAAGTGTGTTGGTTTTCAAAAAATTGGACTCCTCAGAAAAAAATAATTATAATAGAGTTTTTAAAGTGAACTCAAGGTGAAAATAAACTTATGAGATAATTAACTGCATCTATATCCCCTACTCCTAAAGTTACTTTTTCGTTTATGTTTAAAAAGTAGATTGAGTGTTTTATTGTCTCTGCTCAATGACACAGTCTTCCAAGTGTTCCAGAGGTAAAATATGTGAACTATTGACCATTGGTATCTATCCCCTGCACTCAGAAGCTGTTCTCTACCAGGAAAGAGTATTACGGCTGTAATTCCTTGTCAGTGAGGGTTACGCTATAGTCCTACTAGGTCTCGACTGGAGAGAAACTGCCACTTGCATACCTGAATTTTTAACTCTTTCAGGCAGAAAAAAGGAACACAGCATAGTTATTTGTATGCTTGGCACTGTACAATAAACATGTCTGTCTCATTATGTCACGTGTCACCTCAGGTACACTTTAACCATGTTAGCCTTTTGGATGTGACTGTCACGCCCAAAAGGCTGCTGTGCTGCTGCGCATGCGCCCGCATGCTCCTGTGCCACCCTGTTAATCTGGAGATCAATGAATGGGAACTTCGTTCCCATTCATTGATCTAAGTCTCTGGTAGAAAGACTGACAGCTTCTTATCAGAAGCCTCTGCAAAAAAAAATAAAAAAATTACCTCCTCCTTATACTTCCTGTAAGCAAGAGTGCTCACTTATACAGGATTGGAATTAAAAAAAAAAAGACTGTGGCCATCTTGTAGCCAAATACTAAAACTACATTTGCATATTTTTTTTTCACACATAACACAATAAATTATACTTAGAATTAACTGTTTACCTCCCACACCCAAAAAATACAAAAATAACATTTTTAACTAAAAAAAATTAATAAAAAGTTACAATAAAAAAAACAACCCCAAAACATAAATAGTTACCTAAGGGTCTGAACTTTTTAAATATGCATGTCAAGAGGGTATATTACTAATATTTTATTAAATTATAAGCTTGTAAATAGTGATGGACGCAAAACTGAAAAAAATGCACCTTCATTTTCAAATAAAATATTGGCAACATACATTGTGATAGGGACATAATTTAAATGGTGTAGTAACCGAGACAATGGGCAAATAAAATATGTGGGTTTTAATTATGGTAGCATGTATTATTTTAAAGCTATAATGGCCAAAAAACTGTAAAATAATGATTTTTTTCAATTTCTTTCTTAATATTCCTGTTAAAATTCATTTAGAAATATAAAATTCTTAGCAAAATGTACCACCCAAAGAAAGCCTGATTGGTGGCGGAAAAAAACAAGATATAGATCGATTCATTGTGATAATTAGTGATAAAGTTATTGATGAATGAATGGGAGGTGAAAATTGCTCGGATGCATAAGGTGAAAAACGACTGAAGGCTGAAGTGGTTACGGAACAAATAAATATATGTATACATATTGAAAGAGTAAGAGCCGAAGTGCATAATACACAAGCTTTGTAACTCTGGCCAATCAGGTCCTTTTTTGAGCAACAAAACTCAGAGTGCGCTATTTCTCACCTTAGTATCCTTCCTTGCAATGTCAATTTTTTAAGGGAATGTTACATAGTGTCTGTTTGCCAATCTTCAAAACATTTGTTTAGAGCCCTGTGCTCTCTTCTCTTTCACAGGTCAAATCTCCTGAGTTCACCACAACGGTCACCTGACGGTGGATCAGTGAGTGGACACAAACCAGTAGACTTCATGGAAAACATTCAAATCCTGGCCTTTTTGGTTTAATACTTAAGCCACATTTCCACCCGTATATGATGCTAGCTTAGATGCTAGCTTAGATTCGGTAAGCCTCCAATAGATGGGGTAGCGGAGTATGATATAAGCAAGCAGTCACAGGTAGCACTTTTTCACAAAGCTCAGTTGGAATGGTTTTGAAGGTAATGGAGAGTAATATTAGAAGTAAATAATACACTATTGCCAAATCTACAATTTTGTTCAGAGATAATACAATTGCTTTGCAGGGAATACAGAAGATTTTTAACCTTAAAGGACATCCGAAGTGAAAATAAACGGATGAGAAAAACAATTGTATCTATCCTTCTCCGAAAATGACTTTTTTAGATATTCCAGGGTTATTTTATATTTAAATCTAGTTTTAACTTTTTGCTGTTTCATTGTCTCTGCTCAATGACACCTTCATTGAAGTATGCCAGAGCTCAAATCTATGAATTATTGACCCTTTTTATCTCTGTCCTACTCTCAGAAGCCATTGTCTGACAGGAAAATGTTTTATGGCTGTAGTTACTTATCAGTGAGGGTTATGCTATAGTCTGACCCAGTCCAACCCGGTCCCGACAGAAACTGTCACTTGCATACCTGATGTTTAACTCTTTCAGGCACAGAAAGTAAAAAAAGAACACAGCATAGTTATTTGTGTGATAGGCACTGTACATACACATGCGTATCTCATCATGTCACATGTCACCTTGGTTGTTCTTTAGAGGAATAATCTCTCATGTCCCTGACTGTCTGTCCCTCATTCCCAGTTGGACACCATTCTCTGATACTTAATGCATAAGACAACTGTGTTACTTTTTAATTGAGGAAGGCCTTCTCTTATCCCTCTCTGAACTCCAAACCTAATACTGCAACACTTCCTCCCCACATAAATGTTCTCATATTCACAAATCAAAAGCTTTTTGAAGTCTTCAGTTGGTCTTAAAGTGAATGAACAGTCACATCACCCTGGCAACAGTTGTGTCACTTCAGCAGAAATGAGGGGGACAGAGTGAAGGCACATGCCTCAGAGAGCTTCAGCCAGCAATGATTATGTTTGCCATTAGCCACTGGGCAGAGATAAGCTATCTTGAACTGCTCTCTGCAGTGAAAGTATTTGCTTTTATATAGAGAGAATGTGTGTGTTTCTTTCAAATGTTCTTTTATGTAACTAAGAGTAGTTCATGAAATTTTAGTTTTAAGAGTATAATACAACTTTAAAAATACTGGTGTCCCCCTGCAGCTGAGGCTCTTTGTGAATCTATCACCTGGTAAGAAATCTTTATAATTGCACAACAGTATGCTATCATTGACTTTAGACAAACCTTCGCAGTTCACCTAAATTCACAACCAAACTCTCTGAAATCACCATCTACCTACCCTCTGGCAGTTGGGATGTGCAGAACTGCAGCTGAAATTAATTGATAGGATCTTTGGGCTAGTTCACAATGCATCATGTCAGCTCAGTGTTTATACAGTTCTGTGGGGCTGTTCACAGCACTGCATTGTAACTGATCGTGTTATTCTCGCTGCATGCAGGCTTTGTATGTCCAGTCTATGTCCAGTCTCCATTGCAGTTCACACACACATTAGCACACATTTTTTATGCATCTGACCACTGTTAACCCATTCTTTATCTCATCCTTTTTCTCATCCACAATTTACACCTGTCCAAAATGCACTTCTTGGAGGCCAGACCTTTTTCATCTTTTTTAATCCTCCCCACTCCAGTCGCCTTAAATATCAGCATAACGGTTGTGCTAACTGTACAGATTAGCTTCATCAGCTCATTTCTTACATTGGAAATTATTTTTGCATCTTAATTTGCTTGAGTTAAAGTATCTTTACTACTTCATTCTTCCTTCCTTTGGTACTTATTTTTGACTGACATTTACCGTATTTCGCGCCGTATAAGACGCTCCGGAATATAAGACGCACCCAGGTTTAGAGGGCAAAAACCAGGGGAAAAAAAATACTAAACCTGGTGCGTCCATATTCCAGGAGCGTCTTATACATTTACTTATGTGTCTCCTCATGTGTGCTCCTGTGCCCCCCATATCCTCATGTGTCCTTCTGTGTGTCCTTCTATGCCTCCCATGTGTCCTCCTGTGCCCCCCATGTGTCCTCCTGTGTGTCCTAATGTGCCCCCCATGTGCCCCCATGTGTCCTGTGTCCTCATGTGCCCCCATGTGTCCTTCTGTGCCTCCCATGTGTCTTCCTGTGTGTCCTAATGTGCCCTCCATGTGTCCTTCTGTGCCCCCCATGTGTCCTGTGTCCTCATGTGTCCCCCCCACGTGTCCTGTGCCCCCCATGTGTCCTCCTGTGTGTTCTCATGTGCCCCCCATGTGTACTTCTGTGCCCCCCATGTGTCCTTCTGTGTGCTCCTGTGCCCCTATATGTCCTCCTGTGCCCCCCATGTGTCTTGTGTGCCCTAATGTGCCCCCATATGTGTGCTCCTGTGCCCCCCATATGTCCTCATTTGCCCCCCATGTGTCCTGTGTGCCCTAATGTGCCCCCATATGTGTGCTCCTGTGCCACCCATATGTCCTCCTGTGCACCCCATATGTCCTCTTCCCCCCCCCCAGCCTTCCTCCCTCCCACCTGCATCTCCTGGTCCCCCCCGGATGGAAATGTCAATAGCGGCAGCAACTTACCTTTGGCAGGCTCCTGCGCTGATCCTAGATCATTGCGCTGCCCCCCGCTAGCCTCCTCTGCCTCCCCCCTGCTTATCTGGCCCCCCCGGGTGAAGGAATAAGTAGCGGTAGCTTACCTCCGCAGTGCGCCCGCGATGACTGCAGACGTCCGTCTTCCAGGCACTTCTCGCTCTAGTGACCGGCTTGAACTGATGACGCGCAGTTCAAAGCCGGTCACTAGAGTGAGAAGTGCCTGGAAGACGGACGTCTGCAGTCATCGCGGGCGCACTGCGGAGGTAAGCTACCGCTACTTATTCCTTCACCCGGGGGGGGGGGCCAGATAAACAGGGGGGAGTCAGAGAAGGCTAGCGGGGGGCAGCGCAATGATATAGGTTCAGCGCAGGAGCCTGCCAAAGGTAAGTTGCTGCCGCTATTGACACTTCCATCCGGGGGGGACCAGGAGACTCGGGCAGGCATGGGGAAGGCAGGCAGGGAATCCCCAACATGGCGGCGGGTCGGCGGTTCGGAACGGCGGGCGTTATTAACCCTCCTGGCGGTTTGTCAAAATCCGCCAGGGGGCAGCAAATACGTTTTTTTTTTTTTTTTTTTAAATTTCTTCATGTAGCGAGACGAGGTCTCGCTACATGATAGCCGCTCAGCGGCATCCCCCCAACCCCACCCCAACTCCCCTTCAAAGAACGGGATCTCCTGGAGGGCTTCCCCCGTCGCCATGGCGACGGGGCGGGATGACGTCACCGACGTCATCGACGTCGTGACGTCAAAGGGGACTCCGATCCACCCCACAGCGCTGCCTGGCACTGATTGGCCAGGCAGGACACGGGGTCGGGGGGGGGGGGGCGGCTGCGGCAACGCGTATAGCGGCGGATCGGCGGGTAGCGGCGGCGATCGGGCACTGAACGCAGCTAGCAAAGTGCTAGCTGCGTGCAGCAAAAAAAAATTATGCAAATTGGCCCAGCGCTGCCTGAGCGGTGCCTCCCGGCGGCATAGCCCGTGCTCAGCACGGGCTAACCGCCAGGGAGGTTAAGTTGGGGATTCCCTGCCTTTGCCGTATAAGACGCAGGGACTTTTTCTCCCCATTTTTGGGGGAGAAAAAGTGTGTCTTATACGGCGACAAATTCGGTATTTATGCTATCAGAGACCATACAATATTTTTGTACTTAGATTATGCTATTCATTACTTGTGGCATCTACCCATTTATTTTTAATTTAAAATCTTTTTTTTTAGATATAGGCATCATCCTTTTTTATTGGTCTTTTGGTAAATTTATTGGTAAATTGGTAGTTTTGAGTTAAAATAAATTCTAACAGACACGCACCTATGAACGCAAATGGAGGAAATCCCTCCTCAACTCTGACTTCTTGGCGTACAAGGCCAACCTGCAGCTGTTCTATTCTGCATTAACTTATGCTAAACAAAAATACTTTGCTGCCCTGATCGGATCCCAAGCCTCCAACCCTCGGCACCTCTTCGCCACCTTCAACTCCCTCCTTAACCCCACCACTCCTCCCCCCACCTCCGCCCTCTCAGCCACTGAACTGTCCACCCACTTTACCGACAAAATAGCCAGCATCTGACGGGAAATCTCATGCCTCCACTCCACCACGTCTTCCTCTCCCACCAATACCTATTCCCCACCACACCCACCACTAACTGCCTTTACTCCTATCACAGAGGACGAAGTCAGCCGTCTCCTAGCCACTTCTCCTGCCACCTCCAGCCCCCTAGACCCTGTGCCATCCCAATGCCTTCGTCCTCACTTCCCTGTTCTGGATCCTGTCCTCACCTCTCTATTTAACCTCTCCCTCTCCACGGGTACCTTCCCCTCTGACTTCAAACAGGCCACTGTACTTCCCCTACTTAAAAAAAACCTCACTAGACCCCTCACTTCCATCCAGCTATCGCCCTATCTCCTTACTCCCTTTTGCATCTAAACTCCTGAAGCGTCTAGTCCACCAACGCATGACCCATTACCTTGACTCCAACTCCCTGTTTGACCCCCTACAATCAGGATATCGGCCAGGCCACTCCACCGAGACTGCCCTCACCAAGGTCGTCAATGACCTCACGCTTGCCAAGGTCAAAGGAAAATACACTATCCTTCTCCTCCTAGACCTCTCATCAGCATTCGACACTGTTGATCACTCCCTGCTTCTCCAGTCCCTGCAATCTGTGGGTATCCAAGACCTTGCCCTAGCAGGGTTTTCCTCCTACCTCTCAAATCGCTCCTTCATGACCTCCTTCAAACGTTCCTCCTCAACCTCCTTCCCACTTTCAGTTGGGGTCCCCCAAGGCTCTGTTCTTGGTCCCCTGCTGTTCTCCATTTACACCGCCTCCATCGGAAAACTCCTCTCCTCTCTGGGTTTCAACTATCACCTATATGCAGATGACACCCAGATTTACTTCCATACCACTGACCTCTCCACCACCACCATGGAGAAGGTATCCTCTGGCCTCTCGGCTATTTCATCCTGGATGTCTGCCAGGTTCCTAAAATTAAACCTGGATAAGACTGAACTCCTAATCTTCCCGCCACGTGCTCCTTTGCCCCCCCACTGACCTCTACGTCACTGTCAATGGCACAATCATTCGTCCAACCACACAAGCCCGCTGCCTGGGTGTCACTCTGGACTCAGCCCTCTCCTTCACCTCCCACATCCAAACCGTAGCTAGAGCCTGCTATTTCCACTTATGCAAGATCTCCAAGATCCGGCCTTTCCTGACCACAGAAACTGCCAAACTCCTTGTCCACACCCTCATCATCTCCCGCCTGGACTACTGCAACTCCCTCTTGTCGGGCCTTCCTCAAAACTGCATCGCCCCCCTACAATCCATCATGAACGCAGCATCCAGACTCATCTACTCCTCCCACCGCTCTGTCGCCATGACTCCCCTACGCAAATTCCTTCATTGGCTTCCAATTCACTTCAGAATCAGCTTCAAGATCCTATGTTTGGCATACAAATCCATACACAAGTCCTGCCCAACCTACATCTCTGACCTGGTCAGCAGATATAAACCTGGCTGTCCACTTCCCTCCTCCAACGACCTCCTCTTAACCACCCCACGCATCTCGCACTCCCATGCACGACTGCAGGATTTCATTAGAGCTGCCCCCATCCTGTGGAACTCTCTCCCACTGCCCATCAGGCTCGCTCCCACCTTCAACACCTTCAAAAAAGCACTCAAAACTCACTTCTTCAAGGAGGCCTACATCAACTCAATACTGCCCTAATCCTTTCTGCCAATAACTTCTGGATGCACCCCCTCCTTTCGTGTCACCAACCCCTCCCTCCAGATTGTAAGCCTTTGTCAGGGCCCTCTCCCCTTGTGTATCATACTTGACTGTGTGCACTTTACCCAGAATTTGGAACTGGTAATTTTTACCACTACCACTACCACTCTAGTTTATGATCTGGTATGTACTATTATCTGCATTGTGTTGTGTATCTTATTGCTATTACCTGTATTGTTGTATCTATGGTCTGTTACCTGTATTGTTCTGTCACCCCTGTTATCATTGTCTGTAATCCTATTTATTGTACAGTGCTGCGTAATATGTTGGCGCTATATAAATCTAATAAATAATAATAATAATAATAATAATAACATGGCCTTAAAGGGGAACTGAAGAGAGAGGTATATGGAGGCTGCCATGTTTATTTCCTTTTAAGCAATACCAGTTGTCTGGCAGCCCTGCTGATCCTCTGCCTCTAATACTATTAGCCATAGCCCCTGAACAAGCATGCAGCAGATCAGGTGTTTCAGACTTTAAAGTCAGATCTGACAAGACTACCTGCATGCTTGTTTCTGGTGTTATTCAGACACTACCGCAGAGAAATAGACCAGCAGGGCTGCCAGGCAACTGGTATTGATTATAAGGAAATAAATATGGCAGCCTCCGTATACCTCTTACTTCAGTTCCCCTTTAAGCCAATGTTCAAATGATGGTGGTTTTAGTTTTTTCCAATTTGTTGTGGTAAGATTTTTAGCCATTGTGGTTACATTAAAGAGAATCTGTATTGTTAAAATCGCACAAAAGTAAACATACCAGTGTGTTAGGGGACATCTCCTATTACCCTCTGTCACAATTTCGCCGCTCCTCGCCGCATTAAAAGTAGTCAAAAACAGTTTTAAAAAGTTTGTTTATAAACAAACAAAATGGCCACCAAAACAGGAAGTAGATTGATGTACAGTATGTCCACACATAGAAAATACATCCATACACAAGCAGGCTGTATACAGCTTTCCTTTTGAATCTCAAAAGATAATTTATGTGTTTACCTTCTGTCCCCTGCTTCTCTCATGCACTGAACATTACAGGCTTCCTGCAGACAGCTCTGCATGTGCCTGTGTTTGTAATTCCTCAGTATGTGTCAGCCAGCTACTTTCACAGCCTAACAGAGGAGGAATTTTATCCAGCTCTCTTCTATCACTGATAAGATAGCAGAGAAGCTGCTGGCTTATGTAGATAAAACACACACTGGAGTGTGCATAAAGGAACAGACCAGCAGGAAGAGTTGGCAGCCTTCCAGACACAGGCCGACAAGTCTGACAGGGGAAAGATACATTGATTTATTACAGACACCGTGATAGTACAAAGTGCTGCAGTGAGCCAGAACAGATTAGAATAGGTTTAGGAACTTGTAGAATGGTAGAAAAAACATTGTAATTTTTGTTACAGAGTCACTTTAAGTGTTTTCTCTGTGTATTCTTTTGTATCATCTTATATAGTCAAATTTGAGATGACTAAATTAATAAATTCACTGACATCTAAGATATGCAGTCACTCAGTTTCACCTACTCAACAATTGCCCGTCCTTAAAGGGACACTTAAAACTAAACCAAAAAAATAGAGTTTTACTCACCTGGGGCTTCTACCAGCCCCCTGCAGCTGCCCCGTGCCCACGCACTCTCGCTCGGATCCTCCTGTCACCGCTGGCAGCTACTTCCATTTTCGGCGACAGACCCAGCAGGCCTATCGGACATGTCACCGAAACTAGAACATTTAATAACAATAGCCACAAAATATGCTGAGTGTATTTTTGTTAGTTGGGGGGGGGGGGGGGGGGGAACGGGTGAGAGGGAGTATCCTGCCCGCTGGAGCCCCCTGCTGGCCATATAGCCTTTGTCTATATGCAACTGAAGCCCTCTCCAATGATTGGCTGAATTGCTCAGCCTCTGCTTAATTAAGTACTGCAGACTAGGTGTAATATATTTGCACTCCTTATTGGCTGACGGGCAGTCTGCCGACTATATATAAGTGGCAGAGTGCTGTCAGGGAGAGAGCATTTCTTTTGTGTGTGTGGTAAGTTGAAGGAGTAGTGGGGGCATGTTCCTGGTGGTGGGAGCTCCAGGGCTTGCCTACGCTCCCTTATTGTGTTACATGCAGGTTTTGGGGTCCCGAGCAGTGGCAGTGCTTGGGGCCCCTGCCTGTCATGTGCACTAGTGTTTGCATATTTTTGTTACCAGTTAGTTTCCTATTTGTTTACCGCCCTGAGCTGTTCTCTAGTGATGAGCACAGATTTCACATAATCGTAATTTTGCATCATAATTCACAATTACAATACAAAATCATAATAAGACATTTCAGGAAAAATAATAATTAATTTGTATGTGAATGTAAATGTAATCAGGAACCGTAATTTCCGCATCATTTTGTGCCCATTTAATAGCAAAGACCCGTACATGCTACCATCACCGAAATTGCCACGTATGTTAAGGGGAACAGTGGGAATTTCAAAAAGACCTCATAGTTTTTTTCGATAATCCATTTTGAAAATGCAAAGGAAATTTTTTTTTTTAACTGGCATTTTTCTGAGTTTAACCACTTCACCACTGAGGGGTTTTACCCCTTGAACACCAGAGCAATTTTCACCTTTCAGCGCTCCTTCCATTAATTCGTCTATAACTTTATTATTACTTATCCCAATGAAATGAACTATATCTTGTTTTTTTCGCCACCGATTAGGCTTTCTTTAGGTGGGACATTATGCCAAGAATTATTTTATTCTAAATGTGTTTTAATGGGAAAATAGGAAAAAATGTGGGAAAAAATTATTCCTTTTCAGTTTTCGGCCATTATAGTTTTTAAATAAAGCATGCTACTGTAATTAAAACCCATGAAATGTATTTAACCATTTGTCCCGGTTATAAAACCATTTAAATTATGTCCCTATCACAATGTTTGGCGACAATATTTTATTTGGAAATAAAGGTGCATTTTTTTCAGTTTTGCATCCATCCCTAATTACAAGCCCGCAGTTTATAAAGTAACAGTGTTATACCCTCTTGACATAAATATTTAAAAGGTTCAGTCCCTAAGGTAACTATTTATGTTTTTTTTTTATTGTATTTTTTTTTTTTAATTACAAAAAAAAAATAAAAAAATTGGGGAGTGTGGGAGGTAATGAGTTAATTTATTGTGTAAATGTAATGTTTGTTTATGTAAAATGCTTTTAGGGTGTAGTTTACTATTTGGCCACAAGATGGCCACAGTGTGTTTGTTTACATGCGACCTGTAAGCGTCCTTCCGGACGCTTACAGGAAGCAGTAGGAGGCTGGGAGAATCACTATGATCGCGCTGTTTCTAATAGAAGCAGCGCGATCATTGCGGGGGCTTAGATCAACGAACGGGAATGGATTTTCCCGTTCATTGATCTCCGTGCGAGCAGGCGGGGGCGTGCACGAGCGGCGGGTGCGCGCGCATGAGCGGCGGGAGCGGCGGTAGCGCGGAAGGTACGGATTTCTCCGTCCCTGGTTTTTTAGGGGGAAAAAAGGGACGGAGAAATTCGTTCCGCGGGGGTTTAAGTGGTTAAAAAACATTTTTCTTTGCATTGTTTAATTTGATTTTCTCAAAAACAAGTTCTTATTGAATTCTGTATTGCGTCTTACTATTCCCTTTATCATAAATTTTGATGATGATAGCAGTGACAATATCATGTGTAGGGGCTTTGCTATTTACTACAGCACACAATTATGTGGAATTACGAATGGATTTTGCAAAACATTTGCATTTCCGAATCTTAACTAGGCTGTAATAGTGAAAAATTACACCAAATTTAGTATAATCATAATTTTGGAAATGGTAAACCCCTTGATTCTATAACTATACTTTGTTTGCTAATAACATATATGTTTAATGCCCTATTAGCAGGTTGGTTGCTGAGATCACAAATGGTTCAGCTGTCTCTCTCTCCCTTATGCATTTTCTGACAGCCCAATTACCCCCTTGTTGTGCCCATCCCCATTTTAAGGATGCAATACAGAGAAATTGTACTCTGAACATATTAAAAAATGCATTTATAGACAAGTTGATACATTATCTGTCATTTTACCACATTTAAAAATAGACTTTTCCCTCTAACGTTAACTTTTTAAAAAAAACAATGCTTTCTTCTTGTTCCCACTGTCCTCCTTAACATACCCTGCAAATGTAGTGTTTCTAGCACATACGGGGGCTTTGCACTTAACCGCTAAAGTCGGCGGCCATTACATTTAAAATAATAACCATTAAAAAGGCGCTTGCGCAAAATACGTATTTTTGGGTGATTATTTTGCAGTTGATTCTCCTCCACCGTCCGGGTTGTGGTGCACTTTTTTCATGCTTTTAAAGAAATTGTGGCTGTAGAGATGCCTTGAAAGTTATGGCAGTTATGGCAGTATGGAAAAGCAGGTTCGCCTGTTTGCAAGCAACCAAATATTTGATGTTCGCTACATCACTACTGCAGAATGTGATTCTGCTGACTTTAATTTTACTTTGAAGTATTTAAAATTGATTTTCTCAAAAACTACAAGGGTTTTTTGAAAAAAAAAATCCTCTTGCTCCCACTTTTCTCCTTAAAGAAAAACTCTGACCAAGAATTGAACTTTATCCCAATTAGTAGCTGATACCCCCTTTTACATGAGAAATCTATTCCTTTTCACAAACAGGCCATCAGGGGGTGCTGTATGACGGATATTGTGGTGAAACCCCTCCCACAAGAAACTCTGAGGACCGTGGTACTCCTGGCAGTTTCCTGTCTGTGAACCTTGTAGCATTATGGGAAATAGCTGTTTCCAGCTGTTTCCAGCTGCCAAACAAGCATACAGCAGCTACATCACCTGCCAGGAGTAAAAATGTCACCATGTAATAAATGTCAGAATGTAAATCAGGAAGAGGAAAGATTTTACAATGGGTAAACACTGACTGAATCTATTATACAGAATTATTATAAAAATGAAGCACGTTTTTATTACATTATTTTCACTGGAGTTCCTCTTTAACATACCCGCAAATGTAAGTCTAATTTTAGAATCATAAAATTGCCATCCATTGAAAGTAATGTTAAATGCGAAAGCAAATTTTTACCACAATATTTTACACACTTCAGTCAGAACACCTGATCTGCATTCTTCTTTAGGATCTTTAGCTAAAAGTATTAGAGGCAGAGGATTAGCAGGACAGCCAGGCAATGTGCATTGTTTAAAGGTAACCTAAACTGAGAGGGATATGGATGTTTCCTTTTAAACAAAACCAGTTGCCTGGCAGTCCTGCTGATTTATTTGGCTGCAGTAGTGACTGAATCACACACCTGAAACAAGCATGCAGCTAACCCAGTCTGGCTTCAGTCAGAGCACCTGATCTGCATGCTTGTTCAGGGGCTGTGGCTGAAAGTATTGGAGACACAGGATCAGCAGGAGAGCCTGGCAACTGGTATTATGTTAAAAGGAAAAATCCAAAAGGAAAAATCCATATCCTTCTCAGTTTAGGCTCCCTTTAAAAGGAAATACATGTCAGCCTCCATATCCCTCTCACTTCAGATGTCCTTTAATGAGCAGCTTCTTAAAGCTATTTAGTTTCTTACTTGTATCTGATGTCGTTCAGTAGTCCATCCGTTGTGTGATATTTCTGTATGATCCTCATTTGCTTCTCACAGTCAACAGGGGAGGTACAGGAAGGTCCAGCTGTGTGGTGGATGAATATTTTCTTCAATGAAGAGTCCAAGGGTACTATAGACTTTGCGCACTTGTGGTCTTCGGCTAGCCATCCGTGTTTGGATACTACAGTTAAATCTGTACAGTCTATGGGCAGAAAACAGGTGGCATTAGTAATAAACTTGTATACAGGGCTACCATTAAGGCAAAGGAGGCAGCTGCCCCAGGGCCCCAGAGCTTGTAGGGGCCCCCAGTGGCTACAAGAGGAAAAAAAAATTTCAAATCGGCCTGATAGTTTGAGAAAATCGATTTTAAAGTTTCAAAGGAAAAAAAAATACACATTTAAAAACCAGCCGACTTTAATGGTTAATAGCAAATCCACCTTAAATGCTAGAAACCCTAAATTTGCAAGACATGTTAAGGAGATCATTGGGAATAAGAGGAAAAAACAATTTTTCAAAAAGACCTTATAGTTTTTGAGAAAATCGATTTTAAAGTTTCGAAGGAAAAAAGTATACTTTTAAATGCGGTAAATGTCACTTTTAGTACCTAACGGTAGTGTCATTTTACATGCATCAAACGAAAGAGCAATAAATTTCCTGACAGGGTTTCCAGGGGGCCCATACGCAGCCGCAGCTCTTTATTGCGCAGCCGCAATATGGCTGTATGAAGATCCCTGGCATTTTTTTCCTATTTTCCCAATTTTTTTTTTATGTTTAGAGTGTGGGAATTTGTTTTTTTTTAAATTATGTGGGGTCCCCCCTCCTGAAACTTTTTAACCCCTTGTCCCCCATGCAGGCTGGGGTAGCCAGAATGTGGAGCTCCGACCGATTGGGGCTTCAAACCCTGACTATACCAGCTGCAAAAAAGGTCCCTTAATACCAATTTTTGCTCCGGGGTATCTGTTGGGGGGGCCCCCCAGGTTTATTTTGCCCTGGGGCCCCATTGTTGCTTAAACCGGCCCTGCTTGTATAGTAAAATATCCTAACTGGAAATATTTGCTAAACATTAGGGCCCATTTTCATTGGCATAATAACTGAGGAGCTTGGGGCCCCGGTGTGAGTTTTACATAGGACCCCGAGTTCTCTATTAATATGAAGACCCATAACCTACCAAGGACAGTTTCAGTTTTAGAGAGGTTTAATTAGAATAAGGAAACAGGCAGTTAAAATGAACCCGAGGTGAAAGTGATCTGGAGGCTGCCATATTTGTTTCCTTTTAATCACTACCCGTTGCCTTGCTGTCCTGCTGATCTATTTGGCTGCAGTAGTGTCTGGATAACGCCAGAAACAAGCATGCAGCTAATCTTGTCAGTTCTGACAATAATGTCAGAAACGCCTGATCTGCTGCATGCTTGTTCAGGGGCTATGACTAAAAGAATTAGAGGCAGAGGCAGGACAGCCAGAGGCAGGACAGCCAGACAGCTGGTATTGCTTAAAAAGACAACTGAAATGAGAGAAATATGGGGGCTGCCATATTTATTTCCTTTTAAAGGGAACCAGGACGAAGCACCCTTGTGTATTTTACCATATATATCAGTAAGAGCATTAGAGAAAACACTTACCCTGCTCTCTGCTTCATTCTCACTGCTAAAAGTGTCTGTTATCAGCTGGGATAAGAATCCCGGACTGAGAATTCAATCTGGCTTTGCTGGGAATGATTATTGCTGAGTCATTATAGCAGAGCCACAAGGGGGCAGGCTTGGGCTTGTAAAGACACCAGAGAAGACAGACTCAGCTATAATCTTTCCGTGGCAAAGCTAGACTGAGTGCTCAGTCGGAGATCTTATCAGAGGTGATAACAGTCAGGTTAAACAGAGAACAATAAAACAAAGAGCAGATTAGGTGTTTACTGTCATGTTCCCACTGATTTATAAGGTAAAATACAAGAGGGTGCTTCATCTCTGGTTCTCTTTAAGCAATACCAGTTTCCTGGCTGTTTGCTGATCCTCTGCCTCCAATACTTTCTCAGATCTAAGATTAGCTGCATGCTTGTTTCTGGTGTGATTCAGGCACTACTGCAGTCAAATAGATAAGCAGGGCTGCCAGGCAACGGTTATTGTTTAAGAGGAAATAAATATGGCAGCCTCCATATACTTCTCATTTCAGTTGCACTTTAAGGATTACTACTATTTAATGCACATGTAGAGGTGATCATTACCAGTATAGCACCAATAAAAAGCTAAGAAGATGGATAAAGTAGAGCGCCTAGTGGGCCCCTCTGGTCCAGGGGCCCCAGTGCGGTTGCAACTTTTGCATCCCCTATTGCTGCACCACTGTCCCTGTTGTCTCTGTAAATTAGTTACATTCCAGCTTAATTTTTTCCATCAGTACTTTAATAAATTAGACAATATCAAATGGTTTCCAAGAGAAACTTCTCTACATTTTGAAAGCCTGAGTCTTTGGTAAAACCAAATTATAAGTCACTTGTGCACAGCTGTTGCGAGCTTCTCACGATACAACTTCCATCATAACTATCACTCTGCAGAAAGGTCTTACATTGTGAGTAAAAATGTTGTACATAGCAAGGAAATGAGCAGCGCTACTTAAAAACAGACTAGTGCCTACCTGCAAAAGAGTGCCAGCCCCACTTGTGGGGTCGAATACACACCGAGCATACACACGACCTGTCTACCACTAGAGGAGGATGTTGGTTTCCATTAACAGCTTGCATGCAACCTATTAAGTACTCGTCCCTCCCACTGCGAAGAAGTCAATCCTCCATGGGAGGGGCCTAACACTAACACTAAAAATGTTGTGCCAATTGAATATGACCACATCATCATTTTGATTACCTAATTCCACCTCTGCCATGTTTTGCTCCTCCCCCAAAGCTGTGTTGTTTATCTACCATCCCTCCTTCATTACATCTATGCCCCGCCCCTCTTTGGCTTCATTTTATGCGACACATTGCTCTACCCCCTAACCAAGTGTTTATTACTGGAACATGCCTAATCTTTTAAAGGATACCTGACTTAACATATGACATGATGAGATAGACATGTGTCTGTACAGTGCCTAGCACACAAATAATAACTAGGCTGTGCTCCTTTTTTTCTTTCTCTGCTTGAAAGAGTTAAACATCAGGTATGTAAGTGGCTGACTCAGTCCTGACTCAGACAGGAAGTGACTACAGTGTGACCCTCACTGATAAGAAATTCCAACTATAAGACACTTTCCTAGCAGAAAATGGCTTCGGAGAGCAAGAAAGAGATAAAAAGGTCCAATAGTTCAGCTCTGGGATACTTCAATGAAAAATAATAAAACAGTACAAACTTATAGAAAATAAAACTGTGGAATATCTTAACAGTCATTTTTAGGAGAAGGAGGATAGATACAATTGTTTATTTCATTAGTTTATTTTCACTTTTGGTGTCCTTTAAATTGTGTAAGGACATATAGTCAAATGTAATACATTGTATAGAATACCCAATTTTACATTAATTATCCCTGATCTCAGCAGCATCAGAAAAACGTCTTCTATCTATATATTGCTGTATATTTATATGTAGCCTCAGCCTTCCATTTACATTCAGTTTAGGCTGTTTAGTTATGCAGCCTTTTTCTCCCAGTAGTCTCTGGGAGACCAGGTGTTGTTTCTGCTCGCTTTAAAAGAAGCAAACATTCCACAGAGCTGAACCTGACAGCAGTAAACATGTCGCCACCACTGATAAATGTAAGAATGTAAGAAATTTAAAGGGGAACTGAAGTAAGAGGTATACGGAGGCTGCCATATTTATTTCCTGTTAAACAATACCAGTTGCCTGGCAGCCTTGCTGGTCTATTTCTCTGCAGTAGTGTCTGAATAACACCAGAAACAAGCATGCAGCTAGTCTTGTCAGATCTGACTTTAAAGTCTGAAACACCTGATCTGCTGCATGCTTGTTCAGGGGCTATGGCTAATAGTATTAGAGGCAGAGGATCAGCAGGGCTACCAGGCAACTGGTATTGCTTAAAAGGAAATAAACATGGCAGCCTCCATATCTCTCTCTCTTCAGTTCCCCTTTAAGAAAGTATAAAAGTAATATTGTAAAAAAAAAGTGGAGAAGAGCCAGGCGGCAGGTGGCCTAAACAGTTTGTCCCAATTGGCATGGCCATCCCCTGTATGCATGTAACTTGTACATTGTCTATATAGTTTATTTCATAATGCATCACACCAGGTAAGTCAGAGTACATGCAAGTAATGTACCTGAAAATCCATGCATACATTCCATCCTGCAAAACCCATTGAGATCCTAGGCCTACACCACCGGCCTGCCTGTCCGCCCGTTGCGCATTGGGCTCTCAGGACCGATCCAAATGATGCCACGCTGCCTGTGCATTACCACAACTATACACCACTGGTCAGAGATGGGTCTTTGATGAATATCACACCGTCCTTAGGTTTGCTGCTATTGGGCATGACAGACAGGACCCTGCAGTGATGAATTGGTGAGACCTAGCCTTTATACTTCTTACTTCCTATGGACTTTGCTTGCTTGACTAACATTGTGATGCTGCTTCTGCTGTTCATACTGCTAAGAGCTCGTAAGGATTGATGATTCCTTTTATCCAATGTGGCAGTGTATCTGCTTGCTGGCTCGACATCATTTCTCAAGCTTTGCATGTAGCATATAAGAACTTTGAACTTTGATTTTTTGCCGGATTTTTTTGCCCTTACTCCAAGAACTTATCAGTGGCTAGTGTGAGTGGTGCACCTGGTGTGCGTGGATCTAGATGGTTGCATGGTGGGGTGGCCATCCCATGTGTTTTTAATTTAACTTATGTATTTGTATTAATAAACTTTCTCTATTTTTCAAATTTATTGATGTCTATATGGTATTTATATCACACTAGTCAATATTTATAAGCCACGTCCTACAATTTTTGGATATACATTTCATAAACACTGGTTTATAAAACTTCTACAACATATTTATTTTTATAGAACGGCATAACACAGTGTGCAGGCAGATTTTTTTCTTGCTCCCTTGGTCTCTGACAGATGCCCAAAAGATAACCTGAACAGCAGAGACTGAAACACCTATGCTTTTAAAATAACAGAACATTAATTCTGCTACCTAAATGAGTAGAGATGATCAATGGATTGCAAACGTTGTATAGGTTGATGCAAATGTGTGTAATTTTCATGCAGCTTGAAATTGGACCTATCAATTGCAGCTGATTCTAATTAGAGCAATTCCAAGCCAGATATAATTCATCTGGCTCTCTTCAAAAATCGTAGTAGGTATGGTTCTCCAAGACAGTACTGGGTACCTTGTAACACCTCCTATTTTTTTGCATTAGCAGTGATGGCCCAACTTGGTAGATTTGGCCAAAAATGTTCTTAGCATTATGCAAAGTAGGGAACACATGTTTTATTGTGGGCAACTTTTTCCGTTCAAAATCTGTTTACGTCAATAGCAAAACAAGTGTGAGCAGCAGTGATATCGTATATACTTTTTTACATACAGCAAAGTCCCAAGTATCCGACACCCGCGGGGATCGCCTGATGCCGGATACATGTGCTTGCCACTTGCTTGAATAACCAGCTAAAAAAGCACAAACCTCCCTTTGCAAATACTCACCGAGCTTCCAGTGATGTCTGGCAGCCTCCCCTTACCTCCTTGCGAGTTCCTAATGGCTTTCTGGCATCCTCCGTGCATGCACCATGTCATGTGACAAGCTGGCTTCCGTGCACCGTGCCGGAAAGTAACTAGGAGCCCGTAGGGAGGTACGGGGAGACTGCCAGACATTGCTGAAGCTCACTGCACTTGGCTACACAACTTCTGAGTTACTCCTACCTGTATTATTGCCTGAGGAAACGGGCTAGAGACCTGCGAAACGCATTGCATTTGTTCTGGAGTACGAATTAAATCTTGTTTAAACCATACATAGTGGTTGTGCTTGGTTTTGGGGAGGTAAGTCCACTCTTGCCCCTCAATTTTTAACTGTGTTTACCTATGATCAATTTCTACTCTGCTGGCGCCTCTGTTTCCATTGCAATTGCTGGAGTCCCAGTAAGTATTTAAAATGCCTCCGAAACCCCCCAGCATTCCCCAAAAGTGCAGTCCCCATTATCCCTCAGGCATGACGATTAGTTGAGACTTCTGGTTGCCTTAATTCCAGATAACAGGGACTTTGCTGTAGATTGTTTATGACCTATTACAGGTATACTATGCAGTCACATGACACACATCACACTCCTAACACTCCTAACAGTTCTCAAAAACCTTTGTCCAGTAAGTCCCAGTTTTGACTCTATCTATGTACATAAGATAGATAGATAGATAGATAGATAGATAGATAGATAGATAGATAGATAGATAGATAGATAGATAGTACAAAACATTCACTAAGTACTGGTATATTGGCTCCAAGAATGGATCTTGAGGATTAGTAATAGTCATTATGAATGAGTAAATAATATGGACATTTTGAATACATCGGAATGAAACCAAAAGGTTAAAAGTTTTAGCCTTGCATAATAAGGACATATATGGTCATAATATACCAAAATGCCATTAATATATGTACCAAGTGAGGGGATAAGCATAAGTGGTATGAACAGTGTTTAAGCAGCTTTGTCATGTTCTTGTCTGAGTGCACTACCAAATTATACATCTACACAACATGAAAAAAAACACTGCAAACTTACCCTGGGCATGTAGGGTGGTGCAGAGCACAGACAGGAGGACAAGCACGAGAATCATGGTGACACCGGGATATACAGGAAGTCAGATGACTCTACAAGAGAGAAAGAACTTTTGAAAATCAGGTACAGTTAAAATGGTTCAACAAGTGTGAAATCAATTTAAAAATGTGCAGTAAGACACTCACATAGCACAGGATTGTCATCAGGATGATGCCACAGGTGTTTTTTTTTTCACCTTCTGTGTAAAAAGCATTAGTTTGTAATCCTAAAGGCAGAGAGTAATACAATACAGAGCCAGGTCATCTCAACTAAGGGCCGTTTAGACAGGCATCACACAGTTTCTAGCTCAAATGCTTTTCTGCTAGTGATCAGAAAAACATTTGGCAATTGGCAGCCTTCAGTGGTTTTAGTTATTGGGAAAAAGAACTGTGATATATATTCAGTCCCCATAAGAACCTCCCCAATAAGAAAAATTCGGATTTTGCGAGTTGTAGCTTCATTGAACCAGGCGAAATTGAAGAAACTCAACATTTCACCCTGAAGTATTGAGACTCATCTCTGTCAGGGTTCCAAACAGCTCCTGGAAAACCTTTCAAGTAGTATGTCCTACAGAATGACTTTATTTTGTTCACACTTATTCCAAATTTGATTGCTTTGGTTCTGTTTAATGCTGTAGCGCTCTGATATCTCTGCTACTCCAGCCAGTCCACTGAGAGGAAGCTACATGCCACCCCAATGGCACCTCTGCTATGAAGGAGACAGTAGAGAAAAAGAGAGAGAGAGAGAGAGAGAGAGAGAGAGAGCACTCAAAATGGATATTCCATCTGAAGCACTTTTGTCCTGTCTGAAGCCTTATAAAAATATTTTTTTTATGAGACATTTATCTTTAGCACTATCAGCAGTGCTAAAATGCTGCATTCCCATATGGGGGACGCTGTTCCACATCTTTCAAAGTCGTGGATTTTGCTGCCCGGGAAGGAAGAGCTTTGGGCTGTAGCTCTGCCTCCATTAGCGTCAATCCCCACTGATCACCCCCTCTCCCCGCCCCTCTCAGTGAAAGAAGACTGAGAGGGGCGGGGAGAGGAGGCGATCAGTGGGGATTAACGCGGGTAGAGGCAGAACTACAGCACAAAGCTCTGCCTCTACACGGAAGTGATCCCCACATTTTGCCCTGGGGATTTGGGGGGTTTAATGATATAATTCTGCTGCAGGAATGCTGATAGTGCTAAAGATAAATGTCTAATAAATAAAAAGATGATTTTTATAAGGCTTCAGACTCTCTTTTAAGCCAAGGAGCAGGCTTGTCAGTAGTGTCCTTTCTGTAGTGGAATCCATCTGCTTCCACTCCTCTGCTCATTATCAATCACAAGCTTCAGCTAGAATATCCATAAGAGTATTTCCAACACATCCTAAATTGAGATCTGTCCTCGACCAGCTGGCCAAATTGATACATGCACATTTTGAGTGCACTCTCTCTCTTTTTCCCTATGGTCTTTTTCAGATTCCGCCGGCTTGCACGGAACTAGAGCAGCACCAATATTGTTTCTGATCGCTCCTCCCGAGAATTCTGGAGTCTATACAAAACAAGACATCTGCCAAGAAGGAGTCATTTCTTGTCAGCTAAACTCCGTTGCTATGAAATGTGAAGACTCAGATACTTCACAAATTCCCCATTAGACCCCTCTCTATATTATATCTGAATGGAGATCTGTTCGGAGGTTTAGGCTTCCTTTGAAAATTACACATACAGAGGAATGTTGTTTTGAGGGGGGGGGGGGGTATAGTTATCTGAGAGGTCTTCTGATCCCCAACAGGGAAGACTGATAAGATAACATAGATGGAATTAGGAGGACTTAATGTCTGTGGAGTGGTGGAGCTATTTTACAGTAGGAGATCCTGAGTGAAAAATTACCTCAGATCCCCCTAATGCTTTATGCATTTTATTATTGTACTTTGCCCTATTTTTGCCACTCTAAGTTTCTGTATAGCAAACCACTACTTGCTAAACCTGAATACACATTTACAAATATACTGAAGACTGT
The DNA here is from genome assembly GCF_040937935.1 of Hyperolius riggenbachi. Taxonomy (NCBI): domain Eukaryota; kingdom Metazoa; phylum Chordata; class Amphibia; order Anura; family Hyperoliidae; genus Hyperolius; species Hyperolius riggenbachi. Next base: position 27,804,928 of record NC_090653.1, on the reverse strand, counting down.
GTAATGAGCCTAAAGCAAACCTGACGTGAGAGGGATATGGAGGCTGACAAATATATTTCCTTTTAAAGAATACCAGTTGCCTGGCAGCTCTACTGATTTATTTGGCTGCAGTAGTGTCTAAATCACACACCTGAAACAAGCATGCGGATAATCCAGCCACACTTCAGTCAGAAATACCTGATCTGCTGCATGCTTGTTTAGGGTCTATGGCTAAAAGTGTTAGAGGCAGAGGATCAGCAGGACAGCCAGGCAATGTGCATTGTTCAAAAGGAAGTAATATCGCAGATTTCATATTCCACTCACTTCAGGTGTGCTTCCATTTTAATATTGGTAATCTTAAAATGAGCCAAAAAATTATTATGGGTCTGATCTAATTTACTTTTTCTCAAAGCGTCCTTCTAATCTAGGTGATATTTTCTCACCAAATCAATAAAATGACTTTTATTTGAAATCAGCATGCAACAAAGTACTCAGAATAATTTTGGCAGTACGTTTTCAATCACAGAGTGCGGAAAAGTTATTTTAAACATAAAATGAAAAATGCTCTCCTAAGAGAAAAAATGAATTGGAACATTTTTATTTTTAGTAAATTTAAAATTTTTAGTTTGGTCATTTTTAGTAAACTGCCCTCTTAGGCTAGGTCCACACTAGACACAGTTGCAGGACGGACACTGCAGTCCGGATCCGGGGAAGATTAGGGGAAGTACCCACCGTACTGCAAACTGATGAAAGTGCATCAGTTTTTCATCAGTTTCCGTTCAGGTTTTTCCCTGACAGAAAACGTCTCCATCATTAGGAAGGAGTGGGAGGATTTTTTGGGCCAATCATAAAGCTCAGGCTATCTGTTTTAACATCCGTTTTTTGCCTGTGGAGCTGGAGATGCGTTTTCTCATTGCTTTCACTACCCCTGCGTGTATCCGTGGTCCTGATCCGTTGCGTGAAAATGCAGCAGATCCGGACCTTCCGTTCAGGTTTTGAGAACGGGTCCCCGCAAACGCAGATGGATCCGTTTTTTACTTGGGCGAGGCTGGCTGCTATTTTGAACATTAGTATCCGGGACTCTGTTTTTCATCAGGTTTGAAAAACGCAGCCACGGATACGTTTCCGGACCTAGTGTGGACCAGCTCTTAGTCTTACAAAATTAAAAAAGGAGTCATTGAAGTAGTGATGTACTAAAACCATGTAAGATACTAAAACTCTGTAATTGTCCTGATGCATTAAATCTTAGAGTGCGCATACACATCTTATTTTTGGTTGGCCAATTTTACAGAAAAAGTGAAAAACAAAATGAAAAAGAAATAAAAATGTTTTCTGCACCAGAACCAAGAAAACTTAAAAATTTAATGTACATTTTCTAACATTGTTGAATGCTTTGGTAAATGTTTTAATGCACGTGAACAGGTGATATATTCATAGATAATACATAATACAAGTACATAGGATACAGTCAGTATTAGTGCAGTTCATCAGAAAGGCAACTGCAATGCGATGAAATAGTCTGCTGACCACTTACCTCTCCTGAAATCTTCTGATGGCTCAGCTGCCTCCTCTCCTTCCCTTTATACTCCTCTCTGGCGGGGGGGTTGGGCCACCCATAATTAATGTAGGCAGCAAACTGTTAGTAACTAGTAATCTGCATTTGGAATTTCTTGTAAAGTTTAGCTGGGTCGGTCAGTTCTAAGTCATTATGTTGTAAACAGGGCTGTTAAAAGTCTCTATAATGTTCTTTACCAGTCAGAAGTATTTTCCAGGTCTATAGGGGTGAAAGGCTGCTGTATATCAAGTCACTTAGCTGTGCTTTCCCCAATCGCAGGAGATACTCTTGGCGTGCTCATGTGACTTATATTTATACTTTGTAACAAAACTATTTTTAAGATTCTTTTTTTTTAATTTATAAGGGATTTTTTTCCTGCACTTTAGCTTGGGAGATGGAATTATCGATGGATGAAATGGCTTAACCAGAGTTCTGATTTAATTCTTCAGCCTTCCCTGTGCTGATCTTGTGTCTCGTTGGGAATCCAGCAGAGGGAACTCTCCATGGTTCCATCTTCAGCCTCAGCTTGGATCCAGCCTATCTTGGTATCTTTCTACTCTAGCTGCAAACAGGGTGATACCATTCCTTGAAATGTTTTTTTCTCAGTAGAATACATTTAAAGGGACCTGAACACAACTTAAAAATGGAATATGAACTTACCTGGGGCTTGAGGAACTTCAACACCCCCCTCCGTAGTCCGTGAGGTCCCTCGGCGTCCTCTGGGCTCCCTCCCTTCTTCCCCTAGTCGCACAACTTCAGCAGGAGTCATGTGCAGCTGCGCATGCATGGCCCCCTCCACACGCACCATCTTGCTAATGCGTCCATCACCGCTAACTTTCTGCGTACGTGCAGCTCTCGAAAGACAGAACCCCACGTGTGCAGAAAGCTCAAGGCGATGGTCACTCGCAAGAACGGAGGGAGCCCAGAGAATGCCAAGGGACCTCACGGACTATGGGGGGGGGGGGGGCAGGTAAGTTCATATTCAATTTTTAAGTTGTGTTCAGGGTCCCTTTAAGTTCAATGTAGAAAACAGAACCATAATCGTTACAGGAAAAAAGATCTCTGCACTAGGGATGGTCAGTGAGATACAAATCATTCCGAGTTCATACAGTATTATGCAAATTATGTCTGCAACTGCATGCAGCTTGAAAACTATACAATACAATCCCTCTTTGGTAAGATACAATTGGTCTATTTTCAAGCTACATAAATTTCCATACAAAATTTGCATAATCCTTCATGAACTTTAAATGATTTGCATTTCACTGACCATCCCTACTCTGTACATCACTGCAGTTCATGTTCTGAACATGGAAGCGATCACATGGTGTCCACCAAATACTGTTGCTGGCACTGCACAAATTAAACCAAATCTCATTGCATTAGCCTCAGTCTCCCGTTAGATGTTGCACACACTAAGCTGTTTGGCACTGGCATCACTTCATTGCTATTTTCAAATGCACATGAGTAAGTCTGAAATAGGGGATCAAACAATCTTTTTGTAGTGTAAGTAGATCTCTATCTTTTCTTAGTTATAATTTGCCTTCCACTACTTCATTGTGCTTTTTTTTTGCACTTTATGGCTATGGTGCCATACTCTAATATTGCTAATTATTATTATTATTTAGCATTTATATATAGCGCTGTCATCTTCCGCAGCGCTGTACAGAGTATATTGTCTTGTCACTAACTGTTCTTAGAGGGGTGCATAATCTATTCCCTACCATTTGTTATTTATTTATTTATTGTATTTATAAAGCTCCAACATATTACGCAGCGCTGGACATTAGTTAAGGTTACAGATAATATTTAGGGGTGACATACAGCAATATGACAATACAGGAATACAAGAAAACCAGATCACACGGCACAGTATGAGTACAAGGTAATGCTTAGTCACTGGAGGGGAGCATGGAGATCACACAGCACAGTATGAGTACAAGGTAATGCTTAGTCACTGGAGGGGAGCATGGAGATTAGGCAAGTTAGGTTCACTCAAATGCATAGCATGGGTGCACAGTAATGGAGGTGCATGATCAGGTAGGACACAAAAGGAGGAGGACCCTGCCCAAAGGCTTACAATCTAGAGGGAGAGGTAGGGACACGAAAGGTAGGTGACCAGAGTTCAGCTGTGAGTTTAGAGCACTTGTGAGGGGCAGCACCATAGTCATATGTCTATGTATGTCTATGTATGTATCGTGTAATGTATGTATTGTGGTCTAGGGCCAATTTAGGGGGAAGCCATTTAGCCTATCTGTATGTTTTGGGGATGTGGGAGGAAACCGGAGTGCCCTGAGGAAACCCACACAGACACAGGGAGAACATACAAACCCCTTGCAGATAGTGCCCTGACTGTGATTGGAACTGGGGACCCAGTACTGTCAGGTCAGAGAAAGATGACTGCTATGTGAGCAAGTGGGATATTGTATGGTAACGACCACCAATACAGGTATATCGGGATATATGTGCACACTGGGCATGGAACAGGTTGCATTAAGCCAGTAAGCTGGGAATGGGGGAGGGTGTAAGAATTAGAGTTGGGCCGAATGGTTCGCCTGCGAACGGTTCCATGCGAACTTCCGTGGTTCGCGTTCGCGTCCCGCAGGCGAACGTTTGCGGAAGTTCGGTTCGCCCCATAATGCACCATGGAGGGTCAACTTCGACCCTCTACATCACAGTCAGCAGGCCCAGTGTAGCCAATTAGGCTACACTAGCCCCTGCAGCCCCACCCCCCTTATATAAGGCAGGCAGCGGTGGCCATTACGGTCACTCGTGTGCCTGCATTAGTGAGAGTAGGGCGAGCTGCTGCAGACTGTCTCTCATAGGGGAAGATTAGTTAGGCTTAGCTTGTTCCTGGCTGCATACCTGTTCTGTGAACCCACCACTGCATACCTGTACTGTGAACCCACCACTGCATACCTGTTCATTGAACCCACCACTGCATACCTGTTCAGTGAACCCACCACTGCATACCTGTTCAGTGAACCTGCCAGGCTGCCACTGCATACCTGTTCTGTGAACCCACCACTGCATACCTGTTCTGTGAACCCACCACTGCATACCTGTTCAGTGAACCCACCACTGCATACCTGTTGTATTCAGTGAACCCGCCACTGCATACCTGTTCTGTTCAGTGGACCCGCCACTGTATACCTGTTCAGTGAACCCGCCACTGCATACCTGTTGTGTTCAGTGAACCTGCCACTGCATACCTGTTCTGTGAACCCGCCACTGCATACCTGTTCTGTGAACCCACCACTGCATACCTGTACTGTGAACCCACCACTGCATACCTGTTCAGTGAACCCACCACTGCATACCTGTTCAGTGAACCCACCACTGCATACCTGTTCAGTGAACCTGCCACTGCATACCTGTTCTGTGAACCCACCACTGCATACCTGTTCTGTGAACCCACCACTGCATACCTGTTCAGTGAACCCACCACTGCATACCTGTTGTGTTCAGTGAACCCGCCACTGCATACCTGTTCTGTTCAGTGGACCCGCCACTGTATACCTGTTCAGTGAACCCGCCACTGCATACCTGTTGTGTTCAGTTAACCTGCCACTGTATACCTGTTCTGTTCAGTGGACCCGCCACTGTATACCTGTTCAGTGAACCCGCCACTGCATACCTGTTGTGCTCAGTGGACCCGCCACTGTATACCTGTTCTGTTCAGTGAACCCGCCACTGCATACCTGTTGTGTTCAGTGGACCCGCCACTGCATACCTGTTGTGTTCAGTGGACCCGCCACTGTATACCTGTTCAGTGAACCCGCCACTGCATACCTGTTGTGTTCAGTGAACCCGCCACTGTATACCTGTTCTGTTCAGTGAACCCGCCACTACATACCTGTTGTGTTTAGTGAACCTGCCACTGTATACCTGTACTGTTCAGTGAACCCGCCACTGTATACCTGTTCTGTTCAGTGGACCCGCTACTGCATACCTGTTGTGTTCAGTGGACCCGCCACTGCATACCTGTTGTGTTCAGTGGACCCGCCACTGTATACCTGTTCTGTTCAGTGAACCCGCCACTGCATACCTGTTGTGTTCAGTGGACCCGCCACTGCATACATGTAGTGTTCAGTGGACCCGCCACTGTATACCTGTTCTGTTCAGTGAACCCGCCACTGCATACCTGTTGTGTTCTGTGAACCCAGCACTGTATACCTGTACTGTTCAGTGAACCTGCCACTGTATACCTGTTCTGTTCAGTGAACCCACCGCATCAGTGTGCATACCTGTGCAGTTAAGTGAACCCACCTACCTACGTGAGTGCACGCAGTGTGATATACCACTCCGTGCATATCCGATATGGACAAAACAGGTAGAGGAAGAGGTAGTGCCAGAGCCAGAGGAAGGCCACCCGGCAGGTCTGCGCGAGGTCGTGTAAATGTAATTTCGTGTGGACCTGGCCCACAGTACAGTGCTCGGAAGAAGGCACGTCCCATCACCTCCCAAGATTGTCAGGACGTCGTTGAGTATTTAGCGACACAGAACACCTCATCTTGCTCAGCCACCAGCGCTACTACTAGCACCACTTCCGCTGCATTTGACACTTCGCAAGAATTATTTAGTGTTGAAATCACTGATGCACAGCCATTGTTGTTACAGCCAGATGAATTTTCACCAGCTCATATGTCTGAGTTACGCGGCAACACTATGGACGTAACGTGTAAGGAGGATGAAGGACCTACTGATGGTGCATGTTTATATTTTTCTGAGGCAAGCGAAGCTGGGCAGGATGATTACGATGATGACGATGATAGGGATCCTCTGTATGTTCCCAATAGAGGAGATGAAGAGGGGGACAGTTCAGAGGGGGAGTCAGAGAGTAGTAGGAGGAGAGAAGTTGCTGAAAGAAGCTGGGGCAGCTCTTCGTCAGAAACAGCTGGTGGCAGTGTCCGGCACCATGTATCGCCACCTATGTACAGCCAGCCAACTTGCCCTTCAGCATCAGCTGCTGATGTCCCCATAGTGCCCACATCCCAGGGTGGCTCAGCGGTGTGGAAATTTTTTAATGTGTGTGCCTCAGATCGGACCAAAGCCATCTGTTCGCTCTGCCAACAAAAATTGAGCCGTGGAAAGGCCAACACTCACGTAGGGACAAGTGCCTTACGAAGGCACCTGGAGAAAAGGCACAAACAGCAATGGGATGGCCACCTGAGCAAAAGCAGCAGCAGCACACAAAAGAAAAGTCACCCTCCTTCTCCTCTTCCTCCTTCAGGTGCATCATCTGCTTCTGCCGCTTTCTCCCTTCCACCTTCACAGGCACCCTCCTCCACTCTGCCTCTGCCCTTGAGCGCTTCCTGCTCCTCTGCCCACAGCAGCAGTCAGGTGTCCGTGAAGGAAATGTTTGAGCGGAAGAAGCCAATTTCGGCCAGTCACCCCCTTGCCCGGCGTCTGACAGCTGGCGTGGCGGAACTGTTAGCTCGCCAGCTGTTACCATACCGGCTGGTGGACTCTGAGGCCTTCCGTAAATTTGTGGCCATCGGAACACCGCAGTGGAAGATGCCAGGCCGCACTTATTTTTCGAGAAAGGCCATACCCCAACTGCACCGTGAAGTTGAGAGGCAAGTGGTGTCATCTCTTGCGAAGAGCGTTGGGTCAAGGGTCCACCTGACCATGGATGCCTGGTCTGCCAAGCACGGGCAGGGCCGCTACATTACGTACACAGCCCATTGGGTCAACCAGGTGGTGAACGATGGCAAGCAGGGCGCAGCGGACCAAATTGTGACACCTCCACGGCTTGCAGGCAGGCCTCCTGCCACCTTCTCTCCTCCTGCTACATGCTCTTAGCTGTCCTCCTCCTCCTCCTTGGCTGAGTGGCATTTCTCCTCTCCAGCTACACAGCCCCAGCTCCGCAGGGCCTATGCTGCATGCCAGGTACGATGGTGTCACGCCATCTTAGACATGTTTTGTCTCAAAGCGGAGAGTCACACTGGAGCAGCTCTTCTGGCTGCTCTTAAGAAACAGGTAGATGAGTGGCTGACCCTGCACCACCTGGAGATAGGCAACGTGGTGTGCGACAACGGCAGCAATCTGCTTGCCGCTTTGCATATGGGGAAGCTGGCACACATACCCTGCATGGCACATGTCATGAATCTAGTTGTTCAAAGATTTGTGGCAAAGTACCCTGGCTTAGCGGATGTCCTGAAGCAGGCCAGGAAGTTCTGTGGGCATTTGAGGCGGTCTTACACAGCCATGGCACGCTTTGCGGAAATTCAGCGGAAAAACAACATGCCGGTGAGACGCCTGATTTGCGATAGCCCGACTCGCTGGAATTCGACCCTGCTCATGTTCTCCCGCCTGCTAGAACAGAAGAAAGCCGTCACCCAGTACCTCTACAACTACAGTAGAATGAAACAGTCTGGGAAGATGGGGATGTTCTGGCCCGACAACTGGACACTGGTGAAAAATGCATGCAGGCTCATGCGGCCGTTTGAGGAGGTGACCAACCTGGTGAGCCGCAGTGAGGGCACCATCAGCGACTTAATTCCCTACGCTTACTTCTTGGAGCGTGCTGTGCGTAGAGTGGCGGATGAAGCTGCGAATGAGCGTGACCAGGAACCGTTACGGCAGGAACAGGCATGGGACCAATTTTCATCAGACCCAGCTGTTTCCTCAACACCTGCGGCAGCACAGAGGGGGGAGGAGGAGGAAGAAGAGAAGTCGTGTGCAGAAGACGAGTCAGACTCAGAGGATGATGAGCAAGGTGTTTCTTTGGGGGAGGAGGAGGAGGAGGGGACGGCGGCAGGAGAACAACCGCAGCAGGCGTCGCAGGGGGCTTGTGCTGCTCAACCTTCCCGTGGTATTGTTCGCGGCTGGGGGGAGGAGGTTGACTTACGTGACGTCACTGAGGAAGAGCAAGAGGAGATGGAGGGTACTGGATCCGACTTTGTGCAGATGTCGTCTTTTATGCTGTCCTGCCTGTTGAGGGACCCCCGTATAAAAAACCTCAAGGGGAATGAGCTGTACTGGTTGGCCACACTACTAGACCCTCGGTACAGGCACAAAGTGGCGGACCTGTTACCAACTCACCTGAAGGTGGAAAGGATGCAGCACATGCAGAACCAGCTGTCAACTATGCTTTACAATGCCTTTAAGGGTGATGTGACAGCACAACGCCAGCAAGGTACCACTGCCACTAATCCTCCTCCCGTGTCCACGCAGTCAAAGACAGGACGCTCCAGCGATCTCATGGTGATGTCGGACATGCGGACGTTCTTTAGTCCAACGCCTCGCCGTAGCCATTCCGGATCCACCCTCCACCAACGCCTGGAACGGCAGGTAGCCGACTACCTGGCCTTAAGTGTGGATGTAGACACTGCTGTGAACAGCGATGAGGAACCCTTGAACTACTGGGTGCGCAGGCTTGACCTGTGGCCAGAGCTGTCCCAATTTGCCATCCAACTTCTCTCCTGCCCTGCCGCAAGCGTCCTGTCAGAAAGGACCTTCAGCGCAGCTGGAGGCATTGTCACTGAGAAGAGAAGTCGCCTAAGTCACAAAAGTGTTAAGTACCTCACCTTTATCAAAATGAATGAGGCATGGATCCCGGAGGGCTGCTGCCCGCCCCAAGACTAAGTCAGTCCCCGCACACACAGCATCTCTGCCTGCATGCCGTGTGACTGGCTGCCTGGCCTGCCCCAAGAAGACTAAGTCGCACCCAGTCCCTCCACACAGCATGTCTGCCTGCAGGCCGCTTGACTACCTTCTCCGCCACCACCAACAGGGTCCGGGACTCCAGGCGGATTGCTGAATTTTTTAGGCCGCTGCTACCAGCGGCCGCTGTAATAATTTTTCTGGTGCGTGTACATGACTGCCTAATTTTTCTGGCTGCACTGCGGGCAGCTGCAACAACAAAAGAAAAAGCATGTACATGCGCCCATTCCCCTTCGTGATCATTACCTTGCCGTGGTGAAGGGGCTTGCGTATCACAATGAAGCAATGACCGGCGCCTAGATGAGTGTCTCGGGGGCACACAAAAGATAATAAGGTCGTTGCTTCATTGTGGTCAGACCAAATTTGATCAGCTGGACAGTCACTGTTCTGTCATTCAGCTACATCAGCCAGGCGACTATATGGGCTGTAAAGCCACCAAAACCTGCACTCTCGCCATGGTGCGCACCAGTCCAGCACGGCCGTCACTACACAAACAGCTGTTTGCGGTGCGTTACACGGTGAGTTTGGTGTGTCAGTGTGAAGTAGTACCTTGATTACACTACCTGATTGATGTATACACATGCAAGATGTTTTAAAGCACTTTAGGCCTGTCATTTAGCATTCAATGTGATTTCTGCCCTTAAAACGTTGCTTTGCGTCAAATCCAGATTTTTCCCGGGGACTTTTGGCGTGTATCCCACTCTGCCATGCCCCCCTCCAGGTGTTAGACCCCTTGAAACATCTTTTCCATCACTTTTGTGGCCAGCAGAATTATTTTTTTCCAAAGTTCGCCTCCCCATTGAAGTCTATTGCGGTTCGCGAACTTTTCCGCGAACCGAACGTTCCGCGGAAGTTCGCGAACCCGGTACGCGAACCTAAAATCGGAGGTTCGGCCCAACTCTAGTAAGAATGTGAGAGATGTTCAGGGAAAGGGATCGTGTTGGGAGTTAACCGGGGAAATACTGACATGCTACATTTATTTTGGGAGACATAAGATAGTGGTTAATGGTGGAGCCAGGAGCTAGCATGTATTGATGATGTGCCTTTACAGGAGGTGTGCTAGATCTTTCTTGGGGTGGAGCAATTTATTTCATGCTATTCAGGAGGCAATATATCCCTGTATATATGGCACATTATTATTATTTTTGATCTATAAAGCGCCAACATATTCTGTGGCGCTGTACAAAGTGAGAGACAAACATGGGGTACATAATAATACAGACAACGGTGTACACCAATATATAAAATACAGAATCGGTACAAAATACTGAATTGGTAATGACAGTGACAAAATTAATAGCCTGAGTGTCCTGAGGAGGTGTGGCAACACTTGAAACAGCTGTCAACACAGGTGGCCTTTTAATCCTGTTGCTGTTTCTTGCTGTGTTCAAATAAAGTGTCTTTGTATCGAGTGCCTGAATACATTGACCTTCATTTACCATTAAATGAATGTACATACTCAAGTACAAGCCGACCTCGTGTATAAGTCGACTCCAATATTTCACCCTCTCAAGCTGGAAATTTTTATTGACTCAAGTATAAGTCTACCCAGCAAAGTTAATGACTGCACTTGGGGATCAGGATTGGAGAGTCTGGGGGCTCAGGAGGAGTTAATGACAGCACTGCATACAGTATTGCAGCCATTAACCCCTCCTGTCCCTTAAGTGCAGCTAATACCTCCCTCCGGGCCCCCAAGTGCTGCAATTGTTCACTCCCCTTCCTGCAGCCCAGTATTTCCCACCAGGCACTTTCCTTGTTAATTGTTGTTGCTAGGACTTTCACATCTGTGTATTCTTGGCATTTCCATTATCAAGAAAGTGTCACTTATCACTGGGTAAATTGCTGCAAATGGGAATGTCACTATTAGTACAGACATTACTCAGTGTGCTCAGTGTTGCCTGTGACTCCTGTATAAGTCAGCCCCTATACTTTTATTAAAATTCTAGACTTATACTTGAATATATTCGGTAATATGAATAAATGTGTAGCAAATTCAAAGACACAAAAGGGTGATTGAGCCCTCCCCTTGCAAGCTTACAATCTAAAGGAATAGTGAAGTGGCAAATTCACTGGGGCAGGCAGGACATAAACAGACATGCAATAAAGAAGGTATTGCGGATAGATATGCATAGTGAGTGGCATCATTCTGACAAGATTTTAGCCACTTTCACCACATTTGTTGGCACTGTGTTTTGATTTTGTGTTTCTCCTCTCTGTGGTGCCAGGCTGCTTCTGATTTGTTATGGCATTCTTCCTGATTTTACATGAGACTTATCACTGCACCCCCTGGTGACAGCACAGATCATGTGGTGAATATGGACCAAACCTAAGCATTGCACCACTTTAATGTGGTAGTTTCTTTTACATGGTTACTCTCATAATGTAGGATTTGAGGATGAGCATGCAATAAAATAAAAATTCAATAAAATCAATAAAATAAAATTTCAATAAAATACAATTTCAATAAAATCAATAAAATAAAATTTCAATAAAATACAATTTCAATAAAATCAATAAAATAAAATTTCAGTAAAATCAGATTTGCAGCACAATCTTCAGGGACCTGAGGCAAAAATTTGCCATGAGATTATTTTTTTTTAGGTGGGAATTGCCTATTTCTTATTCTACATCGAATGGAGTGTTCTCAGATTTCCTTGCAAAGGAATTAGACCAAATAGAGCCCTCCCCAGGTAACCAATAGAAACTAGTACATCCTCCTTTTTGTAAAGGAGAAGTGGGAGGGTTTTCTCACTTTGTTTCCTGCTGTCACCCTGGCTGTAGGGAGAAAGAGATACAGGAAGAGTTCTGTTGGACTGACAGGGTCAGTAAAATATAGGGACAGTAGTAGTGATTATTTAGTTTTTGAGCTGTACACACTACACACAGGCATTCAGACAATGACATTGCTTGTATTTCACAGTAGACTTTTTTTTTCCTTTTGGCATGTGTTTTTATTTCCATATGATTAACAGCCGGTTAATATTGGACACATTTATACATAATTGTGCATTAGCTCTCTTAATGCAAAGGTTGATGTTGTGCACATTTCCATTTAAGTCAGAACGACTAAAGTCATGGTAGTTAAAAACCACCATTTGAAGTGGTACAAAAATAGTCCAAAAGCACGTCTACTGAAAATACTATACCAAGTACATTTTGCCTTCCAAAACCAAAAGATACTGTACATGCAGATATTATTCTTCACATACGCAAGAATTTACCAACATGATGCGTCACTTCTGGAGAGTAAGTGAATATGCAAATGAAGATTGAGCTTAAAGGAGTTATCAAGCAATATGCCCTACCCCCCGATCTACTTACATGATGCTTCCTCCAGCCTCCTGCAGCTGACATATCGCACGCCGCAGCTGCGCTCTCAGCTGCTGACGCGTTCCCGAATGGTGTCTTGCCAGGCTTGCTCTACAGCACCTGTGTGAGTGCTGCTGTCAATCTAGTCCACGTTGTCCACCTGCACATACTCCATGGACGTGGACTTGTTTGACAGCAGTGCTCGTGCAGGCTCAGTAGAGGTCATCCTCTGCACCAGCAGGGATCCCGGTCCAGCGGCTAGGAGCGGAGCTGCGGCGTGGGACATGTCAGCTGCAAGGGGCTGGAGGAAGCCCCAGGTCAGTAGATCGTGGAGTAGGGCATATTGCTTGATGACTCCTTTAAGTGGTAATAACCATAACCCAAAATAGGGGACGTCTGTTTTGTTTTAGCAACTTTGCTTATTCAAAGTCTGCTTCACATTACTAGAAAAACAAATGGGAGCAAGAATAGATACACACCGTATAAAAAGTCCTGAATCTATCACTTCAGGACAGTCAGTAATCAGCACAGTGGTGTAGTGGACAGCGCTCTGGCCTTGCAGCACTAGGTGGTCCCCGATTATGAATTCCAGCCGGTGCACTATCTGCAAGGAGTTTGTATGTTCTTCCTGTATTTGTGTGGGTTTTCTCTGGACACTCCAGTTTCCTCCCACATCCCACAAACACACAAATAACTTAATTGGTTCCCCCTAAATTATCTTTAGACCTAGTAGACATATGACTATGGTAGGGATTAGATTGTGAGCTCCTCTAAGGGACAGTTAGTGACAAGACATTGGACTCTGTACAGCGCTGTGGAAGATGTCAGCGCTATATAAATACTAAATAATAATAATAACAATGCAGACCATTATCTAATGTCCCTGAAAATCCAGGCATACATTCAGAAACACTGATTTGTAAAGCACTTCTAATCTAACAGAACCACATAAAACAACCACAACAATAATTTATGTTTTCTTCCCTGATCTCTGCCAGATGTCCAGCAGACCAGCAGGGGCTTTGAACAAAAGTTACTCATGCTCTGAAAAAAAGCACTACATAGCGTAATTCCTGCCATATACATTGATAAAGGTGTACACACACAATACAATAAAATGATCCAATTTTACATCAATTCGATAAAAATGATTGGATTTCCTGTAAGATTTAAAGTTTTTTTTTTTTTTTTTTATTTGAGCAAGAAATCTGATCATATTTCCCCTTTTTTATTCAACATAAGTCGATCAGGAGTAGTGGATTTTTCTGATCAATTTATATGAAAATTGAATGGTATAGGGAAGATTGTTAATTTCCTTATATTTACGCCCTGAGCAATTTTCTCTGAGTTTTCAATCATTTTTTTTTTTTTCATAATTGAGGAATGATTGATCATTGGTGTGATTGGCAGGCTGGGAACGCACTAGGCAGTGTGGGAAAGGTAGTGTTTTGCTGCATTTACGTTTGTGCGTTTTCCATGCACTTTAATGTGTTTGCAGTTTGCATATATAAATCGCATATGGTTTTGTATGTTTTTGCATGCATTTTTTAGTGCGTTTTGTGCAAATCACTAGGAATTCAACAGGAAGCGGAAATGCATAAAAAACGCATGCAAAACACATAAAAAAACACACTTAAATGCAATATCTCTGCATAACCATTGACTTTCATTATGTGCGTTTTAGATGCTTTTTGGAAAAATATGCAGCAAGTCCTGCGTTTTTAAAAATGCACATTGCAGAACGCAAACATATTTTTTCATGTGGCCCATATGATATGTGTTATGTTCGCTTTCGCTGCATTTTTCGCAACACTAGCATTTCTGCCTAGTGTGTTCCTACCCTCAACCTTGAATTGAAAAGAAATGTAAAAAATTGTATCGTGTGTGGCCACCTTTAAAGTGAACCTCCAGACTAAAAATTGACTCAGCAGCACTGAAAAGGCCTGGTGTTTCTTTAAAGTGAACCTAAAGCCTAGGGGAAAAAATTAGATGAACTCACCTGGGGCTTCCCTCAGCCCCCTGCAGCCGATCGGTGCCCTCGCAGCTCCGGTCCGATGCTTCTGGACCCGGCCGCAATAGCAGCATAGGGGGTGATATACAGGCTGGGAACGCGAACATTCACTCGCGTTCCCATGCCTGTCGGCCGGTGACGGCCAAACCGGAAGTGTTTGCCGGTGGGTCCTGGAGCGTCAGAGCGGAGCTGTGAGGGTACCGATTGGCTGCAGGGGGCTGAGGGAAGCTCCAGGTGAGTTCATCTCATTTTTTTCCCCAAGCTTTAGGTTCACTTTAACAGTTTCACAGCATCAGAACTTTTTTTCTCTGATATAAGCATCATTTTTAGCTGCACAGAAAAAAACTGCCCAGGCATTTTTCCCCTAATGCTGTGCAAAGCATGATGGGATTTCTGATGTTGTTGTTCTCGTTCTGCTGTTTTGGTGCAATTTTTTTTCTTTTTTACATTTTGAATTTGACATTTGAAGCCTAGCGTGTGCAGCTGGGAGGGGTAATCAGCACACAGGACAGTTGGAACTGTGTCTCCTGCTTCTTGTCACCTCCTTTCAACCAAAAAGATGGCTGCCCCCATGACAAAGATGGCAGCCCCCATGAATCACAAACATTTGCCTGTTCTTTTAAAACGGGTGGGTAAGAGATTATATTACCTATCTATTCTAATTAACATAACTAATGTAACTTAATGACAGTATGTTTGTTTAGGCTGCAGTTCCCCTTTAAGATGATCAATGAATTGCAAATGTTTTCAAGATCAAAATCTGGTTGCAATTTGTAAGTGGTTTGAAAATGGATCAATCAAATGCAGTTGCAGCTAAATTTGATTGGTCTTATTAGTTGAAAAAGTTAAAACTACATTTCCATCTAGTTGGAAAAATTATCATATTGTTAATCATGTTTAGGAATAAGCATGATCTGGTCTCTGTGCCCTTCTCAATGGAAAGGCACTGCTAAATCAAAACCAAATATGATCAGTCAGATTGCATGTCAACGTTATGTAGCTTGGAATTAGGCCAATCAAAACCAGCAAAAGGTACCACTAATCACAACCCTTCTACCACTGAGCTAGGCTTCCAGGAGAGGTAGGGTCACCATGTCTGCCCCTTTGCCATGGATTTAGGAGGTGCACAAAATCTTCCACCACCCAGTTTAACCACTTCCCTACAGCAGGTTATTTCCCCTTAAAAACCACAGCAATTTTTACATATCACGCTCCTCCCATTCGTTTGCCAATAACTTTATCACCACTGATCACACCAAAATATTCAATTTTTTTTGTCACAAATCAGGCTTTCTTTGGGTGGTACTTTTTTGCTAAGAATTATTTTATTATTCTATGTATCTAAACATTTCAAAGGTAGTAAAAAATGTACAAAGCCATTATTTCTCAGTTTTCAGCCATGATAGTTTAAAAATAAAAAGTGGAAGTATGGATGAAACACATACAATTTATTTTCCCTTTTATCCTGATTATAACCACTTTCACTTATGTCCCTAGTACAATGTATGGTGACAATCATTTATTTGGAAAAACATGTATTTTTTTCCATTTTGTGTTTCTTTTAACTATATCAATAATTACAAGCTTTTATTTGCAAAAATAACAGTAATATACCCTCATGACATACAAAATCTGAGTCCCTAAGGTAACCATTTATGTATTTTTTCAAAATCCTGTCACTTTTTTTTTTTTTGTAAAGTGGTTTATTTTGGCAACTATGGGGGAGGAGGTACAAAGGGTTAAACATGAGGGACTTATTTATTACTAGCTGGTCGCCCGGCATTGCCCGGGTATGTAATTGGCTAGTGTTAGCTCTGCCCACTTTTTCTAATCCTAACACACAATTACTCAATGATGACCTAGTTTGTGAACTTTGCGGTCTTTGGCATCAATAATTGGCATTGAAATGAAATAAATCTAATTGGCTGTGGCTCCACTCCTTTGAAAATCAATAGGTGAATTTTGATTAGCTTTTGTGGGCTCCACCCACTTTTCTGAATATTAATCCCAGTCACCCAGTGACCAACTGTGCAAAGTTTAAGAACCCTGCCATTGACAGACAGTGTAAGAATGGCTGCAGTTTACATTCTGGCAGTGAAATTTGTATTTTTCTCCACCCACAGATGTCCTAATGTTTCCAGGGTATGTATTTGGCTGCTGTTGGCTGTGGCCACTTTTTTCTAACCCTAACACACAATTGTCAATAGTCATTGACCAAGTTTGTAAGATTTGTGGTCTTTGGCATGAATAATTTTCATTGAAATGAAACACATCTGATTCGCTGTTTGTGGCCCCACCCCTTTTCTAAATATTTAACCCCAGTCACCCAATGCTCAACTGTACCAGGTTTGAGGCTTGTGCCATTAACAGTGCAAAATGGCAGCAATTAAATATTTGCCTTGAAAATCAATAGGTGAATTGTGATTGGTTTTTGTAGGCTCCACCCATTTTTCTGAATATTAATCCCAGTCACCCAGTGATCAACTGTGCAAAGTTTTAGAATTAATAGTGTAACTGCAGTTTACATTTTCCCAGTGAAATTTGTGTTTGTCTCCGCCCACTGAACAAACACAAACAACAACAAACACAGAACATTTATATCGCGCTTTTCTCCTGGCGGACTCAAAGCGCTAGAGCTGCAGCCACTAGGATGCGCTCTATAGGCAGTAGCAGTGTTAGGGAAACTTGCCCAAGGTCTCCTACTGAATAGGTGCTGGCTTACTGAACAGGCAGAGCCAAGATTCAAACCCAGGTCTCCTGTGTCAGAGGCACAGCCCTTAACCATTACACTATCCAGCCACTGAAGACTCAGCATTGCCCAGGTATGTATTTGGCTGGTGTTGGCTCAGCCCACTTTTTCTAACCCTAACACAAAATTACTTAATGACCAAGTTTGTGAGCTTTGCGGTCTTTGGCATCAATAATTTGCATTGAAATAAAATAAATCTGATTGGCTGTGGCTCCATCCGTTTTCTGAATTTGAACCCCAATCACCCAATGGCCAACTGTACCAGGTAGAGGTGATTAACAGTGTGAGAATGGCATCAATTAAATATTCCCCTTAAAGATTAATAGGTGGATTTTGATTGGCTTTTGTAGGCTCCACCCACTTTTCTGAATATTAATCTCAGTCACCCAGTGACCAACTGTGCAAAGTTTGAGAACCCTACCATTGATAGTGTAAGAATTGCTGCAGTTTACATTTTCTCAGTGAAATTTGTATTTGTCTCCGCCTACTGATGACCCAGCATTGCCCGATTATGTATTTGGTTGGTGTTGGCTGCACCCACTTTTCCTAACCCTAACACCCATTTACTCAATTACTCAATGACCAAGTTTGTGAGCTTTGCGGTCTTTGGCATCAATAACCTGCATTAAAATTAAACAAATCAGATTGGCTGTTTGGGGCTCCATCCCCTTATATAAATTTAAACCCCAGGCACGCAATGATCAACTGTACCAGGTTTGAGGCTTGTGCCATTAACAGTGCAAGAATGGCAGCAATGTAAATATTCCCCTGAAAAATCAATAGGTAATTTTTGATTGTTTTTTGTAGGCTCCACCCACTTTTCTGAATATTAACCCCAGTCACCCAGTGACCAACTGTGAAAAGTTTGAGAACCCTACCATTAACAGTGTAAGAATGGCTGCTGTTTATATTTCCCCAGTAAAATTTATATTTGTCTCCGCCCACTTATGGCCCTGCGTTGCCCGTTTATGTATTTGGCTGGTGTTGGCTGTGCCCACTTTCCTAACCCTAACACACAATTAACCTCCTTGGCGGTCTGATTCTTTCCAGATTTTAGGGTCTAAAAGCGGTGCAATTTTTTTTCACTCTTTCAGACCCTAAAACCTGAAAAAAATCATTCTGGCAGGGAGATCTGCAGCAAAATAAAAAAAAATTTACCTTCCTGGGCTCCTGGGCTGCAGTTTTCTCTTTGCCCACAAGATGGCGCTAATATACATATAAACGAACTTCTCTATATTTCTCTAATATAGAGAAGTTCGTTTTCAATGTTAGCCCCGCCCCCGATGACGTCACGCTGCTGCCACCACCGCTCTGCTGCCACCACCACAGCTGCGCTGCTCCAACTGGCTGCCGGGTCCCCGGAAGAATAGCGGGGACATGGGGGATCCCGGCGGCCAGGGAAAGACCCCACACTGCCGGGGAGAGAGGCTGGAGTCCCGCTGCGCAGCGAGATCGCGCACGGGACTCCACAACTACAGGTAAAGCTCTGCAATGCCTACCCCGACCTGAGCTCGGGATCACCGATAGCAGCTGCTTTTTTCTACCCCGAGCTCAGGTCGGGAAAACCGGCAAGGAGGTTAATCAATTACTCAATTACCAAGTTTGTGAGCTTTGCGGTGTTTGGCAACAATAATTTGCAATGGAATGAAACAAATCTGATTGGCTATTTGTGGCTCCACCCCCTTTCTGAAATTGAACACCAGTCACCCAATGATCAACTGTACCAGGTTTGAGGCTTGTGCCATTAACAGTGCAAGAATGGCAGAAATGTAAATATTCCTCTTGGAAATCAATAGGTGAATTTTGATTGGCTTTTATAGGCTTCAACCACTTTTCTGAATAATAATCCTAGTCACCCAACGACCAACTGTGCAAAGTTTGAGAACCCTACCATTATCAGTGTAAGAAAAACAAAAGTTTGCTTTCTTAAAACAGAAAGAACTTGCGATAATTCAGGTTGGAGTGAGCTTGAGATGTCTCCCAGTGCATCACTGCTGAATATATGCAAATTAACCATTATTACCCTTAGAAGCTAAACACACCTCTAGAACTGCTGGAATGAAATGATGTGTCAGCTTGTTAATTTGTGCAGAGCCATAATAATCCAACATACATATAGACTGTTTTGGATTGTTTGATCCTCATCAGTGCATGGCATGGATTAATTTGGCTCTATGCAGTAGGGCTTGTAACACCGAGAGGTACAGACTAACCAGCAAGCTCATGGTGACCCAGAACTCATTGGAGTGTTTAAGGAACTACAATGGTCCTAAAAGCCCCCTTACTAAGATGTTAAGAAAAACAGAAGTTTGCTTTCTTAAAACAGAAAGAATTTGCAATAATTCAGGTTGGAGTGAGCTTGAGATGTCTCCCAGCGCATCACTGTTGAATATATGCAAATTAACCATTGTTGCCCTTAGAAGCTAAACACACCTCCAGTGTAACAGTGTAAGAGTGGCTGCAGTTTACATTTTCCAGTGAAATTTGTATTTGTCTCCGCCCCCTTTTTGGTTATGGGAATAAAAAGTATCCTATACTTTATTCCAGGTAATGTACTATGTGTGCGCCAAATTTCATTCAAATCCGTTCAGCCGTTTTTGCGTGATCGAGTAACAAACATCCAAACATCCAAACATCCAAACACCTGAACTTTCCCATTTATTATATTAGTAGGATAATGTATTTTACTTGTAGTTTTAGTTTTTGGCCACTAGATGTCCTCACACTTGCATGTGTACAGGAAGTCATGTGCATGTGTGTTTTTTTTGTTTATGACCACAGACATCTCAAGGATGCTGGTGAACTGATCATTCACTTTAGGGCACTTTAATTGATATTGGGAACACATGTTCACAGTCACTGATCGGGTCAGAGATGGGGGCACATGCAGGCATGCGCAGGAGCATGCTTGATCATGCATCACCATCGAAAACACACAGAGATGCGTATCTAGTCTACACCCCTGATTTGGAAGTGAAGTTTCCAGGTGTGTAGATATGCATCCCAAGGATCTGGAAACAGGTTAAAAATGTTTTTTTTTTAAATCATGAATTAGAAGACAGGAAATGTAGAGGTATTTCTCATTTATAACATGACAATCTAAAATCTCTTTTTTTGTGGTCTTAAAGTGAACCTGAAGTGAGACACATAAGGAGACTGACATATTTATTTTCTTTTAAACAATACCAGCTGCCTGGCAGTCCTGCTGATCTTTTACACACATGAAACAAGCATGTAGCTAATCCAAAAAGACTTCGGTCAGAGCATCTGATCTGCTGCGTGCTTGTTCAGGGGCTATGGCTAAAATATTAGCGGAAGAGGATCAGCAGGAAAGCCAGGCAATGTGCATTGCTTAACCACTTGAGGACCACAGTCTTTTCACCCCTTAAAGGGACACTGTAGGGGGGTCGGGGGAAAATGAGTTGAAGTTACCCGGGGCTTCTAATGGTCTCCGACAGACATCCTGTGCCCGTGCAGCTGCTCACCGATGCTTCGGCCCCGCCTCCAGTTCACTTCTGGAATTTCAGACTTTAAAGTCTGAAAACCACTGCGCCTGCGTTGCCATGTCCTCGCGCCCGCTGATGTCACCAGCAGCGTTCTGCACAGTCCCAGTATGGTCTGTGCCTGCACAGTACGCTCCTGGTGACATCAGCAGGAGCGAGGACATGGCAACGCAGGCGCAGTGGTTTTCAGACTTTAAAGTCTGAAATTCCAGAGTGAACCGGAGGCGGGGCCGGAGCATCGGTGAGCAGCTGCGTGGGCATAGGATGTCTGTGGGGGACCATTAGAAGCCCCGGGTAAGTTCAACTCATTTTGACCTGACCCCCCTACAGTATTCCTTTAAAGAGAACCTGTACTGAGTAAAATTATTTAAAATAAACACATTAGGTAACTTCAAATGAACATTACATAGTTACCTTGCCATCAGTTCCTCTCAGAAGCTCACCATTTTCTTCTTACAGTGATTCCTTCCAGTTCTGACAACATTTTGTCAGAACTGAAATATATCAGTTGCTGTCAGTTATATATCAGTTGCTGTCAGTTACAGCTGAGAGGAGAACTGATGTGTCCATGTTTCCCTATGGCTCAAGTGGACGATGTTACAGTTTAACAGTGTGCTGACCAGGAAGCTGTTATGGGGTAATAGCTATTTTCAAAATGGAGGACGGAGAATTCCATTGATCACAGTCGACAAACAGGATGCAGGAGAGGAAAAATAGATTGATGAGTACACTATACAGGAGGCATGTATGACTTGTGTATGTTTATTTTGACTTTTAATGTTCAGTTCAGGTTTTCTTTAAGGACCAGAGCCTTTTTTTCCATTCAGACCACTGCAGCTTTCACGGTTTATTGCTCGGTCATACAACCTACCACCTAAATGAATTTTACCTCCTTTTCTTGTCACTAATACAGCTTTCTTTTAGTGCTATTTGATTGCTGCTGCGAGTTTTAGTTTTTATTATATTCATCAAAAAAGACATGAATTTTGTCAAAAAAATGACTTTTTTACCTTTCTGTGCTGACATTTTTTAAATAAAGTAAAATTTCCTATACATTTGAGCACGAAAGTTATTCAGCTACATGTCTTTGATAAAAAAAAACCATTCAGTGTATATTTATTGGATTGGGTAAAAGTTATAGCGTTTACAAACTATGGTGCCAAAAGTGAATTTTCCTATTTTCAAGCATCTCTGACTATTCTGACCCCCTGTCATGTTTCATGAGGTGCTAAAATTCCAGGATAGTATAAATACCCCCCAAATGACCCCATTTTGGAAAGAAGACATCCCAAAGTATTCAGTGAGAGGCATTGTGAGTTCATAGAAGATTTTATTTTTTGTCACAAGTTAGTGGAAAATGACACTTTGTGACTAAAAAAAAAAAAAAAAGTTTCCATTTCTTCTAACTTGCGACAAAAAAAAAATGAAATCTGCCACGGACTCACTATGCTCCTCTCTGAATACCTTGAAGTGTCTACTTTCCAAAATGGGGTCATTTGTGGGGTGTGTTCACTGTCCTGGCATTTTGGGGGTTTCCTAATTGTAAGCACCCCTGTAAAGCCTAAAGATGCTCATTGGACTTTGGGCCCCTTAGCGCAGTTAGGCTGCAAAAAAGTGCTACACATGTGGTATTGCCGTACTCAGGAGAAGTAGTATAATGTGTTTTGGGGTGTATTTTTACACATACCCATGCTGGGTGCGAGAAATATCTCCGTAAATGACAATTTTTTGATTTTTTTTACACACAATTGTCTATTTACAGAGATATTTCTCCCACTCAGCATGGGTATGTGTAAAAATACACCCCAAAACACATTATACTACTTCTCCTGAGTACGGTGATACCACATGTGTGGCACTTTTTTGCACCCTAACTGCGCTAAGGGGCCCAAAGTCCAATGAGTACCTTTAGGATTTCACAGGTCATTTTGCAACATTTGGTTTCAAGACTACTCCTCACGGTTTAGGGCCCCTAAAATGCCAGGGCAGTATAGGAACCCCACAAATGACCCCATTTTAGAAAGAAGACACCCCAAGGTATTCCGTGAGGAGTATGGTGAGTTCATAGAAGATTTTATTTTTTGTCACAAGTTAGCGGAAATTGATTTTAATTGTGTTTTTTCACAAAGTGTCATTTTCCGCTAACTTGTGACAAAAAATAAAATCTTCGGGGAGTGGCTTAACATGGCGGCGTGAGGACGTGCACGCTAGGGCTCTGACCTACCACCATCTCCATGCTCTGATGCTTGGCCCGGATTTGACCTGTGTGGTGTGCGCCTGGAGTTAGGTGGAGACACTGCAGGTGGCCCTCTGTTTGCGGAAGTGAAGGGCGTCCTCCTGGTCCTTCTCGTGGCTGGGCTGCCTCCTCTTCCCCCACTGATTGCCTGAGAGGTCTGAACGACAGGAGCTGTTTAGCCGGGGAGAAACTACTGACAGCGAGTGGAGGGAGGCGGAGTTTGCCCTCTCCCCTCCGTGACTATCTCCAGCATCTGGCAAGCTACTCGAGCGTGTCCAAGGACCGCTGTGTCAAGGGGGCAGACAGAGGAGCTGGTATTCCACTTGCCAGAAAGGTCTGCACTGCCTGTACCTGCAAACTCTCGTGTCTGCAAGCTTGTGCTGCTGCTCAGGATCTCGGCTAGTTGATTGGAAACTAATGCAGCTTATGGAGGTGAGGTGAGCAGACAGAGACATAAGTGGACTGTTTTCTGGGGGCTTGCTATAATAGACTGAGGCTAAGTGGTGTTAAAAATCCCCTGAAGAGACTTTTGTGAAGCTGATAAGAGACGTTTATTCTTTAATCTGTATAATAGTACTGGCTATTGCAGCACTGTTTGCTCCGTGGATGCAGGTGCAGCTTGTTTAAAGGCACTATTGTTGATCAGTTGTGATGACGGGCAAAAGTAAGCAGAAAAAGTCCCCAGATGCTCCGAAGCAACCCCAATCGAGGGTATCAAATTATCTTCCCGCTACCTCGCCCGCACAGGGGAAGCAGGGCAGACTGGTGGAAAACATGGCAGCTGAGAGCTCTCCTGGCCCATCCCAATCACAGATGCATAAACTTGAGGAGATATGGGCATATCTCCGTGAGCTCCCCACTAAAGCAGATTTAGAATCGCAAACCACTACCATCTTGGACTCTACCAGGGCGGAGATTGAGGTGATAAAAGAAGAGATGGGGGAGGTATCCCAAAAAGTTTTGGCAGTGGTGGGCGAAGTGGAGGCTTTGAAGTCTGAAGTTGGCAGTTTAAGGGCCCTTGTAGAAAAACAAAAAGATATGAATACCACCTTTAGGGGCCAGATTGAGGACTTGCAAAATCGTAATAGGCGTAACAATATAAGGGTCCGGGGGCTTCCAGAAAGGATAAAAGCAGAGGAGCTAGCTCCAGCCTTGCAGAGAATCTTTTCCAGATACCTGGACAGTGAGGATATCCAGATATGCATTGATCGGGCCCACAGGATTAGGAAAGGAATGTTGAGAAACGATGGGACCCCCAGGGATGTCATCTGTAAGATTCATTACTTTACAGAAAAAGAGAACATTATGAGATCAGCAAGAGTAAAAGGGCCTCTGGAATATGAAGGAGCCCACATACAATTGTACCAAGACTTAGCCGGCTTCACCCTGGCTCAAAGGAGAGCATTAAAACCGCTTTTGGAGGTTCTTAGAGGGGAAAACATTATGTATAAATGGGGCTTTCCATTTCAATTAACTGCAAGCCAAGGCCAAGTGACAGCAAGCCTGAGACATCCGAAGGACTTGCAGGAATTCTGTAATAAACTAGGCCTGGAGATACCATCCCTTCCAGACTGGGACCCAGAAGTTATATATGCTGGGGGGAATCAGAAATTAAGAGGACCCTAACAACACTGAGCAAATCTAGAATAAGATAACAGGGCTGTGAACTGCAGTAACATATTGGGGGGGGGAGGGGAGAGTGGATTTTTTTTTCTTTTTTTTTTCTTTTGTTTTCCCTTTCCTCTATGGGAATATTATATATGAAAGTTAGTCAATGTGTTATTGACCTTTGAAGGAGTGATATATGGTACATGAATGTAGATATTGTAGTATTGTAAAGAGGAAGATGACAATCACTGTGAGATCTTTTGGGGATAGATGGTTTAAAATTCACTTTTATTTATTCTCCTGCGTGATGTCCTTTCCCCCCCTCCCCTGGCTATATGGGGGGGGGGGGAGCTGGGGTGGGGGTGGGGCGCCTTGATAGGGGATTGAAATGTAGACACTGTAAGCACAGTAAAAAGGGAGGATATATTGTTTTGAGAATGGAATAGGTTGTAAGAGGATAATGATCACTGTGAATCTGTGTGGGGGGAGGGACTAACATGAAGAAGGGAAGGATTTTCGCTAGTTATATATCTGCGAGGTGTCTTTTTCCCTCCTCCTTTAAATATAAATAAGAGTGGAATGGGGGGGTGGCGGTGGAGGGTAGAGGTTATTCTAAGAGGACACTGACATTTTTACATAGGAATGTAGACACTGTATTTTTTTTTTTTTTTTTTTTGCTCACTTGTTTTTGAAATGTAGGCTGTCCCTTCCTTTAACTATATAGGAAGAGAGCCAAGGTTTGGAGGTGGAGGGTAAAGGTCATCTCAAAAGAAGATGGATATCACTATATAGGAATGCAGACACTGAATACACTGTTTTAAGAATGGAATTTGATATAAGATGATGATGATGGTGACACTGTATGGGTGGGATGCGGGTGGGGGGGGAAAGGGATTAATGTGTTGAAATTCATTTTACCTGCATATTTATGTGGTGTCCTTTCCCTCCCTCCTCCAACTATATACAGGAGAGGAGGGAGGTGAGGGGGTGGGAGGTAGGGGTCATTCCAGGAAGAGACTGGTGACAGTATAGCACTGTAAAAGGAAGGTAAATTGGTGTATGAAGTAAGAGGATGAGGGTTATTGTGATGTTGCTGAGGTGGGGGGGGAGGGATTTTTTTTTTCTCTTTCTTTTTTTAATTTTTTTCTCCCCTTCCTGTCTCCCCATCTTCCTCCCTCGGGTATATACAGGTGCAGAGGTGGAGAGTAAGAGCTACATGGGGAGGATGAGGGGGAGATCAATATTATTAGCAGAGTTTAACATTTAAGGTGGGAGGAGTGGGATGGGGAGTTACTGGACTAGGGATGGTTGCCCCTGCTGGGGCTCCTCCCCCTCGTTCCCTTTACTTTTTTTTTTTTTTCCCCCTCTTTTGCTCTACTCTCCTCTCTTTTTCTTTCCCCCCTTCCCTGCTTGCGATGGGCTGGGGGTGGGTTGGGGCCTGGGCACCACATCTCCATGTTGCTTCACGCCTCAGGACATGGTCGATGGTCTCGGAGACCAATTCTCATGTTACATGGATGGGTCATGGGATTGTATGGTCCATAGGAGGCCAAGGTTAGGTGTGGGTAACAAGGAGGACCAAAGGTGTGTAATGAGAATGAATGCCGTGTGTGTGGGGGGTGATTTTTCTTTCCTTCCCTTTCCTTATCATGCCAATGTCTGGGAGACCTGGCCTGGAATATTTCAAGTTTTGGAGTTTGGTTAGACCATGACAAGAATTAAGCTGATGTCTCTCAACACCAGAGGCCTGAATGTGCCTGAAAAGCGGGCATCACTTTTAAGATCCCTTAAAAAGCAAGGTATAGGGATGGCCTGTTTCCAAGAAACCCATTTCTCCCTAAGGGGACCCCCAATCTTTAAAAATAAATTTTTTCCTCATTTTTTCCTTTTTTTAGTCTTCCCCAACAGTCAAAGGTGAAAGGTACCGCTTTGTTGGTATCTAGGGATATTAGACTGGAAGAGATACAGGAACTAAGAGACGAGGATGGTAGATATATATTGATTAAAGGTTTAATTGAGGGGCGAAGGCTAACGGTGGGTTCAGTTTATTTCCCTAATGAGAGACAGGTTGGATATATGGAGCGATTTCTGTCGAGGCTTGAGGCATTTGCCGAGGGGAGCGTTATAATTGGGGGGGATTTAAATATCAGTCTAGATCCTGATCTAGATCCTGATATGGATACTTCAACTGGGAGGTCTTACCTCTCAAAAAAACTCCTGATTAGAGCCAGGGCTGGACTACAACGACAGCAGCTGGTAGATATATGGCGGGTACAACATCCCTTTGAGAAGGGTTTTACATATTTTTCGGGTTTACATCAGTGCTATACAAGAATTGATTATTTTTTGGTGTCTCATAATCTGCTGTCTGAGGAGCCGCAGTCTGGAATTGGGGTTGCCGCAGTGTCTGATCATGCGCCGGTGTTTCTGGAACTGTTCACAGATAACCGGGGCAGACCTCAATTTAACTGGAGACTAAATAAAGCATTACTATCTGATGAGCGGGTGGTATCTGTGATTGGTGCAGAGCTAAAGAACTATTTTAAGGAAAATCAGACGGAAGAAATAACTACGATTACACTCTGGGAGGCACACAAGAGTGTCATAAGGGTTTTTTTCATAAGAGAGGGTGCAAGGAGGAAGAGGGAAAGAACTAAAGCTATCATGGATTCTTGGAACCGGGTGCAGGAGTTTTTTTTTTTAAAGAGAATTTTTATTGAATTTTCAACAATAACATAACTTGTTGACAGTATACATGTCAATTCAGCTTACTTATAATTATAAGGTATTTGTTATCACAGTGCCACAGTACAAGACGACATCCAGTCATTATATATTCATCGATTGAAAGAAAAGGTGCATTACATGCGTTATACATAAGTCGAGGATATATTTTTCTCATATATTGGCATTTGATATGCTTTAATATATATATTAATATTAATGTGGTCATGCCTGCAATAGATCTTGTATTGACGCATTGATGTCCAGGTTGGGTATAGTTGTGCTTATCGCCTCTACCCATCTACTCCATATTTTATCAAATTTGTTAAATTGATTACGCGATTGGTAGGTCAGTTTATAAAGGGGGAGGGCGTCGTTAATGAGCTTTTTCCAGTGGGATAGGGAGGGTATCAAGGTAAGTTTCCAGTTAAGGATTATTAGTTTTCTGGCATAATACAGTAGGATACGTATTAGGGTCCGATGATATTTATTACAGGTAATATCTCCTGTTATGCCCAGTAGACATAGTTTTAGATCAAGGGTAACTGGCAAATTTAAGGAGTCTCTAATAAAGTGCATTACTGATTTCCAATATTGATTAACCATTGGGCATGACCACGTACAATGTATAAAGTCAGCATTGATAGATTTACATTTAGAGCATGCATTATCTGCCATGAGGTTTATTTTTGACATTCTCAATGGAGATAAGTATGCCTGGTGAAACCATTTAGTATTTATGATTTTGTCTTGTGAGGCGATTACTGTTTTAGGATAGGATTCCATATGCTCCTCCCAGTGGGTTTGGGTTATAGTGGGGTCGATTGTCTGCCATTTCTCCCTAGCAGCATATGGTTTGTATGAGGCGCTGTGCGTCATTATAAAGTTATAAAAGGTAGAAATCCGCTTGGATCTGTCTCTGTTTAAAAGTAATTTCTCCAATCCTGAGGGGGATAGTATTACATTTACAAGTCCCAGTTGGGTCTTTAAAGCGTGTCTTAGCTGGAAGTAACGGAATAATGAGTGTTTAGGTAGGCCGAATTCAGATCTGAGTGTCACAAAGTCTTTAAAGACCCCTTCTGAGTATACCTGCGAGAGATATTTGATGTCGTATTTGTACCAAAAGGCCATATCTGGAATAGTAGATAGTTCTGGTAGGTTGTCGTTCCCCCAGAGAGGGGAACTGAGGGATGTATACTGGATAGGTTCGGCAAGTAACTTTCTAGTTCTCTTATAAACTCTGATAGTATTATATATTAGGCTTGTCCCTATATTCCTATTAGGGACTGTATATCTATATATTGCAGCGCACAACGCCTCATACGATCCCGCTATATCTGCATCTGTTATCATACTGGAATCCGATCTGTCTCCATCCAACCAGCCCTGGATGGGGAGTAGTTGAGAGGCCAAGAAGTATATGAAGAAATTTGGGACTGCTAAACCTCCTAAGTGTATAGGGAGTTGTAATTTGGATAAGGAAATTCGAGGTGAAGAGCCAGTCCATATAAAAGTTGTCATGATAGAATCAATGCGTTTAAATATGGATTGTGGGATCCAGATTGGGGACATTTGGAGGACGTAGAGAACTTTGGGCATCATAACTGCTTTGATCACACAAATTCTTCCATAAACATTTAAAGGAAGTGAGGACCATTTTTTAAGTTGTTCCTCGATCTTAGTTAGTAGTGGTGAGATATTAGATTCAATAAAGGACACTGCAGGGGAATTTATCCATATGCCTAGATATTTGAACTTTGTCACTATCTGGAGTTGTGAAGTATTGGTGATAAGTTGCGGATTGAAGTTATCTATGGGGAACAAGTATGATTTGGTCCAATTTATTGATAGCCCAGATATATGATGAAATCTATCAAATATTACGAGAGTAGCTTCCAGAGATGGGCCCGGATCAGCAAGGTAAATCAGCATATCATCCGCATAGAGGGATATGCGTTCTTCAATCCGGTTAATTTTTAGCCCTTGTATCTTTGGAGAGATACGGATGGCTTGAGCAAGGGGTTCTATTGCTAATGCAAAGAGAAGTGGAGAGAGGGGGCATCCTTGCCTCGTTCCTCTAGTAATATGGATGGATTTGGATAGGTTCGTGTTAATTCTTATTTTAGCAGTTGGCTTATAGTATAGGATCCGGAACCATCTCTGAAACACCTCCCCAAACCCAAAATGTTTCAAGATTGCACCCACATATGGCCATTCTATCGAATCAAATGCCTTGTTGGCATCTAATGATAGGATAATTCTTGAGTTGGCATTTTTATGAGGATAATAAAGGTTTGAAAAAAGGCGTCTGATATTTAGTCTAGTCGAGCGGCCCGGTATAAAACCTGTTTGATCTGGGTGGATTATGAAGGTTATGCATTTATTAAGCCTATTGGCCAGGATTTTCGTGAGAATTTTGATGTCAGTATTTATCAAAGAGATCGGGCGATATGAGTCACATTTGGAGGGGTCTTTATTGGGCTTGAGGATAACTGTGATCAGTGCCTCATACATGGATTCAGGTAGAGTTCCTGTATCATAAATGTGTTTAAATAAGGATGTTAAATGAGGAACCATGAGAGATTTATTTTTATCATACCATTCTATTGGGATCCCATCCGGGCCTGGCGCTTTGTTGTGTTTAAAGGACGCTATAGCTGTAGAGATTTCTTGAGCGGTTATAGGGGCATCTAATTCTTCAAGCATTTCTAGAGTTAAGCTTGGAAGGTCTAGTTCTTTCAAAAATTCCTCAATTTCTATTTCTACTGGGCCTAATTTTGCGGTATATAGTTCTGTATAAAAGTTGGAGAATGCTTGCGTAATTTCTTGTGATGTGTGATATTCTGAGCCGGAAGCTGTAATTATTTTGGGTATGGCTTTAGTTTCTGTTATGGAGGTAAGAAGATATGTCAGCAGTTTGCTGCATTTGTTGCCAAATTCGAATACTTTTTGTAAGTGTATGAGGTTTTTACGTTTAGTAGAGTTCAGTAGTGTTAGCTCTAATTCTCGCCTGGCTACCTGCCAATTGGCATAATGTGTAGAAGTGGGATCTGATATGAGAATCAGCTGAGCTGCCTGAATCTTCTTTTCATGATATTCTTGAGAGGCTTTTTCATTTTGTCTAATGTGGGATAGAGATGCACGAAAGGAACCTCTCAGCACGGCCTTTCCCGCGTCCCAGCAGACCTTGACCCCTGCAGTGTCCTTATTAAGTCTCCAATACTCATGCATGCTGTCTCTACATTCATTCAGCACATTCTCATCTTCCAGCCATGTTGGATTCATACGCCAGATACTCGGCGTGGTGGAGCCCGGTAGATGTAGCCCACACAACATTGGACAATGATCAGATATACCATGAGAAAGATAGCTTATGGTCTCAATCGACTTAAGTATATCTGGCGATCCTAAGCATAAATCAATTCTCGACATTGTCTTATATGAATCGGAGAAGCATGAGAAAACTCTTTCTCCCGGGTTCTTCCACCTCCAAACATCTTTCAGGCTATACGTATCCAACCAGTTTAAAAAAGAGGGATATGTTCTACCACTCTTACTGAGTTTATCTATTTCGGGGTTTATTACTGCATTAAAGTCTCCTACTATAAGTAGGGGGCCATCTAGTATAGGATGTATTTTACCCATGAGTTCCTGCAGGGGGGTTGGGTTAAAGGGGGGTGGGACATATATTGATGCTATTAGTAGTGAAGTTCCATCAATCTTGCAATTAATAACTACAAAGTTTCCTTTAGGGTCCACTCTGACCTCTGTAACATTCCCTTGAAGGGATTTAGCCACTAGAATGGCTGTGCCTCTAGAAAAGGAAGAATAATGCGAAAGGTAGTATGAGGCGATCCAAGGCCTCTTTAATAAAAAAGCTTTGGCCCCCACTAGGTGTGTCTCCTGCAGGCAAATGATCTGTGGAGATTGTTTACGAATGAAGTCGAATACCAGTTTTCTTTTAATAGAGCTATTCATTCCTCGCACGTTCCATGATATCACTAAGATTTTAGGCATGTTGTTATAAGTAAGTAATTTTCGATCAGAGAGATTCTCATTATTATCCTGTTCTGTGGCACATCCTGTAGAGGAGCTTTCGTATAAAAGTTGCTGAATTGAAGCAAGTAACTTACAAACATTACAAACATTATAACCAACCTTCTAATCCTACCCCTAGTCCCTTGCCCACCCTACCCCCTGTTTACAACTACAGAGAGTGTAGTACCCTAAACGTTGAAGATAAAGATAGGGGTGTACAAGTGGTTGCTATGTCCATCCCCAATGATGAGGATAAGATAACGAAAAAGAACAAAAAAAAAGGGGAGTTGCTTCCGCAACTGTGTCCCCAGCCTATGCTAGTCTTATGGCGGATTTGTCAATATGTAGTTATTACCATTTTTACTTATTGATCAGAGGGTCGTATTAAGTATAAGCATGGATATGTAGCAGAGGTTCGTTTTGTGGAGTGCATCATCCCGTAATTTCCTTTAAGCATGGATTGTAAAGATACATTCAATGCAGTTAAATTTATAATCTGTGCTGCATACCTCTCTTATTTATGTTATGAGAAAAGATGCGGTTTGAAGGGGTTGCAGAACAGATTTCTCATCATATTAAATTATCGTAATATTAGCATATTTACATCTTATTTAACGTAAGCTATAACAAACCAGTTTAATACGAATGTAGTTCGCTACTGCTGGTGGGGGTAAATCCCACAGAGGAAGATTTTACCCTTAAGGCTGTAATACAATGTGATTGTCCTTTCAGTGCAGACAGAGTTTGAGTGAGTTGCCACTAGATGTCAGCAGAGCATCACGTATGTTCCTCTGGTGATAAAAGTTTTGTGTATTCCAAGAGAATATGTGTGCAGATCAAAGCGATCATCTTTATACTAACTATACATTCTAAGTGCTAATAAAAGGGGAGGGGAGGATAGAGAACCTGATAGTATTCTGGAAAAAGGATATAGAAGTCAATCATGGGATAAAGCTGGTGATGTGGACATCAGATTAGTTCAGTTCAGTGTGTCTGAAAAAAAAGGGGGACGATGCACAATGTATAGGTATAATCTGTTATGAAAAAGAAGAACCTTAATGGTTTCTCTGGTGTCCAGAAACCTCTGTGTTGTAGTCCCAAAATGAAAGAATCAGTTTAGAGTCGCAGAAAGCATAGGCGATCCATTAGATGATGTCTTCAGCTGTATGTTTTAGGAGTCTCCTTAAGCACTGGGACCGATATATCGTGTGCTTCCATCCATGATACAGCTTCCGAGGGGGTCATAAAGAAGTGTGTAGTGCCTTTAAACTGTATACGTAGTTTTGCAGGAAATAGCATGCTGTAAGGTATTTGTTTGGCTCTCAGGCCTGCTTTCACTGCGTTAAAGGAGATGCGTGCTTTTTGGATTTCAGATGAAAAGTCCTGAAATAGGGATATTTTGGAGCCATTAAACTCCAAATTAGTGACAGATCTTGCTTTCTGCAGAATTTCGACTTTGTCTCTGTAATTCAGAAGTTTTGCAATGATGGGTCTCGGTGCTCTGCCGGGTTTTGGGGGTCCCCCTGGGACTCTGTGGGCTCTCTCAATAGAGAATGTGTGCGATAGATTTAAATCTGGGATAGCTGATTGTAGCCATTTCTCAAGGAAAGATTCGGGCGCTTTCGCTTCTGATTTTTCTGGAAAGCCTATGAATCGTATGTTAGATCGTCTGGATCTATTTTCTAAATCATCTAACTTGAGGGTATGTGCAGATGCTATCTTTGTGGTAGCTGCTTGTGATGTCTTAATAGGCCCAACAATGTCCTCCAGATCACTGATTCTTTGGTTAGATTCAGCAGCTCGCTCCCTCATTTTCCTCATGTCATCTTTAACTAGGGACAGATCTGTTTGTAGGGAGTCAAGCCTTGTGTTGAGGCTAAGGTGTAGCGTTTTAATGGCCTCAAGGATCTCTGTGCGTGTGGGCTCACCTTCCTCAGTGTCGTCCTCATCCTCACTAGACGACTGCATTCGCCTTCCCCTCCTGCGCTTAGGTGTTGGCTGTTTGGTGGAGGATGTATCTGCCACGTTGCCATCGGACGGATCAGTGTAAGCTGCCTCTTCCTCCATATTGTCAGCCTCTTGTGTGGGCTGGCAGCGGGTGTCTTTCGGTGGTGCGTGTGCGGCTGGGCCTAGCGCGGCGCCATCTTTGCTCTCCTCGCGTGCGTACTTGGCGAGTTTGCTGGCTACCTCCTCTGCCTTCTCCGCGCCGTATTTGGCCATGGCGGATATCGGAGGATTGCTGGTAGTCTCAGGGAGTGAGCGGAGTCCGTGAGGCTTTGGCTGGGTCACGCTGCGGAGCAGGATTCCTCAGGATACTAGCGGGGATGGAGGAGCCGCAGTGAAGCGCGTCCTCACTCACTCATAGCCGGCCACGCCCCCCGGGTGCAGGAGTTAGATAAAAAGCATAAGAAAAATCTGCTGCCTGCAGTATGGCAGGAATTAAGGGGGGAAAGAGAAAAATTAAAATCACTTCTCTTCCAGAAGTCTAAGGAGATGGCAGCAAAATGCAGATGCCTATATTATGAACACGGGAACAAGAGCGGGAGGTTATTGGCTAGGGCACTGAGACAGCAGCAAAGGGAGTTGTATATCCCACAGATTTTAGATGGGACTTCGAGAAGGCGGGTGCGAAGTGAGTCTATCGCGTGCGTCTTCAGAAATTACTACAAATCACTTTATAATATTGAACAGAGTGGGGTAAACTCCAAAGAACAGAAGATAGATAAAATACAACAGTATTTGAGGAGGTCTGGAATGCCGACCCTGGCCGCCGCAGAAGCGGCAGAGCTAGAGGCCCCTTTTTCAAAGGAAGAGCTGCAGAAGGCGGTTTGGCAGTCCCCTCCAAATAAAGCTCCCGGGCCAGACGGGTTTGGTTCAGAATATTATAGGACGTTTTTTGATATATTGGCCCCTCAGATGTTAAGGTTATTTAACCTGATAGGAGGTGGGAGGGAGAGGAGTTGTGCATTTTCACAAGATATGCTTAGATCGAACATAGTGGTCCTTCCTAAAGAAGGTAAGGACCCACTGCTCTGCACCAGTTACAGACCTATATCATTGCTCAATGCAGAGATTAAGATTTATGGCAGGATGATTGCAGACCGGCTGGCGCGCTTGGTTGGCGGTATTGTCCACTACGACCAAGTGGGCTTTATGCCCTTGAGAGAAGCAAGGGACAATACAATAAGAGCTCTGGATTTGATTGAGTGGGCCAGGACCCAGTCCCAGTCCACCCTGTTATTATCCACGGATGCGGAGAAGGCATTTGACAGGGTGGACTGGGACTTTATTGATCAGACACTGCGGCATGTGGGGTTGGGAAGATTAATGAGGGAGAGAATTTTAGCACTGTACTCGTCTCCCACTGCAAGCGTAAGAGTGAATGGGGTACCTTCCGAGCTGTTCAGCATTAGTAACGGGACACGACAGGGGTGCCCCTTGTCTCCCTTGATCTTTGCTTTGACCCTGGAGCCCCTGTTGTGTTCAATTAGGGGCAATGAGAATATTAGGGGTTTAACACTCGTTCAATCTAGGCATAAGGTGGCAGCATATGCCGATGACTTGTTATTTTTTTTG
Source organism: Hyperolius riggenbachi (assembly GCF_040937935.1). Taxonomy (NCBI): domain Eukaryota; kingdom Metazoa; phylum Chordata; class Amphibia; order Anura; family Hyperoliidae; genus Hyperolius; species Hyperolius riggenbachi. Next base: position 27,769,972 of record NC_090653.1, on the reverse strand, counting down.
ACTACCCCACATATATCCTTGCCTAATCTGATGCAGGAGTTTACTAAATATGGGAGCGTTTCTAATTTCAAAATTAATTATAATAAATGCGAGGCTATGTCAGTGGGTCTGGATCAGGACACGATCACGAGGATCACGCAGAACTTCCCATTTGGGTGGGCCCAGTCTAGCCTATCATACTTGGGAATTAAGCTTGCTCCATCGATTATGGAACTATATCAGCGGAATTTCCCCCCCTTGCTGAATAATATCAGTAAAGACCTTGAAAGATGGGATGTGGGGTCCTTCTCATGGTTAGGTAGAATTAATATCCTGAAAATGGCAGTGATGCCTAGAATATTATATTTATTCCAGGCTGTACCGATCATGCTACCTCCGCACTTTTTCCAACAGGTCAAACGATTATTCATGAGGTTTACCTGGAAAAAGAAACCTCCACGCACTAGATCCACGCTTTTGTATGCAGGTAAGCGAAGGGGGGGACTGGCGGCGCCTAATGCACGCCTGTATCATGCAGCTGCAGTGTTAACTCGGGTGGTAGACTGGTCTAGACACAAGGGTAATAAACAATGGGTGGAGATGGAGCAAGAGCTGGTGGCGTACCCTATTCAGTATACACCCTGGATTGGGAAATGTGCTAAGATAACCCACCCGGCAGGTACCCTGATAAACCAAACCTTGACTTTATTTGGTAAGTATAGGGAGCGGGGGGATATGTCTCCATGGCCAACCCCCATGATACCATTATTGGGGAACCCGGGGTTAATTGGTAGTATTACGAGCGAGGGATTCCCACGTTGGAAAAGCTGCGGGGAACTAAGAGCATTAAACTTGATCGAGGAGGGGAATTGGATTACCCTGCATCAGATTAGGGAAAAGGTGGGTAATCCTGGGTTGGATGAGTGGGGCCCCTATTCGTTTTCGTCATTTCTTGGGGGCGGTGGGTAGCAAGAGAGAGCTCTCAAGGAAATTGACTGCATTTGAAGGATTGTGTAGAGGACAGGGGGCGATTAGGGGTACTCTTTCACGTATATATGATATTTTAAACGATGAAGTAGATCCAGCGGGATATATTAGGGCCAAGTGGGAGGGGGACCTGGGTAACACATTTACTGATGAGCAGTGGGGGAAAATCCTGCTGTTTGTTCATAAATCCTCAGTGGCATCCAAAACACAAGAGTCTAACTATAAGTTCTTTACGAGATGGTACTGGACTCCAGACAGGTTAAACAAGGCCTTTCCGAACGCTTCACCCATGTGTTGGAGATGTAATAAAGAGCGAGGTACGATCCTACATGTGTTTTGGGGATGTGAGGGATTGGTAAAATTTTGGACAGATGTGAAATGCTATATACAGAAGATCTTGGGGTTTACCCCCCCAGATGACCCTGCATTCTATTTGCTGCATGTAAATACGTGGAGCGTCAAGAAATATAAAAATTCACTCTTGAGGCACCTCCTGAATGTCCTTAAGATCTTGATAACTAGGAGGTGGAAACAGGTTATCCCTCCATCAATAGGGGATTGGATTAGAGAGATAGATGATATCATGAATATGGAAGATCCTATGCATATGGTGCAGAATAGATCGGATGTCTACTACAGTACATGGGCTAAATGGCTGAGGTTTAGATCCTCTGAGGAGTATGCACGGGCCCGAGATTTATAGGGTCACAGAGTGTTTGAGGGACAAGTGAGATTGATCCATTTGTCGATGGTGGCCCAGGCCTGGGATGTCCCGAGACAGTGGCATGAGGTTTTCCCCCTTTTTGGTGTGTGTGCCTGCGTGCGTGCGTGCGTGTGTGTGTGTGTGTGTGTATTTTCTTTTATTTCATTTTTTAATTTATTTATTTATTTTTTATTTATTTTATTTATTTTTATTTTTTTTTGTTTGTTTTGTTTGCGTGTTTGTATGGATGGTTTGAAAGTTTAGATTGATGGGTTGGGGATCCTGACTCTCTCTTCTTAGTAACCTTGGTAAAAGGGGGAGGGACTCGGGAGACTAGTTCTGGGGGATGGAGTTTAATTTAATAGGTTACGTCTGAATAGTGGTTATGTGGACACGCCCCCTGAAGATGGAGGAATGGAGTATGTGTGGGGAGGGATTTTTTTTCCCTTCATTTCTTAGTATGGTATTCTTGCAAAATGGATTTAGGATGTGTTCGATATTATATTGAGTACATTATTTATTGTATTTGTATATTTGCTTGAAGGAAAATTTTTCTATAAATAAAGATTATTTAAAAAAAAAAGAAGAGAGACCTGGCCAGTGGTGGTGGGGTTGAGGAGAACACGGGGAGCCTTTGGACCATCCAAAGACTTTTCTCTACATGGCCTAATTGGTGGCTGCTGAGCTGAGGATTGGCGCAGCAAGCAGGTGGGTGTGGTCACCGAGCTTCAGAAGACTTTGGGAAACATGGCCACAGCTGGAGGAGGCGGAGTTTTTGTCATGAAAGGATGCATGAGGTGAAGGTTCTGGGTTCATTTTTGCTTGCCTGGGGCTTTTTCCGGGCCCTGGGGGCCTCTGTGTCCCTCTCGGCATTTCCACTCATAGCCACTCTTCTGGGGTCCCCTCGGTGGCGCATGCGTGGGTGCAGGCGCGCCCGCTTGTGGTCTTGTTCCCGTGGCCGGGAGCGTTCTGCACGGGCCCAGTGGCACTGCGCCTGTGCGGAGGGTTCCCGGCTATGGGGGCACGGCCGTGAGTGGCACATGGGCGTTCTCACCCATGTGCAGGAGCCGCTGTGACGCTGCGGAGGGAACCCGGGGGGAGTGAGGGTGGGGCTGCGGCGAGGGACGCGGAGACTTTTGGGGGCTGGGGGAAGCGCAGGGTGGGTAGAGATGCACTTGGACTTTTTGTCTCATGTATCCTATACTGAATTACAGGCGAGCAGGTGAGTGATTAGCCCTACCACCCGCTGATCCTTGCAGCAATAATAGGTCTTCCAACATAGCAGCGTCTTCTTACATCACGCCTTGGAAAGCCCTGTTGTGCATCTGGTTGGTGCAGATGCCCATATGTATATATATCTCTTTGTTTTTTTTTTTGCCTTATAGGTGAGCCTTGCAGAGCTGTGTGTTACGGCCTGATGAAGGGCATAATTGTTCAGTAAAACTGCCCGAAACGAATATGTGTCTTTGCCACTTTTAACACATTCATCAATCAAGGGTTGCAACAAAAACATCAAACCAAGCTAGAGTATTGTTACTATTAGTCTCAGTCATTGGTGTTGTTGATCGCACAAAGACTAATGATGTGGAACCAAAGATATTGCTTTTAACGTTTTTTGCTATATGTATCAATAAAGTTTATACGAAAAAGTTTTTTGCACCAGAAAAAAAAAAAAAAAAAAAAAAAAAATCTTCTATGAACTCACCATACTCCTAACGGAATACCTTGGGGTGTCTTCTTTCTAAAATGGGGTCATTTGTGGGGTTCCTATACTGCCCTGGCATTTTAGGGGCCCTAAACCGTGAGGAGTAGTCTTGAAACCAAATGTCGCAAAATGACCTGTGAAATCCTAAAGGTACTCATTAAACTTTGGGCCCCTTAGCGCACTTAGGGTGCAAAAAAATGCCACACATGTGGTACCGCCGTACTCAGGAGAAGTAGTATAATGTGTTTTGTGGTGTATTTTTACACATACCCATGCTGAGTGGGAGAAATATCTCTGTAAATGACAATTGTTTGATTTTTTTTATACACAATTTCCCATTTACAGAGAGATTTCTCCCACCCAGCATGGGTATGTGTAAAAATACACCACAAAACACATTATACTACTTCTTCTGAGTACGGCGATACCACATATGTGACACTTTTTTGCAACCTAGGTGCGCTAAGGGGCCATTCACAGGTCATTTTGAGGCATTTGGATTCTAGACTACTCCTCACGGTTTAGGGCCCCTAAAATGCCAGGGCAGTATAGGAACCCTACAAGTGACCCCATTTTAGAAAGAAGACACCCCAAGGTATTCTGTTAGGAGTATGGTGAGTTCATAGAAGATTTTTTTTTTGTCACAAGTTAGCGGAAAATGACACTTTGTGAAAATAAAATCAATTTCTGCTAACTTGTGACAAAAAATAAAATCTTCTATGAACTCATCATACACCTAACAGAATACCTTGGGGTGTCTTCTTTCTAAAATGGGGTCACTTGTGGGGTTCCTATACTGCTCTGGCATTTTAGGGCCCCTAAACCGTGAGGAGTAGTCTGGAAACCAAATGCCGCAAAATGACCCTTGAAATCCTAAAGGTACTCATTGGACTTTGGGCCCCTTAGCGCAGTTAGGGTGCAAAAAAGTGTCACACATGTGGTATCGCCGTACTCAGGAGAAGTAGTATAATGTGTTTTGTGGTGTATTTTTACATATAACCATGCTGGGTGGGAGAAATATCTCTGTAAATGACACATTTTTGATTTTTTTTAAACACAATTGTCCATTTACAGAGAGATTTCTCCCACCCAGCATGGGTATGTGTAAAAATACACCACAAAACACATTATACTACTTCTCCTGAGTACGGTGATACCACATTTGTGACACTTTTTTGCAGCCTAGGTGCGCTAAGGGGCCCAACGTCCTATTCACAGGTCATTTTGAGGCATTTGTTTTCTGGACTACTCCTCACGGTTTTGGGCCCCTAAAATGCCAGGGAAGTATAGGAACCCTACAAGTGACCCCATTTTAGAAAGAAGACACCCCAAGGTAATCCGTTAGGTGTATGGTGAGTTCATAGAAGATTTTATTTTTTGTCACAAGTTAGTGAAAAATGACACTTTGTGGAAAAAACAATAAAAATCAATTTCCGCAAACTGTTGACAAAAATAAAATCTTCTATGAACTCGTCATACACCAAACAGAATACCTTGGGGTGTCTTTTTTCTAAAATGGGGTCACTTGTGGGGTTCCTATACTGCCCTGGCATTTTACGGGCCCAAAACCGTAAGTAGTCGGGAAACCAAATTTCTCAAAATGACTGTTCAGGGGTATAAGCATCTGCAAATTTTGATGACAGGTGGTCTATGAGGGGGCAAATTTTGTGGAACCGGTCATAAGCAGGGTGGCCTCTTAGATGACAGGTTGTATTGGGCCTGATCTGATGGATATGAGTGCTAGGGGGGGGTGACAGGAGGTGATTGATGGGTGTCTCAGGGGGTGGTTGGAGGGGAAAATAGATACAATCAATGCACTGGGGAGGTGATCGGAAGGGGGTCTGAGGGTTTGGCCGAGTGATCAAGAGCCCACACGGGGCAAATTAGGGCCTGATCTGATGGGTAGGTGTGCTAGGGGGTGACAGGTGGTGACAGGAGGTGATTGATGGGTGTCTCACGGTGTGATTAGAGGGGGGAAATAGATGCAAGCAATGCCCTGGCGAGGTGATCAGGGCTGGGGTCTAAGGGCGTTCTGAGGGTGTGGGCGGGTGATTGGGTGCCCTAGGGGCAGATTAGGGTCTAATCTGATGGGTATCAGTGACAGGGGGTGATTGATGGGTAATTAGTGGGTGTTTAGGGTAGAGAACAGATGTAAACACTGCACTTGGGAGGTGATCTGACATCGGATCTGCGGGCGATCTATTGGTGTGGGTGGGTGATCAGATTGCCCGCAAGGGGCAGGTTAGGGGCTGATTGATGGGTGGCAGTGACAGGGGGTGATTGATGGGTGGCAGTGACAGGGGGTGATTGATGGGTGATTGACAGGTGATTGACAGGTGATCAGTGGGTTATTACAGGGAACAAGAGATGTAAATATTGCACTGGTGAATTGATAAGGGGGGGTCTGAGGGCAATCTGAGCGTGTAGGCGGGTGATTGGGTGCCCGCAAGGGGCAGATTAGGGTCTGATCTGATGGGTAACAGTGACAGGTGGTGATAGGGTGTGATTGATGGGTGATTGATGGGTAATTAGTGGGTGTTTAGAGGAGAGAACAGATGTAAACACTGCACTTGGGAGGTGATCTGATGTCGGATCTGTGGGCGATCTATTGGTGTGGGTGGGTGATCAGATTGCCCGCAAGGGGCAGGTTAGGGGCTGATTGATGGGTGGCAGTGACAGGGGGTGATTGATGGGTGATTGACAGGTGATTGGCAGGTGATCAGGGGGGATAGATGCATACAGTACACAGGGGGGGGGGGGTCTAGGGAGAATCTGAGGGGTGGGGGGTGATCAGGAGGGAGCAGGGGGCAGTTTAGGGTTAAAAAAAATAGCGTTTTTAGATAGTGACAGGGAGTGATTGATGGGTGATTAGGGGGGTGATTGGGTGCAAAAAGGGTCTGGGGGGTGGGCAGGGGGGGGTCTGAGGGGTGCTGTGGGCGATCAGAGGGAAGGGGGGGGCAGGATCAGTGTGCTTGGTGCAGACTAGGGTGGCTGCAGCCTGCCCTGGTGGTCCCTCGGACACTGGGACCACCAGGGCAGGAGGCAGCCAGTATAATAGGCTTTGTATACATTACAAAGCCTATTATACCTATTACATGCGGCGATCCGGGTGCTAGTAACCCGCCGGTGCTTCCGAACGGCCGGCGGGTTACAGCGCGGGGGGGCGGAGCCAGTCGCCGGCGGCTGATCGCGTCACGAATGACGCGATCGCCGCATAACCACGCCCACCGCCGCCACCGCCGATGGGCGTATTGCGGTCGTTTGGGCCCAGCCCTTGCCGCCGCCCATCGGCTTAAGGCGGTCGGCAAGTGGTTAAAAGGAAATACACATATCAGTCTCCATATTACTCACACTTTAGGTTCCCATTAAAAAAAATGTCCTCTATTGAATACAAAAGCTATGCCAAGTACAAGTTTGCCTTCAGATACAGAGGAAATTGCAATATTTTATTTAGTATCAGCTTAATGCATCATGGGTGAATATACCAAGTATTTAGCCCTGTTTAAAAAGCCTAGATGTTCTTGCTCTAAATGACATCACTGGGTGCTCTGTAACACAATATCTTTTTTTGCATTAGCAGTGGCCATCCATCTTAGGAGATCTAGCTAAAAAATAATAACCATCACATTTAAAGCTTTGAATATCCCCCAGAGCAAGATCAAATCCACCTTCAAAGGAATGTAGTACAAAATCTACCTGCCATGAGAGGACCACCCACCAAAACTCACAGACTGGGTAACTTAGGATGGCATTAATTAGAGAGGTTGTGCAGAGACCAAAGGTAACCCTGTAGGAGTTGCAGAGTTCCACACCAGAGACTGGAGCATCTGTCCATAGGAACACAATAAGCTGTACACTCCATAGAGATGTGCTTTATGGAAGAGTGGCCAGAAAATAAGAAGGCATGCGAGCGATTCCCAAATGTATGGTGGAAGGTGCTCTGATTAGACAAGACTAAAATGTAACTTTTCAGTCACCAAGGAAAATGCTAAGTTTAGTGCAAACCCAACAAATTCCATCATCCCAAGAATACCATTGCCACAGCGAAACATGGTGGTGGCAGCACAAGGATATTTTTGAGTAAAGCCTGTGTCAGTCTGCCAGTGATTTGAGACTAGGACAGAGGTTTACCTTCCAGCAGGATAATAACCCATGCATACTGCTAAAGATACGCTTGAGAGGTTTAAGGAGAAACTTTTAAATGTTGGAATGGCCTAGTCAAAGTCCAGATATCAATCTTCTAGAGAATCTGTGGTCAACCTTGAAGATTGCTGTTCACAAACAAAAACCATCCAACATAACCAACATAAAATAGCTGGAGCAGTTTTTCTGTGAGGAATGGGCAAATATCCCAGTGGCAAGATGTGGCAACAAACTCAGAGAGACTTATCTAAAGTGAATTGCAGCTGTATTTGCTGCAAAAGGTGGCTCCACAATGTACAGACTTGTTGTTTGTTTCACAATAAACCATACTAGCCGACCCGCGTCGTAGCATACGCCGCATCTTCTATCTATCTAATAGAGTACGTGCCTCAACCTTGAAGCAAGAAGAATAAAGGTGGGTACACACATCAGATAAAAGTCTTTGGAAAATCAAAGATCACAGACCAATCTTACCACCCTTCATGTAGTATGAGAGCCATACCTACACAGTCTATTCTATTGAGCTGAACTCCCCATCAGATAGAAATCTTTGCAAGATGCTGCACACACAGATGCTGTACAGACACAAAAGATCAGTATCTGCAAAAGATCAGTTCCTGCAAAAGATCAGTACCTACAAAATACATTCATAGTCTATATCTGCAGATCTCATACACACCTTGTTTAACGGACAATCATCTGCAGATCAGATCAACCAGGATGGATCTTTGGATCTGCAGATGATTGTCTGATCTGCAGATGAATGTCCGTCAAACAAGGTGTGTATTATGCTGGGCATACATGGTACATTTTCTACCGTGTAATCGAGCGCTTTCTTATTTTCCACTCGTTTCTTCTTTTGTCCTGCCCGCTGGTATCGAGCGCAGAATCGATCTGGCGGGGCATCGGACACGTCAGAAATTATCAATCGAGCCATCAGCGGCTCGATTACATGGTAGAAAACATACCGTGTATGCCCAGCATGAGATCTGCAGATATCATAGACTATGAATGCATTTTGCAGAAACTGATTTTTTGCAGGAACAGATCTTTTGCAGATACTGATCTGTTGCATGTGTACAGCATCTTTGTGTGCAGCATCTTGCAAAAAATTTTATCTGATGGGGAGTTCAGCTCAATAGAATAGACTGTGTAGGTATGGCTCTCATACTACATGGAAGGGGGTAACATTGGTCTGAGATCTTTCATTTTCCAAAGACTTTTATCTGATGTGTGTACCCACCTTTAGGCTTTCCATTAGAAAATGTATGCGTGCTCAAACACCAAGTTTAACCATAGCAAGTCTGGCTTTCCAATTCTGGCCTAATTGGCTATTAATGAGGCAATGCTCATGCAAATATGCATTTGCTTTCGCATGCCAAACTATGCAGGGTCAAAAAACTGCAAAGCATTCGCCCTGCGGGAATAAGTTCATGCTACATTAGCACTATCCAGGAGCGGCACGAGGAAGATTTCCCAATGCCCCCCTTTTTATACAACCGGGGGGATCGCAGGGTCCCAGGCTCTCTCACTGCCTGGGAACCACAGTGGCACCCCGGAGGCTGGGTGGCGCAGCCGACCCCCCCCCCAAGTGTGGCCAGCGCCAGGGAGAGCCGTCCGCACCCACCTCCCAATATTAAAAACAGGCACTTACCTTAACGTCCATTGCGTTCTGCTACATGCGCATTCATTTTCTCATGGAAAGCATTTTTTGCAGTTTGTATCCTTTGGAGGCAGGTGGTGGATGGCTTGCTCTGGTGGTGTGAGCCCTGGAGTGAGTAGTCTGCGCCTGTCCTCCCCCCCCCCCCCTCTGGAGTGTTGTATGTGAGCCAGCCCTGAGCTCTAAAGCTTGGGGTGACCCATGCTTCACTCCTTTCTCATGTGGTGCCCCCAAGTTAATGCGCATGTAGCAGAACGCAATGGACGTTAAGGTAAGTGCCTGTTTCTAATATTGGGAGGTGGGTGCAGACGGCTCTCCCGGCACTGGCCACGCTTGGGGGGGAGGGGGTCGCCTGCACCACCTAGCCTCCCCCTCCGGGATGCCGCTGTGGTTCCCAGGCAGTGAGAGAGCCTGGGACCCGCGTTCCCCCCGGTTGTATAAAAAGGGGGCATTGGGAATCCTCCCTGTGGCGCTCCTGGATAGTGCTATTGTAGCATGTAGCAGTTTCGCATCGAAAATCCCATTTTCGTTTTGGGCGAATTTTCACGAAAATCTTCAGAAATATTTGCGTTTTCGACCAGCATCGAAAATTCATTGTATGCGGATGCTTATGCCCTTATGCGGAAAAATGTCCACAATAATCCGCATTGAAATTCAGTCTATGCGGAAGTTTATACGGAAAAATGTCTGCAATGATGCGCAAGAAACTTCTCTGAATGCGGACGCTAATGCCCTTATGCGGAAAATGTCAGCAATAATACGCAAGTAACGCGAAAATGACTGGCATTAGGCGAAAATTACCGCGAAAAAATTAGATGGAAAATTTGCTTGTCAAAATGAAATTAGGCGAAAATTCGGTAAAAATTTGTCGAAACAATTTTTTGCATTTTCGCTCATCACTGGCATGTAGCAGGGCGACCGCTTTGCGGTATTGGTTTTTTGACCCTGCATAGTTTGGCATGCAAAAGCAAATTTGCATTAGCATTGCCTCATGAATAGCCAATTAGGCCAGATTTGCAAAGCCAGACTTGCTAGGGTAGGCCTCTTTACCACGGACAGTTGATAGGCAGTAAAATGCCTCTCAAACTCTTACAGCTGCTCACTACTGCCCGGTAACAGCTTGCTGCTGCCTGGTAACTGCTAGCTGCTGCCTGGTAACTGCTCGCTGCTGCCTGGTAACTGCTCGCTGCTGCCTGGTAACTGCTCGCTGCTGCCTGATAACTGCTCGCTGCTGCCTGATAACTGCTTGCTGCTGCCTGGTAACTGCTTGCTGCTGCCTGATAACTGCTCGCTGCTGCCTGGTAACTGCTTGCTGCTGCCTGATAACTGCTTGCTGCTGCCTGGTAACTGCTTGCTGCTGCCTGGTAACTGCTTACTGCTGCCTGGTAACAGCTTGCTGCTGCCTGGTAACTGCTCGCTGCTGCCTGGTTACTGCTTGCTGCTGCCTGGTAACTGCTTGCTGCTGCCTGGTAACTGCTTGCTGAGCACACAGCTCAACAGTCCGTGGAAAAGAGGCCTTAAACTTGGTAATTGAGCACGCATAAATTTTCTCATGCAAAGTACTTCTTCTTCTTGCTCCAAGGTTGAGGCACTAATGCTGCGTACACACTGGCGACTATGGTCGTTTGAAACAGCTAATTAACGATCGTTCCGCCGACAATCGGGGAAAGAACTTTACCCAACGATCATTAACACGAACAACAAAAGAGCGGCATCGGGAAGATGGAAATATCCAACCTGACGGATCGTATCTACCGACAATCGTTACAAAACTATAGTGTGTACAGACATCGGCCGAGAACGATCGTTACAAGGGCCAATGCGCCTGCGTTGAATTCTGCCCAGCTTCAGTACTTCCTTTGTAGCGCCGCCGTAAAGATTGTTACATTGCTCATTTCAATTAAACTTTGTTTTCAAGTTAACAGTCATATATTTGTATCTGTTGTAACTCCATGTTAGTGTGTTTTTTTTAATTTTATATAACTATGTACGCAACATTTCCTTCTGATCATTCTTTTCTGCGAGAACGATCGTTAAAATGTGTATGATGATCGCTGCATCCCATCGTTGCATTCCAATCTTTCCAATATCGTTCGTCTGGTAACTATCGTTCTTTGCAAACGATAGTTATCGCAAGTGTGTACGAAGCATTAGTCTATTATATATATAGATAATACATCTTCACACTTGTAGCCATATTCTGTCAATTAAATGGTGCAAACTCTTAAACAATCCATTTTAACTCCAGGCTGTGAGGAAGGGCAACAAAACATTAACAATGCCAAAGGGGGTGAATAATTTTGCAAGGCACTGCATTTACCTATTAAAAACACAGAAATTAGTTGTAGAAATGTGCAAGGGCATTGGGCTAATGTTTTTGAGTTTTGTGTTGCTTGCACTCAGCAGTGGCCATACACAGAGTGTATGTACATCTCACTTCACTGAGAAAGGGGACTGACAGCCTCCTGGTAATCCTGCTGTTATGTTCACTAATGGCATTATACATCCCAAATGTATAATTTTACGGAGCACAGTACAGACCATGGTTATCAGGTGGATATTTGACACCACATCTATCTGCAGATATGTGCAACTAATACCTATATTTTTAATTAGAGACAGAAATTTAAAGGGACTGTGAGGTGAGAGACACATGGAGGCTGCCATATTTATTCCCTTTGAAATAATGCATATTGCTTGCATGTCCTCTAATCATTTCAGCCGTAGACCCTGAACAAGCATGCATCGGATGTTTTTGACAATAATCTGACAAGATTTGCCACATGTTTGTTTTCAGGTGTGTGATTCAGATACTGCTGATGCTTGAGAGATCAGCAGGACTGCCGGGCAACTGGTATTGTTTAAAAATAAGTAAATATGGCAACTTCCATATACTATACCTCTCAATTTGGGTTCCTTTTAAGCAGGCCTGATAGATGATTTAGGATTTTCCCTTTAGTCTGTACTTGGTCATTTTTTTTTCATCATCCCCTTTAAAGGAAAACTGTATACAAGGGGAAAAAAAGAGTTTAACTTACCTGGGGCTTCTCCCAGACCCCTGTAGCCTTCCTGTCCCATGCCGGTACTCAAAACTCCTCTGGTCCGCCGTGGCAGCTCACTTTCGTTTTGTTATGTGGCGGCCACTGCGTCTGCATTGCCCTGGCTGCGCGTCTTTGCTCCTGGAAATGTGAGCGGGAGCCAGGAGCGAGGAGGCGCGTGGCTAGGGCCGTGCAGGCGCAGTGGCCGCCGACTGACAAAACTAAAGTGAGACCAGAGTATCTTTGAGTAACGGCCCGGGCACAGGACAGCTGCAGAAGGCTGGGAAAAGCCCCAGGTAAGTTCAACTCTTTTTTCCCCTTGTTTACATGTTTCCTTTAACTTACCACTCCTATTGACAGAGTAAAAGTGTACTTAGGAGAATGCCATTAGTGTTTAGAATGATATCATGAAAGCCAGTTTTTACAGAAGCTGAAATGGCAGTTTTTATTTATCTTTAAAAGCAAATTACATTAGAAATACAAAGCATATACAATTGATTGCAATTACTGACACAACTGTAAGGACAGAGTAGAGGTTTGCGTTCCAGCTGAGACTCCCATCCAGTGCAAGAAGCTGCTATAGACAGAAGAGGTGCTAGTTCTGGGTGGAGCCCACCTCTTTATTGTCACACCCCTCAGAGCTAGCACCGCCTCCACATGTCACATGATGGCAGCTTCTAGTGCTGGATGGGAGCCGAGCTCTTTCTGTCATTGTAAAAGCAAAATATATGTGCAGCTGCCATAAGGATCCGCCAGCTGCTACCTCCATGCTAAACATTTATTACATTTATTAGAACATGGTAAACTGCTGCTCAGACTGGAAATGGACAACTTGATCAGCCAGATCCAAACTTTGCTGTAATGGCCGCATCTAGAGAAGTTCCGGCATAAATTGTTTCCCCTCCACGGAATGCCTTCACATTGTCTGCAGTAGCAGCAAGAATGATCTCCTTCTCCACTGCACAAGCGATAAGATCTTTAGCTGCAATTTTAGCTAGTGGAGTGGGTTCATTCTCTGTAATAAGAAACCACACATAGTAAGCTGATCAAAAATGTTTGATAATTGGTGGAGAAAACAATGTATAAAACTAAATATGCTGCTTTGGAAAAGCTGTACTTGATATAGTCCTAACCAATCTATATTAGAAACATATGTAGAAACATATAGATTGAAATTACACATTTAGTTCTTGAAAAAACAATTAATGTAGTTTGGAAAAGCTTTTGAAACTGTTCCTTCCCCCCTCCCCATAGCCTGGAGCAGAATATGAGGAAACAGAGACTAGGAGAAAATATGTGTATGCGGATAGAGAACTGTTTAAAGTGGACCTGAACTCAGAACGTCCTCTCTGCTCTAAGAGATGCACAACAGCATAACAACCTTTAAACAAAAAACATTTCTTTGTTACAGCTGATACAAATCCTAAAATAAATTTGCACTGTTTCTACTTCCTAATTCATGGAGGCCGACATATTGTTTACAGCCTGTGCTTTCAAATGGGCTTATCTGCCATCTCTGCCATAGGCAGTCATGTGACACAGGGGAGAGATCAAATTACAAGTAGTGATTAGACACAAATGAAGGGGAATTACACAGGCTACACTCTCTAAATACATACAGGGTGCATTTCTGTTATGTTTTCCTTCTGTCCTGTGCCAGAGTTCAGGTCCACTTTAAGTGACAGAAGGCAAAGAGTGGTGGTGGTAAACAGATCATAGGGAGTGACATAAGGGGTGGTTTTACATTTACTTCTTGCATTGCGGTGGGGATACAATGTTCATACCACATCTTACCACAAGGAAAAAAAAAGAAAAACATATGACCCTGGGGCAGAGTGCTGCGACAGGGTCATATGCATAGCTCCGCCCCTCGCTCAGTGATGAACTCCCTGCTGGGCAGAAAGTATGTCACTGGGATTCCCATCGGTCTGTGTATGCACGCTGTGACACACCGAGCTCCATTGTTTACACTATATGCGTCGTCCATAGACTTCCACTACCCCAAGCACCTTATCTTAAGCATGGTGCTTGCAGTAACGCACTGCTGCCCTTGCGTCAGATTGGATACTTCCAGCACACCGCAAGTGACACCAATAAGTGTGAAAGTCTCCATAGACTGTCATTGCTTTTGTGTCCCTTTGTAGCAAAACAGGGTAATGCAACACAGATTTAGCCTGCATGCGTAAAAGGGGCTTTAAAGAGAACCTGAATCGAAAAAAAGGTCAAAATAACCATACACAGGTCATACATACCTCCTGTGTAGTCTACTCTTCAATCTCTTTCTCCTCTCCTGTGTCACATTTGTCCTCTGTGATCAATGGAATTCTCCGTCCTCCATTTTAAAAATGGCCATTACCCCATAACAGCCTCCTGGTCAGCACACTGTTAAACTGTAATATCGCCCACTTGAGCCATGGGGAAACATGGACATTACCTTGCACATTCAGTTGTAACTCACAGCTGCTGATATATAACTGACAGCAACTGGTATATTTCAGTTCTGACAAAATATTGTCAGAACTGGAAGGGATCACTGTAAGAAGAAAATGGTGAGCTTCTGAGAAGAACTGACGGTGAGGTTAGTATGTAATATTCATTTGCAGCTACGTCATGTGTTTGTTTTAAATTATTTTACTCGCTTCAGGTTCCCTTTAAGAGACATTTTACTGGTATTGTTTCCTCTGGGTCAAGATCACATACCACAGATGAAGGTTCCTATGAAGGCAATGCTGATGGCTTGCTTCACATAATATTTATCATATCCTCCAACAGTATCCCAGCCACGCCCTTGATACACATTTCCACCATCATCAATAAGGAAGCTGTGTAGAAAGTAGGGAGAATCAGCCTGTTATATATATATTGTATATCAATTATGCTCTACCAAAGTAATGTCTCCGTTCTATCTGTCACTCTCTGTTATTTAGCAAGAAAAGATAAAACACCAGACAAATATACCAGTAATGCTTTCTTATGGGACTTATGAGTTCAAGTCACAGTTCAGCTTTTTGTAGCAGTGAAATATTTATGCCCAAGACTACGCTGCAAAGTGTAACTGAGTGTTGTACCGTGTTAGCCATCAGTAAAAGCAAAAAGTTTTGAATCAGGATGATACCAACAGGATTGAAGTCTGACGAAGGCTACACAGTCGAAAGCTTGCTTACTCTTAGGCCCCATTTACACTTCATCAGTTGCTCTCAGTTAACACTAAAAGAAAACTGATTTTCAAAGTAAAGCCCATGTTTTCTTCTGACACAGTTCACACGATACATGTTTTAACTGAAAGCTTTTTTCACAATGCACTGCTATAGAAAAAACGCATACCAACATGTACTAACGCATACTAATGCACACCAACGCATTACGTGTAAAACGGCCTTTAATCTCTTAAGTTAGCCAATAAATAGTATCATCCTGATTCAAAACTTCTTGCTTTCACCGCAAAGTGTGAGAGGGTTCTAGAAACCTCTCTCATGACACCAATACCCTGGAAGGGAGTGATATAGGCTACACAATCTACATTACAAATAAGTAAGCTCTCCATTGACTTTCCATTCTATTACCAACTGGAGGACAGTTACATTTAAAGTAAATCCAAAATAAACTTTTACTCATTGCATAGCTGTGTTCCTTACATATAGTTTATTGGGCATTCCTCAAGCCAAATACTTTTTTAAATGGTTTTAATATCCTAATTCCCTATAAACTAAACAAGCCTCGCCCACAGCTTCTCCAGCGCCTAGGCACTCTGAGACCCATGTAGCAAGGGCTTGTGATAGCTCACGCTGGGCAGGAGTAGGAGGTTACTAGCCAGAGATTTCAGAGGCAGAGGGAGGCGAGAGGTGAGTGAAGTTTGCACAGGCTGAGGGCTGGAGATGCAGAGCAGCTTGCCTGTGTGTAATGATCACAAACAGAACATGGCTGCTGTCATTGTATCACAGGAAGAAATAATTATCTACTGTTGAAGCTGTTGATAAGACATATAGACAAGTTACTTGTTATAGCTAGTTTTTCATCTGGGATCCGCTTTAAGTTTGGTCTGATCTGATTTTTACTACAAAAATAAATGTATACTGACAATCACCTACTTAGAAATGATTCAAGTTTGACAGATCAGTAATGCAATACGCTTGTGTTAATGTTTATATTTGGTAATCCTGATATTGTTGCTCTTTGAATGCTAATTACTGTCTAGGAACCTAAACCAAACGGTTTAAATGCTTTCTGTACTCGTGCTAAATTCCTTTCATGATGGTCCTGTTTATGTTGCAATTACTTTGTTTTCATTGTTTCTTGAAAATTCAATAAAAACGATTGAAATAGAAATGATTCAAGTTACATTTCAGAGATACGTTTGATTTAAAATTTTACACTATTGTACAAACTGTTATAAGTAGCTTAAAACACTTTAAAAACAACCAAAAAAAACATTGTTTATACTACAGTATATGGCTTAAATCCAGAGGTGTCCTAAAGTAAATCATTTATCCAGATTTCACAATGTTTAACAAGGACTTACTAATAAACTCCCGGAATGAAACCTATTTGAGAGCAGGGGACCGCCTGGAGTGCTTTTTACTCTAGAACAAATGTACATTTTGTAAAAAAAAAGGATTTTATAAAATTTATATTTTATATAAATATATTTTATATTGGTGTGATTGTAGTGATTGTAGTGATACTTAACCACTTGCCGACCGCCTACTTCATATTGGCGGCGGCAAAGTGGCAGCCCCAGGACCACGTAACGCAGATTGGCGTCAGGTCCTGAAGCACTCTCTGGCCGGGGATCGCGCGCTGGGATGCGCGCGCATCCACCGGCAATAGGCTCCGCCCACCCGCGACGTCAACCCGCCGGCCAATCGGAAGTGCCAGCGGGTTGTTAACCCGACGATCCCCGGATAGGAAGCGTATAATACGCTTTGTAATGTTTACAAAGTGTATTATACAGGCTGCCTCCTGCCCTGGTGGTCCCAGTGTCCGAGGGACCACCAGGGCAGGCTGCAGCCACCCTAGTCTGCACCCAAACACACTGATCTGCCCCCCCCTGCCCCCTGATCGCCCACAGTACCCCTCAGACCCCCCCCTGCCCACCCCCCAGACCACCATTTGCACACAATCACCCCCCTAATCACCCATCAATCACTCCCTGTCACTATCTGTCAACGCTATTTTTTTTTTTAGTCCCTAAACTGCCCCCTGCTCCCTCCTGATCACCCCCCCACCCCTCAGATTCTCCCCAGACCCCCCCAGACCCTCCCCCCCCCTGTGTACTGTATGCATCTATCCCCCCTGATCACCTGTCAATCACCTGTCAATCACCCATCAATCACCCGTCAATCACCCGTCAATCACCCCCTGTCACTGCCACCCATCAATCAGCCCCTAACCTGCCCCTTGCGGGCAATCTGATCACCCACCCACACCAATAGATCGCCCGCAGATCCGACATCAGATCACCTCCCAAATCCATCGTTTACATCTATTCTCTCCTCTAAACACCCACTAATTACCCATCAATCACCCATCAATCACCCCCTATCACCACCTGTCACTGTTACCCATCAGATTAGACCCTTGCGGGCACCCAATCGCCCGCCCACACGCTCAGATTGCCCCCCCTTATCGATTCGCCAGTGCATTATTTACATCCGTTCTTCCCTGTAATAACCCACTGATCACCTGTCAATCACCCCCTGTCACTGCCACCCATCAATCACCCCCTGTCACTGCCACCCATCAATCAGCCCCTAACCTGCCCCTTGCGGGCAATCTGATCACCCACCCACACCAATAAATCGCCCGCAGATCCGACATCAGATCACCTCCCAAATCCATCGTTTACATCTATTCTCTCCTCTAAACACCCACTAATTACCCATCAATCACCCATCAATCACCCCCTATCACCACCTGTCACTGTTACCCATCAGATTAGACCCTTGCGGGCACCCAATCGCCCGCCCACACGCTCAGATTGCCCTCAACCCCCCCCTTATCGATTCGCCAGTGCATTATTTACATCCGTTCTTCCCTGTACTAACCCACTGATCACCTGTCAATCACCCCCTGTCACTGCCACCCATCAATCACCCCCTGTCACTGCCACCCATCAATCAGCCCCTAACCTGCCCCTTGCGGGCAATCTGATCACCCACCCACACCAATAGATCGCCCGCAGATCCGACATCAGATCACCTCCCAAATCCATCGTTTACATCTATTCTCTCCTCTAAACACCCACTAATTACCCATCAATCACCCCCTATCACCACCTGTCACTGTTACCCATCAGATTAGACCCTAATCTGCCCCTTGCGGGCACCCAATCACCCGCCCACACGCTCAGATTGCCCTCAGACCCCCCCCCCTTATCAATTCGCCAGTGCAATATTTACATCTGTTATTCCCTGTAATAACCCACTGATCACCTGTCAATCACCCATCAATCACCCCCTGTCACTGCCACCCATCAATCACCCCCTGTCACTGCCACCCATCAATCAGCCCCTAACCTGCCCCTTGCGGGCAATCTGATCACCCACCCACACCAATAGATCGCCCGCAGATCCGACATCAGATCACCTCCCAAGTGCAGTGTTTACATCTCTTCTCTCCTCTAAACACCCACTAATTACCCATCAATCACCCCCTATCACCACCTGTCACTGTTACCCATCAGATTAGACCCTAATCTGCCCCTTGCGGGCACCCAATCACCCGCCCACACCTCAGAACGCCCTCAGACCCCAGCCCTGATCACCTCGCTAGTGCATTGCTTGCATCTATTTCCCCCCTCTAATCACACCTTGAGACACCCATAAATCACCTCCTGTCACCCCCTAGCACACCTACCCATCAGATCAGGCCCTAATTTGCCCCGTGTGGGCCCTGATCACTCGGCCAAACCCTCAGATCCCCCTCAGACCCCCTTCCGATCACCTCCCCAGTGCATTGATTGCATCTATTTTCCCCTCTAACCGCCCCCTGAGACACCCATCAATCACCTCCTGTCACCCCCCTAGCACTCCTATCCATCAGATCAGGCCCAATTCATCCTGTCATCTAAGAGGCCACCCTGCTTATGACCGTTTCCACAAAATTTGCCCCCTCATAGACCACCTGTCATCAAAATTTGCAGATGCTTATACCCCTGAACAGTCATTTTGAGAAATTTGGTTTCCAGACTACTCACAGTTTTGGGCCCGTAAAATGCCAGGGCAGTATAGGAACCCCACAAGTGACCCCATTTTAGAAAGAAGACACCCCAAGGTATTCTGTTAGGTGTATGATGAGTTCATAGAAGATTTTATTTTTTGTCAAAAGTTAGCGGAAATTGGATTTTTATTGTTTTTTTCACAAAGTGTCATTTTTCACTAACTTGTGACAAAAATAAAATCTTCTATGAACTCACCATACCCCTAACGGAATACCTTGGGGTGTCGTCTTTCTAAAATGGGGTCACTTGTGGGGTTCCTATACTGCCCTGGCATTTTAGGGGCCCTAAACCGTAGGGAGTAGTCTAGAAAACAAATGCCTCAAAATGACCTGTGAATAGGACGTTGGGCCCCTTAGCGCACCTAGGCTGCAAAAAAGTGTCACACATGTAGTATCGCCATACTCAGGAGAAGTAGTATAATGTGTTTTGTGGTGTATTTTTACACATACCCATGCTGGGTGGGAGAAATCTCTCTGTAAATGGACAATTGTGTGTAAAAAAAATCAAAAATGTGTCATTTACAGAGATATTTCTCCCACCCAGCATGGTTATATGTAAAAATACACCACAAAACACATTATACTACTTCTTCTGAGTACGGCGATACCACATGTGTGACACTTTTTTGCAGCCTAACTGTGCTAAGGGGCCCAAAGTCCAATGAGTACCTTCAGGATTTCACAGGTCATTTTGAGACATTTGGGTTCAAGACTACTCCTCACGGTTTAGGGCCCCTAAAATGCCAGGGCAGTATTGGAACCCCACAAATGACCCCATTCTAGAAAGAAGACACCCCAAGGTATTCCGTTAGGAGTATGGTGAGTTCATAGAAGATTTTATTTTTTGTCACAAGTTAGCGGAAATTGATATGTATTGTTTTTTTTTTCACAAAGTGTCATTTTCCGCTAACTTGTGACAAAAAAAAATCTTCTATGAACTCACCATACCCCTAACGGAATACCTTGGGGTGTCTTCTTTCTAAAATGGGGTCACTTGTGAGGTTCCTATACTGCCCTGGCATTTTAGGGGCCCTAAACCGTGAGGAGTAGTCTAGAATCCACATGCCTCAAAATGACCTGTGAATAGGACGTTAGGCCCCTTAGCGCACCTAGGTTGCAAAAAAGTGTCACACATGTGGTATCGCCGTACTCAGAAGAAGTAGTATAATGTGTTTTGAGGTGTATTTTTATACATACCCATGCTGGGTGGGAGAAATCTCTCTGTAAATGGACAATTGTGTGTAAAAAAAATCAAATAATTGTCATTTACAGAGATATTTCTCCCACCTAGCATCTGTATGTGTAAAAATACACCCCAAAACACATTATACTACTTCTCCTGAGTACGGCGGTACCACATGTGTGGCACTTTTTTGCACCCTAAGTGCGCTAAGGGGCCCAAAGTCCAATGAGTACCTTTAGGATTTCACAGGTCATTTTGTGACATTTGGTTTCAAGACTACTCCTCACGGTTTAGGGCCCCTAAAATGCCAGGGCAGTATAGGAACCCCACAAATGACCCCATTTTAGAAAGAAGACACCCCAAGGTATTCCGTTAGGAGTATGGTGAGTTCATAGAAGATTTTATTTTTGTCACAAGTTAGCAGAAAATGACACTTTGTGAAAAAAAACAATTCAAATCAATTTCCGCTAACTTGTGACAAAAAAAAAAAATCTTCTATGAACTCACCATCCTCCTAATGGAATACCTTGGGGTGTCTTCTTTCTAAAATGGGGTAATTTGTGGGATTCCTATACTGTCCTGGCATTTTAGGGGCCCTAAACCGTGAGGAGCAGTCTTGAAACGAAATTTCTCAAAATGACCTGTGAAATCCTAAAGGTACTCATTGGACTTTGGGCCCCTTAGCGCAGTTAGGGTGCAAAAAAGTGCCACACATGTGGTATCGCCGTACTCAGGAGAAGTAGTATAATGTGTTTTGGGGTGTATTTTTTCACATACCCATGCTGAGTGGGAGAAATATCTCTATAAATTGACAATTGTGTGTAAAAAAAATAAAACAATTGTCATTTACGGAAATATTTCTCCCACCCAGCATGGGTATGTGTAAAAATACACCCCAAAACACATTATACTACTTCTCCTGAGTACGGCAACACCACATGTGTGGCACTTTTTTGCAGCCTAACTGCGCTAAGGGGCCCAAAGTCCAATGAGCATCTTTAGGCTTTACAGGGGTGCTTACAATTAGGCACCCCCCAAAATGCCAGGACAGTGAACACACCCCACAAATGACCCCATTTTGGAAAGTAGACACTTCAAGGTATTCAGAGAGTAGCATAGTGAGTCCGTGGCAGATTTCATTTTTTTTTGTCGCAAGTTAGAAGAAATGGAAACTTTTTTTTTTGTTTTTTTTGTTACAAAGTGTCATTTTCCGCTAACTTGTGACAAAAAATAAAATCTTCTATGAACTCACCATGCCTCTCACTGAATACTTTGGGATGTCTTCTTTCCAAAATGGGGTCATTTGGGGGGGATTTGTACTATCCTGGAATTTTAGCCCCTCATGAAATCTGACA
This sequence comes from Hyperolius riggenbachi, assembly GCF_040937935.1. NCBI lineage: Eukaryota > Metazoa > Chordata > Amphibia > Anura > Hyperoliidae > Hyperolius > Hyperolius riggenbachi. Next base: position 27,748,001 of record NC_090653.1, on the reverse strand, counting down.
GGTGCGCAGAAAAGTCAGAGATGCTTGAAAATAGGAAAATTCACTTTTGGCACCATAGTTTGTAAACGCTATAACTTTTACCCAATCCAATAAATATACACTGAATGTTTTTTTTTTTTATCAAAGACATGTAGCAGAATAACTTTCGCGCTCAAATGTATAGGAAATTTTACTTTATTTGAAAAATGTCAGCACAGAAAGTTAAAAAAGTCATTTTTTTGACAAAATTCATGTCTTTTTTGATGAATATAATAAAAAGTAAAACTCGCAGCAGCAATCAAATAGCACCGAAAGAAAGCTGTATTAGTGACAAGAAAAGGAGGTAAAATTCATTTAGGTGGTAGGTTGTATGACTGAGCAATAAACCGTGAAAGCTGCAGTGGTCTGAATGGAAAAAAAGGCTCTGGTCCTTAAGGGGTTTTATGACTGCAGTCCTTAAGTGGTTAACCAACCTAGCGTTACGGATGAGCTCAGCTCATCCATGAACGCCGGAGTGGATAGCTCCGGCTAGGAGCGGTCTTTTTTAACAATTTTTTTAAAACTTGTTGCTAGCACTTTGCTAGCTACTACATGTTGTATCTGATCGCCGCCGATCCACCGCTACCCACTGCAAAAGGGTCCCCCAGAGACGCATAGTGCAGCCTGGCCAATCACCGCCAGGCTGCGCTATGGGGTGGATCGGAACGCCGCATGACGTCGATGATGTCATGCTGTCATGTCCGATCATCGCCATGGCGATGACAGAAGCCCAAACAGGAAATCACGTTCATTGCGAAATCACGGACGCGTAAGTATCTCCGTAAAAAAAAACGGTAGACGGGGTAGCCGAGCCAATGGGGGAAGTCATGTAGCTAGCGCTAGGCTAGCTACATGACAGAAAAAAAAATATTGAGAAAAACCCACCCGCGGCCGCATGGCCACGGGAATTAGAACACCAGGGTGGTTAAATAGTCATAAAACCTAAATATTTGTATTCTATGGTCCCATCAAGTTCACATTTTCTCCTAAGTTTTCTCCTAAGAGATAATGTTCCCTTTTCTGTTTAAAATAACTTTTGTATTTTGCATTTGCAATCAAAAAATTACCAAAAAGTAGGTGAAAAAGAACAACTGTAACAAATAATAGTATTTCCTTGCTTGTTGGGGGCTTAAGGGGAATCTGAAGTGAAAGTAAACTTTTGATATAATGAATTGTATGTGTAGCACAGCTAAGAAATACAACATTAACAGCAGAGATATGCTTCCCGTTTACAGTACAGGAAGAGTTAAGAAACTTCCATTTGTTAGAAAAGAAAAAAAGTGAATTGAATCAGTATTGAAATCACTTATGGAGTCCAGATAAACTTTTTCTAATGAAGCATAATAGCTATGCTATTGTAGGCGTAACAGGGATATTGATGGATGCTAGCCATGATTGGATGGCAAATTCGGAATAAAAGACAGATCACATAGAAAAGGAGGAGAGGTCTGTACGTTTGTTAAAACTTCTTCATCTCCTGCTTTGAATGAGGACATGGCTGGGGATTGGCAAAATGTGACATTTGTTTAGGTGACCCCACGCCCAACCGGTTTCAAGTGAAACCAGTTGGGCGTGGCGGACTCATGGTTGGATAGCGTCCTGCAATTGCTTATATGCTGAACATCATTTCGGTCCCCTGTCAGAAGGGCTCATCTGTAAGTGTTTTTTTAACACTATTTTATATGATTGATTTTATTCATACAGCAATAAATCATCCTAAAAAGCTTTATTTAGAGACAATTTTATTTTTTTATGATTCATCTTATGATATGATATCTTTGAACGGGTATTTGAAACCCTTGAAAACATTTGGTCGGAAAGGGAGATTGGTAAGAGGAAAACAGAGCTGTTGATCCATTTGAACCCGTATTACACCCTGTTACTCAGGTCTAATTGAATCTGTTAAGCCTATTCCAAAAAAATTTGGTGTGGTGATGGAACACTGAGTTTGTGCTAAAGAGATAGATTGTATTAAAGTGGACCCAAACCAAACATTTTTTTAATTAAAAATATTTAGTTGCACCACTCTGACACATACAAAGATAAATAAACACTCCTTCAAACCTATGATCATTTCAGTGCATGCTTTTCACCCTTCTCTTTTCATAACTAGGGTTATACTGGGGGCAGCCATTAGCAATTCCTCCTTTGTCGGACACCTCCTACTCCACCAGACTGCCGGATTCTGTCCCGGCAATATGAAAGGAAGGGAGGGGTTCCTCCAATAAATGTAAAATATTTTATATTTGTCATCATGCAGCTGAAAAAAGGCTGCTATTTATTATTATAATTTAGAAAATAGATTTTATTTCTGTATTGTATTTTTAATTTGGGTCCACTTTAAGAATGATCAGTTGCTTTTTGGGGTCTATTTTAAACCCCCACATATAAATATAGTGGAGGAAGTACAATCACTACAGCAGTCTGAAGAACACTGCAAGCAAAAATGGTGTAATAGTTATCAGTGAGTTAAATTTTCCACACATTATATAATGTATAAGGAATTTCCTGGCTCTGGTAAAGTGACAGATTCAACACTACAAGACAGTTGCTTGACTCAAATAGTAACCTGGTATACTGTGATAGTAAATTACAGGGCAAGGATACTGAATGTAAATGGAAAACTTTCAAAAATAATCTTAATGACTTTTGTAGAATGTACATACGTTTTGGGAATGAAAATTATAGGCAAAAAAATAAATAATGAATAAATATTTTTTACATAATTAAGAATGTAAATGAATGTAAAATGAATGCTTTTAGGACAATAAAATACGAGAACTGCATCTGCATTAAATAAATACAGTATAAAGTTCAAGGAGTGTAACAGAAAACTGTAAAAACGTAATCAGACTTGCAAAACTGGAAGCTGGAAAAAAAGTGGCTAGTGACATAAAGCCAAAACTTAAAAAAGTTTCATAGATAAATGTTTTCAAACAGAAAAAAACAGCAAGAACATATAAGTGGTAAAAGATCAGATGATTATTGCAAATCAAAGCTGACATTTTCAATGGATGCTTCACTTCTGTCTTTACTAAGATGATGGTGTTAATGTATTTGGGAGATGTTAAAAAAAATGAAAAAAAATATCCTTAAAGAGAACCTGGACTCTTGCACAGGACAGAAGGAAAACAGAGAAATGCAGCCTGTATGTATTTAGAGAGTTTAGCCTGTCTAATTCCCCCTCATTTATTGCAGGATTTGTATCAGGTGTAACAAAAAAATGTTTTTCTTTAAAGACTAAAGCCCCATACTCACGCTCAACAAAACTTTTTTAAATGCACAATTATTAAATAACTTTTGTTGTTGAAACAAGTTGAAACAACCCAAAAGTTGCCTCCTATTGTTCAAACAACTGATAAAGGTTCATACACACCTACTAACTATCTGTCCAACTATCTTCCAAACTTGTCTGTTAACCACTTGAGGACCGCAGTGTTAAACCCCCCTAAAGACCAGGCCATGTTTTGAGAAATTGGCCACTGCAGTTTTAAGGCCAAGCTGCAGGGCTGCACAACTCAGCACACAAGTGACCCCCCCCCCCTTTTCTCTGATCGCCCCCCAGGTGTTTGTTTGTTTTTTTTATAAATATTTATTCCTTTATTTTAAAGCGGTTTAACACCCAGCATTACAACTTTGTTTTAAAAGATTGCTTACAGCTTACAAACTATTATGCCAGATTTTTTTTTAAGCAGGAATTCACTGAATGGGTTAAACATGACATTTTAGTGTTGGATTTAACTAGGAATCCGCATCCGTTCTTATCTGTAGTTACAAAATGTATCTTTATTTGTAATACAAATAGACCTTTGAAAAGCCTGCCGGGGAAGCCCTCTTTGTTCTCTCAGAGCAGTGTTTGTTTGTTACATTGTAGATAGATACATTTGTAACTAAACAAGCAAGCTGAGGGTTTCTAGCTAAATGCAGCACTAACATGTCATGTTTAATCCATTCAGTGAATTTCTGCAAAAAAAAAAAAATCTGGCATAATAGTTTATAAGCTGTAAGCAATCTTTTAAAGCAAAGTTGAAATGCTGGGTGTTAGACCACTTTAATAATATTTTTACTATTTTGTTTTATTTTATCATCTCCCACCAGCCAATCAGCCTATGACACCGGATCACTTCCATAGCAACAGAGGGGACAGCCGTGTCACACGATCCGCCAAAGGAGCGGTGGAGACCAGTGGTGGTCGTAATGGGCAAAAAACTTTGTTTCGCAAATCTCGCATCGAAAAATTTCGTAATAAACTTTGCGTAATATTTTACGAAATTATGGGTATAACGTAATTACGGGTACGGTACTTCGCATTGAAACGTAATTGTGAAGCGTAATTTTGCATTACTCGCGCATTCATTTTCGTGTTAAACTCGCCAATGCACGTGTGCATTGTACATATCAATGCGTACAACCATGCTTATAACGCGTAAAACCGCACATTCCCGAATGCAGAAATTTGTAAGCATACATGAATCAAAATACGTGTCAACCGATACTAAGTGACCTATTTAGTAATGAATTGTAATTTTCGCAAAATTACAAAGTTGCGCAAAATTTTGCATTACCATTACGATTCACGTGTAATTTACTACGCATTCACCCATAAATTTCGTATTAACATTACTATTGAAAATGGTGAATTTCGATGCGAAATTTCGCAGCACCACTGGTGGAGACGCTGGACAAGCCCGGGAGTAAACTTTTATATATGCGCATAGAAACTGGAAATTTGTAAGTGCACTACTTTTAATTATTTTAAAATAAAGATGGATTTATACTATATCAAGCCTGAGTCTTAGCACCTGTGCTGCTGGAGAAAATCAACATGGATTGTATATCAAGCGCTGTTTGCTGATCTGTGCTGGGTTGGCAATAGAATCAGGTGAGAGGCTTAGGTGAATGCTCGATGGTGGTGCACTGGGTGCTTGCAGTGAGAACGGGGAAGCACTGGTGGCATTGTGTATGCTTAAAGGGAATGTCCAAGCAAAATTAAAAAATGAGTTTCACTTACCTGGGGCTTCTACCAGCCCCATGCAGCCATCCTGTGCCCTCGTAGTCACTCACTGCTGCTCCAGTCCCCCGCTGGCAGCTTGCCGACCTCGGAGGTCGGCGGGCCGCATTGCATACATTTTTACGCATTACTGGTTTAATGCGTACATTTTTACCAGTAATGCGTAAAAATTTATGTGTTCCTGCACTAGCTGGAATGCGTAAAAATGTACGCAATGCGTCCCGCCGACCTCCGAGGTCGGCAAGCTGCCAGTGGGGGACTGGAGCAGCAGTGAGTGACTACGAGGGCACAGGATGGCTGCATGGGGCTGGTAGAAGCCCCAGGTAAGTGAAACTCATTTTTTTATTTTGCTTGAACTTTCCCTTTAAGCTTTACAGTATTACACTATTGCATTTTAAATCTTGTTTTGCATGCATGGAGTCCTGAAGATTGGGGAGAAACAGTCGTAGGATCCCTGTGAACTGGCAAGGCCAGAGGCGCATATTGCTGATCCTAACCTGGTCAGCCATGCAATCTGGTGAGCGTATACTGTTACTATTGATGCATGAAGGCTGTGAAGTATTCAATTTCAGACAGAGAAATTTAAAAGTATCATCAGTATATTTAAAGAGGAATGCCAGTGAAAATAATGTAATAAAAAAAGTGCTTCATTTTTACAATAATTATGTATAAATGATTAAGTCAGTGTTTGCCCATTGTAAAATATTTTAAATACCTGATTTATATTCTGACATGTATTACATGGTGAAATTTTTACTACAGGCAGGTGATGTAGCTGCTGCATGCTTTTCTGGCAGTTGGAAACAGCTATAAACAGCTATTTCCCGCAATGTCACAGGGTTCACAGACAGGAAACTGCCAGGAGTACCACGGTCCTCAGAGTTTCTTGTGGGAGGGGTTTCACCACAATATCAGTCATACAGCGCCCCCTGATGGTCTGTTTGTGAAAAGGAATAGATTTCTCATGTAAAAGGGGGTATCAGCTACTGATTGGGATAAAGTTCAATTCTTGGTCGGAGTTTCTCTTTAAGGACATTTTATGTGGACTTTTGATGCTTAGGATTCAGTCAAAGATAGAGGAACATTGTTTTATGTGTACAGTATGAAATAGTGTAACTGTGTAGTATCATTATTTTATATCTGACCCTTGTTGAGAGCCCTGTGCTGGTTTACTGTATTAATAGATTATCATTCTCTATGTCTCCAAGCTAATTTTGTACAGCTGCCGGGCAAAGGAAGTTGCAGGGAAAGCCAGGTTTTTTTTTCTGCCTTCTTTATGTTCCTTCCCTTCGTTAGTTATTCTCCTTAGGCATGCCTAATTCAGCCTGATTGGCTGTGTCCTCCATACCTCATGTTTTCCCCTCCCACACCTCTGATTGGCTGTCCATCCTTAGGAGATTCTGTTCTTCTTCACTATGCTGGTGTTGTGTGCGTTCGTGAGGCAACACCAGCTGGATCCTGCAGGCTGCTAGCGCACCGCCTTTATTCCTCCCCACTGTGCTCTGCAATGCTGCAGGGAGGAGGGGCCACGTGGGGGGATGACACAGACTCACATTATACCGGTTCCAGGCACTGAAGTTCCTGTTTATACTCTCTGCACTACCGCTGCCCTGTACGGCTTTAGTGCAGAGTGTATAGGCGGGAACTCCAGAGTTTGGAACCAGTATGAGATGAGTCTGTGTGCACTGCCTTTATTCCTCCCCACTGTGCTCTGTAATGCTGCGGAGAGGAGTGGAGATGCCGAAGTGGGAATCTGACATAGTATGGCTTATAATTCCTCTTTAAAGGTTATGCTGTTGCTTATCTTTTAGAGCAGAGAGAAAGTTCTGAGTTCAGGTCCGCTTTAACAGGATGATCCACTACATCCAACTAAAATGCTTGTTTTTGGTAGAAGGATAAAAAATATATCAGAAACCACCAAAAAGTGTAATTGAAGTCCAAATAATTGGTTTCAATTTTATCATGCAAAAAGTACAAAAAGTTTCATAAAGTCCTGATCATCATTGAATCAGTATAGGAATCACACTTAGGCCCAGTGCACACCAAAACCGCTAGCAGATCCTCAAAACGCTAGAGGTTTTTGGAGCAGATTTCAGAGCGATTCTATGCATGTTTAGAGACGTTTTCTAAACATGCCTAGCATTTTTTGGAGCGTTTTTGTGTAGCAGATTTCATATATTGTTACAGTAAAGCACAGCTACTGTAACAAAAAAGCCTGCAAAACCGCTCCGATCTAGCGTTTTCCAGAGTTAGCATTTTTCCTATACTTTACATTGAGGCAGAAATGCTTTTGCAAACCGCAAACGTGCAGCAGGAGGCGCGTTTGCGGTTTGCCAAAAACCTTAAACCTCTGGTGTGCACCATCCCATTGAAATACATTAGCCAAGCGTTTTCACAGGTGGATGCGGTTGGCAGATCGCTGCTAAAACCGCTCGGTGTGCACTGGGCCATATAATGGCTTCAATTAATATAGCCAAAGATCAGACTGATTCACAGTGAAGATCATTTGTATAACAAATAGATGGCTTGAAAGCTGTAAATGTAGTTTTCAGGCAACAACACTAGTTTGTTTCTAGCTGTTATAGCTCTTTATCAGGCCTTTACATTCAATCTAAATTCTCCTCTGGGCAATGCAACAGATATAATAATGTGATGAGTGTGCATAAGAAATCATAAGATGCCTATTCCAACCAGCCATACACAGACAATTGGCCTCAATTCACTAAGATCATGCTGGAGATAAGGCAAGAGTAAACTTGCAACCACACAGTGAGAGAGTTATCTTATCTCTTCATTTCTTACATTACCTCCTCTGTAGTTAAGTTACCTCCTCTGTAGTTATTTTCACACGCAGTTAATTAACAGCCTGGCCCATATGCAATTCACTTTTTCTCCTGAGATTTCTCCTATGTGATATTTTTAAATTTGTCAATAAAATGCAATAAAATGCATTTTAAACCACCAGAAAGCAAGAAAACACTCAAAATAAATTAGATAGTACTTTTTCATTTACTTTTCAGTACTTTTTTAGTTGAAAATTGCTGGAAAGTTATTTTACAGAAAATGAAAAATTATCTCCCAGGAGAAAACTCAGGTGAAAAAGTGAATTGCATATGGGTCCCTGGGCCCATATGCAATTAAATTTTTTCACCCAAGTTTTCTCCTAGGAGATAATTTTTTAACAACTGTTTAAAATAGATTTTCAGCATTTTGTAATAGAAAAAGTACCAAAACTTAGGTGAAAAGTATTATTAAAATGATTTTGAGTATTTTTTTTGCTTGCTGGTGGCTTAAAAGGAATTTTATTGACAAGTTTAAAAATATCACCTAGGAGAAAACTAAGGAGAAAAAGTGAATTGCATATGGGCCCCTGTCTTTAACTTTAGAATTCTGGAGTTATTTTAAGGATTAAAGAGTTAACTTTAGGTTTGCCTGAAGTAAAATGTTTCCTAAATACTACATGCCTCATCACCATGGTGATAACACTAGGGCTCATATGCAATTCATTTTTTCACCTGAGTTATCTTATCTCCTAGGAGAACATTTTTCATATTTTCTTAAAAATAACTTTTCAACACTTTGCGAATGAAAAAGTACCAACAAGTACGTGAAATAGTACTATCAAAATGATTTTGAGTATTTGCTTGCTTGCTGGTTGCTTAAAACACATTTTATGACAAGTTATGAAAATATCACCCAGGAGAAAACTCGGGAGAAAAAGTTAATTGCATGTGGGACTAGAAACGTTATTAAAGACAGGAGAGCTTAGTGAATTGAGGCCAATGCCCTCACAGCTGGGAAAATGAACGCCACCATGCAAGTGATGAGGAAGTGCCGTCCTCATTACTTGCACAATTATGTTATTTGGGGTGGAGCGTTGAGGCCCTCAATGCTCGTCTGTTCACACAGCAGGCACTAAAAACTGGCCTGAAGAAGTGGGTTGTATATGACCACAAAATGCATTGCCAAAATGCAAATACAAAATTGTTAACTTTTGATCCCTGAGGTAAGTCACCACCTTTTTCCCAGTTTATTGCTTTTAACACAGTTTTATTACAACCTTAAAGAGAAACTCCAACCTAGAATTGAACTTTATCCCAATCAGTAGCTGATACCCCCTTTTACATGAGAAATCTATTCCTTTTCACAAACAGACCATTAGGGGGCGCTGTATGACTGATATTGTGGTGAAACCCCTCCCACAATAAGCTCTGAGTACCGAGGTACTTCTGGTAGTTTCCTGTCTGTAAACCCTGTTGCATTGTGGGAAATAGCTGTTTACAGCTGTTTCCAACTGCCAGAAAAGCAAGCAGCAGCTACATCACCTGCCTGTAGTAATAAATGTCAGAATATAAATCAGGTATTTAAAATATTTTACAATGAGCAAACACTGACTAAATCATTTATACATAATTATTGTAAAAATGAAGCACTTTTTTTATTACATTATTTTCACTGGCATTCCTCTTTAACCTCCTTGCCGGTCTAAAAAATCCGGCAAGGAGGCAGCGCCGCACTTTTTTTAAATTTTTTTTTTTTTAAATCATGTAGCGAGCCCAGGGCTCGCTACATGATAGCCGCTGAGCGGCGGCATCCCCCCACCCACTCCGATCGCCTTCGGCGATCAGAGTATGCAGAGAATCCCGTTGAGAACGGGATTTCCTGCAGGGCTTCCCCGGTCGCCATGGCGACCGGGCGGGATGACGTCACCGACGTCATAGACGTCGTGACGTCAGAGGGAACTCCGATCCGCCCCTTAGCGCTGCCTGGCACTGATTGGCCAGGCTGCGCAGGGGTCTGGGGCGGGGGGGGGGCGGCTCGGCGCGGCAGGTAGCGGCGAATCGGCGGCGAGCGGCGGCGATTGCGACCTACACGCAGCTAGCAAAGGGCTAGCTGCGTGTAGGGAAAAAAAATTATGCAAATCGGCCCAGCGGGGCCTGAGATATCCTCCTGCGCAGGTTCCCCCGAGCTGAGCTCGGGATAACCGGCAAGGAGGTTAAATAAACTGATGATACTTTCAAATTTCTCTGTCTAAAATTGAATACTTCACAGCCTTCATGCATCATCCCAGTTTATTGCTTTTAACACAGTTTTATTACAACCTTAAAGAGAAACTCCAACCTAGAATTGAACTTTATCCCAATCAGTAGCTGATACCCCCTTTTACATGAGAAATATAATGCTTTTCACAAACAGACCATCGGGGGGCGCTGTATGATTGATTTTGTGCTGAAACCCCTCCCACAAGAAGCTCTGAGTACTGTGGTACTCTGGGCAAACTGCCACAATGTAACAATGTTCACAGACAGGAAATAGCTGTAACAGCTGTCTCTAACAGCCAAAACAGCTAGGAGCAGCTACATAACCTGCCCACAGTAAAAATGTCACCATGTAATAAATGTCAGAATGTAAATCGGGGAGAGGAAAGATTTTACAATGAGCAAACACTGACTAAATCATTTATACATAATTATGGTAAAAATGAAGCGCTTTTTTTACTACATTATTTTCACTGGAGTTGCTCTTTAACCCATTCATGTTCCGTCGTTTTCACTTGAGAAATGTTCACCTCCCATTCATTAGCCTATAACTTTACCACTACTTATAACTATGAACTGGTCTATAGCTTGTTTTTTCCGCCACCAATTAGGCTTTCTTTGGGGGGTACATTTTGCTAAGAGCCACTTTACTGTAAATGCATTTTAACAGGAAGAATAAGAAAAAAACGGAAAAAATCATTATTTCTCAGTTTTCAGCCATTATAGTTTTAAAATAATACAGGCCTCCATAATTAAAACTCACGTATTGTATTTGCCCATATGTCCCGGTTATTACACCATTAAAATTATGTCCCTATCACAATGTATGGCGACGCGTGCACGCGTGCGATCGGCCACGGGAGCCCGCGGGAGCGTGCATGGTTCCTGGACGTAGTTTCTAGGTTCAGGAACCAAAATAGGTTAACATCTCTTTCCTGCTGTTATACTAATGTTTGGTGCGCACACACTGCTGAATTTTATGTTTTGTGGTAACACGCTGCCTAATTGTTATGTTGGGGATATGCCTGCCTATTCTAAAATCTAAGAGGTAGATTTTTTTTTTTGAAAATTTTTTTTATTTGGATTTTAATAATAAAACACATTATACAGACATTGCCGAGAGCCACTCACAGATAGCCTCCAACAAACAAACAATACAAAGAAGAAATAACACAATTTACACATCACTCTACTAGCAGGAGCATCACTCAACTGCTCCTTTATCCCCCCGCCACCCCCACCCGCTCCCACAGTACATACAAGTTATACAACTTACGTTACAGATAGGGTATATATCAAATTATATCAGAAGGCTTAAAAATATTCTTAACATTTTTGAGGAGAAATATAGCTGTTTTGGTTCTTATGTATATTAGAAAGTATTATACCAAATTGTGGCTCTTTAGATTATTTAATTTGTATCCTTATTGCTAGTCCAGCTTTCCATACTTTTCCAAATTTTTGGGGGCAGCCTCTGGCTAAATACGCTGCTTTATACAATTGGAGAGAGTCATTCATTAGTTTTTTCCAGCATTGTAGTGAAGGTGGAGCTTCCTTTTTCCAGTTTAGTATTATTGCTTTGCGATGATAATAATAAAGCAATAAGCCTAATAGCGTTCTCTCGGCTCGTGTACTGGCGAGCTTTGTGGTGTCTCCCAGCAAACAATAATATAAGAGGTTGATTTTAAGACTCTATTTTATTACATCTCATATGGCTTTTTGTACAGTAAATAGGCTTTTTTTTTTTATTAAAAGAGAGGGGGCATCACCCCTTCCCCATAATGGCCTCTTTTCCACTTTTCAACACTAGACCACACCCAGGTTTTTGTGGGACATGCTACTTGCTCCTCACATTAACTCCTTCCTGGTGTCCAGGAGAGCCTCAGATCTTCAAGGATGGTAACAACACCCCTATAATATAGTATATCTAAACTGTCCACTTGCTTATGAGTTGAAGTCTTGGCCATTCATGTGATTCGGATAGATCTAGACAACACCACCAGCAACCTTCTCTAACTTTCTCTGACTGAACTGAGCATTCCAGCCAATGTAGGCAGGTCAGGGCAAAATCTGGTCAATAAAATGCTAATACAATTCTGGTTTATATGTAAATATACTGGGTAATGAAAACTGCATGGAGCTAGGGAATGGATCACTCAAAATCAACAGTGAATACATTTGATTGGCCCAATACCACGTTGCATTTGCATTATATTTGCATAATAGTCATTTCTAGTCAGGACAACCTGACTGGACTGTGCAGAGGAGCGACACACTGGTGAGTCATTACTGTGCTCTCCCCTAATGCACAGATTGAAATCCATGCTGTAAGGCCAGCAGCAATGTAGTGCCTCTCCACCCTCAGTCTGTGAGTTGCTTTGCAGAGGATTACCAGAGATGGTCTCAGGCATAATTATATGAGCCGTGTAGGCAATAACCTAATTTTTTTTGTACTGTATAGATAGCCAGACTAAAGGGATATTTTTTATGTTTGCTTGGAGTTTAACTTGAACTGATTTACCCTATAAGGCTATTTTATTTCTTACTTGTATCCAATGTCTTTCAATTTTCCATCAGTCATGTGGCTGTCCTGAAGGGCCGTGAGTATGGGCTTGCATGTCTCAAGGTCGGTACAGCGACCTCCATTTGTGTGGTGGAAGATTAAATATACTTCACTGCGATCCAATGTCTTTGCACATGTGGGTGTCTTGGCTTCCCAATTCTCTCGGGGTATAATAGGTGGAGTAGTACACACTAGAATTAGAGAAGAAATAACAATAGACACTAGTACTGTGCAATAAAATTGTAGGACTACAGTTAGTAGCATATTGGTATATGGTGAAGCATAGGCTTTCCTTAGAAACCGTAAAGTCCACACTGAGGTATATTATGGCTCTAAAGGCCTCAGAATAAATAACTAATTATAAGGTAAAAAAAAAAAAAAAAAAAACGTACTCAGTGAAACCGGTCGACTTGTCTCTGCTTATCGGTGAGCCATACTTTGAAGATGTCTTGTCTATAATTGCTTTGGATATTTAATGCTTCATTGATGGCCTCTGTCTGTACATCTACCTTCACGTATGGAGCCCTTCATTGTGGACTCATGTACATGTAAGCCTATTTACATGATTCACTAGCGATCCTGCTGCCTCATATTTGGGACTGTAATATATATCAGCTCATATAATTGAGACTTGTTCTTCACTCGTACGGATGTTGCTTTGATATATTTGGAGGTGCTTCTGCGACTGAGAATCACTTGCTTAACATGCTCAGCATTTGTGTCAAGTAAAGCTGCGCTGTCAATTTTGAACTGTGCCATCTTATCATCTTAACAACTACTTCATGTGCTTCTGCAATTGGGAACCACTTGTTTAACATGCTCAGCATCTGTGCCAAGTAAAGCTGTGCTGCTATTATTGAACTGTGTTATTCAACTATACTGACAACCTGTGCTTCTGAGCTTGGAAATCATCACTTGTTTATATGAAACAAATTCTGTCAAATTACAGCGTTTATGCTTGGAGCAAAGCTTGAACTGTGTTGATTCAACTGTATGGAATCCACAGGCTTGGATCCCTTCCTTTCAAGTACTATATGATTGGCAACATGCAATGACTGTGCACTTTCATCAAACTGCTTCAGCTTGTATACAACTAAGGAGTCTTTTCTTTGCTCATTACAAATTGCCATTGGCTAGTAATCATATTATTCTATCCAAGGACTTTCTTTGCTATGCATTAATGGACTACTACCATTTCTGTCTCACTGATTGCATTGACATCCAGACCAACCATTGTTTGCTCTATTATTTTTTGATTGTGATTGTTTAATAAATGTTTTGATAGTTTTCTACTCAAGACTCATTGAACAGTGTTTGGGTGCAGATGGGTTCTGTTTTTTTGTCTTGTTATTATAAGGTTCATTGCTCTGCAATCTCCAGTTTAATCTGTCACCCTAAAGGTGGCCATTAACTATCCAATTTCTAGCGAAAAATCGTTAGAGCGATCAGAAATTCAGATCGGATTGGTTGTATAAATAATCTCTGTTGATTGGCACAATCAATTATGAACGATTATAAAAACAATCGTCCGATTGAATTTTCGTCTAAAGGTGGCCACTAACTATCCAATTTCTAGTGAAAAATCGTTCGAGCGATCAGAAATTCTGATCGGATTGGTTGTAAATAATCTCTGTTGATGGACACAATCGATTATGAACGAGTGAAGAAAATGTCGTCTGAATGAATTTTCGGCGAACCAAAATTTGGATTTTCCTGTTGGTTGTGATAGATAGGAAGCAAAGATTGGTTCGTTGATGGTGCAGTGAACAATGTATTACAATATTTCACTTCCGATCAGAATTTCTGATCGCTTGAATGTTTTTTCGCTAGAAATTGGATAATTAGTGGCCACCTTAACCAAAATTTGGATTTTCTTGTTGTTTGTGATAGATTGGAAGAAAAGATTGGTTCGTTGATGGTGTAGTGAGGGATTGCACTTCTGATCAGAATTTCTGATTGCTCTAATGATTTTTCGCTAGAAATTGGACAGTTAGAGGCCACCTTAAAGGTCCTTGTCTGTGTACGTAGGTGAAGTGTGCCTGTTTGCCTTTGGCTTATGAGTGTGTTGTTGTATATGTGTGTGTGATTGTGGGGTACCTCCCTGTATGAGGATGTATCTACTGAATGCGTCAGGAGACAGCTTCATCACTGTGTGGCTTTCTTTTGGGGAAAATGACATTGGGATACATTTACATAGCTATGGTAAAGTAAAACGCTTAAACTTTACACGTCACACACAGTATTTAGATGCATAAAACATCAGTGCGTGTAACTAATCAATATTCATTATTTACCTGAACTAATACATTACCCTCAGTATATACAGTAAGTAACAGAAATGGTGACTTTACTTATGTCTCAGCTGTGTGTGATTGTTATGCACAGTTTACACATGCATTATTAACAATGTTATCATCACATGCATAAAAAAACATATTAACGTGTATATGCGGTATTCCCATATTGTGTTATGCTCTACTTACCATACGTAAGGCAGCATTCACACTTGCCTGTCAGTTTTCTGTGTGCGTTTTCTGCACATGTTTTTCACGCACCATGCGTGTTTGTATGCAGTAAAATGGCACCTTATGTAATTAATAGAAAAACGCATGCAGTGTGCGCAGTTATGTTGCACTGTTTTCAGTTTGTTTTCTGCATGCGAAGAATGCAAGTGGGAACTAACCCATCAGTTAATGTGTGATCCCAGTTGAAAATGTATTTTTCTATGCAGAAAACAAACACAAAAACAAAGTGTGAATGTTACCTAAGACTACAAACGCTTCTCTGATTACTGCTGTTTAGTGCCCCAAGGTCTGTCTGTAGAGCACAGATGAATGTGTGTGCTGATACTGAGCATGCCATTTCTTGCTGTACAAACATGGCAGATTTCGTTCCGTACAATGACAAGCTCCTTTTTGGGCAATAGTGATGGTAGAACAGTTTCCGGCAAACTTCCACCGTTCGTCAGCTCACCTTAGCGAGAACAGTAAGTGCCGTTCGCGCCCGCCCTACACTTTCCCATAGGGCCATTTTTGACCCTTCATCCTGAAGTCAGGTGGGACAGGACGGCCAATCTGACCTGATAACCATCCAAGCCACTCCCACCCATAAAAGGCACAATCCCGGCAGCCATTTTAAGTCTGTCTTTAGTCAGCGTAGTGAGAGGAACTGCAGCTGATTCAGGGACAGTGTTAGATAGGCTGCATTTCTGATATTGTGCTGTGTAGCTGCTTCCTAGGTCCTTTGCTTCTTGTAGTGCACCAGCTAGGGACACCCCAATAGACCGCCCGAGGGCTCATTCTGCCCTCAAAAGTCATTTTTTGGACTGACATCGACCCTGCTCTGCTGATATTTTGTTGTAGCATTGTAGTGTGGTCATTAGTTAGGGCCCCTCACAGCTCTGGGCCCCCCTTCTCCCCTCTAATTACGCCCCTGATTGTGTAAATTAATAATTAATACATCTGGTACTGCATCACTTTTAAATTTTAATGAATAAGCCCCAGGAATTCATGTGCTGGCAAACCAACACCTGAGCCCTGTGAATGTACAGTATACACGTCAGTTCCATGTGTGAGCATCGTATATAATACAACCTAGCTTTGCAGCAACATGAAAAGGCCTATATATTTACCCAGAGCATGTAGGGTGGTGCAGAGCACAGACAGGAGGACAAGCACGAGAATCATGGTGACACCGGGACACACGGGACGTCAGGTCACTCTGCAAGAGGAAAGGACATGTGACAATTCCAGGCACAATGGCATAGAGTCACAACAAGTGTGCCATAACATTTAAAATCTACAATAAGATAACAATACACCAGACTGGAAAGTCTTATAACTGAAACTACAAGGGATTTGTTCAATTTCTGTAGGAAAACTATTTTAGTATGTTGTAATTCCCAGAAGTTGGTGGTACAGAAACTTGGGGCAGCACAGTGGCGTAGTGGTTATCACTCTCGCCTTGCAGTGCTGGGTCCCTGGTTTGAATCCCAGCCAGGTCAACATCTGCAAAGACTTTGTATGTTCTCAACATGTCAGTGTGTGTTTCCTCCAGGCTGCATAAATACATAATAATAATATGGTAGGACATTAGACCACGACTATGGTAGGATTAGACTGTGAGCTCCTCTGAGGACAGTCAGTGACATGACTATGTACTCTGTAATGTGCTGCAGAAGATGTCACTGCTATATAAATGCATAATAATAATAATATGGTAGGACATTAGACCCTGACTATAGTTGCATTGGACTGTGAGCTCCTCTGAGGATAGGCAGTGGCATGACTATGTACTCTGTAATGTGCTGCAGAAGATGTTGGCGCCATATAAATAATAAATAATAATAATAAACATTTCAGTACGGCAATATTAGACTCCAATATTAGAACACTGGTTCCCAATGGATAAGTATTATTAGTAATACAAAATGTTACATTTGTGGAAAGCAGTTTTAGTAGTTTGTGCTTTAATACTGTATGTCTGCTGCTGGTCACTGCCCACTTCTGGAAAAGCTCTAAGGTCTTCTCAGGCCAAGGTATGCCAGTGCAGTCAGTAGAATTCAAGGTACATGTCCTACAGGAATGGCAGTGTGTGCATACACAGCAAAAAGAAAGTATCCCTTGCGCTTCAATACGAGGGGTATAGTCACATGCACAATTCCTCCCAACTCCTTGGTGTGCTATACTGTGCTGCTCCAAAGGATCAAGGCAATGTAAATCTGAAGGAAGAGATGGAGCGCACTATAGTGCATTACCAAGGTTGGGCTTTATTCGCAAATATAAAAGTTATACTCACAGGATTGACAGTGTAAAAACGCCTTTCAGCGGTACAGCCAACCGCTTCACTCACTGGCAGTATGGCGGCGGCGCGCTGTGGCCAGCAGCGCAATCTCCGGTGGACTGGGAAGCCGTTTCGCTGTAGGAGTGGGCGTGGCTGGAGGTCAGCGTGCGTAGGACGTCATGATGCGTTTCGGCGCTCTGCGCCTTTGTCAGATGACGTCTATACGCACAGCACGCTATTTAACTAAGTACCCTGAGCCGTAGTCATGGCTCCAGGGAAGCTCTTGGATAAAAAATCTTTATTTATAAAAGGACAATATATACAAAGTAATGCCAAAGATGGGCGAAGGTGGAGATCCCACATACTAGGGGCTTAGAGGCCGTTCATTACTTTTTGATTCAGGATGGATCAACCTCATTCACACAAGGTCAATTCATTTTAGATTTATTACAGTATGCTCTTTCGCATAACTATTTTAGCTTCATGGACCGCTTATATTTACAGACGTGTGGGACATCTATGGGGGCAGGGTTCGCCCCAAGCTTCGCCAACCTGTATATGTCATACTGGGAAAGTCAACATATATGGGCAGCTAACCCCTATGCAAAAAACTTGGTATTTTATACAAGGTACATTGACGATATTTTAATCATCTGGGATGGTGATGCTGATTCATTTAACCACTTAAGCCCAACTGGACGAGATTTCTCGTCCAGTTGGGCTGCGCGCACTCCCGTGGGTCGCGCGCGCGCCCGCGGGCCCCCCCGTGCGCGCCCCCGCTACTGGCCGCTAGCCCACCGATCAGTGAAAGGGATTATAAATCCCTTTCACTGATCGGACCCCCCCGGAGAAAAGCCGACAGCGTCTCTTCAGACGCTGCGGCTTTTCTGAGCTCTGGGCTCTTTTCTTCTGCCTGGGAGCAAGATCGATCGCTCCCAGGACTTTTTGATTCTGGCCATCTTGTGGCCAAATAGCAAATTACACCCCCCAAAAAAAAGTTTTAAGAATAAACCTATAAATATATTAAAAAAAACCCTGTTTACCTCCCACACCAAAAAATACCCACATACAAGTTTACATTAAAAAAAAAAAAAAATTACAATAATAAAAAAAAAAAAAACCATAAATAGTTACCTAAGGGTCTGAACTTTTTAAATATTCATGTCAAAGGAGTATATCAATATGATTTAATAAATTATGGGCTTCTAAACAGTGATGGACGCAAAACAGAAAAAATGCACCTTTATTTCCAAATAAAATATTGTCGCCATACATTGTGATAGGGACATAATTTTAACGGTGAAATACCCGGGGCATATGGGCAAATACAATACGTGAGTTTTAATTATGGAGGCATGTATTATTTTAAAACTATAATGGCTGAAAACTGAGAAATAATGAATTTTTTCCATTTTTTTCTTATTCTTCCTGTTAAAATGCATTTACAGTAAAGTGGCTCTTAGCAAAATATACCACCCACAGAAAGCCTAATTGGTAGCGGAAAAAACAAGATATAGAACAATTAATTGTGATGAGTAGTGATAAAGTTATTGGCAAATGAATGGGGGGTGAAAGTTGCTCGGATGTAAAAAAATTTCAACCCTTCGGGCTTAAGTGGTTAAAGAATTTGTCACAATGTGCAATACGAATACGTTTGGACTGGAATTCACTTATGTAATTTCTGATAGGGACATTGTCTTTTTAGATCTAGAACTATATATAGATATTGAAGGGAAAATCTGCTCTAAGACACATTTCAAACCTACGGATGGTAACTCGTATCTACATGCTTCTAGCTGCCATAATACCAAATGGATACGAAATATCCCCAGAAGCCAATTCCGTAGGCTTAGACGGAACTGCACCTCAGACATAGATTACTCGAACCAAAGTGAAGTGTTAAGTAAAAAATTCCTGGAAAAAGGGTACGAACTGAAACATATACAAGCTACTAGTGAGGAATTTAAGGTAACAACCACCCAACCAAAGAATGTGAATCCGGTTAATACGCCTCATTCCGAATTACCATTCATTACTCCATTTTCCGCAGTACATAGAAAAATTAAGACTATTCTAACACAAAACTGGCCTATCCTGAAACAAGATCCCCTCTTAAAAAACATTATACCTGATCGCCCCTATGTAATTTTCAAGAGGGCTAGATCCATCAAGAATACCATTGCACCTAGCAACATAAGAAAGATCACTGAAAGACCCAAAAGTATGTTTCCTTCAGTAGTAGGCAATTTCAGATGCCAGATAAAAAGATGTGGGTGCTGTCCTTTCATTCAGCATAGAGTAAAGGAGATAGCAGATGGGAATCTGCATGCCCATAAGATAAAATAATTCATAACATGTGGGAGTGACCACGTAGTCTACCTCCTAACTTGTGGGTGTCCCAAGGCCTATGTAGGCCGAACAACCCGACCACTCAGACAGAGATTAGGAGAACATAAGCGCAACATCCTGGAGGGTGTTGAAAAACACAGTGTTCCTCGTCATTTCAAGGAACACCATGACAGTTCTGTGGACACACTCAGGATTTTGGGCCTTGAAATGATCCCCAAAAGTTTATATCCTGGAGAAAGATTCAGGAAGCTCTGTGAGAGGGAGACTTTCTGGATCTTCAAAATGAATGCACTGAATCCAAATGGACTTAATGAGAGCTTGGAGATTTCGACATTCCTTTGATTGAGTGTTCTTGAATGAGGTCAATTAGCCTTGCCTTATAAGTAATATATGTTCTTTTTTCCTTACAGCTTCCTAAACCCCCCCCCTAGCAGATATCCACACTAGATGAGGGTGGTGAGTACACCATAAGATAGGACCGGTCCATAGTAGGTCAATAGAGCTAATCTATAATATTGTATATTTTATTGTATTGCAGACAATTCTTCCTATCGCCCACCTCCACACTTACCACCACTTCCCGCCTCTTTCCCCTTCCCCCCCCCCCGCGACCCACATTCCTCACTTTTCCTATTGCCCCTTTCCCCATTCCTTCCCCCTCCCCTTTTTTCCCCCCCTTCCCCCCCCCCTTCTTTCCATCCACTCCAGCCATTCGGGTGTCTCCAAACCACCCCATTCTATTCCATTATCGAATAATCATGAGTTTGACCAACAGAAGCGGCCCCAGATTTGAGCAGCCAGACACCCTGAACCATGTGAGGGCAGTATCACTGCCCCATGTTGCCCTCTTTATAGGATTGCTAATCCACATTTATTAATAAAACCAAGATTATAACTATAACCCCTACAATATAGTTCTGGCACATTCACACCACTTGGTAAATATTATGAATCTGAATCCGAAATTTATAGTAGGACCACCCCAAGTTTAGGGTCCATTTATTCATTCATTCATGTATTTATATATTTAGGTTACCCATGCATATACCCCTTCTATTTTTATATATATATATATATTTTTTTCATATGTATTGGTTCACAGATATCCATTTTTTATTGAAAGTTCATATTATACACACCGGTACTGTACAGATATTATTGTTTTTAATGATGAGCACTTTTAAGTCTATATGACACCTGGAATGATATGCTGGACTTTTTTCCATTCATGGTAATATTGTTTTGTCTAATCCCGCTCACTTATACTTGTTTTATAATCTGTGTCTTGTAATCTGTGTCTTTTACTGCTCTTTTAATTTGCCTCTTAATTTGCATAATGCTGTTGTAATTTCTTTCTTATATATATATATGTGTATTCCTTTGATGTATTTTTAATGCACATAATTTTTGTATGTAAGATTTTATAGGGAGTATGGGGGGCGCGCTGTGAGCCAGTATATCCCCCACCACTTCCTTAATTTCTATTTTAATACTACCCCGCTCGAACGAATTATACAAGCATGTATTCCGGAGCGCATAGATATTTTAACATATAGCTCCACCTTCGCCCATCTTTGGCATTACTTTGTATATATTGTCCTTTTATAAATAAAGATTTTTTATCCAAGAGCTTCCCTGGAGCCATGACTACGGCTCAGGGTACTTAGTTAAATAGCGTGCTCTGCGTATAGACGTCATCTGACGAAGGCGCAGAGCGCCGAAACGCGTCATGACGTCCTACGCATGCTGACCTCCAGCCACGCCCACTCCTACAGTGAAACGGCTTCCCAGTCCACCGGAGATCGCGCTGCTGGCCACAGCGCGCCGCCGCCATACTGCCAGTGAGTGAAGCGGTTGGCTGTACCGCTGAGAGGTGTTTTTACACTGTCAATCCTGTGAGTATAACTTTTATATTTGCGAATAAAGCCCAACCTTGGTAATGCACTATAGTGCGCTCCATCTCTTCCTTCAGATGTGCATACACAGCATAGGGGTGGACTGAGGCATGTGCCATCTATTCTGCGCGGGGGGCACCACATGTACTCACCAGGGGATGACGTGGTCACTATAGCTGCACACATCACTGCCAGTGCCTCACTGCAGCACGATCACACTGACACCACCTCCATGAGCTGTGCCGGCACCTGCATGCGTCACTAGTAAAGGCACTCTCTGCAGCCCAGTTGCTGGGAGGTTCTCCCCATCAGCCCCGCCCCCGGCAGCAGGACTCAATATGCTGAGACAGTGGGGGTGGATAAAACGCAGTGGCAAATTTCAGCAAACATTAAACATTTTGTGCCATGAGCACAAGGCAGCTATGCAGTGTCCGCAACAGACGTGGCCATTTACTGTGCATAAAATAACATATTGACATTAGCAGGCGAAAGGAGCCACCAATTCTTTCTCTGCCCAGGGCCACCACCAGCCTAGAGCCGCCCCTGCACAGGATTAGGGTAATCTAGGAGCTCTTACAAGAGCCTTTCTTAGGCCTCGTTCAGACTATACGCGCTGCCGTCCGCATTTTGGCAGCGCGTATAGTGTGCGACACGCAAGAACGGTAGAAGGGCATAGACAGCCCTTCTACCGTTCCCATCATATGCGCTGAGTGGCAGTACGATTGCGCTATCGCGTACTGCACGCATTTTTGGGAATCGCAGCGCAGATCCCATTCATTGTAATGAATGGGATCTGCAGCGCAGCGCATAGGAGCGCAGATGGCGTGCGATCGGACGCGTTGCGTTCCAATCGCACAGCCATCTAAGCTAAATGATGTGAACGAGGCCTTAGTAAAAGACACAAGGGGCCATATGCAATTCACTTTTTCACCTGACTTTTCTCCCAGGAGATAATTTTTCATCTTCGATTAAAATAACTTTTCAGCACTTTTCAACTAAAAAAGTACCAAAAAGTAGGTGAAAAGGTACTATCAAAATTATTTTTAGTATTTTTTTGTTTTCTGGTGGCTTAAAAGGCATTTTATTGACAAGTTTAAAAATATCACCTAGGAGAAAACTCAGGTGAAAAAGTGAATTGCATATGGCCCCAGGAGACTACAATGGGGCTTTTATAAACCTACTGGATAACATTGTAGTTATTCTGGCCCTCATCACAAGTTACAAATACCAACATTGAATGTTTACACTCCACAGATACACAGAAACCTGCACTACAAAGTGATAAAAAGTAGTAAAATGCAGGATCTTTGTTTAGAAAAACTGCTGCTTTGATTAAAGCATCAACATCATGGTTTTCTAAGCTGAATCGGTCCCCACACTTCCCATGTGCCAATCAGCGCAGGAAGCCGATATCTCATACAACAGAGCTTAATTGGGAGCATATCGGGGCTCTAAACCTTTTAAAAATGTAAAATGGGTACAAAACTCTAACACAAACATAATTTATAAATAGAAAAATCTGCTTTATTCCTTTGCTTCTAACTTTTTGTTACTTATCCTTCCAGTCTTCTCTTTATGGCCCACATGCAATTCACTTTTTCTCCTGAGTTTTCTCCTAGGTGATATTTTCACACCTTTTTAACCCACCAGCAAGCAAGAAAATACTTAAAATAATTTTGATAGTACCTTTTCATCAATTTTTGAGTATTTTTTCAATTGTAAAATGCTTAAAAGTTATGTTAAAGGGAACCAGAGAGGAACGTTAAGAAAAAATAGAACAAGCTTTTATACATACCTGGGGCTTCTTCCAGCCCCATAAGCCTGGATCGCTCCCACGCCGCCATCCTCCGCTTCCTGTATCGGCGGTACCGGGTCCCGTCACTTCCGGCGGACGCGGCCAATTGTCCGCATCACAGGGGCTCCCTCCATACCCGTACACATGAGGCTGCGCAGTAGGCAGCCTCACACGTACATACATGGAGGGAGCTCGGGGTGATGTGGACTATTGGCCGCGGCAGCCGGCCGACTGGACGACTGGCGGCAATGGCGGGACTCGGTACCGGCGGTTCCAGGCAGCAGAGGATGGTGGTGTGGGAGCGATCCGTGCGTATGGGGCTGGAGGAAGCCCCAGGTATGTATAAAAGCTTCCCCCCAACGTCTCTGGTTCCCTTTAAAGAGAAAATGAAAATTATCGACTAAGAAATAACTCAGGAGAAAAAGCTAGCTGCATGTGGGCCAATGTCTTTATCATGTTCTTCGCCTCTCTTTAAGCTCTTGACTTGATATCAGGATAAAAAGCCTACCTATTTATCCTTCTTGCTTTTAAGTTGTTCAGAAAGTGGATAAACAGTACAATTACACATGTTTGTCATAGATACATGGTATGGCATGGTACAGATACGTGATGAAATACATTTTTACTAAATGTTCTCGTAATATGGCAGCCAATACAACTCCTCCTAGCTGTAACACTAATGGGGATTCTTGATGTCATTTTAATGCCCCATAGACATATGACTATGGTGGGGATTAGATTGTGAGCTGCTCTGCGGGACAGTTAAATGACAAGTCAATATACTCTGTACAGCTCTGCAGAAGATGTTGGCGCTATATAAATACTAAATTATAATAATAATAATAATAATAATAATCTCTGGTCACTGAGAGGTACAAGTACCAAACCTTACCTGAAATACTAATGCCATATATCAGAGGTCCAGTGAGTTCCTAGATAAACTCACAGTGAAAATTTGGCCCAAAAAATAAGGCACATTTTTTAAGTACTCGTGGCCGGGTACCCACATTTATAATCAGTGTTCTCTTTTGATTCTCTTTTCTTCTAGAATATTCTGGTACCCTAACCAATCCACTGAGCAAGAGCTGCACGCTACCAAAGAGTAAATGACCCCTGTCCGCTAAGTGTCATTTTGTCCATAGCAATAGTCACTTCCATGTGGACGAGAAGCTCAGAACCGCACAATTATTATTATTATTTATTGTATTTATAAAGCGCCATCATATCATGCAGTGCTGGACAATAAATATATACAATGATACAAGGATGACAGATGTAACAAGGATATACAACATAGAACAAAGTTATACAAGGCAAATGGTACAAGATACAGATCATGATATTATGGGCTGGTTAGATAGGCCCAGTAATACAAGTACAGGCTGTCATAGGAGAGGAGCTCACAATCTTGTAGATTACACTAGGGAAGGGAGGACCCTGCCAGAGGCTTATGATCTAAGGGGTGGGGGGTTGAAACACTAGGTAGAGCTGTGGGATAAATATTCAGTAACGAGTTACTGTGTGGCAGGGCCTGAGTAGGCCATCTTAAAGAGGTGGGTTTTGAGGGCTTGCTTGAATGTGTTGAAGGAGGGAGCGAGTCTGATGGGCAGTGGAAGGGCATTGAAAGACATGAGGAGACCTTGTCCATGGTGGTGGATGAGATATCAGGGGTATGGACATAAATCTGAGTTTGGTAAATCTAAGCATAAAAGTGGTATTTGAAGCCCAGGGACGAGATGTGTTTGTCAATTGAGGAAGTGTATATGGAGAACAGAAGGGAACCCAGAACAGAGCCCTGGGCGACCCCGACTGAGAGGGGGGCAGGGGTTGAGGAGAAGCTGTTGAAGGAAGTTTTGAAGGAGCGATTGGCTAGGTAGGAGGAAATCCAGGCCAAGGCGAGGTGATGGATGCCCATGGACTGTAGTGATTGAAGGAGGAGGGGGTGGTCTACAGTATCAAATGCCAAGGAAAGTTCAAGGAGGAGCAGGATGGAATAACTGCCTTTGACCCTGGCAAGGGTAAGGTCGTTGACCACCTTGGCGAGGGCTGTTTCAGTTGAGTGACAAAGTCTTTCTACAAGCCACCGAAAAAACCCTGTGAACAGGGAGTCTCCTGGGGGATTTTGCTGAACAACTGTACAACTTTTATCTATGATGGTCTAGTCTGATAAGGTTTAGAATCACGGGACTTTTAAAATATGAATCAAATGTAGTGAGAATTTCTGTAGGCATTTGGCTCTCAAGCAGCACATGATCTCTAGATATCGTGAGTTATATTTGTGGGATCTACCTCTGCCAGCACACAAATAAACCGCAATAGAGTACTACAGAGTATAAGGCAAGAAATTACCATCCACTGTCCTAAGACCAATCAACGCCCACTCCTTATTAAAACATAACTTTTATTGAGTCAGTTAAAAAAGCAGACCTCAAAACTACAAAGTGCAATTGCAGGTGAGCCTACAGATACTAGGGGTGCAAACTGGAACAAGGTATGTCCCTTCTACAGAGTGACGCTAGGTGTGCTGACATGTATCAACCACCACATCTGCTTGCCGGTCTACAGTTTTCTTAAAGGACACCCGAGGTGAATATAAACTAATGAAATAAACAATTGTATCTATCCTCCTTCTAATAAAAATGAATTTTTAAGATATTCCACAGTTTTATTTTATATTTAAATCTAATTTTTATGTTTTTACTGCTTTATTGTTTTTTTCCTCAATGACACATTCATTGAAGTATGCCAGAGCTAAAATCTGTGAACTATTGAGCCTTTTTATCTCTTTCCTGCCCTCAGAAACCATTTCTGCTAGGAAAGTGCTTTATAGTTGTAATTTCATATCAGTGACGGTCACACTGTAGTCTGACCCAGTCCAGGCACTGTACATACACATGTCTATCTCATCATGTCACATGTCACCACGGGTATCCTTTAAAGTGAACCTGAAGTGAGAGGAATATGGTGGCTGCCATATTTATTCCATTTAAACAATGCTGATTGCCTGGCTGTCTTGCTGATCTCTTTGGCTGCAGCATTGTCTGAATCACACACCAGAAATAAGCATGTGGTGAATACAGCCACACTTCAGTCAGAAACATCTGATCTGCATGCTGGTTCAGTGTTTATGGCTACAAGTATTAGAGACAGAGGATCATAACGCCAGCCAGGCAATGTGTTTTGTTTAACTATTTAAGGACCAAGCTAACTGAAATCTATGCCCTGTTTTGGTGGGCTCCTGGCTGGCAGGGAGTAGATTTCAATTAGCCGCTGCTGCGCGCATCCACTGTTTCCGCCGCTCCCCTCCGATCGCGCCGCTCAAACCCGACGAGTCTCGCCGCATCTCACAGGCTCTGCCTGTCTCTATGATGGCAGAGCCATGTGAGCGGGTCAGGAGCCGTTTCATTGGCTCCTGGCCGTGTCTATCAATGTAAGCCGCTCCCATTGGCTTACATTGATAGACACGGTCAGGAGCCAATGAAAGCAGCGTCATAGAGACAGCAGAGTCTATGTCCTGGGGGTCCCGGCGAGCGGCGATGACGGCGTTGATTCATCGGTATTTCATCGGGATTCCACGTTCCTGTACCAGCATTCTCTGGTCCTTAAGGAGGCAGAGACCGCTGGTACTTAAGTGGTTAAAATAGCCCTCTCACATCAGATTCCATTTAAATCTCCTTCGGATTAATATAGAATGGCAAAGGGATATTAGGAATATATTCTCATACCGCTAGAAGTAAATCCAGCATTTTAGTAAGCTCCTTGTTTTCATTTTTTTTGCACTTTTTCCTGTTGTTGTTTTTTTTGCCTCTTTTACATATTTTTAACCACTCCAGAACAATTTCTAGGAGGGAGATTGCCATGTGTTGCAATTCCTGATCACCCATGGAAATTGTCTTCAATTAGTCTGTAATTGCAGTTATCTACAGTACTGTTACAGTGTACTATTAGTAATAGTATAAGGGTCCTAATATAGGAAACATTTCATGTACTTCCACTTCTTGTCTATGTGATAACATTTTGCCCCCTGGCAAGCAAAGTACATACTCAGCTGCCCCTTATTAACTAGCACACTACATTTTTACATTATTTTGCTTGCTTGAGGTTGAAAATAATATGCTTGAGGGTGTAATTATACAGAGAGAAGTTACAAAACAGAAAATAAATTATTAACACTTGAGAAAAGTTTCCGCATCAGGGTCAAAGTAACATCCCAAATAAAGCAGAATTCTAAACATATTTAAATGTTTGTTATGTACATAAACAGATGACATATTCATGGATAATACAGGTATATAGAATACAGTCATTATTAGTGCAGTACATCAGGCAGGCAGATGCAATGCTCTGCAGGGGGTGATCAGGAGGTGAGATAATCTGCTGGTAGATGCCACTTACCTCTCCAGAGATCTTCTGATGGCTCAGCTGCCTCCTCTCCTTCCCTTTATACCCCTCTCTGGCCGGGGATGGACATATATAATTCATTTACGTAACAAGGACATACATCGTAGTTTCCGCATTTGGGAATTTCTTGTAAACTTTTGCTGGGTTGGTCATTTCTAAGTTAATGTGTTGTAGACGCAGATGTTATGAGCTTCTGCCACATGCACCACTAGTCACAGTTAGTTACCAGGTGTGTAAAGGTGAGGGCGCTGTGCCTACATTACCTGAGATAGTCTTTCTTTTCATCACTGGAATTACCCCCAAAGCAGTTTACATTTGTGTCAAGAAAAGCACCCACAATCATAGACACCAGGGTCCATATGCAATTGAATTTTTCACCTGACTTTTCTCCTAGGTGATATTTTGAAACTTGTCAATAAATTGATTTTTAAACCATTAGCAAGCAAAGAAATGCGCAAAATTATTTTGATAGTACTTTTTACCTACTTTTTGATACTTTTTCCATTGCAAAGTGCTAAAATGTTATTTTAAATGGAAGATGATTTTTTTTTCTCCTAGGAGAAAACTCAGGGGAAAAAGTTAATTGCATATGGCCCCAGGGCCCATATGCAGTTCACTTTTTCACCTGAGTTTTCACCTAGGTGATATTTTACAACTTGTAAATAAAATGCCTTTTACACCACCAGCAAGCAAACAAATACTAAAAATATTAATTGTGCTAAAAAAAAGTGCTAAAAGTTATTTTAAAGAAAAGATGAATATTATCTCCTAAGAGATAACTCAGGAGCATTTATTTTTTATTTTTTCTCCTTTGTTTACTCCAAGTTAATATTTTAACACCTTGTTAATAAAGTGACTTTTAAAAACCCAACAAGCAAGAAAATACATAAAATCATTTTAATAGTACTAAATACACAAAATCATTAATAGAACTTTTTCTACTACGAATTGGCACTGTTTTTAATGGCAAGATGCTAAAAGCGTATTCTAAACAGAAAATGAAAATCATTAACTAGGTGAAAACTCAGGAGAAAAACTTAATTGCATAAGGGCCCAGGGGCCATATGCAATTAACTGTTTCTCTTTACTTTACTCCTACGTGATGTTTTCAAAATTGTCAATAAAATGCCTTTTTTTAAATTACCAGCAAGCAAGAAAATACTCAAAATAATTTTGATAGAACCTTTTCATCTACTTATTGGTACTTTTTCAGTTGCACAGTGCTGAAAAGTTATTTTAAATTGAAGATGCAAAATTATCTCTTAGGAGAAACTCCAAAATAGTGACTAACAACTCCCAACACAATTGCAGAGAGGGTATCTATTGTGTGTAATTGGAATAATAGGCAGCAGTTTTGTGTGCAGGTAAACAACAGGGATCCTCAATGCACAGATGAGGGTGCTATGTCTCTAGTACCTGACATAGGGCTTGATTCACAAAGCGGTGCAAACTGTTTAGCACGTGTGTGCTAAACAGTTAGCACATGGGGCTTGATTCACAAAGTGGTGCTAACCTACTTAGCACGTCTAAAGTCTTTAGACGTGCTAACCAGGGTGCTAAGTAGGTTCTGTCCATCTATAAGTTCATACCCCTCGATTCAGATCTTTATTGAAGCGGTGGAGAGAGATCTGGAAGATCTAGCTAAAACTAGGAATAAACAAGGGAGATGTAATTTAAAGGAATACTTAAGTCTAGAAAAAAAAATGACCTTTACTCACCTGGGGCATCCCTCAGCCCCCCGAAGCTGGATGGTGCCCTCGCAGCCCCGCTCCGATCGTCCTGTCCCCGCCGGCGGCTACTTCCGTTTCGGCGACAGCCGCCGACAGGCTGGGAACGCGGCTGATTTTCCGCGTTCCCAGCCGCTGCTATCACTCTCTATGCTGTTATAGCGTCTATATATACGCTATAGCAGCATAGAGAGTGATAGCAGCGGCTGGGAACGCGGAAAATCAGCCGCGTTCCCAGCCTGTCGGCGGCTGTCGCCGAACCGGAAGTAGCCGCCGGCGGGGACAGGACGATCGGAGCGGGGCTGCGAGGGCACCATCCAGCTTCGGGGGGCTGAGGGATGCCCCAGGTGAGTAAATGTCATTTTTTTTTCTAGACTTAAGTATTTCTTTAAGTATGGCTGAGCAGCAAGCTTTGGAGACTTTAAGTAGAAATGAGCATCTTGTTTTTAAAAAATCTGACAAAGGAGGAAATATAGTTCTAATGAAAAGAGATCAGTACATCAGTATGTGTATGCAGATATTGAATAATAGAGAACATTATGCGAGAATTGAACAGAATCCAACACAAGCATACTATGGAGAATTAGAGTTACTCCTGAACGAAGCTGTAAGAAAAGAAATTCTGACAAAAAATGGTCTACAGAATTTATTAACAAAACATCCGACAATAGCCACTTTCTATTCCCTCCCTAAGATACACAAAAGATTGACAGATCCTCCGGGAAGACCAATAATCTCAGGAAACGGTTGCCTCACAGAACAGATTAGTAAATACGTTGACTTCTTTTTAAGACCATTCGTGACGAGCCTCCCATCATACATCAGAGATACTATGGATTTGCTGAACAGACTTCAGGGTCTAAATGTGTCCGAGGATGTATGGCTAGCCAGCTTGGATGTCGAATCACTTTATAACAATATTAAACATAATCTGGGCTTAAAGGCCGTAAGTTACTTCCTGCAAAGCAGAAGTGTCCACCTGCGTGAACACTCTGCATTGATTATTGAAATGTTGAAATTCATCTTAAATCATAATTATTTCCTCTTTCAGAATAAGTTCTACGTTCAGAGACGAGGTTGTGCGATGGGAACAGTGGTTTTTTCAACTGAAATGACAGAATATACGACATCAATATTATTCTGGGGCCGTTTCATAGACGATGTATTCGTTCTGTGGGATGGCCCCAGATCCAAGTTTGTGGAATTTGTGCATCGCCTAAATCAGAACGAGATCGGTATGTTCTTTACATTTGAAATCGAAAAGAATGTTTTAAGTTTCTTGGATGTTGAGATAACGAAATCACCAAATGGGGGGTTGGAAACTAAAATCTACCATAAACCAACATCTACAAACTCTCTACTCTCTTGGGACAGCCACCATCCTATTCCATTGAAAAAGGGTATTCCAAAAGGACAATACATTCGAGCATGAAGAAACTGCTCTAATGAAACCGACTTTAATGATGAATGTATCATCTTAAAAAACAAATTCAAAGAAAGGGGGTATCCAAATGCTGTAATTGATGAAGCATTTAACAAAGTAAGAGATATTAAAAGAGAAGACCTCCTTATACCAAGGGAGAGACAGGATAGTACACAGAACAGTAAAATGCGGATAATAAGTACTTTCTCTCAGGATTCGGACGAAATTAAAAAGATAGTAAAGAAACACTGGACTGTCCTCGAATTGGACACTCAGTTAAAAGAGATTCTCCCAAATACTCCGATGTTCACCTACAGAAGGGGAAAGAATATCGGAGATCAACTCGTACATTCCTTCTTACCAACAATGAATAAACCAATAAAGAAAACATGGCTTGAGAAACCGTTAAAAGGCATGTACAAATGTGGACGTTGTAAAGCCTGTATCAATGTGAAAACATGTAAAGAGTTTGTGGCCCCTAAAGATGGGAGATCATATCAGATATGGGATTTCTTTAATTGTGAGACAGAGGGTGTGGTATACGGAATTGAATGTCCCTGTCCCCTCTTATATATAGGGGAAACAACAAGACAAGTGAAACAGAGAATTCTGGAACACCTGGGAAACATAAGAAACCCAAAAGATACCCCGGTGTCGAGACACATCAGAGAAGTACATGGGGGAAATGAGAGATGTGTTAAATTCTTTGTTTTACAACAATGGAAAATGGGCCCCAGGGGAGGAAATCTGGATCTTAAATTACGACAGTTGGAGGCAAAGTGGATCTATCGTCTGGGAACTATGAGCCCTAGGGGATTAAATGAGGGATTTACCTATACCCCTTTTATTTGAAGTTTAAACGGCCTGACGCCCTCGAAACGTGTAACAATAACTGATAAGTGAGAATATTCTTCACTCATTAAAATCAAATTCAAACAAGTTAAAATGTAATAAAACCTGTGAATGTGCCAGATATACTCACCTGACGAATAAATCTTTATAAACACCCTTTATGTGTAGCATATAGTATTAGATTAGTAGGTGTGCTCTAATATACTTACCATGGTTTTATTGAGAATATACTCTGATAAATGGCTAACCGCCCCTTGTTAAAGAGGAGCTGTTAGGTATAGGGTCTCAGAGAAAATAAACACATATATCAGTAGCTAAAGATTGGCTGTACTTACATTACATATGCATTTCACTGTCCACGTTTGGATTTCACAGAATTTGTATATAGTATATGCAGAGATAGATGCTCCTGACAGCTCATGGCAGGCTCCATGTTTGTGAAGCCAAATGTGTCGTCATGTCCTGCCTGCTTCTGATCACAGAACAGCTCATACTGAATAACACAGTGTGCAGTGAATATTAATGAGCCATGTGGCTAGGAACAATAGCGGACTCCTGCAGTGTACGCTGAGTTTTAGAAGCTGCTGAAACTTGATCCTGTCTTCTCCTTAGCAGCCGAGGGGAGGGCCCCAGAATGCTTTGCAGTATGTTATGCGGCTTGCGGCTTGCTTAGGTCTAAGCATTGCTGATAAGCATACACCAAAGGTAAGAGAGATCTTTATCTTCAGTAATGTCTTTTTGGCTTCCTTCTAAACTGTTTAACACAGGAGACTAGAGGTTTAAATTAGCTTCTGCAGCCTGACAGTTACTCTTTAATATAGGCTAATCTGCGGTCAACATAATATGATACATTAATGTACTGCAATTTGCTTGAATGTGAGTTTATAGATGCTTCACTTGCTAGTGTACAGTACAGTATATATACCTACCAAGGTAGGTCATATATTAAGGAGTAGAAAGCCTTTTCCTGGGTGCATGTCTACCACGGAAAAAAAGGCCTACATTTAATATTCCTATATGCATATATAAATATTGTTACATTTAAAAACTCCTATACAAACACATAAGGAGTTTCTATTTGGGTGAAATAAGTGAATTCTCAGGTTGAGTGATCCATCATGCGTTTGTATAGGAACCTTTTGTAGAAATAAGGTAGAAGTAAGGTGTGCATAATAAGGTTTATGGATACGATATGTGAAGATGTATCCATTTGTTGTTACATTGGAAGCCGTTGCCAGGACAACAGTGATGCGCATATTTCACCACGCCCCCTCCCTCCTTTCCACCGCAGCGTCCCCGCTTGTGGATATGGCGGCGACGCATGGACTGGTATGGTGGTTGTTGCCATGGCAACACTAAAGCCTGGGGGATGCCACGCCTCCGCTCCTCTGTCAGCGTCTTCGGCTCAATGTTGTTGCGGAGACGTACTGTTTTAATTGACAAGGAACGAGAGAAAAGTGACGTCAGGTCACATGGGAGCATCCAACCAATAGTGGCACTTTAACGTCAGCGGAGGATAATAGCTGACAAACGAATGGAGAGGAAGGTATGACGTTTGATCACATGACTCTGTATAACCAATAGGAGATCTTCAATGTTAACCTATGGGAGACATCGCCGAGTACAGAGTTTTTACTGATAACGGACTTTATAGGATATTTGCACAGTGTCAGATGTTTGCGCAGGGGGGTAAGGGGTAAGGAGCCGAAACATGTCGGTTTTAGGTGGAGGATCTATTTACTATTAGAAGTAACTCAGCATTTGAATATATCATTAGTGCCTCGTTCTGGGAGATGTGAGGAGATCACTACAAATACAGTATATTTCTTACAACATAATTCTGAACCTCCCAACTAGGTTTTTGTACAAAGTAATCAAACAACAACATCACAAACTAATAGCAATGATTTTATTAAAATAAAATAAAGGTTACGTTTTATTTGAGTCTCTAAACAAGGTCTAAAATGTGTTTAGTTTAGAAATCAGTGCTGTGTATTTTTTTTTTATTGGAATAATAGGCAGCAGTTTTGTGTGCAGGTAAACAACAGGGATCCTCAATGCACAGATGAGGGTGCTATGTCTCTAGTACCTGACATAGGGCTTGATTCACAAAGCGGTGCAAACTGTTTAGCACGTGTGTGCTAAACAGTTAGCACATGGGGCTTGATTCACAAAGTGGTGCTAACCTACTTAGCACGTCTAAAGTCTTTAGACGTGCTAACCAGGGTGCTAAGTAGGTTAGCACCAGATTTCTCAATCAGATCGGGCAGAAAGTTTTGCGCGCGCAAAGTCCTATGCGCGTGCTAAGTCCCATAGGCTTTAATGGGCACTTCGCGCAGAACGCCCTGCGCTCTGTGCAGTGTAGAAATGTCGCGAACCTCCGATTTTTGGTTCGCGAACCGGGTTCGCAAACTTCCGCGGAAGGTTCGGTTCGCGGAAAAGTTCGCGAACCGCAATAGACTTCAATGGGGAGGCGAACTTTGAAAAATAGAAAAAATTATGCTGGCCACAAAAGTGATGGAAAATATGTTTCAAGGGGTCTAACACCTGGACGGGGGCATGGCGGAGTGGGATACATGCCAAAATTCCCGGGGAAAAATCTGGATGTGACGCAAAGCAGCGTTTTAAGGGCAGAAATCACATTGAATGCTAAATTGCAGGCCTAACGTGCTTTAAAACATCTTGCATGTGTATACATCAATCAGGGAGTGTAATTAGAGTACTGCTTCACACTGACACACCAAACTCACTGTTTAACTCACCGCAAACAGCTGTTTGTGTAGTGACAGCCATGCTGGACTACTGCGCAACATGGCGAGATTGCTCTTCCTCACTCAGTGATGTCAGGTAATGTGTGACTTCCTTCTCAACCTTCCATGGCATTGTTAAAAAGCTTACGTTTTGTTTTTAAATTACATTTTCTACTTGCTGTGTACTTGTTCAGTACCGCTACAATGAGAATCCTGTGGAGGCTGGCAAGTCTGCCATTGTGACCCCGGGTAATGGCCGGGGAATGAGGGGTTTGAATCCGGTGTGGAGCCTGAGCAACGGCTACCACTACACATCCAAGGAGGGCAGCGGGCAGGCATGCACGCCCGCCCGCCCCGAGGTAGTGACCAAAAATAACAATACAGGAGGCGGACTTTCGAGGCCCTGCTGTGTATTTGAAATGAATGTACTTTAAATCCTTGAACGAGAACCAGTTATGGCGGGCAAAGATGACACCACATTCCTTTTACGAGAATCATATGGAGGCGGGCAAGTCTGCCATTTGTGACCCCGGGTAATGGCCGGGGAATGAGGGATGGAATCCGGTGTGGAGCCTGAGAAACAGCTACCACTACACATCCAAGGAGCGCAGCACGCAGGCATGCACGCCCGCCCCGAGGTAGTGACCAAAAATAACAATACAGGAGGTGGACTTTCGAGGCCCTGCTGTGTATTTGAAATGAATTAACTTTAAATCCTTTAACAGGAATCCGTTATGGAGGGCAAGTCTGCCATTGTCACCGCGGGGAATGAAGGTTGGATTCCGGCCCGAAGTGGGAGCCTGCTGAGACCCATGCTGTAGCTGCCCTGACCGTGCTTTGCAGACCAGGCATCTGTGGTCAGATGGACCCTTGAGCCAGCGGAAGACAAACCAAGTCGAAAGCATTTGCCAAGAATGTTTTACGGAGGGCAATTTTTGTTGGCATTTTTGTAAATTGTTTGAAAATGTAGATGGTTGTATTTTTAAATAGTTTGAAAGTT
The DNA here is from genome assembly GCF_040937935.1 of Hyperolius riggenbachi. NCBI lineage: Eukaryota > Metazoa > Chordata > Amphibia > Anura > Hyperoliidae > Hyperolius > Hyperolius riggenbachi. Next base: position 27,712,396 of record NC_090653.1, on the reverse strand, counting down.
TAGATGGTTGTATTTTTAAATTGTTTGAAAGTTTAGATGGTTGTATTTTTAAATTGGTTGAAAGTTTAGATGGTTGTATTTTTAAATTGTTTAAGTGTAGCCATTCTTCCTCCCCCCAGCCACGAACAATACCATGGGAACGTGGAGCAGCAGAAGCCCCCTGTGACGGCTGCCGCGGTTGTTCTCCGCGGCTTGTCTTTTAAGGGGTGCTGCTTTTCCTCAGGTGTTCTTGCCATAGCTGTTTGTGCCTTCTCTCCAGGTGCCTTTGTAAAGCACTTGTCCCTACGTGGCAGTTGGCCTTTCCACGGCTCAATTTTTGCTGGCAGAGACACTAGATGGCTTTGCTCTGAGACACACACGTTAAAAAATTTCCAAACCACTGAGCCCCCCTGGGCTGATGGCACTACGGTGGCATCAGCAGCTGACGTTGAAGGGCATGTTGGCTGTCTGGCCATAGCTGGCGATACATGGCGCCGGACACTGCCCCCAGCTGTTTCTGAGGACGAGCTCCCTCTGCTTCTATCATGGAGTCGTCTCCTCCTAGTCCTCTCTGACTCCTCCTCTGAACTGTCCCCCTGGTCATCTCCTCTACCGGGAACATATGTGGTATCCGTATAATCGTCATCATAATCCTCCTGGCCAGCTGCACTTTCCTCAGACACCTCCTCAACTGCACCAACTTCAGGTGTTTCATCAGCCCCCTCCACACACGTTACGTCCATACTATCGCCACCTAACTCAGACGTAGGAGGTGGTGTACCTGCGCCTTCTTGTTGTTGTTGCAGAAGTGGCTGTGAATCGGTGATTTCACCACCACCACCACCAAATAACTCCTGCGAAGTGTCAAATGCAGCAGATGTGGTGCTTGTTGTAGCGCTGGTGGCTGCGGGAGTTGAGGTGTTCTGTGTTAAATACTCAATCACCTCCTCACGATTTTGGGAAGTGATGGCACGTGCCTTCTTCTGAGCACTGTATTTTGGGGCAGGTCAGCACGAAATTACAGCAACACCACCTCGCACAGACCTGCCGGTGCCTGGTGGCCTTCCTCTGGGTCTGCCTCTACCTCTTCCTCTACCTGGTTTGTCCATTTTGTCCATCTCGGGGGGATGCTAGGTATATGCAGTGAGCTGGGTTCACTGAACAGTAAAGGTACTAGGATGCAGTGAGGTGGGTTCACTCAACACAACAGGTAGTAGGATGCAGTGAGCTGGGTTCACTGAACAGTAAAGGTACTAGGATGCGGTGAGGTGGGTTCACTCAACACAACAGGTAGTAGGTATATGCAGTGAGCTGGGTTCACTCAACACTACAGGTAGTTATGTGCAGTGATGAGGTGGGTTAAGTAAACACAACAGGTAGTAGTAGGATGCAGTGAGCTGGGTTCACTCAACACAACAGGTAGTAGGTATATGCAGTGAGCTGGGTTCACTCAACACTACAGGTAGTTATGTGCAGTGATGAGGTGGGTTAAGTAAACACAACAGGTAGTAGTAGGATGCAGTGAGCTGGGTTCACTCAACACAACAGGTAGTAGGTATATGCAGTGATCTGGGTTCACTCAACACTACAGGTAGTTATGTGCAGTCATGAGGTGGGTTAAGTAAACACAACAGGTAGTAGTAGGATGCAGTGAGCTGGGTTCACTCAACACAACAGGTAGTAGGTATATGCAGTGAGCTGGGTTCACTCAACACTACAGGTAGTTATGTGCAGTGATGAGGTGGGTTAAGTAAACACAACAGGTAGTAGTAGGATGCAGTGAGCTGGGTTCACTCAACACAACAGGTAGTAGGTATATGCAGTGAGCTGGGTTCACTCAACACTACAGGTAGTTATGTGCAGTGATGAGGTGGGTTAAGTAAACACAACAGGTATTTGGTGTATGCAGTGAGCTGGGTTCACTCAACACTACAGGTAGTTATGTGCAGTGATGAGGTGGGTTCACTCAACACAACAGGTAGTAGGTATATGCAGTGAGCTGGGTTCACTCAACACTACAGGTAGTTATGTGCAGTGATGAGGTGGGTTAAGTAAACACAACAGGTATTAGGTGTATGCAGTGAGCTGGGTTCACTCAACACTACAGGTAGTTATGTGCAGTGATGAGGTGGGTTAAGTAAACACAACAGGTAGTAATAGGATGCAGTGAGCTGGGTTCACTCAACACTACAGGTAGTTATGTGCAGTGATGAGGTGGGTTAAGTAAACACAACAGGTACTGGGTATATGCAGTACTGGGTAGTACAATGTGCAGCTCCCTGTCACACACACAGGCAGTCCGTCACTGAATGTGCTGGGCTGCTGGCAGTGGCACACACACACTATAAATTAGCAAGGCTGTGCATGCAACAAAAGTGTCAGTTTGACACACAGTAAAAAAAAAAAAAAAGTACAGGATGAGCTCTGACAAAAGCTAGGGTGCTATAAAGCAATAACAATCAGCCAAGGAGCAAACTAAGCAGCCAAGAACCTAACTAATCTGTCCCTAGAAGAACAAGTCTGCAGCAGCTGTCCCTTTCCTCTCACTAGCAGGCACACGAGTGAGTGAAATGGCCGCCGGAGCCTGCCTTATATAAGGGGGGGTGGGGCTCCAGGGCTTACTGTAGCCTGAATGGCTACAATGTGCCTGCTGACTGTGATGCAGAGGGTCAAAGTTGACCCTCATAGTGCATTATGGGGCGAATCGAACTTCCGTCAAAGTTCGCCTGGCGCAGGCGAACGTGAACCACCAATGTTCGCCTGGAACCGTTCGCCGGCGAACCGTTTGCTACACCTCTAGTGCAGTGCACGCGTAAAGTTTTACGCGCATAAAGTTTTACGCGCGAAAAGCTCGTTTAGACGTGCTAAGGGGGTTTTCACAGGCGTGCTGACAGTTAGCACCGCTTTGTGAATCAAGCTTGTGAAGTGCTGTTCGTGGACTTTTGCGTGCGCAAAGTGCCGCGAATCGCGCGATCGCGGACTTTTGAGCACGCAAAAGTCCACGATCGCACCAATCGTGGCACTTTGCGCATGCAAAAGTCCGCGAATGGCACTTCACGTGCTAACTGTGTAGCACACCTGTGCTAAACAGTTTGCACCGCTTTGTGAATCAAGCCCATAGTCTTCGTCCTTAAAATAATGGAAACACCTAACATTTTGGCATCATAATCTTTGAACATGTTTTAAGCAATCAAAACTTGACATATGTTACATTTTTTTTGTTTATTATTTTTATTATTTGATATGTTTAATTAAAGTAATTGTTTTTTTTTTACAGATATCTAAACCAAAGTTGGTTATAATTTATAAAAATGGCAGATCTCTAAGCATTTCAAAGAGGCTAAATTGTTGGAGCTCGTATGGCAGGCTCAAACTGCCCGAATGCTTGGCATTTCAAGAGGTACTGTCTCAAAAGTAATGACTGCCTTTGAAAGAGAAGGAAAAATGTCCTCAGCAAAGCACAGTTGTGGCCGAAAGTCGAAGTTGTCTGAGAGAGACCGTCGGACTCTAAATCAAATTGTTAGAAAAGCTTGGAGGACCACGGCTCCTAAAATTACTGCAGAGCTGAATGAACACCTACAGAACCCAGTTTCCACAAAAACTGTTCATCAGGAGCTCCACAAATCTGGATTCCACGGAAGAACTGCAATTAGAAAACCTCTGCTCTCAAAGACAAATGTTTCAAAGTGTTTAGAGTGGTGTAGAAACCACCAGAATTGGTCCCTCGAGCAGTGTAAAATGTGATTTTCTCTGACGAATCATTGTTTACCTTATTTCCGACCTCCGGCCGAGTTTACGTTTGGAGACAGCCGAAAGAAGCATTTCATCTAGACTGCCTTCTCCCAACCGTAAAACATGGCGGGGGTTCTGTGATGATCTGGAGTGCTATTTCTTGGAAATCCGCCAGGCCAATGATTTCCCTTCATGGAAAAATTAACAGCCAAGACTATTTAGGTATTTTGAGCGACCAAGTTAATCCTATGGTTCAAGAACTGTATCCGGAGGGGAATGCCATCTTTCAAGATGATAATGCCTTCTGTTAAAGAATGTCACGAGGAACATTCTAAAGAAGTTGAGCATTTCATCTGGCCACCACAATCCCCAGACCTCGACATGATTGAGCATTTATAGTCGTTATTAGAGATTCAAGTAAGAAGTCGATTTCCGCTGACATCGTCTCTAAAAGAACTGGAGGGTGTTTTAACTTAAGAATGGGCTAAAATTCCTTTGGAAACAATTCACAATTTTTTATGAATCAATACATTGGAGAATTGAGGCTGTAATTGCCGTAAAAGGTGGACCTACACCATATTCAAATATATTTTGTTGATTTTCAAGGTGTTTCCATTATTTTGTCCAACCCTTGTAGTTCTTAGTTATTGTACTTTATAATGATATATCAGTAGCATTTTGTGGTTATCAAAGCATCCTGAACTGTCTTTTGGCAGATAAAATTGTATCTTATTTTATTTATAAGGTGTGTAAATATCACCTAAGAGAAAGCTTAAAGCGGTTTAACACCCAGCATTACAACTTTGCTTTAAAAGATTGCTTACAGCTTACAAACTATTATGCCAGATTTTTTTTTAAGCAGAAATTCACTGAATGGGTTAAACATGACATTTTAGTGTTGGATTTAACTAGGAATCCGCATCCGTTCTCTGTAGTTACACAATGTATCTTTATTTGTAATACAAATAGACCTTTGAAAAGCCTGCCAGGGAAGCCCTC